>NC_138135.1:69386661-70128552 GCF_964188305.1 Podarcis bocagei
TTTGGCTACAGGAAAAAGGATATGGGTGGGTGTGGAGAAAGCTGTTTGAATGGCCTGCTCCTTAACAAGATTTCAAACCAATTACTTCAGGATAAATGTGATTAAGAAATCTGTCTCCAGAAGTAAGTAACAGGAGCATACAATACACTTCTCATGTTTGCACTGAGATAATCCAGTAAACATTTCCCTGCAATTTACTTCTTACTGTAACAGATAGCATTCAGTCTTCTTGTACCCTGATTTACAAATTCTCAACTGACCCATTACCAAAACAAGAGCAGGAAGCTCTTTAGCAAGCTCACAAATTATGCAAAAGGGCACTGCAAATAAATCAAATGGGGCTAGTGCATGAAGAAAAGCAAACACTAATTCCATCATCTTCCTCAATTCACTCCAGCACAAGGAAAAATACTGTCCCTCTTTTTTAATCTCATTCAGACTGGGGAAAAAGAAACCTAGTTTTTTACCTTCTGTGCATTGGGTGAGGGGAGGGGGGTTGTCTGCAGAGGCAGATATGTTTCAGATCCTTATCCAATTCATTTTATTCAGAAAGGAAAAGGGATTTTCCACAGTGATCCACTACAAAGAGATGGGAATTGTCACCCCATCCGATCCCAGGAGATCACCAATGGAAATTCTGCATTTCACGCACCTCTAGGAAATACTGTGGTGAAGAGGTACAGAGCTGTCTCCTAATGTGATCTTGTCTTACACCCAAGGAAGCCTGGTGAAATAAAATTGTGGGGGAAGACAGGCAGAACAGTTTCTTGCCCGAGTTACATAGAGAACACCACCAACAGAAAAAGGAATTTCTGGTCTAGAACGCAAAGGAGTTACACACCCACTGCAAGTCTAACACCTACATCATCAACAGGAGAGGATATATGGCACCAAGGCAAGTGCCACCTCAGGTAGAACAAGAAGTTACAGCTTAGCCTTACCACATCCAGCGAAGGGAAATATTATGCTGGCGTATTCTTTTTCCTTTGCCACATAATTGCACAGAGGAAAGACAGGACACAACTTTTCATCACAGTGCATGTGTGTGTCGCACTAAGAAAATATAACCCTTTCCTGGAGGAGAAGGTGCCACAGGTAGATCAAGATGTGATAGCCTTCTACTCCCAGAGCAAGTAAGAATCACAGAATTGCAAAGTGCTCCGAGGGTCATCTAGTCCAACCCTCTGCAAGAGGGATGTTGTCCTCAATTACTGTCGCGATCCATGTTTATTTTAAGCGGACTATTTTCGTCGTGGTCCGTTTCAAGGGCCCCGGGCACAACGCAGAGACGCTAGTCATCGCAGGCACCCATATTGCACGGAGGAGACACCTTTTCAGACAAACCAAGTGGGACCCTCGGGAGCAACCGCAGACGGCCCGCTTCACCCCCACGGAGGCCGGGGTTGCTCGTGGGGCAGCGCGATTTCCAAACACGGGAGGGGGGGTAGCAGGAGAGAAACGTGTCCGCGCTCCTTCCCTACGTGCCATGGGGGAATTCCACATCCGGGGGGGGGGCACCACGGCAGGGAGGGATCTCGCCTCCCCCACCGACACGCCTTTCGCTCCCACACACTCGCACTTCCCGCCATGGGTGGGGGGAGGGGGGGTCAACAACACGAGACTAAACCATGGTTCCCCGTTCACACGTTCGTCCGCCCACGCCTCAAACAGCAGCGTTTTCCCTCACCCTTCCACTTCCCCGTCCATCGAGGAAACCACGACGAATATCCACAGAGACACCGGCACCCCCCCACACAAAAAAATCTTTGTTTATCTCCCCTCACCTGCAGGACACCGACACCTCCACTCGGGTAGCCGGGACGCTAGCGCTGAGCGGGTTAAAATCCCCCACGGACGCCATGTTCCCGTATCTGTCCAGCTTGGACAGCTGCCCCAAGAGTTTGTCCGGACCGAACATGGGGCAACCAAAAAGAAGAACGAAGAAAGGCGGGGAAGGAGGTGGCGCTAACGGAATTTCCCGGGCAGGGCGAGGCGAGGCGAGGCGAGGCAGGGCGGAGAAGCCGGAGAGAGAGAGAGAGAGAAGGAGGGAGGGGAGCGGAGGGGCCGAGCGAAGCGGCTCTGAGGGAGCGCGCGGGAGACGAGGAACGCCGACTGCCGACTGACGGGAAGCGAGCGAGCGGGAAGAGCGCGCGCGCGCCGGGGTGTGTGTGTGTGTGTGTGAGAGTGTGTGTTTTTTGTGTGTGACGTCACTATGGGGGTTGTCGCGCGTGACACCCCCCAACCCCCCCCTCACCTCGCGACGGTGACCGTTGGAACCGGGAGTTCCTCCTAACGGTCCCCGAGGGCGGCGCGAGGCTTGTTTTCCTCAGGCGAGGAGGAGGAGGAGGAGGAGAAGCCGCCGCCGCCGCCACTTCCCCGTAAAGTTCCACATTGTGTTTTCCGGTGCCTGGCACGGGCAAGGCAGGCGAAAGGGCGCCCTAAAAACATCCGCGCTGAAGAAAGAAAGAGAAGCGCGGGGAGTTTGTTCTCTTCCGCGCCTGACAGAAATTTCGCCTCAGCGAAATAACGACGACGGTCTTTTATTTCGCTCGCTCGCCGGCTCTCCTCCGTGTCGTAGTAGCTAGGCTTGCAGCCCTGCGCTTACGCGCGCACCACGCTTCCCTCCTCAGTCTGTCCCCGCGAGCTGCGCTCACACGTGCGTCTTGACTCGGCTGTGGAGCGCTTTAGGCGGAGATCTAGAGACGCCCTACTTTGGTTTCCCCTCAGAGGAAGGCTTGGCGGTAGAGAAGAGGAACCCTAAGCCCGAGCGAAAACGGAAGCGGGGTTTGATTCGAACCCAGAACCTGCCTTACTATTTGTGCGTGGGGATGGGGTGGTGTTTTTTTTGGTAGGGTGAATAAATGCATTTAACGTTGGGTAAGAAGAGAGGAGTTGGAGGTCTAAAGTTCGCGACGAGGGTGACACCTTAAAACTGGCCCAGGGGGCTTTTGGCAAGCCGGCGCCACGGTCATTTCTTCCCGTCAGAGTTTCAGCGCGCGTCCGTAGATGCCTTCCGCGTGCAGACACGCGTCGTACACGCATCTGCGAACGCCCACCGCCACGCACGTGTCCCGTCCCCCCACCCGCAGTGGCAGCTGCTGCGCTGCCCAAGGAGCAGCGCTATACTCCCAAGTCCCACTGAACCTCAGGGCGCTTACTTCCGAGTAGACACGTGTAGGATTGCGTTGCGCGGGACTGGCTTGTGTTTGGCCCGGATATGCCGAAACCCAACAGCTTGGCAGGAAATGCCCTTTGGAATAAATGCACAATTCCTCCCCCCCCCATTACGAAGAGGGTTGCGAAATTGTTGCACGTGTTAGTGGAATCGTAGCGGAAATTCCGACAGATCGCGGGAGTTTTTGTGCAATTCCCCCCCCTTTATGAAGGGGAGTTGGCATCAGCGCAGTAAAAGATTGCACAACAGAACAGTAACATGGGCTAGCCCGAGAAAAAAAAAGCAGGCTCTCCTCCCCACCTCCTAATGCGTGAGTCATCTCACGTTAATTTAGAAAAAGTATAGAAATAGCACGTTAAAGAGCAAATGCATTCTCAGGAAGTTGTTGGCATCGTTGTTACCAGAGTAGCTTCCAAATGAGACGGGGGCGGAGAGGGGCATCGCGTGTGTGCGAAATACAGCAAAACCGGATTCAAGTCATCATCGATGGTAAAGGAATGGCTTTTCTCTGCCTTTTAGCAAAGGGAACACGTGGACGTCTGAAACAGTGTGACGCAATAACCCCAGAGAGTTCAGCGAGGCCCAGGGGACGAGTGTAGAAACGACGGCGCGGGGGTGGCTTGCACAACAGAGAGCGGCAGGATCGACAGTGGGAATTCCTCTGCTGCTTGCCAAAGACAAAATGTGCTGCATCGGTTTCCCGAAAGCGCTGGGATAGGAAAGGAAGGAGGCCGTCCGTTTTCGTCACACACCGCATCTATTCAGGAGACGCGCCTCAAATGTAAACAGGAGCCGTCAGAACAGAACACAGGCCCATTCAACAGACGGGTGGGGCAAGCACAGCAGCAGTGGGTTTCCACGTTTTGAAGTAAGTGAAGTAATGTGCTTTTTAAGTCCAGAGTCTTAACATGTCCTAACGGCACCACTGAATTTTGAAATGCCACGCAGTTGCTCCTGTTTTTCCTGAACAATATTTATGGTGCTGGTGTCCAGAAAAGCACGTCCATTCCCAAGCTGGATAGTTACCAACTTCAGAGCCTGCTGGAATTAATAAAACCATTTTCACAAGTAATACGGTATCCCATACATGTCTATTCAGAAGCCTGTCCCATTGACTTCAGTGGTAAGTGGGCACAGGAATGTAGCCAAAATTGCTTTCTCCTGTTTTAATTATTTAGCTTTATAGCCTATTCAAGGTTTGAAGGGGTAACAGCCTACTACAGAAATCTGATAAATTATTTCTGTTCATCTGCATTTGAAAATAAGATCACACACACACAGAGAAAGAGTGCTTTGCTGAATGTGTTCATAGGATTGCTGCCTCACTGTCACTATTAGATGAAGTATTTAATAATTATGCCTGTTCGTCTTCCCATGGTCATTCTTAGGTAGCCAAAACGGAAGGGGGGGGGTTAACCCTGAGGTATGCATAAGTACAAAAATAATCTGCAGCCCCATGATAACCAACCAACACAGAATATTGAGTGGCTGAGGGGTCAATTCCTGGTTCACATTGTGATGCTATTTTTCACTGACACCCCTCCCCCGAAGGCAATACTCAGAAAAATGAGTGGGGAAATCCTAAATGGTAACGTAGCTGGTATTAGGCACCAATGTATTTATCCCTGTCCCCAAGAAAACTAGAGAGGTGTTTAACTCTGCTCTAACAGAGTTATTAGTGTGAAACATTTGAAAAATAGCCCTGGTAATGCAAATTCCTAAGGGAATGCAGTTCATTGTTCTCCAGTTGCAGGTTAGAAGGTGTTGTAGTGGAGAAAAGTTAATGTAGTCCTGCAGTGTTGTCCAAACACTTTAGGACATGCAAGTTGGGCTAAAACAGTAGCTTACACTTCTGCCAGGTTATCCATTGCTTTTATCCCCATATTAAAAGTTAGAGAATTGTATTAAACAATTCTGCTGTGTAGTTCACAGTTATACCCCTGTGGTAGGTAGGAGAGCTCTTCTGAGAGCAGGGATTCCTGTCTTTGAGCTAGCTTTTTTTTAACAACAACAACTTTTCCCATCCACATCAGCCATAGCCTCAGATAACACACACAAATGCATGGGATACACTGTGACATTTTGTTACAGGGCTTCACTTGTTCCCTCGGCTTCTGAAGTTCCTTCATGGAAATGCTTGCTATATACAATCTTCATAATATGGAATGAAGCTCTAACTACAACTGATCAGTTTTACTACTTGGGTCCATCCAATATGCATTTGTGAAGAAGCAGAAGAGAGACGTCTCTTTTAGCACTGTGTCTTGACATTTTTAGCAAGAACAACCAGAAGACAGAGCAGCCTGGATCTCTGCCCATTTAAGTTCCCAATGTTCAGCTGGTGGCCTTTTCCTCCCCCAGGCCCCACCAGAGTGCTTCTCAGGAACCATCTTGCTATGGGAGGAGAGAATCTGGGTTTTTTCCCTTTACTTTCTTGTCTTTACTGATTTATTATCATTTTGATATTTCTATGTAAACCACTTTGTGAGATGTGCCTGAAATAAAAAGTTCAGAACAGTTTGTTGGTCCTTATGTAGCCAAAATGATACCATCCTTGCAAAGAGGAAAGGAATTAGCAGGCTTGGGGGAACTTTAGATAGCAGGGTGGGGGGGCCCTAAAGGAGAACCTCCCTCAGAGCGTATAATGAGGGCTGAGTACAGTGGGCATGGGATGATGTTGGGGAGGGAGAATGGAAAGCTGTGTTTGTGGGGGCAGGAATACAGTGGAATATTATAGAATATTTTGGCTGGAACAGTGAACAGGAACACTCCACAGTCCATCCTGCCTATCATCCTTAAAGCTCATATCCCATATGCCATACAGCCACATGAATCAGGAGTCATTGCTACTCCCAATTTGTTTCAGCAGTTCATGTGCCTTCAGGTCTCTTCTGGGACCCACCTGTTTCTCTTATTTATCCCATCTTTTTAGCTTCCATCGCTGCCCCCACCTACTTCCATGTCTCCTCCAGATCTCCTTTTATTTTGTGAAATTCACTGTCTGTAATTCATATGAAAGATCATTTTACATGTAACTACTGTAGTGATTAGCCCATTAATGGCAGATGCACTTGGTACGTATTAACAAATTTGAGAGTCAGAGGTGCTTTTTAGTAGTATATATGAAGATGCCCTGACACCTACATCAGCCAGAACATGCAATTGATTTCAAAGTGGCTTGGTTCTGCTTTCTGCACCATATTCATGTTTATATGACAGAACGTCAAATGCAGTCATTCACACATGACAATATACATACATGCATACACTCAATTTGAAATTTGGGGCCTGCGATTAAAAAATGAGTTGATGAGTTGAAATCAATGTGAAATACAGCCTCTCCATCACCACACTGCTTCTTTCGCCATGTTACTCTTGGGAATGCCACAGTTCTACAATTAAAGCCACAACTGGCAGAATTTCAGACTACTCTGGCAATCCTATGACCTTCTCGGCTCCCCTCTCCATCTGCTCACTTCCTCCCTGCCAGTAGTACACAGCTCCAGTCCAACTTTCCAGTTCTCTTCTTCATCCCTTGTTTCCTAGGTCCCTGTTTTTCAGACTACTGCCTAATTGGTCCTGCTTCCTTTAACCACTTTGTTTCTTGACTAGCCTCCTTATCATTCTTCTCTCCCTGCCACAGCAGACAGCCCCAGTATTATAAAATTTCTTCACTTCCCCTCTTATTAGCAGCTTCATGCTTCAGTTTCTTATCTCCTCTTTTCCTTAAACTTCATTTACTTCCTACATTTCCTTTATGTTTTATTGCTGTATTTCTTAAACACCATTCCTTGAGTGTCATTGCCTCTAAGGTCCCTTTTCCTTAGTCTCCCTGCCTCCTAGGGCTTCATTTCAGTCCTCAGCCATCCAGTGTGAGGTTAGGTTCCAGTCCCAGCCAAACTAACAATTTCCCCTTCCACCACAGAATCTGGAAAGCAGGTTGTTCAGTTCCGTCAAGAACAAAGATTCTGAGCCACCATTAGCAGTTCAGCCAATCAGCACCACAGGCTTCATTGCCACAAGCATAATGCAATATAGATGATTCTCTTCTGCTTTCTAAGCTCTGCTAACATTCATGAATTTTGCATTCCAGACTAAAAGTAATTCTTCTCTAAAGCTTTTAAGCACAGTACTTTCTCTGGCAACATCACTGTTGCACAGTTGAATCTCATGGTAGTGTAAAGCCATTTGATGTTGGAGCTGGAACCCCTTTTAGGGTAACACACTAGAATAAACAGACAGCTGCTTGCTCTGAACAGTAATGACCACTTCTGAAATCCATTGTACCAAAGGGCACGGTGGAAAACTTTGAGATTAACGCTCATCCCTAACCCTCTTTGCCAATGTTTAAGAGGCAGAAACCCAGTGTTGCCATTGTTTGGTTAGAACAACAAGCAGAACACAGGGCTGGTTTGCAGCATGCTTCAGTGGTGAAACTAGGCTTTCTTTCACCCAGGTCAAAGACTCAGTTTGGCACATACATACATACATGGGTGTCAGGGAACTGACATCGGAGGGAGAGGCAAAGGGGAAGCTCCCAGATGATGCTGGCGAAGGACCCAGCAGCAGGGGGAGAAACAGCTCAGTAGAGGGGGAAGCCAATCAGCGCAACACCAGGGATAAAGGGGGGCAGACAGGGGAATTGGAGAGAGGGCTCCAGGACTCTTCACTGGACATCAGTGAGGAGAGCCCAGGTCCTCCGCTACCCACGCCTTCCCTGCACAGAAGACTCCCGCGCAGTGAGAGGAGGAGGAGACTGGGTCTCAAACAACTTTTATGTTGGAAGAGGTTCAAGAAACGCCCACTGACGGATTCTGCCAGTGACTGAGGCAGCCACGATGAGAAGGGGCTGTGCAGTCAGAAAGGTTTAACAAGGCAAATTAACCGAGAAAGGCACCAGCTTACGCACGAGTAACTCATACCTATTACAATGGGGTATGCATGTTTGTACACACATCTTTGCTCTCTTCCAATATTTGGCTTCTGAGAAGAAGAAGAAGAAGAAGAAGAAGAAGAAGAAGAAGAAGAAGAAGAAGAGGAGTTTGGATTTGATATCCCGCTTTATCACTACCCGAAGGAGTCTCAATGCGGCTAACATTCTCCTTTCCCTTCCTCCCCCACAACAAACACTCTGTGAGGTGAGTGGGGCTGAGAGACTTCAAAGACGTGTGACTGGCCCAAGGTCACCCAGCAGCTGCATGTGGAGGAGCAGGGATGCGAACCCGGTTCACCAGATTACGAGTCCATCGCTCTTAACCACTACACCACTTTGACATCGTGCCCATTATAAACAGTAGCAACTTGAACTCGCTACAGCTTATTCTTGAACTCGGCGATTCTTACTTCTGAGTAGAGCATGCATAGGCATTGCACTAGTCGCCAGGGTTTCCTTCTGAACTCATGAATAAATATGCATATATGTTAACACTGCGAATCCTACTTATCCTAGTAGGATAAGAAATTGCCTCACTTCCTTTTCCACAGCGCAGGGTTCTTTGCTTCTCTGTCTGCTTTCAGTTCTTCGAGTCTAATTTCCCTCTTCTCCCCACCCCACCCCACAAGAAGCAGCAGGGGGACTGAGATCTGAATTGTGAAAAAGCAAACACACAAATTGACAACTTTATCACAGGATTGTGCAAAAGAAGCTTCTTGTGTTTCTTTAAAGACTTGCAGATCAGAGCGGCCATGTTCAGGGGGCGGGGGAACAGCTGCCCCAACTGGGGAGCCCTGGAGGGACGAAGGGAACTGTCCACTACAAAGGAGCGCAGAGGCACATGAGGGAGGAGGGGCAGCCCAACGCAGCTGTCCTGGGCATCCCACAGGCACAGAGGGGACTCTTCCCTTATATTTTAAACTTAGAGAGACCAATGAACATACATCTTATTTTAATGAATTGACTTTTGCACAACTTCAGAAAGCTTTTACAGAGTTACTGTACGATTAAATACAATACACATGGGAGATGGGAGACACAGAGGCATACCAACAAACAAACGTGTTTGCATTAGGGGATGTCCTGAAGTAGAGGACCTTATATATTATATCTTGCACTGCCCCTTATATTATGAAGCAAGAGAGATTTTTAGCACCTATAATGACAAGGTCTCCTGGCCAGAACCCCTCTGACATGATTTTATATCTCCTCGCAGACACAGATGTGACCTGGCGTGCAGCACTCTTTGCAACTGCCGCTAGGAAAATTAGAGCAAATTATATAGCCAAGGTAGCCACCAACTGTAAAGGAGATTAATTTATTTGACCCTATCTACATCAAGCTATATTTTATCCTTATCACCAAACTCCGAATATACTGTATTAATTAACATCATTTTTTAATATATTGGTGGCCATGTGATAATTTTAGCTTATAAATTTTATTGTTTAATGTCTTAATTTGTATATTAAGGTACTTTTATAGCTCTGTTTAGTGTAGGTAATGTCTTGATAACATAAATGTTTTAAGTTTTTTGTATCAATCCAGTATATTTTCTTTTAATTGTTGAATGATTCTGTGGACATTGCGGCAGCCTTTGGCTATGTGCAATAAAACTGACTTCAGACTCTTCCCTTTGGAATAGGCAAGGTGAGGGGAGAAAGAAGGAAGGGGTGTCTGTCTCAGGCAAGGTTGGATGAGCCAACAAAGACAAAAGCAAAACCACTTTGGACTTATGGAGGGAGTGGCTGGGCAGCCCAGACTTATCGCGGATTGGCTGATGGGTTGAGAGTGTCCATAGCACCCTCTGGGGGCTTCATCCTGAGCACAATTCCTGGCTAAGCACCCTTAGTTTCAGCATACTAATCCATAAAAACACATAAACATGTTTTTGTTCCACATGTATTTATTATTCAATAGCACTTCTACGACCAGCTGTTTTTATGAACAAGTAAATATTCCTGTGCAAGTAGCAAAACGTAAAAAAAAAGAAAAGGTAAAGGACCCCTGGACAGTGAAGTCCAGTCAAAGGCAACTATGGGGTTGTGGTGCTCATCTTGCTTTCGGGCCGAGGGAGCCAGCGTTTGTCCACAGACAGCTTTCTAGGTCATGAGGCCAGCACGACTAAACTGCTTCTGGCACAACGGAACACCGTGACGGAAGCCAGAGCGCATGGAAATGCCGTAAACCTTCCCGCCACAGCAGTACCTATTTATCTACTTGCACTGGCATGCTTTCGAACCGCATGGGAGCAGGAAATCAGGACATGCACTGTCTTGCAAGCTCATCAGAGCACCCCTAGCTGCAGTTCTAAGAGTTGGCCACCAAATAATTAATTTGCAGCTGCAAGCTCTTCCCCTAAGCCAAGGTAGCATCCGTTGGTATATAGACACCCTCTTGATGCCCACATAGTCCTCTGTCTCAATGGAATAAGGCTTGGAAGAAGCATTCTGTTGGAGACAATAGAATGGTTGCAGTTTGTGTTTAGTTGTGGAGCCAGTGATAGCTTCTCTGGTTTTCAAATCTGCCCACAGGCACAAAAGGTTGGCCATCCCTGCCTTAAACTTTTTACGAGTAAGCCAGCCTGCAAAAGAGTATTTTTAAAAGCTCGGAGATGAAGTTTACATTGCGACACAAACTATTTGTTAATAAGGGATGGTGAAATTAAAACTCACTTGAACTCCAGCTGTTCAGTATCCAAACCACTGCAGCCAAGGATACAGATGCTTTTCATCAATCCATGTTTCAGTTAGGAATTATTAATGTATCAGTAAGAACTGTTCACAAGTATTTTCAAAATCAGCTTGGATTTCTCCGACTTGGTTTTATGATAGATTATCCCATGAGAGTTTGCTTCACTATTGACTTTTTTTGGCCTTGGAACCGCTCCTCCACCTGCAGCTGCTGGGTGACCTTGGGCTAGTCACACTTCTCTGAAGTTTCTCAGCCCCACTCACCTCACAGAGTGTTTGTTGTGGGGGAGGAAGGGAAAGGAGAATGTTGGCCGCTTTGAGACTCCTTTGGGTAGTGATAAAGCGGGATATCAAATCCAAACTCTTCTTCTTCTTCTTTGCCAATATATGATACAGTGGTGCCTCGCAAGACGAAATTAATTCGTTCCGCAAGTCTCTTCGTCTTGCGGTTTTTTCGTCTTGCGATGCACGGTTTCCCATAGGAATGCATTGAAAATCAATTAATGCGTTCCTAGGGAAACCGCCTTCAGACCAGGTCCGGGGACAGTCTGTCCCCGGACCTCTTCTGAAGGCTGGGGGGGGGGGGGGACAAGGGCTTTTCTTCCCACCCCCAGCATTTTAAAAAAGCCCTGGGACAGCGGGGGACTTCTCCGCTGTCCGGGGCAATCTTAAAATGCTGGCGGGCGGCATTTTAAAATCGCCCCGGACAGCGGAGGACTTCTCCGCTGTCCGGGGCGATTTAAAAGCCCCTGGGAAGGCAGGCAGGGGGGACAAAAACTTTCGCCCCCTGCCCGCCTTCAGAAGGTGTTCCCGCCCCCCGCCCCACTTCGGAACAGCTTTCCGAAGTGGGACGGCTGGGGCAGGTGTCCCCGCCCCCCGCCCCACTTCGGAACAGCTTTCCGAAGTGGGGCGGCTGGGGCAGGTGTCCCCGCCCCACTTCGGAACAGCTTTCCGAAGTGGGGCGGCTGGGGCAGGTGTCCCCGCCCCCCTCCGCACTTCGGAACAGCTTTCCGAAGTGGGGCGGCTGGGGCAGGTGTCCCCGCCCCCCCGCCCCACTTCGGAACAGCTTTCCGAAGTGGGGCGGCTGGGGCAGGTGTCCCCGCCCCCCCGCCCCACTTCGGAACAGCTTTCCGAAGTGGGGCGGCTGGGGCAGCTGTTCCCGCCCCCCCTCCCCACTTCGGAACAGCGTTCCGAAGTGGGGCGGATGGGGCAGCTGTTCCCGCCCCCCCTCCCCCCTTCGGAACAGCGTTCCGAAGTGGGGCGGATGGGGCAGCTGTTCCCGCCCCCCCTCCCCACTTCGGAACAGCGTTCCGAAGTGGGGCGGCTGGGGCAGATGTTCCCGCCCCCCGCTTCGGAACAGCGTTTTAAAATGCTGGGGGTCGGCAGCGAACGCTCCCGACCCCCAGCATTTTAAAATCTCCCCGGGACAGGGGGAGATTTTAAAATGCTGGGGGTCGGCAGCCCCAGCATTTTAAGATCTCCCCGGGACACGGGGAGATTTTAAAACGCTGGGGGTCGGCAGCCCCAGCATTTTAAGATCTCCCCGGGACACGGGGAGATTTTAAAATGCTGGGGGTCGGCAACGAACGCTTCGCTCCCGCCCGCCAGCATTTTAAGATCGCCGGGGCAGGCGGGGGGAAGGCAGGGGGGGGAGCAAAGACTTTTGCCCCCCGCCGGCCTTCAGAAGAGGTCCTCTTCTGAAGGCCGGCTGTGGGCGAAAGTCTTTGCTCCCGACCGCCAGCATTTCTCTATGGGCTTTCGTCTTGCGATGCAAGCCCATAGGGAAATTCGTCTTGCGAAGCGCCTCCAAAACAGAAAACCCTTTCGTCTTGCGGGTTTTCCGTCTTGCGAGGCATTCGTCTTGCGGGGTACCACTGTATTTGGTTAATGAAGTAACCCCAAGCACATCTGGGAAGAAACAAAAGTTCCAAGCATTGCCATAAACTTGAATAAAACAAAACTACAGAAAGAAAGTTCTATTACATTTAGAGCAGAACTTAAAATTCTCTATTTCCCTCGGAAGATTTGGGGTTTTTTTCTTATTTGAGCATAAAACTGCATGATTCCAGTAATAAAAATGAAAAGCCATCTAATCTGTGAGGAAGAGATGCATGTGAATTTAAGCTAAAATACGGCTTATAGTTTAATGTACTTGTAAATGTACTTACATTTATACTTAAAGTACTTTAATCGTTTTTAATGATTTCTCAGTCTGTTGTAATGATATTTAGAAGCACATCAGGTTTGCTTATTTAAAAACTGGAATGCTAAACTGATATAGATTGTTTTAACAGTTAATTATAGAACGGTTTCATACTTTCTTCAAGCAATGTCAGCGGCTAGTTGCCAAATATACTAGAGCATCAGAACTTCATGGGATGTCAGGAGTAGAAAAAAATGATAGGAGGAGCCATTATGGCTCCATCCCTGTTTGTGACTTGTGCTCCTGAAGAAACAATTCACTTGTTTTTATATAGACTCATCAGGGTCAGGTTTAAGGTGCTGGTTTTGACCTTTAAAGCCCTATGCGGCCTAGGACCCTCGTATCTATGGGACCACCTCTCCTGGATGACCTTAAGGTCCATAAATAACAACACTTTGGAGGTCCTGAGCCTCAAGGAGGTTAGATTGGTCTCAACTAGGGCCAGGGCCTTTTCAGTACTGGCCCCGACTTGGTGGAACGCTCTGTCACAAGAGACCAGGGCCCTGCGGGAGTCGACATCTTTCCGCAGGGCCTGCAAAACGGAGCTGTTCCATCTGGCCTTTGGCTTAGACTCACTCTGACCTCTTATATGGGATTTGGTATATAAATTTTCCCTTGGCTTTTTTGCTGGCCCATGTAGAACCAGCATGGGTGAATATCTGATGTTTCCTCCCTTTATGGTCTTGATTTATGGTCTACTACTAAAATGAGGCTGCATTTTAAGCTGTATTTTAAGCTGTATTTTAATTAACTGTTTTTTGTGTTTTTCTATTACGTTTTATTGTAATTTATATTTGGTGTTAGCCGCCCTGAGCCCAGCCCTGGCCAGGGAGGGCAGGGTATAAATAAATAAAAAATTATTATAATATTATTATTATCAGGGCCGGCCAAGCTATTAGGTGGGTTGAGGCCACTGACTCAGGTGGCAGAACCCCCAAGGTGGCACCCCTGCCAGCACCCTGCCTGCCCCGCTGCCTCTGTCGCTGGTGGAGAAGTGGCACTGGCATTGGCCCTGATTTGGGGCAAGATCTCATCAGAAATTGGTGCAAGCTTCTCCACCAGTGGCGGGACAGGCAAGGCAGGGCAACACTTCCAATTCCACATGCTTTGCATTCCCGTATCGTATTTTCTATCCACCATCATTGTAATAGATATATCACTAGCAAAAACTAGCACTAAATGAACCCGTCTTCATTCACACTAAATGCTGTACATGTTTCCCCCCCCCCCCCGCCTTTACCCTGAAGTTATCTCCATGTAGGAAACATGTCAGATGTGAAATGAAGCTCATTGTACGGAGTGATAGCTCAGTTGGTAGAGCATGATACCCTTAATCTCAGGGTTGTGGGTTTGAGCCCCACATTGGGCAAAAGATTCCTGCTTTGCAGGGGGTTGGTCTGGAGGACCCTTGTGGTCCCTTCCAACTCTACAATTCTATGATTCTAAGTGCTGGATATTAGTTGTTGCAAGCATGATACGATGTGTGTTGAACTGATGTCGTAGAAAGCTTTATAAATGATTACCTGGCCTGCCAGTAAGCAATGTTGTTTTGGATTCAACAAAACACCAAGTACATTAGAACTGGAGCGTACCTATAAAAAGTGTGATTTTACAAACCCAAATACCATAAATTCTCTTCTGAACTAGGGCAGGATGATACTATTCACCCCACCTAACGTTTCTCTGGCATTGTGGGAGGTCTCTTTCTGTGCTGCCAGAACAATGTGGGATGCCTGGGCTATGTGGCAATTATTCACACTGATTTCAAGGCGAAGGGAAAGATGACTTACAAACAGCCTGCCCAAAGTAAAATAAATGAAATGTGTAGCACTGAATAAATTACCTTTAACATTGCTTCTTCCAAGTTTCAGGGTATAATTGAACTTGACTGCCACAGGATGCAAACATTGATCACTCCCCCATTTTCTTCCTGGTAGGTCATTAATTAGTACATCTCAAGAAAAAGACAACTTTCGTGACTCAGTCTTTGCACTCCTAAAAAAATAGCGCTGTTATTTAGTGAAAAGAAACATGGAATTGCAGAGTTCTAATACTATATATGGAAGTTTTTCTCTCTCCATTTTGCATTAGCTTTAGTTACTGTTCAGAAGCCCTGTTCTGGCAACTGATAGCAAAATTGTGCTTCAGAAGCTCAAGCTTCCCACTGTACTATTTTTTGTTGTTAAATGCTCAAATGCTACTTACTTATACATTTTTTACATTTGAATTTAGGGACCTGCATGATTTTGCATAAAATATTGAGTGGGGAGTTGAATCCTCCCGCAAAACCCTGTAGAATGACTCTGATGTTTCGCAATGTGAAAGTTTCCAAGAGTAGCTGAATTTTGCCATCTTTTCCCTCATCTTCATTAGCTGCTAGGGTAGTAATGGCTTACGTATGTGACCTCTAGTCCTAGTCCTGCTTTTCACTGGAGGAAGCAACATAGGTTGGAAGGGCTCTTTTGAGGGTGCCTATCCATACATATTGGGAATAAAAAGGTAAAGGGACCCCTGACTATTAGGTCCAGTCGTGACCGACTCTGAGGTTGTGGCGCTCATCTCGTTTTATTGGCCGAGGGAGCCGGCGTACAGCTTCCAGGTCATGTGGCCAGCATGACTAAGCTGCTTCTGGCGAACCAGAGCAGCGCATGGAAACGCCGTTTACCTTCCCGCCGGAGCGGTACCTATTTATCTACTTGCATTTTGATGTGCTTTCGAACTGCTAGGTTGGCAGGAGCAGGGACCAAGCAACGGGAGCTCACCCCGTCACGGGGATTCAAACCCCCGACCTTCTGATCGGCAAGCCCTAGGCTCTGTGGTTTAACCCACAGCACCACAGCAAAGCCACAAATGTGAGTCTTACCTTTGTACAGTAGGCTGTACTCCAATTATGCAGAAGTCAGGTGTTTCCACCTCCTTATCCTCCATCCAGGCAAACAAGTGATACTGTCCAGGGGCGTTCCAGCCAAGCAAAATAACCTGTGGTGGTTTGGGGTACACAGAGCAGGGCTGGTGAGGGTTCATGGTACGGTGATGGTTCCAAGGGCCAGGTAGAGTGGTCTGGAAGCCCACATTAGGTCTGCCAGCATATTAGATTCTGAGGCTGATGTACCCCAGATTCCATGTCCATTTTTATTTTAGGCAAGTTGACATTAAGAGGGGGCAGGAGTCACAGAGAAGTGATATTAAGATGGAAGAGAGAGCAAAATTAAGCAGAAGGTGAGAGGAAGACAAAAAAAAAAGGCAATACCAACAGGTGAGGAAAAAGAAGGTAGGATAGAAATATTTGAGAACATAAAGAAGCAGAGAAGAAAATGTATGCAGTGGGGCCAAGAATGGAAAAGCACTGTGATTTGCGTGCGAAAGCAAGGGGGCAAGGGGCCCTCTGGGCCCCCAGGAACCTGGAGTGTTAGGCCCCAGGCTGTAGAGTGTTTTGCATTCCTTAGAACTAAGGATCCTGGCATAAGTGAAGGCAGGAGAATTTGGCCTTTGCGTACAAGCTAAAAGAAAACTAATGGGTTGTAATAATGTTAGCATGTTACATATTGCTCCCTCTCTGGTTTTCACTAGTTGCAACACACTTCAAAGGGTAATTATTCCGTGGTTTAATACGACACATAATGGGCACCTCTGCAATTGAATATTGTTATTATTCTCTCTCACACCTTTAATTAAACTAATATTGTGCAAAACCAAAAGGGTCTTGGCTCAGATCCATCCATACTCTTAATTCCATTAAGGGAATAGCGTTTGGTTTTTCTTATTGAGTTGCATGTCATTTATTCATCTGCCTTATTGCTCAATTCTCTCAGTGAATTATAAATAACGTATCATTTAGTAATACCTCAAAACTACTTTACCTCCTCTGTTGTGCTCTCCCCCCATGCTTTTATTTTGTTTGTTCCACAAGAAATATATGTTACATTTTATTAATACAGCTCCTTTCAAAGGGTAATGGCATGGAAATAAAGGAGAGGGAGAAATTCAATTAAGGGGATGGAAGCAGTTAGAGGGAGGGAAATGTGAAGTCAGTCTTTTTCTTGATTTAAAGAGGAAAGAAGATTGAAGCTTTGTCAGTGACTTGTTCATCAAATACAAAGATGTGGGGATTTCATAATCCCTTGCAATTTAAAATTCCCAGTTACACAAAAAGTTTTTCCTATTAATTTAAATATATATAAGTGGATGAAAAAGTATTAACTATGCGTTCTTTCTATACAAGATAGGGATTATTGTACAGACTGGTTTTGCAAATGGAGGGCAATTTGTTTATTAAAAAAATTATGGACCTCTATTCTTAAAGAGGGACACGGGTGGCGCTGTGGGTTAAACCACAGAGCCTAGGACTTGCCGATCAGAAGGTCGGCGGTTCGAATTCCCGCGACGGGGTGAGCTCCCGTTGCTCGGTCCCTGCTCCTGCCAACCTAGCAGTTCGAAAGCATGTCAAAGTGCAAGTAGATAAATAGGTACCGCTCCAGCGGGAAGGTAAACAGCGTTTCCGTGCGCTGCTCTGGTTTGCCAGAAGCGGCTTAGTCCTGCTGGCCACATGACCCAGAAGCTGTACACCGGCTCCCTCGGCCAATAAAGCAAGATGAGCGCCACAACCCCAGAGTCAGCCACGACGGGACCTAATGGTCAGGGGTCCCTTTACCTTTATTCTTAAAAATAAATAAAAATTAAGCAGTTTACAACAACAGCACACAAAACCGTACAATTAAAAGCAGATAAAAAGTTAAAAACAGAGAGAGCCGGCCCTCCCATGAGGCAAAGTGAGGTGACTTCAGGCAGCAGGATCCCCGGGAGTGGCAGATTCAGTCTCCAAGGAACACATCATCCACTGCTGCAGTGGGCAGTGCACTCCTCCACCATCTTGGTGAATAGGAGGCATTGCTTGTCTTCTCCCACCCACTGTTCCATTGTTAATCTTTATTCCCTCTCCCCACCCCTGGTCCTGATGTAGTTCTTCACTCCCCTGTTCTTCCCTTGTAGGGGAGGCACAATTTTGTGGTTTGCCTCGGGTGCCAAAGTGTCTTGGGCCAGCCCTGAAAACAAGACACCAGCTAACTACTGTATAGTGGAAAAATATATTCTTAGATGCCTGCACAGGCCTGATGGAATGGCGAAGTTTTCAGCAGACATCTAAAAGTTGAAACAGAAGCTTTCTGCTCAAACTCGATTGGCAGAGTGTTCGCAGTACTGGATCAATGAGACTTAAGACCCTATTTATTGTTGTTGTCGTCAGGTGAGCCTTGCAACGTAAATACATAGGGGCTCAAGCAGGCCAACCCCCCCCTTCCTCCCCCCCATACCCTCAACATTCAGTAGGTCCTGGAAACTACTGTAGGTCAGTGTTTTCTGTTTTCTTTTTATTAATTTCCCCCCTTTTAATTTACAAACTAAAATCTTTCTTTTGCATGCATACCTTCAGTTTACAGAAATCACTACAGTGGTACCTCGGGTTACAGACGCTTCAGGTTACAGACGCTTCAGGTTACAGACGCTTCAGGTTACAGACTCCGCTATAACCCAGAAATAGTACCTCGGGTTAAGAACTTTCCTTCAGGATGAGAACAGAAATTGTGCTCTGGCGGTGCAGCAGCAGCGGGAGGCCCCATTAGCTAAAGTGGTGCTTCAGGTTAAGAACAGTTTCAGGTTAAGAACGGACCTCCAGAACGAATTAAGTACTTAACCTGAGGTACCACTGTATTGTTTCAAACTCTTCCTACGCGTCAGGGATAGGACCACCCGGTTTCAGTATAGGAAGGAATGAAATGCATATTCTCAAGAAAGGCACACATGGACTAGTGAGGCATTTGGAAGACTTAGCTGTTAGGCTCCAATTGTCAGCATTAAGCTTGACATCTGAAATTTGCATGTGATAATTGCCACTGAAATGAAATTAGTGTGAATGAAAATGGAAGCATCAATGTTTTTATAAGCCCAGTTCCACATGAAAGTAAGTCGTTAGCGAATGAAATGTTTGTATAGAAACATTATCCTACCCTGCTAAGTAGATATTTTATTTAAAGGTTACTGCTGGAATCATACACTTGGTTCAGCAGGTTTAAGCACTCATGTAATCACCGAGACCAAAGGATTTGCATGGATACAACAGCATTGCAGCCCAAGTCCTTAAATTGTTCAAGATGGCTGAGGTCCCAACACAGTGAGATGCACTTAAGCCCATTAATGCTGGTGAGTTGAAGCAGGCCTAGGTCTGCTGAATGGGTGGCTAAGATGGAACTTGGTTTGCAAAGAAATATTCAGGGAGATTTGGTTGCTTTGGCTTGATATAAACAGGATCTTTTATTGCATTTAAGCTACTAAGGGAATGAGAAAACATGAATTTCTCAAGTGCACATCCATATTTTATTTTATTTAAAAAAAAACCAATATTCTAGAATTGGGATACAAATAAATATTTAGGAAAATGTTCTATTTTTAGTGTTCCAGCCTTGTTTTCCCCCTTAAGTCTTTACTTAGTCATAAGCTTCTCATTACGTATGCTGTAAGGACAAAATCCCTGAAACAAAAAGGTCTCCTTTCACAGCTGCAAAATTGTTCTAATTGGCTTTAATTGTCTCCTGATTGCTTAATCTCTTTACTGGCTTCATGAGTGGGGAATGCGCTTGCTAACCCCGCAATACCCACAGCTTCCAAGGAAGTGGAAGTAATAATGCTCTGTATCACTTACTGTTTCCAAATAAATGGATTTAAAAACGAGCCATTTGAACTATGACAGATAAGTTGTTTTTGAGTTATAGAGGGAGGTTGTAGTTGGAAACATCTGGAGGACCATAGGTTCCACACACCTTCCTTAAATAATAGCAGCCATTAAAAACTAATCAAGTGTACCTCTGTCAAAGACAACAATCTCTCATGCAAGTGTTTATTCTCTTTCCTTACCCGAAGCCAGTTAGATCTAAAATATCTGGACCCCCAGCTTCAATCTGACTCTCTGCAGACCTTACAGAATTATAATTATTTATTATTATTTATTCCATATTTATTTATTTATTCCAGGTAAAACCTCAATGCCTAGGGCTTGCCGATCGCATGGTCAGCGGTTCGAATCCCCGCGGCGGGGTGAGCTCCCGTCTTTCGGTCCCAGCTCCTGCCCACCTAGCAGTTCGAAAGCACCCCTAAGTGCAAGTAGATAAATAGGTACCGCTTTATAGCGGGAAGGTAAACGGTGTTTCCGTGTGCTGCGCTGGTGCTGGCTCGCCAGAGCAGCTTCGTCACGCTGGCCACGTGACCCGGAAGTGTCTCCGGACAGCGCTGGCCCCCGGCCTCTTAAGTGAGATGGGCGCACAACCCTAGAGTCGGACACGACTGGCCCATACAGGCAGGGGTACCTTTACCTTTACCTTTCCATCCCTTACCTGCTGTTCACCTCAAGGTCCCAGGGTGGGATACAACAATTTTAAAAATACAGTATTAAAAACAGTTTAAAACAAATTACATTCAAAAGAACAAGACAAGTCCTAGAAAACATTGTATTTCAGGTGTCAGAGGCCAGCATAAAGATGTGTGTCTTCAGCACTTGATGGAAGCCACATAATGAAGGAGCAAGACTCACCTCTTTGGGGAGATAGTTTTGTTGTTGTTTTTAATTATTATTTTTTACCAACAACCAAAACACAAACAGTGAAACCCCCCAGACATCTGATACATTGGGTATACATAATCAATAATAACATATTCAAATCAACCATATGTACAATTCTGTATACCTTAACACTCCTCCCTCCACAAGGTTTATTTAACTTTTAACATTTTAATTGCCCCAAATTGTTCAAACCTACCCAAATATCTTCTCAAACCACTCCTCCTCCTTCTCACTCACCTCAAACCCTTTCATTTTATGTATCTTCACAGTTAGATATTCTAAGATTACAGTGGTACCTCGGGTTAAGTACTTAACCTGAAACTGTTCTTAACCTGAAGCACCACTTTAGCTAATGGGGCCTCCTGCTGCTGCCGTGCCGCTGGAGCACGATTTCTGTTCTCATCCTGAAACAAAGTTCTTAACCCGAGGTACTATTTCTGGGTTAGCGGAGTCTGTAACCTGAAGCGTATGTAACCTGAAGCGTATGTAACCCGAGGTACCACTGTATAGCAGAACACACAATTGGCTTTGTAAATCTAATTAGTTGCCAGGAAAGTTTTTAAAATATCAACTCCCCCCACCCACAAATCACCCCGAACACGGTATAATGAATCACTGGATGCAGTGTTTCACGCAAAGAAATCAATTAATACAGGTTTGCCTATAAAACCTCACAGTCTGGCTGAAAAACAGCAAATGAGAACTAATGAATCATGCTAATGAGAAATGTTACTATTTTCCAGAGTGAAATGTGGAGGAGTGCTATATATTTCTGTGTAAAAGATAGCACTATTTAATGTTCGGTAATTTAGGGATAGTTAACAGGAAAGTAACCAGATTCTTAGTAATGATAAATCAAAGCAGAAAATACTGTGAATACAATATAAAGTAAAGAAAAAGATCTCTAGTGACAGCAGTGGGAACAATTAAAAGGACTGGCAGGACATAGCTAACCAAGTTTTAAAGGTGAGGCAGCGTCAAATACAGAGGTTAACTGGAGAAGGCAGATCACATCCTCTCATTTTATTATCTTCCTGGACCCTTTAAGGACTACTTGATGTTAAACATTAGGTAAAGGTAAAGGGACCCCTGACCATTAGGTCCAGTTGTAGCCAACTCTGGGGTTGTGGCGCTCATCTCGCTTTATTGGCCGAGGGAGCCGGCGTACAGCTTCTGGGTCATATGGCCAGCATGACTAAGCTGCTTTTGGCGAACCAGAGCAGCGCACGGAAACGCCATTTACCTTCCCGCCAGAGCGGTACCTATTTATCTACTTGCACTTGACGTGCTTTTGAACTGCTAGGTTGGCAGGAGCAGGGACCAAGCAACGGGAGCTCACCACATCGCGGGGATTCGAACCACCGATCTTCTGATCGGCAAGTCCTAGGCTCTGTGGTTTAACCCACAGTTCCACCCGTGTCCCTCCAATGATGTTAAACATTAGAATGTGCATAAATATATCACAAGAAAACAAAAGCCAGATCTTGCCCACGACACCTTCAGCATATAGCGATCATGAGAAAACATCCACCCTTTGGTGATTCTCGACTGCACTAAACTACTGTGAGGTTTTAAGGAAAGGCTGTACCTCAATGGGACAGCCTCTGCTCTGCTTTCTGCAAAGAAGGTCACAAATTGATCCCCCCACTATCTCCAAGCAGAGCTGAGACCTGTCTGAAATTCTAGAGGAAATGCTATCTTACCATGCTTACTAGTGATGGGTGGGCTACTGCAATCTTCATTGGGCTCTAGAGTAAGGTTACCAGAAGTCCCCGTTTCCCAGTCCCCGGATTTAAAAAATCAGTCCCCTGACAAAATCCTATCATTCCTATTGAAATTGAAAAGTGTCCCCGGATTAATTGGGGAAAAAAATCTGGTAACCTTACTCTAGAGTTCTAAATTCATTTGTTATTGCTGCTCCCTCCTGCAGGAGCCCTCTCCCACCCAACTCCTTGCTCCTGCTGCTGCTTAGCAGTGGAAAGGACAGCAGAAGGAACTTTCTTCCCCTCCCTCCATCTTCTTCCTTCTCTCCCTGGCCCCACTCCCTCTGCTCCCTACCAGCTCAACCAGTTTTGTCACACTGGGCGCGGAGACTATGGGGTGTCACAGCTACGATCCAGGCACCTGGAATTCTGGTATGCTAATCTAAGGTTGACGCAGGTGGCGCTGTGGGTTAAACCACAGAGCCTAGGACTTGCCGATCAGAAGGTCGGCGGTTCGAATCCCCACAACGGGGTGAGCTCCCGTTGCTCGGTCCCTGCTCCTGCTAACCTAGCAGTTCAAAAGCACGCCAAAAAGTGTAAGTCGATAAATAGGTACCACTCTGGCGGGAAGGTAAACGGCGTTTCCATGCGCTGCTCTGGTTTGCCAGAAGTGGCTTAGTTAGTCATGCTGGCCACATGACCCGGAAGCTGTACGCCGGCTCCCTCGGCCAGTAAAGTGAGATGAGCGCCGCAACCCCAGAGTCGGTCACGACTGGACCTAATGGTCAGGGGTCCCTTTACCTTTACCTTAATCTAAGGTTCCTTGAGAATAGCGCATTCCCATGGTTCCTGCCTCTGGAACCATAATTGCCGCCGTGTTGCAGATGCTGAGGGCAAAGAAGGTAGAGTGAGTGTGGCAGGAGATGTACTTCACTTCCTTGTTGTTGCTGCCGCCACCACAGCAAAAGTCAGGTAAATGAGTGGATGGTGAAATTTTAAAAATCCATTAAAAAGTGGGTGGATAGAGGTCTTATCTAGCTCAGATTAAACTCAAATCTTGAGAAGAACTGGGTTCATAATGCTTGTTTCACACTGAACATTATGAGTCACCATGGTCCATATTCCAAATCAAAAAATTACATACTTCAGCAACATTGCTAACGACTGTCTTCCCGCTGGCTGGCTGCACATTTATTTCAAAACCGTTGCAGAGTTTTGTGCCTGTTGAAGAGGGCACAAAACAGTTCAGTTGGGCAGGGTGGAAGGAAAGCCATGGTAGGATTGCATGTAGCTCACAGTTCATACCTTGGAAAACATGGCCGCTGATCAAAAGATTAAAAACAGAAATCACAAGCATTGGGCTCATTCGGAGTTTATTTTTTTAGTGCGTAGAGATCAGTTGTATTATTATGTCGTTGGACCCCACACCAGAGGGCAAGGTCACAAGAACCTTTCAGACTAGGTTTCTTTTATCAGCAATGTAAGCTCCTAAATGGTCAAAATTACAGTGCAGAGGTGACTCTCCAGGCTGTCTTTCACTTCTGAGTTGTTCTAATTGGCTCGGTAACCTGCAATTTTAGGGCAGTCGATGAAGTGACCCTCAGTCCTAATGATTTCGCTTTTGGAGAGCTAGAGCAGCACTGATTTTATGTTGCCTGAGAATCCTAACTGTCTCAGAAGAAACTCAGGTGTTTTAATTGGGGAAGTTTTGAGAACTTCGTTTGGTTTGGAGACTATGAGTGAGAATTTCCTAACCCTTAATCCTGGTTTCAATCTTTGTTAGAATAGTGATGTGTGTGGGGTTTTTAAAAAATAGATTTTATTGTTATTCCATACCTTATTGGGTGGAAAAGCCTAATATATTATATCCTAAATTTCAGTACAAAGTTGTCCTTCAGTGCAATTTCCCCAAACATCACATCTGATAGAACCTGGCCAGTTTTTAAGCCAAGCAAAAGTTTCACAAAACCAACACAATGTGCATACAAGTGTCTTGCTTTGTGGCTGTCAAGCAAGCAGGCAGGCGTGTGGCATTTCAGGAGAGCTCAATTTTGGTTGTGGCACTCAGATCCATTCCTCAGTTTATTATCAGACGGGAGCAGGCAGCTGAGGAGATGAGATGGCAAATAGCAAAGGCATACCAGCTGAAGGGTTCAGGCAAGGAATGTTTTGACAGATTTAGTGGGTTCTGAGACTCCCTGAAATTGGGAAGCCTTTGATCGTGGGCGCACTTATGCAGCACTCAGATGAGAAAGGCACATTGTGATCCTTCAGAGATTTGCACTGAGAAGTCACACTTTGGCATGCACATTTGTGCCACGTAGTCATTAATTCCCAAGTTAACTTCGGCAGCCATGCATTTGATAAATGTGATTTTCAAAAACACAGGGTCACTATCTACACACAGAAGCATTTTCTTAAAGCACTTTTCTTGTGAGGATTTTGCACTGAGAATGAATGGAAATATACTTACACCTCAGTTTGCATCCAGGGCTTCTGTAATTATGGCTAAAGCAGAGGGAGGCTCCATTAGGGCACTTTTACACACGGTGCATTTATGTCTTGAGCAAACTTTATATAAACTTGTGACTGCAGTTGATGTTAGATGCTAGATGAAGCAAAACATCTTAGTTTTTTACCATCTGTCATACTGCAATTTCTGAAGTGCTCTCTTTATGGCTGCAAGGCTAAAAGCCCGTTCTCGGTGTTTTGGCCCATAGCATTCTGCCAAGTGAGCAAGCATTTTAGTGTAGGTGTGGCCTGAATTCAGGCTTGCAGGAAATACTTTGCTTTTTGTTGGAATTTTGAGGTCCACAAACCAAAGAAAATATTGGGGTGGGGGAGCAAAACGAAAGCTCATAGGATGGAGCCAATTACCAGCTGCACCCCACAAGCCACATACACGGGGATGATAGCCATATATAAATACAGATCTACATCTTACTGTAGACCAAGAAGTCCAAATAGCCCCATTTGTCGGGTGAGAGTCTCTTGTTGTCATACAGTCAGGAGTTAGAACCCCTTGCTGAACTACAGCAATTCAACCACTAATAGATCTCTAGTAACCATCTACCCACCTCTGTTCTAGACCTTGAGAATAGAGGTGGGCCTCTCTCAACAGAGTTTCTGTCTCTAGTGTCTTGGAGCTGCCCAAGCAGCATGAAAGGGGTGTTGTTTATCTACTGAGAAGTCGGTCTTCTCATCCTTTGTGCTGATTGGAGCCAATCAGAACGAAAGGAGGTGAGTGAGTCACTGAAGATGGGCTCCTAGGGTCAATCTGGAGAAGGTGTGCAGGAAGATCACCAAGAGTTCCGCATGTTCCGGTGCTAAGGATTTCAGAACACAGAAAACACAAGGTACTTCAATTTCAAGAGAATGGTGTTCGTGTCCTGTTGCATTCAATTGGAATGTCAAGGAAAGCACAGTTTAAATCTTCCTGAAAGAAGATACACACCATTTATCCATGTATATACATTTAAAATAATAGATTTAGCTGAAAGGTAATAAATTGAGATCAGCATGGATTGTTGCAATGCATCCCTAATTATTATGACTGTATAACTATAAGATTATGGTATAATCTAAGAAGGTTGCATAGTCTTAGAAAGGAGTGAGGGGGTGTGGCTGTGGCTATCATGAAGGGACACGGAACATCTGAATTTGCCACCAGACTACTGCATGGAAGGTAAGCTATCTGTAAGGTGAAGTATGGAAAGTGTCTCATGTGCTGCCTAATTTAGGAAATTAATGTATTGTGAAGGCTGACTCTGTCTAGTTGAAACATGCAGTGTGTATGGCGTGTGTGGCAGGTATCTCATATTGGTTGTGAATGGTCAACTTCCATTTAAACTGTCACTTTTATTGTCAAACGGGAAGCGGGTGGCGCTGTGGGTTAAACCACAGAGCCTAGGACTTGCCGATCAGAAGGTCGGCGGTTCGAATCCTCGTGACGGGGTGAGCTCCCGTTGCTTGGTCCCTGCTCCTGCCAACTTAGCAGTTCGAAAGCATGTCAAAGTGCAAGTAGATAAATAGGTACCACTCCGACGGGAAGGTAAACGACATTTCCGTGCGCTGCTCTGGTTCGCCAGAAGCGGCTTAGTCATGCTGGCCACATGACTTGGAAGCTGTACGCCGGCTCCCTTGGCCAGTAAAGCGAGATGAGCGCAGCAACCCCAGAGTCGGCCACGACTGGACCTAATGGTCAGGGGTCCATTTACCTTTACCTTTATTGTCAAAAGTGATAGAAAGAGAAGACTGATCCTTGCAAGCAGCTGAGCCTGTGTTCTTTACTACAAAAAGCTGTGATTTCAACGTGCATGCACCTTTAGCAGCTGATGTGAGGCACATTCTTTTTATACCTGGGTGGCTGCATACAAAAAATATTGCAAGGATTGGCCCCCAAGAGCATCAATGTGTCAAGTGAGCATGATTTGGTCCAATCCATTTCCCTTGTTCAGTTATCTCTGGAGCTCTCTTTAGGTGCTTTTAGAGTAATGCATTGCATGAAAAAAGCATGAACCATTAGACAAGTTAAGGTTTGGCAAAGAAAGTATGTGCATTTGAACTTATCAGCTGATCAGGGAGCCAAGTAAATAATTCAAGCTGCAGCATAAATTAAACATTTTAAAATATATCGCACTTACGTTCATGTTAAGTAGCTGAATATATTTCCCTCTCTAGACCCCCAGACATACATGAAAGCAGCTTTTTATAAAGTGTTTTGACTGGGTCTGTGGAACAATATTTTTCACTCTCTTCTCAAAAGTTGGCTTGCTTTAGATGACTTAAACACTTAAGCCTGGTTTACACACCGATGCTCAGCTATCATGGACTGGTTGGATGCAGAGGAATCATGCGAGGAGCCAGCTGGGGAACACTCAAGGGAAGAAGGCTCAGTGCTAGGGGATTGGTCGTGGGACAACACTGAGTGGTCAGAAGGAGAAGAGGGAGCAGACTGGGAGGAGGAAGTGCCGAAAGCTGAAGAGGCAACAGGGCTTAGTGAGCAGGAAGAGACTGTGGCAGAGAACAGTCCAGAATCAGAGGCAGAAGCGGAGGCTGGAGATGACAAGAGGCAAAGATGAGTCAGGCTGGTGAGTAAGCGAGGCTGTCTTCCCCTCTTGCTGCAACCAATTCCACTCCCTGCTGGTCTCCCAGAACCAGAAGAGGTATAAAGAGGGTGGAGCAAAAACAGAGAAGGCATCATAGTCTCAGATTACTTGGGAATGACCCGAGGGAGGAGGATACTTAAGGTCCTCTAAACTGCCTCATTGGGGCAAGATCTACTGGGAAGGGTTGCTGTGCTCATGAGGCCTGAGCCATTTTGTTTATTTCAATAAAGAGTTAACTTCACCAACACCTTGTGAGTTATTTCTTACCTGCTCCTGACACCCACCCTGACATCAGCATTTGACAACTGCAGCATCAAGGGATGAATTGAATTAAAAACTGAACCACCATATATCTAATCTTGCCTGATGATGATGAGGTCAACCTTTTTGGTGAGTGCTTTTGATCCTCCTTGGGGTACAGAAATCCAGTCTAGGATATTAGGTGAAAGTAGATGTGGCTGTCATAGCAAAATAGCCTAGATGCAACATTCATAGTATTGAATTCAACTAACTTCTACTTAGAGTAGACACTGCAAAGGACCTAAATTAGTTGTGGCCATTATAGTTAGTTGAATATATCTCATATAGTGACTTCAAAAAGTCTAGCCTGCTATGGAAGCAGGAGGCCCACTTACTTTTGAATCCAGACATTTATTAACATTAAAAATGACACGTTGATTTATGCTTCTCAGGAAAACCTACCTTGTAATTCTCTAGAAAGGAGGACACATGGGACACTCACAAAAATATGCAAGGTACTGATGTTTATTAATTCAGAAGAGAATTCATGAAGACATGCAAATTACAGATTTAATCACAAAGCAAATTATTTGATTTCTTCAGCATCCTATTGAAGTATGAGGTCCAACTCTTCACCAAGTGGTACAGAAAGGTGCACAACAAGTTTCTAGTGAGAAAGAAAGAAAATTAATGTTAAATGGGTTTAAAGAAAACCACCTCCAGTATTAGGAATTACCAGAACAGGAACAATCCATCCAAAGCTAAACATTTGGGAAGCCCTTAGGGGAAGGTTTAAATACATGCTTAATTACTTTATGAAACAATGAAACATAAAAGTGCTTCATTTTGTTGGAATCATACCACTGTATTTTGACTGGTATAACATACCTCTCATGTAGAAATAAGCTAAGATACCTAGTCTAGACACCTGAAGTCTAAGGCAGGATAAAGGTCACTACCCACTGTCTTTTTTGCAGATAATGGTTGAGAACTCTCCAGCACTTCCAAAACAACTAAAATGCAACATTACTGATTTCAACATGAAAAATAAATAGGCTACATCTTTTTATGATTCAGTCTAACTAAAGTTCTCTCTATTATCCATTTGCAAATGATTTGTCTACAGTTTTAAAGGAGATGTGTGCCAAAGCACAAGCCTATCCTGTTAAGAACAGCAAATCACACAGAGAGGTTGGTGAATTCAGGCCCCTAGAGTCTCACTATTTACTATAAGAATGAGAGATCTTAATAAGAAAAGAGGATAGCCCTATTGTAGCCACACTAAACCAATATCCTCTGGACCAGGCATAGGCAAACTCGGCCCTCCAGATGTTTTGGGGCTACAACTCCCATCATCCCTAGCTAACAGGACCAGTGGTCAGGGATGATGGGAATTGTCTCAAAACATCTGGAGGGCCGAGTTTGCCTATGCCTGCTCTGGACAAATACTGATTACCTGGGCTTATCTTATTCTGATCAACTGCCTTATTCCAGAAACTATTTCCCAAGGATACACAATTTCTCTTTTCTATTGGCAAAACAATATTATGCTTTAGGAATGCAAGAAGCTGTGTTGACTATTTGTCCCTATGGCCCAGTATTGCCCACTCTTGACTGGCCACAGTTCTCCAACATGTCATGCAGAGGTCATTCCCATCACCTGCCACCAGTATTTTCTTGAACAGTCCCCTCCCCATCAAAAAGTATTGGTTTTGATATGTAACCTGATAGGCACCTTTCCTAATTCCAGTATATTTTTAATGCAGGCAGGGGAAAAAATATTCTAAATTAATTATAATGATGAAGTCTGACACGTTTAAAATAGAAAGTGTTGGCCTCCCCATTGCTTCCATGCAAAGCCTCTTTCTCTAGTTCTTTGTTCAACCAATTTGTTCAGTATTGTAAGTTACAGAAACAGCATTAAGCAATGGGGCTTCTTATCCTGACTCCATTTCCCAGCTAGAGAGCACAGCAAAAACTATTATTATTTTTTGCTTGCGTCCTTAGTGATTTATTTCCAGAAAAATACGATGGTGTGTTCAGAAGTGATTTCTGACTTTTACTGGCTTTAAGGGCCATTTGAGGGCAGTGCAATTGTAAAGCATCTATAACGGAAAATATTTGGAGTGAAATAGCCAACTACAAGGTATTTGGAGTGGAAAAATCTCTATTAGGGGAAATTCAATCTTCCTACTCTAGACCTGACATTAATTTCTGAAATGAAAGGCACTAGGCTCAAGCCAAGAGCTATGCTAAGAATTTCATTTTTTCCCCAGTTTTTGATGAATTGTTGGGTGGATGGCAGGGTGGTGATGGGATGAAATCCTCCCCAAATATCACAGGGTGGGGGGAGGCATTTCTCTGAAATTTTCAGGAAGGAGTTGCTCTTTACCTTACTTCATATTATGAGGTGGACAAGGGCTTCCCATTTCCCCCCATCCTTTTAAAACTTAGAAATAAGCACCCTACACCACTCTTGGTAGCACAATGCTCACTCCACAACTTCCCACTGGCTGTGCTACCTGGAAAGACTTGGGAAAAACACAATTTCATGCCGCGACCAAGGTGTTTCAAGAAGAAGGCATCCTGAGGTTCTTACCAGAGTTTCTCACTGGCCATACTTTCTGGCAAGATCCAGTAAAGGTAAGCAGCAGCTCCTTTCAGAAATTTTGTAGAAATTTATCACCCTGCCCCCACCACTGCCAAGAAAGCAGCAGAAAACCAGGTCCCTTTTCTGAAGGAAGAGGATGTTTTTGAGAACTCGGAGGCGAGGAAATGGATTTGGGACCAACTTTGATCAAGCCTGCCTAGAAACTGCCCCAGATGTGAGGGACTTTATGGAGCTTCTTCACTGGAAGCAAAATTCTGGCTGAATTTATTTTATCGCATATTGTTTTAGGAATTATAACTGAGCCCCTTACCTAGCCCTGGATGATGATGATGATTATTATTATTATTATGTTTCACTGTGGCCCTAACAGTGTTGTGACACAATGCCCTAATGATCTGCTGACAGCTGCCATTTTGTAGCTGCTTGGAAAACATGTAATTGTGAGCTTATGTAAATAGCAGTCACGAAACAAGACAGGCAGTCTTCCCACATATGTGCACAGAAAAGTTTCCCATTCTTACTGCGGTGGCTGTTTTTGAAATGCTAACTGCACATTCTGCCAAATGGAACAGAAAAAACTATTCACATTCCCATGCTGGATAAATATTAACACTATGGGGAGCAGCCAAACTGTTCAGCTTGATTAATAGGCCCCCTCCATTTCCTACTTCATTCCTCATGTCCATAGGTCATGGCTGCAAGCGTATAGTGATGGTTCAAAAAAAATTATTTGTGGCTTTCCCTTTAGCAGCAAACCACCTTCAACATGAGCACTTTCAACATGATCTAGATTTGCACACACCAGCAGACACCCATCTGCTAGTAGTCAACAGCAAATGGGATGGGATGGCTCACCTGACCTCCGTCTGACTGAGGACTCAGCTACATCAGCAAAGAAAAAGCGTTTCATATGCGTTGTTTATGCATTCTAAAACTGTGGAGTTCTGCTTTTGCCAACCCGATTTCTTGTACAAAGTTTGCAACATGTTTAACTGAAACGCTGGTGTCAGGGGTTCAGGAGCAGAGGCAAGGGCAAGGGAGGAAACAGAGAGCGAGGGGGAGGAGGCAGAAGAAAAGATGAGTGATGACGACGACCCGAGATCTCCGAGTCTTTCCAGTGAATCAGAAGATTCACAGAAAGGAGCACCAGTGGTCAGGGCAAGGGGGGAGCCTAGGGGGACACCCCAGGAAGATAGGGCCAGAGGGGACTCCGAGGAGAGCAGTTGGAAATCGGGACCAGCGTCACAGCCAGAGAGCAGGGAAGAGGAAGAGCGCCAGAGATCAAGCGCTGGCAGCTCGCAACAGGGGGGAGGGCACGAGTCAGGAGTGGCCACACCTCCATCGGGGAGCGAAGAAACGTTCAGACGGAAAGTGGAAGGTTGGGCGCGCGCGCCAAGTTCAAATGCACAGGAAAGTGACGCAGTAGGCAGCCAGGAAAGGGAGCCAGGTCCTAAAGCCCGGCGCAAGGAGACAGGGAGTTCCGGGGGGTCGGCATCAGAAGAATCCCGGAAGGAAGAGACCCCGGGGGGCAGAGGGACCCAGAGGAGAGCAGTCAGGCGGAAAAGGTGGAGCAGGGCTAGGATATTAAGTTGGTGCACAAGGGGCGGAGACTCAGACGGAGCTTCGCCGATCTAGCCATTAGACGTAGAGTTGCACGCAGCAGCTTGGGAATGGAAACTGTAACTCAATAAAGACTTTTACTTAATGACTGCTGGCTAGCGTGATCCTCTGTGAGCTAGGATCTTGAAGCAGCTCTGACAGCTGGTTTGCTAGATCCAGCCTGAGTAACTACAGCAGAGGTTGGCAACCTAAGGCCCATCGGCCGGTTCCAGCCCATGAGCTTCCTGGAACCGGCTCACGTTCGTTCTGTGGATTGGCGTGGGGATTCTATGCATTTTCCCCATGTGGCGCAATTTTTTCCCTCGCCATGGGGACCTACTTCTGGGTTGGAACAGTGCCAGAAATAGCGTACGCACACAGGCACTCCTCACCCAGAGGAGCGCCTGTACGCGTCCGTAGAAGCTATTTCCGGCGCACTTCCGGGACGGAGGAGCACCCATGTGCATGCGCACACGCTATTTCCGGTGCTCTTCCGACCCAGAAGAGTGCTGGAAATAGCTTGAGTGCATGCATGGGCACGCATGCTCTGGCCCACCGAGAGGTCTGCCGGGGAGTGGACCAGACCGGCCTCAAAATAACAATAACAATAATAATTTATTATTTATACCCCGCCCATCTGGCTGGGTTTCCCCAGCCACTCTGGGCGGCTTCCAACAAAACACTAAAATACAATAACCTATTAAACATTAAAAGCTTCCCTAAACAGGGCTGCTTTCAGATGTCTTCTAAAAGTTTGGTAGTTCTTTTTCTCTTTGACATCTGGTGGGAGGGCGTTCCACAGGGCGGGCGCCACTACCGAGAAGGCCCTCTGCCTGGTTCCCTGTAACTTGGCTTCTCGCAGCGAGGGAACTGCCAGAAGGCCCTTGGGGCTGGACCTCAGTGTCCAGGCAGAACGATGGAGGTGGAAACAAAAGACATTGCCGACCCCTGAACTACAGCATATTGGGACATAGATGGGGAAGAGGAAGGAGACGCCACTGATGGTGTGACAGAAATGTGCCAGAACCAATCCGGCACTCCTGCCCATGTGTTTGCACCACACTCACCTCAGGCCACCCCCTGCCCTTTCTGGTATGTTGCAGGGAACCACCACACAGTGTACTACTGCCAATGGTTAATGCCACACAGTTGAACGGACTGGAATTGTGTAATGACAATGTAATGTACTTAATTTATTACATAAAGTGCACTACGGGCAGCGAGATAAATAACATAGTTTTTGTCTGAAGATTAACTGCAGCAAAACAGAAAGAGTGATATATATATATATATATAATACAAGAATAACAACAACAACAACAATAAATATTTTAAGTAATTCACAAGCAGAATGCCTACCCCATTTTCCTCGTAATGTATGTCACTTGTGCGGATGCCTTTTCCATTCATAACGACAGCATTAGGTCTTGAGGTCACACCAAGGATCTGAACTGTATCATATATCAGAGAATCGACCCCACGGTAGTTGTTGTTGACAATACTTGTCTTCAAGTGCCCCTAGAATAATTCAGGAGGAAAATACTTTAGGCATTCATTCGACACACTATTAGGCATCACTACTTTTTTATTTTTAAAAGTCCTACACAGAACTGTCTTGTGCTGCTGTCAGAATTCCAGTTTGGTGTCAGAAGTACAGATGAACAAACACTCAGCTAAATTGGAACACAAAGGACCAGCTGCTACATACATCATAGCGCATTTACACAAGAGAGACTTTGTCTTTCACAAGCCACTAGCTACCACAGCTGCAATTTAATGGCTTAGTTATTCACCTCTCTACAGGTTCTCCTAAGCTAGTTACCGTAGTTTCCATATGCCCTCTTTTTAAAGATACCGAAGAAGCTGATAAGGTCTGGGAAAGCTCTGATAAACAAGGCAAGAAACATGGTGTGTTTTTTCAGAATTGTTCAAAGAATAAAATAAAATAAAAAACCCCTAAGAGGCCATTCAGACACCCTTTTAACAGCACATGATTCCAGCCCCCGTCTCCTGTGCATTGTAGGCAGAGTGATAGTCATGCAGTGGTACCTTGGTTTTAGAACAGCTTAGTTTATGAACAACTTGGAAATAGAACGCTGCAAACCCAGAAGTAGGTGTTTGCCTTGGAAGCAGAACATGCTGAGTCTGTTCCGTTCGTAAATTGTGTCCCCCACTGCTAATCAAAGGCTTCCTGTTGAGTCTGTTGGCTGTTGAGTCCCGAGCACCCATGCAACACAGAGGTGATATTTGGAGCTTTTGCTTTTGCTATTTTTTTGTGTTTTTGTTTGCGTGGCTTTTCGTGTTTTTGACAGTGACTTGTTCTTCGTTTTATGGGACTGACTTGTGACTGTGGCTTCTGACTTCGTTTCTGTGACTTGTTTTTTTGTGTGGAACCCAGTTCAGCTACTGATTGATTGATTGTGTGACTGCAGAAATGGATAAAAGCCCCCCATCCAAACAATGACTATCATCAGTGCACATAAGAAAAAGAATAATTTTAATTTTATCAGCTACAATACTGTCTTATTTATTTTATAGTACAGTACACTGATTATTGCTTTCATTTTATGGATCAGTGGTCTCATTAGATAGTAAAAATCATGTTAAATGGCTGTTTTTCAAAGTCTGGAACAGATTAATCCATTTTGCATTATTTTCTATGGTAAAGCATGCCTTGGTTTTAGAACACTTTGGTTTTGGAACAGACTTCCGGAACGGGTTAAGTTTGGGAACCAAGGTACCACTGTACATTGAAAACCACATCAAAACTCAATCAGCACAGCCCTGTGTTGGCACAGGATACAACTTCTGAGTGCTGTGCTTTATTACACCTGCTCTCAGAGAGATAACCTTTAGCACTAAAAGCTGAAGAAATACACCCAAGGGGACAGCTGCCAATGACTGAGCAACTTCCAAATACATTTCAAGCAATAAAAGACCCACAAAAACCAGCTATTGAGAAGGTATTAATTACTTCGCTAGACAGATCTGTCAGTTTCCAACAGTGGTTCGCTAGAATCCTCTGTCTGCAGCATTCCTCTCTACACCTGTTATTGTTGTTTAGTCGTTTAGTCGTGTCCGACTCTTCGTGACCCCATGGACCAGAGCACGCCAGGCACTCCTGTCTTCCACTGCCTCCTGCAGTTTGGTCAGGCTCATGTTCGTAGCTTTAAGAACACCATCCAACCATCTTGTCCTCTGTCATCCCCTTCTCCTTGTACCCTCAATCTTTCCCAACGTCAGGGTCTTTTCCAGGGAGTCTTCTCATGAGGTGGCCAAAGTATTGGAGCCTCAGCTTCACGATCTGTCCTTCCAGTGAGCACTCAGGGCTGATTTCCTTCAGAATGGATAGGTTTGATCTTCTTGCAGTCCATGGGACTCTCAAGAGTCTCCTCCAGCACCATAATTCAAAAGCATCAATTCTTCGGTGATCAGTCTTCTTTATGGTCCAGCTCTCACTTCCATACATCACTACTGGGAAAACCATATGGACCTTTGTTGGCAAGGTGATGTCTCTGTTTTTTAAGATACTGTCTAGGTTTGCCAACGCCTTTCTCCCAAGGAGCAGGCGTCTTTTAAATTCGTGACTGCTGTCACCATCTGCAGTGATCATGGAGCCAAGAAAGTAAAATCTCTCACTGCCTCCATTTCTTCCCCTTCAATTTGCCAGGAGGTGATGGGACCAGTGGCCATGATCTTCGTTTTTTTGATGTTGAGCTTCAGACCATATTTTGTGCTCTCCTCTTTCACCCTCATTAAAAGGTTCTTTAATTCCTCCTCACTTTCTGCCATCAACACCTGCTTTTACGTGATTTTTTTTTATTTTTAAAATGATTTTATGTGCCCACTATGTGCTTCAGTCGGAATTGGCATTAGTAGAAAGTAAAGGGACCCCTGACCATTAGGTCCAGTCGTGGCTGACTCTGGGGTTGCGGCGTTCATCTCGCTTTATTGGCCGAGGAAGCCGGTGTACAGCTTCCGGGTCATGTGGCCAGCATGACTAAGCCGCTTCTGGTGAACCACAGCAGTGCACAGAAATGCCGTTTACCTTCCCGTTGGAGAGGTGCCTATTTTATCTACTTGCACTCTGATGTGCTTTCGAACTGCTAGGTTGGCAGGAGCTGGGACTGAGCAACGGGAACTCACCCCGTCGCGGGGATTCAAACCGCCGACCTTCTGATCGGCAAGCCCTAGGCTCTCTGGTTTAACCCACAGCGCCACCTGCGTTCCATGGCACTAGTATAGGTGCCCCATAATACCCATTCCACATTTCTAGGAACTTGATTGCTTGGTGTGTCAGCACCTGCACCTGGGAACTCCCTGCCTATTGAGATCAAGCAGGCTATTCACTATACTATTTTCGGCTCCTTGTTTAGACAAGCCTAACCAGAAGCTTAGAAAGCTGAGTTAACTTTAATGTGTTTGGATATTTTAACTTTAACATGCAAGTTTTAAAGTATGCTTGTGATATCCCACCCCCAAGTTTTATTGTTTTATCTTTTTGTAAACCGCTTTGAGGTTTTCTACAATTTAACTTTAATTAATTCAACTTTAATGTGTTTGGGTATTTTAACTTTTCTACAATTTAAGCGGCATATAAAGTTTATGCAATAATAAATAAATACGTTTTCAAGTTATGGATAGGTGCCTTGTTTCTTTCTCTTTTGAAAAAGAAAACGGGAAATGAATAGATGTTAAGTGTTTCTTACTTAAAACAGTCTTAAACAGGGCCAGCTATTCAATCAGAATAAAATTAAGACATATGTAAGAACAGTTTTAGTGAAAAATAGACTAAATAGACTGTAAGAAAATTACAGCATATGAAGATTTACAGTATTTATTTATTTACTTACTTACTTATTTATTTTACATATAAATAGCCTGGGACCTGAGTATCTTTGGCCACATATTTCTCCCTCCCCAACCTCATGAATTTGGGCTGAAGCTTTTCCCCTCATGCTTGACTTTGTAATGCAGTTTTGAGTATGATCACTGCTCTTGGAAATTTTCATTTCTCTTGGTTTATCATATTGGGGTTTTATTAAGCTCACTTCACTCTTCTTAATAAAATGTTTTCTCTGTATACCTGCTATATTTTGCTTTCGGGGGTGTTTTTGTGGGCCTTTGGACCGTAATAAAGAATGTGTGTGTACTTCATTCTTCAGCAGGAAAGGCTTCCAGAGCACCTTTCAAGAGAGCTGATGGCATGGCCCCTGCTTCCCACCTCTCTCACTACTGCAGGTTTATGAATGTTGTTTTAAGAAAGTTCAATACTGTGTGTCTCTGTGTTTGCCTGTCTGCTCATTCACACACACATTTCTCTAAGGCCTCTCTTATATATCACTGCATTGCATGCCTCTTCTGTATTAGAATGCCGATTTAACTACCTCACATTTGCAATGTTAACTTGGCGGTTAGGGTTGGCTTAAATGCAGGTTGTAATTTCAGGTACTACAGAGAAGAATCCAATTTAAGCAATGAGAAATAGAAGTGCCACAGAGCCAGCAATCAAATGCAAAGCGATTTCCTGCAGAACATAAAAGTGGCTATCGCCTCTCAATTGCCTTCGGCACATTTTGCCCTCCACGCCAAAGACAGAAGCCTAGTCTAATCTTTTCCTTCCTTTGCCATTCAGCCTATGCCAGTTTTGTGCAAGACAACAAGATAAAAGCACTCTGAAGAAAAGAGCAAAGGAAGAGCCTTAATGCTGGAAAAGCATCTGCTGTATTAAGACGAAATATCCGATGCCAGTCTCTGCAGAGATAATCATGCAGAAAAAATAGTCATCACTCTTCTCCAATTCACTGTCAGTGCTGTAAGCAGGAGGTCTGGGAACAACACCACAGGAATATTAATGTCATTTTGTTCTTCTAAATGGCTCCTATTAATTGCATACTTCTGGGACTGAATGCCAATTGCATCTTTCTGGGACTGCAGACCTGAGTAATATCATCATCAATAGGCAGCTCTGTAGAGGAGGACTGGAGGGAAAGTAACCTTTCTCGGCTGCAGCAATCAGAGAGTAGCGGTAATTCAGTCCTCCCTAACGTTCTGGTTTTTTCTTCATAGAGAGATATGCATGCTGACTTACAGCAACACCAATGTTTGATATTTTGTGTGTTTCCCACAAGCAGCGAAAACTCTACCTTGATTTGGTTTCCTTTCGGGTGAGAGAACATAGAGGATTTGTGACATGTTTGTAAGAACTGCTTGGTTTACAAATATATAGTAAAACCTAAGTGGGGTAGAACTCTTATCTGGCAGCAGATAAGCTACCCCACATTACTTACCCCCAATCTGTACTCATGGCTTTTCCTTTCAGAGTGATCTCTCAACCAATACCTCCCACTGAGCAAACCAACCATTTTGGGCTATCGACAAGCGATCTCCCTAACAAAGAGATGGTCAGCCAATAGCCTGTTACATGATGTTTGCCAATATTACTAACAGCACGAAGCTGACTTGGAAGGGACATTAAGGGAGGATAAAGATGCCTGCAGTGTTCAAACATTTGCCAGGATATTAGAAAGAAGAGAAGGAGGAGCTCCTACAGGTTATGGCATCTCCATCCTTGAAGATTTTCAAAGAGATATCAGGAATCAGGAAGATGATTCCTTGGATCCCCTCCAAACGTGTGTCCCTTGTTTTTGCCTCATCAAAAAAACAAAGATCATGGCCACTGGTCCCATCACTTCCTGGCAAATAGAAGGGGAAGAAAGGGAGACAGTGAGAGATTTTACTTTCTTAGGCTCCATGATCACTGCAGATGGTGACTGCAGTTATGAAATTAAAAGACGCCTGCTTCTTGGGAGAACAGCAGTGACAAACGTAGACAGCATATTAAAAAGCAGAGACATCACCTTGCCAACAAAGGTCCGTATAGTTAAAGCTATGGTTTTCTCAGTAGTGATGTATGGAAGTGAGGGCTGGACCATAAAGAAGGCTGATCGCCAAAGAATGGATGCTTTTGAATTATGGTGCTGGAGGAGACTCTTGAGAGTCCCATGGACTGCAAGAAGATCAAACCTCTCCATTCTGAAGGAAATCAGCCCTGAGTGCTCATTGGAAGGACAGATCCTGAAGCTGAGGCTCCAAGGCTTTGGCCACCTCATGAGAAGAGAAGACTCCCTGGAAAAGACCCTGATGTCGGGAAAGATGGAGGGCACAAGGAGAAGGGGGCGACAGAAGACGAGATGGTTGGACAGTGTTCTCAAAGCTACCAACATGAGTTTGACCAAACTGCGGGAGGCAGTGGAAGACAGGAGTGCCTGGCGTGCTCTGGTCCATGGGGTCACGAAGAGTCGGACACGACTAAACAACAACAACAAAAACTGATACATGTCTTCCCTAAATAGAGGCTACCACTTCCCCAGCCTAATTTTTACTCATTTCTACTCCTCACTTTGCTTTTGCTTCCTGAACCTCTCTTCTCCATCCCCACCCACATCTGCTGCATACACACCTTATTTGTCCAAGTGCTTTTTTCTACTTACTTCTCTGTATGTATATCTGGCATAGAAATAATTTCGATTCTCGACCGTGTCTGCCAAAACACAAATCACAAGACTGATGTTAGTATTAGGTCATCTAACAAGGAAAAGGAACAGCTTCCTTTTAGACTAAAACATAACAAAGGACACACGTTGAGACAACATGTGCTTGTCTATTCAATAATAACCTTCCCCCCTCCCCTCCTCACAAGTTAAAGGGACAGTTAGTAGGTCAGACCCTTCCCTGCCCCTTTTACACTTTATACAATGTGTTTTAGATACAATACCAGCATTTCTGAACACTCACCGGCAGAGTCGCCATCATCCCAGAAGAGAGAACCAGTGGCTTGCCCTTGTTCATCCAGGGCAACAATGAGTCCAAATGGGTTCAGTCGGCTGTTGGGTTATTAATTTAAAACTAATTATGAAATGTGGGTGATACAGTCTTTTTATTTATTTGATTAACTCCTATCCGGCTTCAGCTTTCATCAGAAATCTCTAAGCAGTTTGCCAATCCAAACTAAAAGGAATCAATAAAAGAACTAAAATACAAATTCCACATTCAAAACCAAACCATGCACAAATCATGCATTAAACATCAATATAAATCAAGGTACATCAAAATGCAACACAATGACAATTAACCATAGGCATTTCATTATCATTAGTGTTATTATTATTTATAAAATTTATATACCACCCTTCATCCAGAGATCAGAGGGCGGCTTACAGTATAAAAACACACTACACACAACAACAACAAAACAATTATGAAACACAAGAAAGGACGACCCAGTAATATGGTCCTGTGAACAAGTGGGAGCTATCCAGTAATGGAGAAGAAAGTGCCCTATGAGCATCTGACATAAATAGCGATGGGAGACCAAAGCATATGCAGAGCATGAGACTTACCGGTAATTCAAAGGCTACAATTCAAATCCAAAATTTTCAGCCTCCCTGTTCATATCATTATAGCAAAAATGTGACCTGGAGGTGTACCTGAATAACTGAGAAGGCTATTAAATTCATTGGTATCTACAGCTATGATTTAGCATTTATTTACCCATACACTAATAGAAATTTTCTTACCCATACACTAACAGAAAATTTGCAAAGTTGGTTGTGGTGCAACATTAATGTACTCATCAGGAACATACAAGTTTGCTATAGGTGCACCTTTTTTGCACCTTTAGTGCAACCCCACCCCCCGAAAAACAAAAGCATTGAGGCAAAACCTGTTCCCACAATCCACAATAACCCAAGGAGGGACAGCTGGACATGTTAGTTGCGGAAAGGCTGAATCTCCAATGCTAAAAACAACCCTGAAATAAGCACTAAGGATAGAGATTGGGTAGACCTAGATTGAGGCATGGGCTACTCGGAAACCCACCTCCCAAATGCCATGCGTGCTCACAGCCCCGTATTTCATTTCTGCCATGTCAAGGAGCAAAAAGCAATCTAACTTCATTTGAAAAAAACAAACAGGAAGGTTTTAAGTGTGCAAAGTGAGATTACGCTCATTACCGTAGTAATTTATAAGAAATTGACACTTGGTGCGCAACACAGACAAATTTCAGCATGGTACCAAGTTCAGGCCAGTTTTCTAATTTGAGCATTTTAAAAAAGGTAATTATGTTAGTTACCTCTTAGCAGTTCTTACGGCTGGTGCTTGCGTTGGCAAAATATATCCTCCTCGGATAAAGAGTGGAATCTTTTCCAGTGGGGCATCAATGTTGACACGCTTACGGTGCGATGACTCTGGCACTTTATCTCCCTACCAAAAAATTGGACACAGCTGAAATTTTTTTCCAAAAGCAATCATAGCAGCATCTCTGGCTATATAAATAGCTGGTGATCTGTTTTGATTATTTTTGTGGCTTTTACTGTATTGCAACTGTTGTAAACTGCGGCATATAGTTTTAAAAAAATAAATACATAAGCCATTTCCCCAGTTGGCATGTAAACTGGATTTTAATCTGAACTCAAAATTGCCTATTGTTTATAGTACAATGTTTACTGAAACAAAAATGCAAATTACTTCCTGGGACCTATAGCTTCTCATATATGCAAATAAACATATTTGTAACTAGTCTGAAACATAAGATTTTATTTTCTTTGTTTTACTACATTTATCTCCTTCCTTTCCTCCAAGGAACCTGAGGCACATCCTGCTTATCCTTGATCAGATCAATGGTTCACCTGGTCCAGGATTGTATCTTCAACAATGGCCAAGTAGATTTTCTTGAGGAACTCATAAACAAAGCAAGATGGAGATGTCCATCTCTTGCTTCTTATCCTCAACATCTGGTAAACATTCCTAGGCACTTATAGAATGCATTTAGCTAGTAGGTTTGGGTAGATCTTTCCTCTGTAAATTAAATGTATTCTTAAAGCCATCTAGATAGCTTTTGTCTCAACTAGCTTGTGATGATGAATTTAAGCATGTGTTTGTTTTGTCTAAAGTAGTATTTTCTATTTTCAGTCCTGAGCCTATTGCCAAGGCTGTGTGGGGTATATTACACACAAGAGTATAGAAAGACACACCTTTATATATAAAATGCAAAATGGGGAAATCAGTGCATAAAGTGGAAGAAAACATTGCTCAGCTGAGTCGCAATTCCATAGGCTCCTTGAAATTTCAACATTTTTAGATTTAGTTCAGCACAGAACAAAGATGGACTCCATGATGATTTTGAAAATGGAAATTAGGAAGTTTAGTAAAGGGCACATGAAGAAAAACAATGGAAATGCCAGCTGACTGGAGATCAGTGAGATTTTATGCAAGACACTCAGTGATATATAACATAATGTAATCTTTACAAATACATACCGTATAGTAATCAAACCAGGGTGCTTCTGGGAAATATACGTCTACTGATCTTGCTCCCTGTAACCAACATGAAAGAGTTGGAACAGCTTTATACATTTCTGCTATATCAATGTTGATATCCTCAGTTTTGGTTTGATATTTCTACAGATACAACTATACCACTGGTAAACAAATTGTGATGCTATCCAGACAAATTTCAAAAGTGCAATGACCACCATCTTCAGAACTTAGGTTTTTCGTTTCGGCTTCACTATGATCACAACTGTGGCTTGATTTAATTAGTGTAAGATGGCCACAAGCTGCAGGAGGAAGTGCTTCACTTGCTCTCGCCTGTGTTTCAGTGCCACCATTGCAGGCACCACCAAAGCTAGGATACAGTACTGCAGTGACCATAACTTAAAAGGTAAAGGTAAAGGGACCCCTGACCATTAGGTCCAGTTGTGGCTGACTCTGGGGTTGCGGTGCTCATCTCGCTTTATTGGCCGAGGGAGCCAGCGTACAGCTTCCGGGTCATGTGGCCAGCACGACTAAGCCGCCTCTGGCGAACCAGAGCAGCACACGGAAATGCCGTTTACCTTCCCGCTGGAGTGGTACCTATTTATCTACTTGCACTTTGATGGGCTTTCGAACTACTAGGTTGGCAGGAGCAGGGACCGAGCAACGGGAGCTCACCCCGTCACGGGGATTCGAACCACCGACCTTCTGATCGGCAAGTCCTAGGCTCTGTGGTTTAACCCACAGCGCCACCCACGTCTCCAAGTTACATGGCACTAATGACCAAAAGGGTTTCACCTAGCTTTGTGCAGCTAATGATTCAGGCATGGCTCCTCAGTCTAAGCAACTCATTGCTCAGCACAGACTGAGCACAGAAGACTGCCTGTTGCTACCTTCCCGCTCCTTGGCTTTCCTCCAGGCTGCCAACCCTGACAATTAGGCATCTGCATTTTAAGCAAGGCAGATTTATGATCTATTTTTTTGGCCTGCTGTACAAGGGTAGAAAGGCTCGTTGTGCCAGTACAATGAGTTCATTACTGTGCTCTGTACACACTGCAGCACTCTTAAGGTAATAGATTTATATACATAGAATAACTGATGCATGAATCAGTATTCGTGGTGGTTTAAAACCTTTTCTCAGTGCCTGGCCGCATGTTACAGATTTATTTATTTATTAAAAAAAATAGTATCAAAATATTTCAATCTGCTTCACAACTGTTTTCCCATCTCTTTCCTCCTTTTGCTAATTTCTAGCAATTTGATTTACTATGAATGCAAACACACATCTCTGAAGGGAGGCAAGAGATGCAGGAAAATTTGGGAGCAGCTGGGTGAGAGCTAGTATTCACTGCTTCAGTTTTACTTGGATCCAATCTCTTCCAAAAATTGACTAGGATCAATTTATAATGACTATCTCTGAGATTCAATCATTTTCTATAATTGGCTGTGATCATGCACCAGCAGCAAGGGCATGAGCAAACAGAAGTTCATCCTGTTTCTGTTTGAAAACTATGAATGATATGCCCATCTTCACTTCCTCCCAGTACCATTGTGTTTCCAGAACTTGCCTCTTGAAGAACTGGAGCAATCATAAACGCAGATCCCCAAAGAAAAGCTGTGTCTATTTCATGGGTCTGAGGGTCAGCTGGGAACCTAGAAAAAGAATTGTATAATTTGCTCAATATGTGGAAACTCATATTATTCTACATGTTTGGATGTTCCCCTGTGTCTGCAGAATGTTTCTATCGGCTTGCAAAGGCTCCCTGTCTGCATTTGCCAAATAGGATGGAGCTACCAACATTCGTATTAGAAATAATAATTCATAATAAATGCAGATGTAAAAGTTCCAAATTGTCCATAATTTATACCGTGGCAGAGAGCTCCTGCCCTATACCTTGGTTTGCATACGTTTTGGATTACAAACATGTCAAACCCGGAAGTGCGTGTCCCGGTTTGCAACATTTTTGGGGGATTACAACCCATTTTTTTGGATTACAAACAATTTTGGTGGAGGAAAGCCCCATTGGCAAAAGCGTGCCTTGGGTTACAACCTGTTTTGGTTTACAAACGGACCTCCGGAACGGATTGTGGTTGTAAACCAAGGTACCACTGTACATACCCTCCAACATTCCAGAACATGTCAAATGTGTATTTTCAAAGCTTGTGTATCCTCGCTGTCTCCAACAGCTGCGTCCCCACCTTAAGAATAACTCATGATTAACCAATATGTGTGTTCCTTGTGATAAAGTCTAATCTTAAACACACACGCACATAAAGAGATGTTCTGACTCTAACCAGTTTTGCTGAATCATTAGAACCCAAACATAACATAACCTTATGTTATTTTATATTATGATATATTTCTTGTGAAAATTTGGGGGTGTTCCCTATCAAAAACGACTTAATTTTTTGACACAGCGCCTTCAGGGCAAAGCAGTTACTGTACTTTAGTTTCACTTTCCTTCCTGTTGTTTGTATTTGATAGTGAAGCCTATGGAGGTCCCAGAAGTCTAGCCTGTTTGACTGGCTGGATGTGGAATTATGGTACTTTTGTACCCAGTTATGCCCTTCTTTGCCGTTATTCTGTCTGTGGTATGGCAAAATAATATCAACCCTTGTCAAATGCATCAGAGCCTATGTTTTTGTCATTCTTTTTTAGGCTTCCCCTTCAATATTAACAAAACTTTCTTCCAGACTGATATTTGCATATCCAACATTCAGTAAATTGTATTGTGCTGACAGGATAAATGAAATTGCTCTAAAACACTCAGCATGCAGGCAAGTGCAGTGCCAATTATAATTAATAAAATTACTTGCATTATTCCCCATGTGCTATCTTAAACATTATCTTAAAATTCCGTGCGGTAATCAGTACAACCTTCTGAGATTAAAACTTCAGAGATAATAAAAGATAGCTGAAACAGTTCTTCATACTTGAAGCCACTTTCCCCAATAATATTCGGCTCAGTACTTTGATTACTTGGCAGTAATACAAATTTATTTAAGTCTTGCCTTGCCATGCAACTGCCTTGGTTCATGTTCAACAGCCTTTTTGTAGGCACCTCAGGCATGGTCAGGTTGTTCTAGCTCAGCAGCTGCCAAACCACAGATTCCTTTATTTTAAGTTATTTCAATAAGATGAGTATTTATTTCTATAGACTAGGATTCAGTTTATTGTACGTAGAATGTGAATGGCATAAACCTCTGGGTCACATTGAAAATACCAATGGGATACAACATGGAACACAGTATAAACATGTCATACTTTATTCTTTTTAATGCCAGGAAATGCCCCATGACTGCAAAGCATTCCTCCGCGAGGAAAAATTAAGAAGCCCCTGCCTATGTGAAGCTCCACAGCACTTCAGAGCTCCGCATTTCTGTTTTAATTTTCCCCACCTACACCCCTGCTGGTTACCAGTTTGTGTGCCGTGGAAGCCAAAGGTACAGCAATATAGGAAATGTTACGCTTCCTTCTCTGAAAGGGGAAGGGCCATAGTTCAGAGCCCATGCTTGGCATGTGAAAGGTTCCAGAGTCAGGTGGCGCAATGGGTCAGTGTACCTGCTGTTAACCAGGAGGTTGGCGGTTCGAGGCCACCCAGGGACAGCCGTGGGAAGGATTTCTGCATCGCAGGAGGTTCGACTAGATGACCCTCAGCGTCCCCTCCCACTCAACAATTCTACAATTCTATGATTCAATTCCCAGCATCTCCAGGCAACGTTTGGCAATACTTCTGTCAGCGTCTATGGAAAGCCACTGCCAGTTTGTGTAGATATTTGTGGTTAAATGGTTTCACTGTGTATTGAAGTCAGCCTACCTATGTTCCAAAAAAGAAAATACCAATCTGATATCATTGAAACAAAATAATAAGTTTGTTAATAATAATAAGTTTGTTATTGGTATGAGCTTTTGTGTGCATGCACACAAAAGATCATACCAATAACAAACTTAGTTGGTCTCTAAGGTGCTACTGGAAGGAATTTTGTTTTGTTTTGTTTCGACTACGGCAGACCAACACGGCTACCTACCTGTAACTGATATCACTGACATAGATTTGGGGGCTTCTATATTGAGCTTTAGAAAGCTGTTCTCGTTAGTATTCCATGGCATTTGCTGCATGTCAGTGGCTGCCTGATGTTTTATTAGCAGGAGTCAAACACATGGGGTGCATGTTTGCCTCTGAATCACAATCTCTCCCTCGCCCATAAATGAAATCAAACTCGGCAGTAATCTGAGCTGCATTGGCCTTTATAGCAACTGTGAGGAAGCCCAAAACCAGCTTGTCATATGTGCACACAGAGGATTTGGAAAAGGGATGGTTGCGCCATTAATGTTCTGAAGAAAAAAGGAGCCCACAGGTATCTGAGCTATTCGTTTTTCTGAAGCAACTGACACTTTGTGAGGTCACAATGTGCAAGGGTAAATATGCTCCCGGGCTTCCTTCAGGGCTTCCTCCTCTATTTAGCTGTGTGGCAAAACAAACTTCACAGAGACACCTTATGTTTTGCTCTTTGGATGGAAAAGAAACTGGGCTATTGCTCTCCCTTTCTCCTCAGTGAGGCAAGACGCATACGTTCATAATGTGATTTAAATGATAAAAGGAAAGGTGACTAAGAAACACTGCTCTTAATGCAAGCACAATGAGCATGATTTCGATGCTGTCACAATATAAAAAGGAAACCATCCAATATAAAGAGGAAATCGATCAAACTCAGACCTGCATGTCTATGTCATGAGTCCCTTTAAAAACACAACCCAAATAATGCTTTCAAATAGTGTGCTGGCCCCAAAGCATTAGCAGGCTCCATGGGGTATCTGCATGGTATTATATACCATTTCAGGAGGTAAAAGAGGCACACCTAATTGTGGCACTAAAAACCTAGAACTACTAAGAGCAGGCCTTTTTGCTACCTGAGGTAAAAAAATCCAAGTTTCTAACCCCATTAGCTTCCTCTGTCTCCCAACAAAACGGGCTGCTCTTAAAAGTAACCAAAATCTGCTCCCAGAGGCAGCCATCTCATCTTTCCTCATCATACAGCTATTTCTGGTTTCCAGCAGACAGCTGCTTCGATGACACTAAGCAGGCACGGAAACCTGGCGCAAACTTGTCTCTCTGTGTAGACTGGCCGTTGTCATGTGCTACAAAATATTTCTTGTTGGCTGCTTGAAGCACGGAAGAGAAAAGTATGTGGTGGGGACTGGTTTGCATGAAAACTGCGGTGCATGAATGGCTCACTGTTTGGTGTACTCAACCTGTGGGCAGGGTATATAATTGCAGGAGTTCTTTCGACTGAAGGAGGGCTTACCAAAAGGTATTCAGAACATCCTATCAATTTAATGACTAGGACTAGCTAGAAACATTTTGCTGCCTGAGGCAGAGAAGATTGTGCCTCTGCGTATTCCACATACAAAAGTCAACCAGACTGGCAGCTGAATCTTACTTTGATGCTAGCATCTTCTGCTGCACCTAAGGACAGAAGGCCAACTTAAGGGGCATTGGACAGATCATGTAGTACATACAGGTTTGTCTGCTTCTGCCCCTTCAGCATCTGCCACCTGAGGCAGCTTCATCCCACTGCCTCATGGCAGGACCAGGCTTATACATGATTTTTGCCTTTACACTTTACATTTTTAATTCCCATCATCACACCCTGGGTGAAACTGAGCAATGCTGTCTTTGTTTTGTAACTGAATTTCGTTTGGAGACCTTCAAACAGTTTATCATTGACTTAGCCACAAACCTTCCAAAGAATTCTGAATGGCAAGCAATAGACTTTTAAAATATGCCTGTAAATATTATATTTCCATTGTAACCTGCTGTTGCTGTGCCTGTGGAGAACACTTAGCCCTGTTTTCTTCACCATCATTACGATCAACAAAATAATGGCGTGTTCAGACCTTTAAACCTCCCCCTTAAATAAATTCAGACAATACTCAAATTTTGGTTTGGTTTTTGGCAGAATTTAGGCCACAACTTTATTGATTACAGCACGTGAGTGGTTGCATAGGCTCTGGTTCAACAAGCTCTCTGCACTGTTGCAGGTAGTGCTGACCCAGGGCACCAGCATAGGTCAGCCTAGGGTGAACACCTGGATAGACGGAAAGCCGGGAACAGGCTATGTCCACCACCCAGATGTCCCCTTGGACTCTGGCATGGGCACAACCCCCTCACAGGGTTGACCAAAACACTGAGTCCCTGGATTCCTTCACATAGGGATGGCGAGAGCGTTCCGCCATCCCTATCACCTGAACCAGAGCCTATCCACAACCTTACAAGTTGTGATGATTTGCCATGAGGCAGGCGAAATCCAAATGGCACCAGCCAATCAGCCAAGTGGGGGAAATTCCTGCTGTGCCCCTGTCCCAACGACAGACAACACACGGCGGCTTAGCAAGGTCAAGCACACAAGCCCTAAAAATAGGGAGAGGTGGGCAGGTGTTCCGAATGCATGCGCCAAAAGAGGAAGCTCTGGGTCACGTGCATAGGTATACATAGATCCCTTGATCTGTTGGACTGTGTCCCATTGGCCTGATTAAACCCTGCATCAAGGGACCTACCAATTGGGTGTTGTGGCTATCCAATCATACCCACCCACAACACAGGGTTTGGTTGCCAGGTCTCGCCGCAACTCGTGCCCTCTTTAAGGGAGGACCCGATATACCTAATAACACATCTTTGATTAAAAACCCATGACAAGGAGGAAAATGAATGGGCAACTTACTCGTGCATTAAACCTCGGGCCACTGTATTTCCAAAGGCATGAGCTTCAAAGAATAGGGTATACAAGTATGGCAGGAGGGAGTATCGAATCTGCAGTGTTGATCGTGCAATTGTGGCAAATTCAAGCCCAAACACTCCAGGGTCTTGTTCCTGTGAAAAAGCAGGATTTCAGTTTGATTTGCATTTATTTATATTTACGCATTCAAGCTTATTGGACCCCCTGCCCCATCCTGAAAGCTAAGGGAACAACAGGCTTTGGCATGTAAACCTATTAAAGACTTCTTTCGTCAACTGCTTGGCTTTTAACTAAGCCAGGGTTTCCCAAACTTGGGTTTTTTGGACTACAACTCCCATCATCCCTAGCTAGCAGGATCAGTGGTCAGGGATGAGCTAATCTAATCACAATATATTTTTAAAAAGATGTTTATGTGAAGGTCCTGGGAGCAGGAACCAGTGAGATGTCGTGGTACGGATCAGGGAGATCTAAGTTCCTGCTCATACATGGAAGTTTGCTGGGTAACTTTGGGCCAACCACAACATCTCAACACAATTCATCTCATGATATAGAGGAGGGTTCAGATGCCCCCCCCCCATTGGAACAATGCATGAAGGTTGCTAATGACTCCCCCCTCCCCAGTTTGACCAGCTATAATATGCATGTAGAATCCCTTCGTACACTATGTTTATGTATTCGACTGCTGCATATGTTGTTGGGAGCATGGCTGTTCTTTTCATCTCCTCACCCCTGAGGTACTTTCAATATCTGTTGTGGTCATCTGATACCCCCCCCCCATTAGGAAACCCCCCCACACGTAAGGATTAAAGAAGGCAGAGAACCAATATTGTCCTGAGCATCTCAAAAGTAGAATGGGATTAAAGTGTTACAAATAAATGCATCCCAAAAATGTTATTTGAAAGTTTATTGTTCAGGTATAACCAAAGCATCCTCTTCCTTTTAATTACATTTGCAAAGAAAGCAAAACTCTGATCCTCTACATTTTATGTTTCAGACTGGTGGTCTCTGAGGCAGTTGACCGACATTATGCTGTTCTCTGAATCAGCTGGTTTCCAGAGACATAATTTTAATGTCCCCCCCTTTTCTGTCAACACTGCTTATTTACAGTAGCTGGGTCAATAGACATTCAATGGGCGCTAGTTTGTTCACAACAGCAGCAGTGCTTGACAAGCTTTCATAAGACCCTGATGTGACCAGATAGCAAATTACCTCAGCCTTGGCCCTGTATTTCTTTTACACAAACCTGAGCCAAAATGATTTCTTTTGAGTAGGAAAGGTGTTTGTTCCACAAGGCTAGTGACTTGGCTGATACTTTTGAAAACTTTTGGAAAAAGATTAAGAGGATTAATCAAACTGAGAAACCAAATGATCAAAGTTGCTCATAATTTAAAAATGTCTGTCCAGGCCAACCATCAGAATTGCATCAGTCCTACAATACTGAATGTCAAAACAAATGAGGAGAACATTCCACCAGAAAAGTGAGCATTTGTCATATATATATATATATTTAATGTCCAAACTGCAATATTTCTAAGTGGCACCTACTTACCTTCTGACCAAATGCATTATGGTTTCTGGACAATGGATAGAATGCACCAAGCTGTGTCCAACGCAGGCAGAGTTCAAAAGTAGTATCATAGTAAAAGCCGCAGATATCAGCACCCACCTGTGAAGACAGACCAAAAATCAGTGCTTCCTTGCCATTCATGCTGTAAACTGGCCACAAGTCACTTGGATACCAGTTGCCTACTGCAAAAGGTTATTATTATTATTATTATTATTATTATTATTATTATTATTATTATTATTATTATTTATACCCCGCCCATCTGGCTGGGCTTCCCTAGCCACTCTGGGCGGCTTCCCAAAAAATATTAAAATACTGTAATACATCAAACATTAAAAGCTTCCCTAAACAGGGCTGCCTTCAGATGTTTTCTAAAGACAGCAACTGTATGCAGCAGCTGCAGTGATGCAATTGTCTGTAGATTTCTCGACAGACCATCAGACCATCGACGGCCCATCAGACCTTTTCAATATACATACAAAATAAACCACAATGCTCTTTATACTGGATTTCATAAGGCCTTGCTACTTAAGTCCGTATGTCTGTAACAGGTGTTGGATTCATTCATTGCAACAGAGGCAACTGATATGTATGCAAATCCCTTCATGAGGACAGCTTGGCTCCCTCTTTTGGAATGAATGGGCCAGCAAAAGATCTTGTATATAGATCAAGGTATGGATATTTCTGTGTACGTAGAACTCTGTTACGTTAAATGGTGTTTGATTGCTGAGCTTTGGATGTTGTTTAGTCGTTTAGTTGTGTCTGACTCTTCGTGACCCCATGGACCAGAGCACGCCAGAGCTTTGGATAATATATCAATTTAAGTAGGGTGAATTAGCGCTTGTGGCTTGTGGAAGCCAATTGTTTTGTTAGAGACACTTCTTTGTGCAAACCACTGAGGCCACAATGCTCAAACTTCCTCTTCCAAATTATTCTCAGGTATGCCAACAGAACCCTGCAGAAATTTGTAATTAAGTTTGTTTCCATGCAAGAAAAGTAGTTATCTAGCACTGAAATGTTAACTTATTAGCATATGCTACCCTAACTGGTAACAAAGTCTGTCCTTTTGCTCTTTTTGCGAAGTATTCATTGAATCACCATGGGTGTAGACACTCCTGTATGGTCTACTAACATGGAGGCTAGTTGCTTGCCTCTCTTCCAGCCTTCAAAATTCTGCATAGTTTTTTGAAACTATGTAAGTATATATCTTGCTTGGTTTCTGATTCACCTTCCCAATGAAATCTCCTGAGCCCCAAGCCATTCCAGAGGGACATTCAGGAAAAGTCGGGGAGGGCTGTAGGACTGCTATAGGATATAGGGAATGGAAAAATTGCCTCTTTGTGGTCATGCTTCTGTGGATCCATCCCATTGTATAATATGCCTTATGGACTTAAACCCTTGATGCCTACAAGTGCAGCATTTGATGCATGCCGCAACATCACCCCCACCCCCTGAAGTGACACGTTATATTCCTTTGCTTCTGTTGTTATTGCCAACTTCTGTGGCCATTTTGAAATGGTACAACGTTGTACGCAAATGGTTGCCCAATGTGCCTTCAAAACCACTTACTTGTGGAATTCCGAAAAGATTAAACTCCAAAATTCCAATTATCGATGTGTGCATATCTTCCCAAAGAGCATGGTTGTCCCCTAGCCAGTGGGCTGTATATTTCCCGTTTCCAACAAATGTAGAGCGACTCAACACAAATGGCCTCTTTCCTGTGGCTTCCTTGATGGCCCTGAGAATGAAAAATTGCACCCACATCAGCAAAGCCCTGGGAATTCATTTTCCTTTAGCTTGGAAGTCAAAAATAAAACCAGAGCAGAGGCAAAACTTCAAATGCAACTTTGAAATGTCCGCAGCTATTTCTAATGTAATCCTTATTTGACGTTGGATTTCCTATCTTGGCGCGACATAGTAATTTCTCGATAAAGGCTTCTTTCCCAGATGAATGCTTCCCTTCTCTTTTGAACTTCAAAGAGTATATAGTATCTCACAGTTGCAAAAAAAAAAAGATCAAGTAATTTAGGGGCTACTGCTTGCTGAACAAGAAAGCAAACTGGCCAACCCTCTCTCTCTATGCATTGAAATGTGCTTTCACTTTTAGATGTCATTTTATTTAACAGAATATCTGTATTAATAACTAACAAAGGAGTTTTCGGAATGTAGAAGATTGCAGAAACCCAACTTTTATTGAATTTCCAGGAGGATTTGGGCAGCTGGTTGCTTCAAGCTTTTTAAAACTGCCAGCTAGTGAGCATCAGTCATTTATATCCATGATTAGATTCATTCTACTCTAGTGCAGTCTATTCATGAGCGCTTGCATCTACATAACCAAACTGGAACTTGTATAAAATATTGTGGCAGCACAGCTTTCAGGCAGGAGACGACATCCTAACTATATTATACACTTGGACACCTTGTGAATGGATTGAATTTAACCCTGGGAAGGCTTCCCACTTCCCATCTCTTGTTGCCCCTCATTCCCAACCATGGAGACTAGCTATCTCCCAAGTCCTGACCTTCACAGCAATGTATTGAACCAGCTTGCTACATATGTCAGGTTCCATTCAGGTTTCATTCTTACTGACTCCAACTGCCTCTAATCCTGACCGGATCACGCTCCCGCTTACAGCCAAGCCGTTCAACCGAGTGTTTACTGAATGGATCCATGTGGAGGTTGGCACCTTCTGAAATCACCGCAGTAAACACTGCCTGCAGTTCAGCCTACCACTACCATGCCAGCAAAGAACTTCCAATGGTGGGTTTAATTAACGGTAAACATGGCTGGAGGTTAGATTGTGAAGTAGCTGCACCAGCTGCGTGAACAGATGTGGATCAGTGATTAACACTGATGCATATTTTTCTCTACTGATCTACATGTATTGCTTACCTGATATCGGAAGCAGGATTTTGTGTGAACTTAAGAACAAGATGGGGAACTTGTGGTCCTCCAGGTGTTCTGGAGCTGCAGTGCCCTGGGTTGGCCATGCTGGTTGGGGCAAATGGGAGTTGTAGTTCCCTTATCCCTATTCAAATTCAACATCCTGCTTGCAACAGGTCAACCAAATGCCAGCAAGCAATCACTCCCCAGCAAGTGGCTCTCAGGGAACTACTGCCTCTTACCCTGGAATCTCCATATAGCTATTGACAGTGGCGTAGCGTGGGGGGTGCCAGGGGTGCCGGCCGCACCGGGCGCAACATCTGGGGGGGGCGCGCTCGCTGCCTCCGGAGTCGCCGAAGAGCCTCGGGCGCAGGCTGTAGCGGAGCCGCATGTCTCGCGGAACCGACGAGCTGTGCGCGCGTCCGGGCTGAAGGCGCCCGGCAGGCAGCGGCTCACAGCGCTCGCCACGGAGGACGCGCCAGGCAGCCCCTCCTCACAGCCCCACCTCCGCCGGTGCTGCTGCAGCTGCTGGGCCGTTGCATTTTCCTTGCCTCTCTGCCCCCCCTCCTCCTCCGGGCAAGCGGCGTCGTTTGGGCGGCAGCACCAGCGGCAACTCGCAGGTTAGGGGTTAGGGGGGGCGCAAATTACTTGCGTTGCCCCGGGTGCTGACAACTCACGCTACACCGCTGCTATTGATAGAACTCTCCTCCATGTATATATGGCTGTGCAACACACTATGACTTTAATTTTAGGCACATTCTTGCTCTCAAAGAATTCTTGGCAATGTGTTTCAAATGTGCTTTAAATGTATATTGTAGCTACACAGCCTTAGTCTTAACAAAAAAGGTAAGTGCATGTACAGTGGTACCTTGGGTTACAGACGCTTCAGGTTACAGACGCTTCAGGTTACAGACTCTGCTAACCCAGAAATAGTACCTCGGGTTAAGAACTTTGCTTCAGGATGAGTACAAAAATCGTGCTCCGGTGGTGCAGCAGCAGCAGCAGGAGGCCCCATTAGCTAAAGTGGTGCTTCAGGTTAAGAACAGTTTCAGGTTAAGAATGGACCTCCGGAAAGAATTAAGTTCTTAACCCGAGGTACCACTGTACTGCCTCTTACCTTGGAATCTGCATATGTGAATGTCAGGACTTGGGAGCTAGCTAGTCTCCATGGTTGGGAATGAGGGGCAACAGGAGATGGGAAGAGGGAAGCCTTTCTGGCAATACTAACAACGTCAGGGTTAAATTCAATCCATTCACAAGGTGTCCAAGTGTATAATATAGTTAGGATGTCGTCTCCTGCCTGAAAGCTGTGCTGCCACAATATTTTATACAAGTTCCAGTTTGGTTATGTAGATGCAAGAGCTTATGAATAGACTGCACTGGAGTAGAATGAATCTAATCATGGATATAAATGACTGATGCTCACTAGTTGGCAGTTTTAAAAAGCTTGAAGCAGCTATTGCAGCTATTGATAGAACTCTCCTCCATGTATATATGGCTGTGCAACACACTATGACTTTAATTTTAGGCACATTCTTGCTCTCAAAGAATTCTTGGCAGTGTGTTTCAAATGTGCTTTAAATGTATATTGTATCTACACAGCCTTAGTCTTAACAAAAAAGGTAAAAATGGTAAAAGACCTCTAGATGGTTAAGTCCAGTCAAAGGTGATTAAGGGGTTGTGGCACTCATCTCACTTTCAGGCTGAGGGAGCCGGCATTTGTCCACAGACAGCTTTCCGGGTCATGTGGCCAGCATGACTAAACCGCTTCGGGTGCAACGGGACATCGTGACAGAAGCCAGAGCGCATGGAAACGCCATTTACCTTCCCGCCGCAGCAGTACCTATTTATCTACTTGCACTGGTGTGCTTTTGAACTGCTAGGTTGGCAGGAGCTGGGACAGAGCAACGGGAACTCACTCCATTGTAGGGATTTGAACCGGCGACCTTCCAAGCCCAAGAGGCTCGGTGGTTTAGACCACAGCGCCACCCACGTCCCTTCTTAACAAAAGCCATCTAAGAGAATGGCTATCGCCACATCTTTTGCCGTTTCCCAAAATTGCAACATGGAAAGGATTTACACATGTTATATCTTGATCATTATTCACAACATGTGAACACTCTGTGCTTCCCAACAGTGCCTTATTGCCTGGAAGCAGGTACTGATCAGTAATTAATAATAATTAAACAGGACCAAGGGGAAAGAAGGCACAGTGTTGTTAATGTCATGTTGACTCCATAATGATCCTTTGTGGTTTTTGGGAGCATGAAATCAGTGCAGCTGGGGAAAGAGAGAGAAAGACTCTTTCACCTTTAATACTTGTATGGAAGAAGGAATTTTGGTCCGTGCAGCAAGTCACCCCATAAGGTGAGAAATGTGGTGCCTGCCAAAATCCCTCCTCCTATCCAAAGGATGAAAGCTGGAGAGCATGGATTCTGCACACAATTTTGGGGAAAAATAAAAAAAATCATTACATCTGTGTATCTGAAGAAGTGTGCATGCACACGAAAGCTCATACCAAGAACTAACTTAGTTGGTCTTTAAGGTGCTACTGGAAGGAATTTTTTTATTTTGACTATGGCAGACCAACACGGCTACCTATCTGTAACAAATTTGGGGAACACTGATGTTGCACATGCGTTTTGACAACTGTCCCAACATTAAGGAGTGAGTGTGGTACAAAGTGTAGAGGCTTAATGCCAGGAATCTAGGTTTCAGGTCATTGCACTGAGTAGCATTGCCAAGTTACTTGGATCTTGGCATGAGAAGTTAATGTGTCACTGACTCTTTCCATTGGATGCAGTCCCTTGAAATGCTACTAGAGGGGGCAAAGGGGGGTTCATGTACTATTGCTGATAACCTATTAATCTTGTATTTAAACTAGATTCTTAGACACTCTGAAGGGGACAGGAGAATAATAATGATTAGACTAGGTCTTGCCACAGAATAAGGTGTCTGCATATGTATTCCAGTTGCATGTGTATATTCTGTGTATAAGATGACCCCTATTTTTTTTAACCCAAAATTAAGACAATGCGCTATGCACTATCCGTGTATAAGACGACCCCTTATTTTAAACTTCAAAAATTTAGGAAAAAATATGGTCTTATACACGGGAAAATACGGTATGTAATGCATATATACTGTTTATATATACACCCATCCTTGTGGCAAATTTGTTTAAAGAATTTTACTTCCTACTCGGAACACATGCTGCCAAATTCTATTACTGCACACCATTGGCTTCCACTTTTAGATTCATTTTTGAACACCTTTCTATCTTCCAACCCTTCCAACCTTTTATTTGTTTAGCCAAATAAAGCATTTGCATATGAGTGCAACTGCTCTGCCCCAAGGGGCAAGAGGATCACCGAGAGATGCTTTTGTATAGTATGTTTTGTGTGGAGCTGAAATGACATACACGGGAGAGAAGGTCAAAATTGACCTTTAGTTGCTGGCTTAGTTCTGTACAACAGACACAGCGGGTGTGCAGTTTAAATCAGACTTCCTCCTGGGAAGTAAAATGGTTGGTTACAAACCCCTGGGGATTAATTCAAAAGTGGAGCCGGGCTCATCACCAGGAATCTTCTGATGCTATAATAAAGCCCTTAGTTAGCCATTATATGAAAAGAGGGGAGAGCCCTGATTTGGCTCTGAATGCTCTTTGTTAGATGAACTCCAGTTGATTCATACTCTATTCGTTATAGAGACTGCTCACCTATAGCCTCTTTTAAATCTCTCTGGGGTAGGTGGACGTTCAATAATAGGAACTGAAGAGTCATAGCGTAAGCCCCTCTGGGTTCATTCTTCTCATAATGCAGCTTAAAGTTACTTTATCCAGTTTCAATTTTGTATTGAAAACAGCATGATGCTTCTGTGCGGTTTCTCCTTTTTCCCAGACCTTAAAAGAGTCTAGCTTCCCTTTTTCAACCACTCTAGTTTCAGAGCAACAGGTGCCTTCAATCTACAGCAGCACCGAGCGTCCCTTGCTCTGCAAAAATGTGCTTGCTTGCTTGCTTTAAGGCTGGCTAGCAACCTGTCTTTCAATCCCACCTCTGTCATGGACTCATCATATGAAATTGGGAATGTTTGTATGGCACTTTGCTCAAAGAACATTTATTTATTTATTTATTCAGTCAACTTCTGACTACTTACTATTTATAAAAAAGATTGCAATAAGTGGTGTAAAGGTAAAGGTAAAGGGACCCCTGACCATTAGGTCCCATCGCGGCTGACTCTGGGGTTGCGGCGCTCATCTTGCTTTATTGGCCGAGGGAGCCAGCGTACAGCTTCTGGGTCATGTGGCCAGCATGACTAAGCTGCTTCTGGCGAACCAGAGCAGCGCACGGAAACGCCGGTTACCTTCCCGCCGGAGCGGTACCTATTTATCTACTTGCACTTTGATGTGCTTTCAAACTGCTAGGTTGGCAGGAGTTGGGACTGAGCAACGGGAACTCACCCCGTCGTGGGGATTCGAACCACCGACCTCCTGATCGGCAAGTCCTAGGCTCTATGGTTTAACACACAGCGCCACCCGCGTCCCTTAATAAGTGGTTTACAGTAGCAATATTAGCAACAGACATTCCACTGCCTCATACGGTCCAGTGTAAAATGGTAATTTGGACCAGCCTTTCCTAAGATGGCTGAAACTTAAAAGTCCAAAATACAGGGAGGATCTTCGGTTGCAGAAGCCTGATTTAGGCAATCTCTGGAGCTTTTTATAGCCTCAAATTTGTAACCTTCCTATGATTTTTTTTTTAAAACTTTTGCAGAAACTCATGGAGAAACAATTGCTTAACAGAGGTTTCTTTTTCTTTTTTTAAGGTTGTAAGGTTTTCAAACTATTTTCCAGGGAACTGTCGTGTTCTGTGGAAGCTTGTTAGCAGTTCCTGAGTGAAAAGATCTGTAACTGGAGATAAGAGTTCCTAAAAACAGTTTGCTATTCACTATGTTTATTATCACATTTGCAACCTGGCTTTCCTCCAGGAAGCTGTTGAAACTTAACCCGGATCCCCTCTGATACTATACTACACTGGCTCTCTACTGATCTTCCTCGCAACTTCAGGTAGCCTTGGGTATGGGGTCCAGAGTGTACCCACAGTTCATGCAAGGCAATAGCTATACCCTGCAATCTCCCAAATGAACCAGGGCAGGCAATACAATAAGTGCAAATGTCTGGAAGGAAGCCTTGATAGCAATTTTATAAAAATGGAGAGTATGGCTTAGAGCAGTGGTATGGTGTGTGTGGGTGTGGGTGTAAAACACTTTCCTTACTAGCCATTTTCTGAATTAATTTCCACCACACCGCTGCTTCTCCCTCTCATCTTTTACTTTCATCCTTGAAAACATGTGCCGGAAATCCTTGGTGCTGACAGCTCTTATCTAGCCAATTTGTGATAAATTCCCTCCTAACGACCACTACTGGAATAACTTTGGCAATAGTTTCTGCAAGAACATATGAAATTACTTTATACTGAAGTACATAAAGTACCCAGGCAGCCCATTTTATACGGACTGGGAGTGGTTTGCCCTGCTCTCAAGTTCCCAGGTGGTACCAATTCTTCCTGAACAAAAAAACTTAAATGAAAACTGTTAACGTATCTTTAAAGATTTTCAGAGCGTTTACTGGAAGACATTCAGAGAACTTACCGGAACGTAGGTGGGGCTTCAGACCACCCAAAGAGGGAATGTGTGTCATAAAGATCTCCCAGAAAAGTTTTAGAATCTGGACACAGTGTGCTTTGAAACAGAGAAGAATCAGAAATTCCTGAAAGTGGAATACAAAATATTAAGAATTATTGTTGAGTAACAAGTCCCTTCACATTCACAGTCATTTTTTAAAAGTAAAGTTGATTCATAAGAAATAAACTTGAAAGTTTTTGTTGGGTTGCTTTATACATCCACCAATAATTACATTTATTCCCATGATTATTCCTGCTGTCTGGCTGTGGAACAATAAGGCATTCAGGATGTAGTTGCATCTAGAGTATAAACTAGGAACGTTCTTTTTGTTGCACACGAACTTGTCCCACAGTAATCACATAAATCACTATTTTCACAAATTGTCCAATTTTTTCAATACTATTCACTGTGGCAAAATTCATGGGTGAGAATATTATCAGAATAAAATTCCCAGCCATGAATTTGGCTCCCTTCCTCAAATAAAGGGAAGAGATTCCTCACTCGCAGTTCACTACAACTAAGCCTTCAGTGACAGGCAGTTCCATAATGATGTTTTCCGTTTTGGATTCCCCCCCTGATATTTCATTGTCAGCAGCACATAATAGATATCAACTGCTTGCTGCCAATTAGGCTCCTGAAAACAGCCAGGGTTTGTTAGAAGGATGTTGAACAGACTAATTGCTGGATGGCTGGCAGGAGTTGTAGGGCTTTGGGCTTCCCAGAACAGGGTTTTAACCTTCCAAATTCTTTCATATAGAGAGAATACTGCAGCCTGCATAGGGACGCTGAACTCTGCACCCAGGTTACTAGGATAGAAATGATTCCTGTTCTCAAATAAGTACCTATACCATTGCCTCTTCCAGCTGACACTGAATGTAAAATATTGAGCAACTGTCAAAATCAATAAAGAAGGTGTTCTGGACCACAGCTCCCCTCAGCTCCATCCAGTAGGGATGATAGATGCTGCAGTTAAGAACACTTGGAGTGCACCCGGTTGTCTATCCTTGCAATGAGCAAGGCATTGTAATATTCAGATCCGCTCATGCCTGGAATTTTGAATACTAGTGTTCTCATATTCTTGCTCTTCGTGATTTATGTGGTTTCTAGAAACACAATTAGGGTGAGTGAAATCAATAAGACTTAAAAAGCATTTCACTTTCTCAGTGTTTCACCCATCTGTCAGTGCTCAGCTGTAGGTAGCTGTCAGAGGGGAGCAAGGAACCTGGAACCAGGTGTGGCAGAGGGCCAGAAAAAGCTAGGAGACAGAGCTAAGGAACAAGCAACTTTTTTGAAGCGTCAGGAAGACCTTTTGTTCAAATCCCACCCCAGACAGTAGGCTATATATATATATATATATATATATATATATATATATATATATATATATATATATAAAATATTTATTACTTTTCCAAAAATTTAAACACTAAAAAGACAATACAATGCAATACATTAAACTAACAAAACAAAAACAATAAAAAATCAAACAATTTCATTATCCCATCTTTCATTCACTTATTTCCACGACCTCCTCACACCTCCCTTTTTGTATTCCACTTCTGTTAATTATTTCAGCAATTCCTTTCCATCTTCCTCTGTTTTCTATCCTATAATTATCTTAACTCATTCTAACCTTATTTTTTCCTTTAATGCTCTATTAATCTATTTATACTTAATTCCTTATAACGTTTCTACTAAAGCCATATAACTTCATTCCAACATTTTTCTAACATTCATTAATTTTACAGTATTTCTGTAAATAGTCTTTAAATTTTTTCCAATCTTCTTCCACCGACTCTTCTCCCTGGTCTCGGATTCTGCCAGTCATTTCCGCCAGTTCCATATAGTCCATCAACTTCATCTGCCATTCTTCCCGGGTGGGTAAATCTTGTGTCTTCCAATATTTTGCGATGAGTATCCTTGCTGCTGTTGTTGCATACATAAAAAAAGTTCTATCCTTCTTTGACACCAATTGGCCCACCATGCCCAGGAGAAAAGCCTCTGGTTTCTTCAGAAAGGTATATTTATACACCTTTTTCATTTCGTTATAAATCATCTCCCAGAATGTCTTAATCCTTGGGCATGTCCACCAAAGGTGAAAGAATGTGCCTTCAGTCTCGTTACATTTCCAACATTTATTGTCGGGCAAATGGTAAATTTTTGCAAGCTTGACTGGTGTCATGTACCACCTATAAATCATTTTCATTAAGTTTTCTCTTAGGGCATTACATGCCGTAAATTTCATACCTGTGGTCCATAACTGTTCCCAGTCAGCCATCATTATGTTATGTCCAACATCTTGTGCCCATTTAATCATAGCTGATTTCACCATTTCATCCTGAGTATTCCATTTCAACAGCAAGTTATACATTTTTGACAAATTCTTAATTTTTTAATCTAACAATTCTGTTTCCAATTTTGATTTTTCCACCTGGAAACCAACTTTTTTGTCCAAATTGTATGCCTCCATTATTTGATAATAATGGAGCCAATCTCGCACTTTATTTTTCAATTTTTCAAAGCTCTGCAATTTTATTCTGTCTCCATCTTGATCCAGAATTTCCCAATATTTCGGCCATTTGGCCTCCATATTGAGTTTTTTCTGTGTCTTCGCTTCCATTGGTGACAACCATCTTGGGGTTTTCTTTTCTAACAAATCTTTATATCTTATCCAAACATTAAACAATGCTTTTCTAACAATATGATTTTTAAACGCTTTATGTACTTTTACCTTATCGTACCACAAATATGCATGCCAACCAAATGCATTATTGAAACCTTCTAAATCCAACACGTCAGTGTTTTCAAGAAGCAGCCATTCTCTCAGCCAGCAAAAAGCCGCTGATTCATAATAAAGTTTGAAGTCTGGCAGGGCAAATCCACCTCTTTCTTTAGCATCAGTTAATATCTTAAATTTTATTCGAGGCTTCTTGCCCTGCCAAACAAATCTGGAAATATCTTTCTGCCACTTCTTGAAACAATCAATCTTATCCAAAATTTGTAATGTTTGAAACAAAAACAACATCCTTGGCAGCACATTCATTTTTATCACAGCAATTCGACCTAGCAATGATAACTTCAAGTTTGACCATATTTCTAAATCCTTTTTAACTTAAATCCAACATTTTTCATAATTATCCTTAAATAAATTCACATTTTTAGCAGTCATGTTAACCCCTAAATATTTCACTTTCTTAACCAGTGTTAGTCCTGTCTCTTCCTGGAACTTCTCTCTCTCATTCACAGTTAAATTTTTCTCTAAGACCTTAGTTTCCGTCTTATTCAGCTTAAAACCTGCTACTTGTCCAAATTCTTGAATCAGTTCCAATACCCTTTTTGTACTGGATTCTGGCTCCTGTAAGGTCAATACTAAATCATCAGCAAATGCTTTCAGTTTATACTGTTTAGCTCCCACTTGTATACCTTTGACCTCTTGGTCCTTTCTTTTCATGTTTAACAAAACCTCAAGGGCCGATATAAAGAGCAGTGGAGAAATTGGGCAACCTTGTCGTGTCCCTTTCTCAATCTTAAACTCTTCTGTCACTACATTGTTCACAATTAATTTTACCTTTTGTTCTGAATAAATTGCACCTATACCATTTTCAAAACCTTGACCTACCCCCATCCCCTGTAGATTCTTCTTCATAAAGCTCCATGAGATGTTGTCAAAGGCTTTCTCCGTGTCCACAAATATCAAGACAGCCTTAGTATTGATATTCACTTGAAGTTTTTCTAGAATATTAATTATATTCCTCATATTGTCAGACAGATGTCTGCCCGGGAGAAAGCCCGCTTGATCTTTATGAATTTCTTCTACTAACACCTTTTTTAATCTTTTAGCCAAAATATCTGCAAAAATTTTATAATCCACATTTAGCAGCGATATTGGGCGGTAGTCCTTGAGCTGTGTCTTTTCAGTCTCTGTTTTCGGTATAAGTGTAACGTAAGCTTCCTTCCACGACTCTGGTGCCTTTCTCCCTTCCAATATTCCTTCCTTCAATGGTTGTATTAACCATTCTTTCAAAGATCTGTAATATCTAGAAGTCAAACCATCTGGTCCTGGAGATTTACCTAATTGCATGTTCTGGATAGCCCCTTCCACCTCCTGATCCGTTATTTTGTAATTCAACATTAGTTGTTTTTCCTGAGAGATTTTGTGTAGTCCATTTATTTTCAAAAATCGATCAATGTCCATTTCTTTCTGCTTCTCCTGTGTATAAAGTTGTTTAAAATACCTCTGGAAACACTTCCTGATCTCCAGACAGGAGGCCCTTTATAGACTAACCTGGGTATGAGGATTCAATGGTCAGCCTGAGTGGACAAACCAATTCAGAGCCTGATTCAATGGTCAGCCTGAGTGGACAAAGCCAATTCAGAGCCTGGGGAAACTGCTCCCAAAGCAGCTCTGGTGTCTCATCACATCAGAGCCAATGGACATCTATTTCTAACCCTGGTGGGTCGTGACACCATTGGATTGGAGAGGTAGTTATGAAGAATGCAAGTGAACTCTATGATCCTGCTACCGCCCCGCAACTCCCCTCCACCCTCCAACACTCTTCATCCTGCTGAAACAGTTGTAGTCGCAAAGATGGGGGAAGAGGAAAAAGTGATGAAGAGAAGGAGGAGAGCTTATGCTCTCCAGATGTTACTGGGCTACAGCTTTCATCATCCATGGCCTTTGGTCATGCTGGCTGGGGCTCATCCCCATCCTTGGGCTTAGGTGTTTTTCAGGGGCACTGTCCAACACAAGTAGCCATTTCCCTGTCTGTCCTGTACAGGCCTTCAATTTTTGAAGGGGAATTCCACACATTTTCTCCACAGAGGGCATCATGGATTTGCCCACAGTGTAGTACAATGCCAAGAGACAATTGTGATTAACAATATCATGATAGAGACTGTAGCTACCTTGGAATAGAACTTACTGTCGGAATCATTAACAACTGTATCACTTATACAAGCCCCTTTTTATCTTCTCCCTTAGGGACTATCAAGCCTTGACTTCTATATAGCTCAAGATCAATAGTGAAATACCAGGGATGTCCTAGAAGGACTGATTCTGGTTTTTTAAAATAATTGTCTACTAAACTTTTAGAAACATTGATGCTGTAAGTGGCTATAGGAATCAGGCAAAGGATATTTGTTTTTCAGAAGTCGCTTACTAGGAATGTAAGGTGGGTTGTTGAGGTTGTTGTGAGCACAGCCTGGGATCTGGCCATTGAGAAAATTTGAGGGTTCATTCATATCCTAACCAAATAAAAAACAAGAAACAGGTTAGGTTTTATGGTATACTTTGGGTGGGGGAAGAGAGAGAGATAAAATATAAAGGGAAATATTATCAAACGTACAAGCCAAATACCATCATAAGGAAGGACATTGTGGAACTGAACACACATCTGGGTCCACCAATCAGCTGTTTTGGGGTTGAAGTAGTCAGGGTACACTGAATTTCCTGGAGCCAAGGCCTGGAAGTGAGAAGGAAATATATTAAGATAAGGACATTTCAGCCTGCTAATGGACATGGAAAATTTCAGAGATTGCGTGGGATGCAAGCTCAGAGTGTACCACTTGTTGGCATCTGTCTGTCTTGGGAGACAATGGAGTGTGCCTCCAGGGGTGAAGTAAAAGTATATAAAAGGATGTCACATAGAGGAGGGAGAAAGATTGTTTTCTGCTGCTCCAGAGAAGCGGACACGGAGCAATGGATCCAAACTACAAGAAAGAAGATTCCACCTAAACAGTAGGAAGAACTTCCTGACAGTAAGAGCTGTTTGACAGTGGAATTTGCTGCCAAGGAGTGTGGTGGAGTCTCCTTCTTTGGAGGTCTTTAAGCAGAGGCTTGACAACCATATGTCAGGAGTGCTCTGATGGTGTTTCCTGCTTGGTAGGGGGTTGGACTCGATGGCCCTTGTGGTCTCTTCCAACTCTATGATTCTATGATTCTATGATTCTAAAACCGCTGGAGAATCACAGCACCTGCTGTGGCTGCTGGGACAGGTAACTCGAAACTGCTGCCTCCCATGTTGTTTTTGCTTCCCTCTTGGCCTCACTGATGTGGTCCAGAAGAAAGCAGAGCAATACATTTGGCACCAGCTTGGGTGCAGGAGTTACCAGAAGGAGGTGTACAAGGTGCCAGGGATTTAGGAATTCTACTCTGGATTTGTGTAGGGTTTACTCTTTAGACTTTTCTTCTCCCAGATATGTCCTGCAAGGCAGAAGGTAAGGAAATACTTCTTCTTGGAATACCATTGCTTATGTCCAATTGATTGTGGAGGGCTGCTGCCAATCACTGTCAACAATACTAGGTTACATGGACCAATGTTTGACTTGTTGTCCTATGTTCATATGAAATCATCAAGAGCAGTGTCATAATTAGTGTGTGGCAATGGTATTGTGAGAATGGGTGTTGCTCTCTCTTCCTTTACTCTTACTGTGATTGGACATTGCTGCCATGAGAACATAACTATCAACATGATACACCAGGGTTTCCCAGCTGTTTGGGGACTACAACTCCCATCAGCCATAGCTAGCAGGAGCAGTAGTCAGGGATGATGGGAATTGTAGTCCAAAAAAACCCCCACTTTGAGACCCAAGTTTGGGAAACTGTGTAATGTAAACTCTTCCACAACAACAACTATCTTATCCAATCCAAAGGATTGCCCCATCGATACCTACCTGCCCAACAGCTGGAGTCACTCCATCTGAATTTTTCACCCAAATTCCCAATTGTTCTCCAAGTTCGTAGGGTTGGTAAGCCCCTCTAGCTTGATCTTTACTTAGGAAAGGATCCTGATGAGGGAACAAAACAGAACAAAAGTAAAGGATAGGAAATAGAAACACTGCAACAATACCGGTTTTGAAAAATGGGTCTGAGATGCCTGATTATACTGAACAAAATGGAACTACTGTTTGGGTATGACAATAACCTGGAAATCATCCATTAGAAACCTATTAGCCTTAAAGTTAAAATTTAAGGTGACAGAAATGCAAATATAGTATATTAACAGAGCACAACATAAACCCATCCCTACATAGACATGGGCTATGTAACATTATTTCCAAACGATGGCATGGAAGAAGCTATTGGTAGGCTAGCAGAATGCCAAAGATGGAAGCAGGACCAGCCCTACCATTAGACAAGATGAAATAGCCAATCTCAACACGCAGCAGGTTTTGGGGGTACCATTAAATGGTGGCAAATGTCCAATTAATTAATTATTACCACATGTTGTTACCATATTATTAACCACCATGGAGGTGCCATTTGGATTATTCCCATCACGTATGAAATTGCTTGGGCCACTTCTGAATGGAAGCTACCAGGTTGCCGTCAGAGAACATTATTACAGAAGTGGCCATGAAAAGGGAAAGAGAAGAAGCTTATCAGTCAAAGTGTGGATCCAGAAAAATCCTGTTGGCACTGAACTACCAACTCTTAGAACATCGGAGTATTTATTGGAATTTAAACTTCTTGAATAGAGAATTTCCAAGAAGCTTAAAAACTCGATCACCAAATGAAGCCAAAACTTAGGAAGTTGTCACATTGTGCACCTTCAAACTGTGCACTGGGTATGGCTGCACTTTGCAAATGTAACACACGCTGCCTGAATGGTTTGCGATGAGAACGAATTGTGATTTGGCATGAGCCACGTTAGGGTCCTTTACGATTAATCTTCTAGTGACAAACTATTCAGATGATCTTGTTTCCAAGAGACTAAGGGGTTTGGAAAGTAAGCAAGCAAGAAAACATCTAACTGCACCACTGCTAAATTGCATTGGGAGCTATATATTTTTATAGCCCTCTTTTTATAGCATTTTTCATATCTGTGTAGAACTGGTTTCAAGTCCATTTCATGATATTGGTTTCATCATTTTTGACCTGGCAATATATTGTGAATCATGATGTGTGCTTACGTGTGTGCTATGCACAAATAACAATGTGGGGAAAAACCTGAAGCCAGCCAGTGCCTCTACAGTACATAGCTCCATCCTTATTTCATCCTTATGTTTAGGGAAGCTTTTAATGTTTAACAGGTTACTACTGTATTTTAGTGTTTTGTTGGAAGCCGCCTAGAGTGGCTGAGGAAACCCAGCCAGTTGGGCGGGGTATAAATAAATTATTATTATTATTATTATTATTATTATTATTATTATTATTATTATTACTATTATTATTATTATTTCAGACATTGTGATATATCAGTATATCGTGATGTTCAGCAGGTGATATATCATGAAGTCAAAAATCAGACATCATTCAGTCCTACTGTTCGCCTCTACATAGTTCCATCCTTATTTCAGACATAATGATAGATCAGCAATATATAGTGATGTTGAAAACCAGGAATGTAAAACACAGCTGTTAGTAGCCATTTCATAAGCCTTACCCTCCACAAATTTGTCTAATCTTCTTTTAAAGCCATCCAAGTATACTGCCATTGCTGTGTCTTGTAGGAGAAAATTCCACAGCACTGTGTGCAGAAGCACTTTCTTTCATCTGTCCTCAATTTCCTTTCCATCCAATTAATTGCCACGTTAAGAGCATTGCACAATACCACTCCAACGGTGGTGGCACGGGAGCTCTGAGCCACACTGTTGCACCAGTGTGACGTCCTGGCGTGGCTTATTGTACCAGCACAATGCCAACACATGAGATCGTTCCAACACAGCAGGCGCACTCCTAAACATGTAAGTGCTAAGAGCGGGTCATAGAATTGAGCCTTAATCTCATTCCATTCCTTCCCTAATAACTAAATAACGGCTCAGTTTGTCTCGTTTTTTGAAAAAAATAATCTTTTATGATAAATACTGTGCTTTTGGGCACAATACTCTTATTTCTGGCAGACTGTACAATTCTTTCAAGTGGGGGGGAGGCATGGCACCTACAGACTTGAGGAGTCCAAGCGTTCAGTAGGTGTGCAGTTTTAACTTACGCAAACCCCCTCAGATGTGGTGTTTTTTTTAAGTGCTGCCCTAACGTAGTAATTAAAACCCAGGCAGGTGATACCCAGGGGACATTAACACTCTAAAACAACTCAGTTTAATTATCTACACCTAATCTGAACCTCTGATATCTCGTAGCCAAAAGTGTTGTTGTAGTGCATAAATCTAATACATTATGCAGCTCCTGCTTCACACCGAGGAGAACAAAAGGCTCTGGTGACTGATTTTGCATTCCAAATAAACTCCGTGCCTTTTTCACATGCTCCTACCTATTCCTCAGGGAATGAGTGCCATATTAGAGACTGACAGAATAGCTTAGGAAAGGGTCCAGAGAATTGTCTGAATGGCACACCAACAATGCAGTCCTTTTTCTGGAGTTAAAGGTCCGGCCCTGGATGTGTAAGCTGGCCTGATTTCTTTGGCAGAAGAGTAGGATATAATTTTGATAAACAGATATTCAAGAATAATGCACATTTTCCCCCCAGTGCATGCAGTGGGGGCTACTGTAAATAAGCAACATTTGACAAAACCAGATCACATTCATACTGGGAGCAAACCGCCCAAACCTGAGCATGTTTACTCAGAAGTAAATCCCACCATATTCAACCTCAGTGGGGCTGATCTTAAACCCTTAATGTCCTAGTCCTCAAGATCATACACCCAGGCTTGCAACATACCATTTCAGAATTAATCCCACCCCTAGTTTTTTGTATGCCAAAGTTCCTGAATATTGTTTTTAATTGTTTAGTGAATTCTAAATTGTTTCCATTTGCTGTTGCAACGAATTCTCTTTTCTGTGGGGGTTGATGAAGAGCAGGCAACCTTCCTCATTAAAGTTATTCTGCTGGAATAGATGTTGATCGTTCTGCTTGATAACCATTGTTACTTTTACAGCATCAACCTTTGTATGGAAACAATGCATTTGCTCTGACTCAGAATAAGTCAGAGGCAAAAATGGGGCCATTGTTCAAGGCAGGCAGCAGAGGATGATGAGTAAGCCCTGACATTCTTAGGGGGGAAATTGCCAGGAGGCAAAGGGGTGGTAGAGAGACTGAAATTGCCTCATATATTTTTCACATGATGCACTCACTTAAAAAACAACAACACAACAGTGATTTTTATGAGGTGAATGCTGCATCCAAATTTGCCTCCACTTCTCCATGCATTGAAACCCGAGATGTCAGTAGTGGATAGCATAGTGCTTACCTGACTTCCCAACAGATGAGTTATAGCTTCTAACTGGGAGGAGCAAAGTGGTGGGAGGCTGGCATGGTGCAAATGAATGAGCAGAGCAGGCACCAGATTGGTTCCACTCACGTGTTCGCTTTGTGCTGCTTCTCCATCTCCCTCCATTAAGCAGCAGTAACTCAGCTGTCAGGAAGTCAGAAGAACACGGCCACCCCCCCCAACCGCTCCAAGAAATATCCCTGTTCTCCTAAATCCAATGTCCAGAGGAAGCTGGTGCATTTCACAATGCGGAGGCTCGTTCAGAAGGACAACACAAACCGGCAGATAGTCACTGCTCATTGGGAGTTCCCCACGTTCAAAGATAAATAGAGGAACCTGACCTTAAAGGGAAACTCAAAATCTTTGATAGCATTATGGGTACAACTCCATAGCTAATTTGGCTTTATAAAGGTAAAGGTAAAGGGACACCTGACTGTTAGGTCCAGTCGTGACCAACTCTGGGGTTGCGGCGCTCATCTCGCTTTATTGGCCGAGGGAGCCGGCGTACAGCTTCCGGGTCATGTGGTGAACCAGAGCAGCACACGGAAACAGCGTTTACCTTCCTGCCAGAGCAGTACCTATTTATCTACTTGTACTTTGACGTGCTTTCGAACTGCTAGGTTGGCAGGAGCAGGGACCGAGCAACGGGAGCTCACCCCATCGCGGGGATTTGAACCGCTGACCTTCTGATCGGCAAGCCCTAGGCTTTGTGGTTTAACCCACAGCACCACCCGCGTCCCTATTTGGCTTTATACATTGACTTAATTATCATAGATGCGTAGGCAGAACATAGCAAGTGCCTTACCGGTTCAGGCGAAAGGCCCATTTAGTGCAGGACACTGTTCTCAAAGTTGAGAACCAGATGCCCATGGAAAGCCCCCCAAGCAAGACATCAGTGCAATTGTACCCTCACCACTCGTGATTCCAAGCAGCTGTTAGAACACAGCCATCATGGCTAGTAGCCATTAACAGTCTTATCCTCCATGAAATTGTCCAATTCTCCTTTAAAGCCACCTCTATCAAGTCCCTCCCCCTTAATTTACATTTCTTCTAAGCCAGTGTTCCTCAAACTTGGGTCCCTAGATGTTTACGGACTACAGTTCCCATCATCCCTGGTCTTGCTAGCTAGGGATGATGGCAGTTGTAGTCCCAAAACAGCTGGAGACCCAAGTTTGCGAAACACTGTATCTAGGCTAAAAAGCTGCAAAAATGATGAACTTTCTTCATAGGAGAGTTGCTCCAGACTCGCGATAATTTTGATTGTCCTGTGCCTCACCTTTTCCAGCAATTCATTTTTCAGATGGCGGTTTCGTTCTTGATTGCTTTGCTAATGATCCCTAGCAGGGCATTTGCCATTTTCACAGTAGCTACACCATAACCCTGTCTTCACTGAGCTGTTCATTAAAACCACCACATCCCTCTCCTGGTCAGTCATTACTAGCTTGCACTTCACACTGAAATGCGTTTGCCATTCACACGTTCACCTCCTAATAAGGGAATGAGTTTATTCTGCATGTATCGGTCTCTAGAATAGAGGAGTAGACCGTCTCCCTCCTCCTAGCAGCTCACAGAGGCAGCTGTGGCTGAGAACATTTGCATTCGTCCCTAGATTATGCCCCCTTCCATTCTAAGTAAAGACCCATTTTTGACATGTTTTCATCAGCACAGCTCTTGGGAGAAAGCAAAAAGTGCTCTTCAGCTTTAATCGGTATTCTTGCAATTATAACACCAGGTCCTATTAGTCTGCAGGATGCATTAAGAATTCTTAATGTGCTTCCTTTGGTGATGGATTTACTAAACTGAAGAACTGTGTTTTCTGGCATGCTTATGGATTCTGAATTAGAGATGAAATATTAGGCTAGCATTTAGAGGGAAACTATTAGGCTGGCGTTATAACGATGCTTTGTGCACCTATGTGCACATTTCATCTGAGCATCCATGACAGTCAGAGGGATGTGAACAGGAACTATGTCACTTGGCCAGTCTCAGTGGCTCCTCCCAACAGATATTTCCAGAGCAGTAAAGAATCTTGCTTCACAGAAGTAGCTCCCACACCATTCTGGTAACATGAGTTGGCTTTAAAGGGCACAAGATGGCCTAAGAACTTCCTTCTGCCTTATGAACAGATTATGATCATGACAACCAATGTACTCCCCCCCCCTTACAAAATCCAAAGCAGTGGTTTTAGTGGGTTCAAGGTAGTCAGAAAATTCCTTTTTCCATATTCATGCAGACCCTCACAGAGAGATACATTGAGCTGGATGTATAACAGAATTTTTACATAGCAGGGATGGGGAGGTTTTTTCAAACCAAAGGATCGCATTCCCCTGTGGGGAGCATTCTGGGGGTGCCATGCCAATTATTATTATTATTTTTATTATTTATTTATTTATTTATTTATTTATTTATTTATATCCCGCCCATCTGGCACTCTGGGCGGCTTCCAACAAAATATTAAAATACAATAGTCTAGTAAACATTAAAAGCTTCCCTAAACAGGGCTGCCTTCAGATGTCTTCTAAAAGTCAGATAGTTGTTTATTTCCTTGACATCTGATGAGAGGCCGTTCCACAGGGCGGGTGCCACTACCAAGAAGGCCCTCTGCCTGGTTCCCTGTTACTTGGCTTCTCACAGCAAGGGAACCGCCAGAAGACCCTCGGCACTGGACCTCAGTGTCCAGGCAGAATGATGGGGGTGGAGACGCTCCTTCAGGTATACTGGACCAAGGCCGTTTAGGGCTTTAAAGGTCAGCACCAACACTTTGAATTGTGCTCGGAAACGTACTGGGAGCCAATGTAGGTCTTTCAAGACCGGTGTTAAGTGGTCTTGGCGACTGGGTGGGACCAAAAGCAAAAGTAGGCAGGGCACCGGATGCAAGAGGATACCTTCCAGCGAGGCACTTGAGGAAGGCACAGAGAGGGGTAAGTCCTGAGAGCCAGAGAAAGAGAGAGGCTTAAAGGACCTCATGTAGCCTCCAGGCCTGATGTCCCTCCATCCCTGCTGTACAGCACCCCCCCCAATCCATAATGGTGTTTGTGTTTTCTTCCTCTCCCACATAGTACTCACTCACTTCCCACCCCTCCCATTATCATATTTTCACTAGGGACCCCCCAAAAAGAAAAGAAAAAAAACTGAACAGAGCGTACTGAGAGTACAATGTACATTACCCGGGGGGGGGGGCATCCTGTTATAAAAGAAAGTAGAGGAGAGAATCTTTGCTTCAATGCCACAATTCATATAGTAAGTCGTATGAATGAAAGCAATGTAAACAAGGTTAGTACTTAAGCTCATTTACCAGAATAATGACATAATGCAATCCATCCTTCTTCAACTCTTGCATGAATTCCGGTAGGCCAGCATACTTTTCTTTGTCATATGTGAAGTCCAGCTTACGGTCCATATAGTCAATGTCTCCGTACTGGACATCCTGGCAATTGCAACAGAAATATGTTGTGTTTAAGAAGAATAAAGCACAAAGGTTAAGTTTTGCCTTTTTGCTCAGGCTGATACCATAATAAAAGCTGGTACAGAAATTACCCCATGCCCTATCAATTATATAATTAATATAATACCCACAAACATTATCAATACTATTCTTTTAGGGATACAATCTGTTCTTGTTCATTGGTTTCCCCGGGGAACCAATTTAAATACACATTGCAAAATGCCCACTTACGTAGGGGATGCCATACTCTGTCATGCGCTTCACAACTTGTTCTACTGCACCAATGTCAGGATATCCCCATCGTGAGAGCTGGTACCCCAGAGACCAGTAGGGAGGAAGATGTGGCCGTCCAATAGCCTTAAAAGCAAAAAAACAGAACCAAAACATTTTTTGTTTTTTGGTTTTTTTAAGTGTCCTGCAGAATCTCATACAGTGACAGAGAAATTTAGATATTTTAGTTATTTCTGTTAATATGAAACTCAGGTAAATTTAACAGGTATGTTACACTCAGCAAAGTGCTACAGTGGAACCTCAGTTTTCAAACGTAATCTGTTCCAGAAGACCGTTTGACTTCTGAGGCATTCGAAAACCAAGGCGCAATGGGCAGTTGGCAAAATCCATTGAGAAAAAAGAAAAATACATGGCGGAAGCCATTCGATTTCCGAGGCGCGTTCGAAAACGGAAGCGTTCGAAAATGGAAGAGTTCGACTTCTGAAACGTTCAGCTTCTGAGATGCTCAAAAACTGAGGTTCCACTGTAATTCTATTCTTTGTAGTGTAGACCTTGGAACTGTGGGGAAATTATCACTTTATCAGGCAACAAAGCAGGAGTCTAGTGTCACGATCTGTGGAGAGTGAGCATATATTTCTTCTCAGAAGTAGTGAGTTCAAGGGGACTTGATCCCAGGTAGTGTACACAGGATTGCAAACCTTGTTTCTGTCAGGGAGGAAATACGGTACTTTTCAAATCTATTTTCATTGTGTGTTAGTTTTTCTCTGCACTTTGAGCAGGCAAGATAGCTAGGGAAGCTGATTAGAGGCCTTTTAAACAAGTAAGATGTCACGAAGATGCCGACAAACTTTTGTAGTTAAAGTACCACAAGGAATATTCACACAATAGCTCTTTTGAAGAGCAGGAACACAACCAGCATTATCAAGAAGCAGTTTTGTCAAGTAGAAGATTCCACCCTGAAGGAGAGCACTTTCCTTCCTCTTAATCTATCATTACTGAGTAGGGTGGGTGGAGATCAGATCAAGTATCGTTTTCAACAGAGGTTCCAAAATGTCTCAAAGCCAGCATTGTGGAACAGCCACCATGAGCTGATTTTGCCTCTCAACATGTTGCCACCCTAGTAATTCGTAATTTCACCAGATGAGAATATTGTTATAGAACTGCATACAGGAGTTAAGGTCGCCTTCTGATGGATTTTCCACCTCAAATATAAAACAGCCTTATAATATCCTGATTTTGCAGTCCTTGCTACTTTCGTAGCCTTGAATGAGAGGCTGTTGAGGAGATCTGTGATAAATAGGACAAATGGGGAGGGAAAGCATTCCCTTCTTATTTTCTTCATGTATGCTGCGGTCCCAATAAAGACACCTTCACCTATAATTCATTAAAGGAAAAACAATGGTATAGCTACAACTTATGCTTCTATCATGGTGTGCTACTTGGCTCTTAGTGAACTTAAAAATAATAATCAAGTATAATCAAGATTCCCACCACATAGTGGCAGAACTCACAGCCAGGTGACTGAGACATTCTTCAAGGGGAAAGGTGGAGAAGAGGCTTGCTGGAATTCCCAGGAGAAGAGGCTTGCCGATTCGATTACCATCCAGACTCCAGAATTAAGTAGTGCAAAGGGTGATGTGTCTGCTTGCTTTAGATTTGGGAGAAGTTACGGGGACTACTTAGGCTTGCACCCATGCAATTTGTTAAATATATATGTCAGAGCTGGGACGCCTCCCCCTACCCGCCCCATTGCAGCAGCTGGTATTGGGAAGATATTTGGCAGGAACCCCAGAGTTTCCCTGGCTTTCTCAGGTTCCTGGCAAGAGCAATGGCAAAATGCACGCATCGTCTCAGGGCATGATCAAACTAAGCTTCTCAGTAATACTTCTGCAGCAGAAAGAGTTCAGCAGGAGTTCAGAGCAAGACTCCAGCACTGAAAGTCTTTCTCACAGCATTAATGCTTCCTCTCAATAACTGAAGGGCCTCAATGTACCAGTACCCTGCTGCTAAATATTTGAGGGTATGTGTTCCCAAACAGTAAGTACCACCCTTGCATGACATTATCTTAGGTCACATCAACACCATATATTTAAAGCACATAGCTTCCGCCAAAGAGTCCTGAAAAACTGTAGATTACATTTCACAGAGTTGCAATTCCCAGCACCCTTCCTAGGATTTTGGGGCAAAAGCCACACGCTTTAAGTGCGTGCAGAAGTGACCTAAATTCAGAGCATCAGGTTGGTTTGGAAACCATGGACAACACGATTCTCTTGCTGATGCCACCACAGGGCAACAATATGTTCCACAGAGCCCACAAATGTACTTGCCAACCCTGCATAATAAGACTGGAAATTTCCAATGTGGAAGAAACATTATTCGCCTATTGGGTGGGTAGGTTGTCTAAAGGTAAAGGACCCCTGACAGTTAAGTCCAGTTGTGAATGACTCTGGAGTTGCGGTGCTCATCTCACTTTACTGGCCAAGGGAGCCGACGTTTGTCCACAGACAGTTTTTCTGGGTCATGTGGCCAGCATGACTGAGCCGCTTCTGGCGAAACCAGAGCAGTGCACGAAAACGCTGTTTACCTTCCCGCTGGAGTGGTACCTATTTATCTACTTGCACTTTGATGTGCTTTCGAACTGCTAGGTTGGCAGGAGCTAGGACAGAGCAATGGGAGCTCACTTCATCGCAGGGATTCGAACCGCCGACCTTCCGATCGGCAAAACCTAGGCTCAGTGGTTTAGACCACAGCACCACCCACGTCACTGGGTAGGTTCTCTACCTCAAGCTATATATTAGGTTCAAAGCTTTGAAATATTGAGCTCAGTGCCAGATACAGCACATGGGACATGTGGGACAGATTCCTATACTTCTATCAGCAAATGGTCAGCCATATATCAGGCTTAACTTTACTTAATTAAATGGAAAGGAACCAAGACGATGAAGTACACAAAGTAGATGAGGTACACAAACTGGTTCCATATGAGAACTGGGGTCTAAAAAGCTGCTTAAACACACACACGCTTCTCTGACCCAGTAGAATCATTTTTCTTTGAACGTGTGATCTCCATGTCATACCACAAACTGGGTGGTTGGCTTTTTTATAATAAAAGACAACTCTCCTCCATTTTAAAAGAAGTTTTGCCACATTGCATGGTAGAGGGACTACTAACAAATCTATCACGGAACTTTATGGATTCTGAATGGCATCTTTAAAATAGATATCAGGGAAGGACAGGATTTACAGCCACCATTCCATACTCTCCAACATTTCTCCAATGAAAATAGGAATGTCCTATTCAAGGCCATCTTACCCATAGGCACTAGGGGTGTGGGGCACCCAGGTGCCGGGCTCTCAGGAGTGCCAGGCCAAGCGCCCAGGGCCCGAGAGTTGGGTCTGGGGAAGAGCCTGCCCGTTGGTCAGAGCACTGTGGCTCTTCTGCTGCGGGCAGCTCTGCGCAGCAAGTTTGGGGGCAACGGAGCCAGCAAGATGCTGAAGCGGCCGGCCGGCTCCACCCTCCTGCACACCTGGGACTGGGCAACTGGGGGGGGGCATCAGTCGGATCTTTGCACCCTGGCACCGTATATGCTTAAGACAGCCCTGATCCTATTCCATGATGATGATAATATTTATACCCTACCCATCTGACTGGGTTGCCCCAGTCACTCTGGGTGGTTTCCAACATATGAAAAAGCTCAATAAAACATTAAACATTAAAAAAATTCTTTATACAGGGCTGCCTTCAGATGTCTTCTAAAGGGTGCATAGTTACTTATCTCCTTGGCTTGGGGGCCACATAACTCCATACCCTCCATTTCTCTGACGCAAATAGGGACATCCTAAAGAAAACCGGGACATTCTGGGTTCAAATCAGAAACTGGGATGGCTTCTGTAAATCTGGGGCTGTCTCTGGAAAATAGGTACACTTGGAAGGTCTGCCATTCTACATGATACAGTTTCTTTTTTCTACAAGACAGACTTCTGCAGCACCTTTTCACCAACTAGGTACTGAGCTGATATTGATGTTGGAGCTCAAGGGTGCGTCATTCAGTAACCTAGACTTTTCATCTGCATTAGCATGCCTTTAGGAGCATCCTAGTTTGGGCTATAGGAGTCCTTCTCTAGGCAGTGTGACCCATACATAATCCTGTTATAGATTCAGTTACGTAACTGCACCCTTGAGCTTGTAAACATCGGGTGTAGCCTAAGGCAAGGCTATATTCTGCCAGAGCCCCCCTGAGGAAACAGCACGTAGGGTTGAACAATTACAAGAAAACTGCTTGCAAGGTGGTCTTAATTTTTAAAACAGTTCCTTTCCCAAGTTCATTAGGCTGGAGCATCTAAGGTGAACTTGATTTTGAATTAACAGAATAGTCCAAGAGAAGACTTTAAAAGTAGGACAGCTGGGGAAACAAATGTTCCTTCGTCTAATTACGCCTTAGATGGTCTCTCAAATGGATCCCCCTGAAGCTTCCCAATAAAGTAACCAACATCTGGCAGATATTCCAGATGGTTCCGCTGAAGCAGAGCAGAATTTAGTAGAACTGGAATTTACGTCTGATGTTGCCAGAATAGAGCTTTCTTTCCTTGAAATGTAGCCTCAGTGTAGAGCTTTCGGTACGCTTTGCAAAACTGCGCAGAACAAAGGCTATAGAATAATTTGCAAAAGTACAATAGAGGGCGAAGAAAAATAATTGAAACCGTGGAAGGACTAAATCTATAGGCTACTAGCCAGAAACAAGGAGATGAGGGAATGTCAAAGAGGAATTTTTTTGATAAATTCTTCCTGCAAAAAGTGTCTTCTGCATTTGACCATTCTTAAAAATCTTCACAGCTGAATTCTTATGGGAATGTAATGTATCTGTTTGGAAATAATTGGTGTAATTCAGAGGATATGTTGGCTTTAAAAGGTTATCTAAAAGAGCACAACAAAACAATACATTAGCTTTAGTTTTGCTAATAAATAAACCCTGGAACATGTTCCCTCTCGATTTATCTGAACTCTAAGAGCATTGTGATCTTTTCTATTGTTTGCCACTAGGATATGTTTTTTCATGTGAAGGTTATGTAAATCTAAAAGTGCACCCAAATAAAGTTGACAAATCAGGGAGGAAGTCTGTAGGATCGCTTTCTATGTGCTGGAAGGTTTATTTTGTGGGGCCACTTTGCAAAAAAGCAACGTATGGTAAAAAGTGGTAGGGCCGGCCCCACCATAATGCTTAGTGAGGTGACTGCCTCAGGTAGCTGATTGAAAGAGTCTTGAAAGGGCAAAAAACGATTAGTTACTTAAGTTATTGTAATTTTATTGCCCTGGATAAGGAGTAGAACTTGTGGGATTTTGGCTTTATGTGCCAAAGCAGCTTGGCTGGCCTTGGGTACTATGCACATTAACTACATACATACCACCCATTTAAAGCACATGGCTCCCCCCCCCAAAAAAAAAATTCTCTCACAGAGCTACAATTCCCAGCGCCTATAACAAACTACCATTTCCGGGACTCTAGAAGCTAATCTTTAAACAACAACAACAACAACAACAACTTTGGTTTGTGAAGACTTATTCCTGTCAGAATGGCATTTATTTTTCTCCTATACAGGAATTATTATCATCTCTCCCCAAGCTCCCCAATTAGAAGCTGTGAGAGAAGTAGGATAAGAAGAAGAAGGGATTGAATGCTACCAATTTGGCAGGTTAAAGGTCATGCCAGGTCTGAACAAACTAAATTGTCTCCCTCGGCACATCCCTTGCTTTTGAAATTTGCAGTCAACATATTCACCAATTGAGTCATGTTCTAATAATAGCATCTGGCGTTTAAAGATTTCCAGGAAGCTGGCTTCAGAAATAATTTCACAGTGGAATTACCTCAGAGCACTTCCTCAGACTTCCCGCCGTGATTTCCACTGTAGCAAAGAACTTGGGGGCAATATCCATTACTGCTGGCCTGTCACGTGTTTATTTTGGAAATATGAGGTGGTGCTTCGGTTATTTTTTACAGTCCCACCCTAGCTGCTATTGGGTACCAACAGAGATCAAGACTGTTGCTCCCACTTTGCTGAGTTGGGGAAATTTTAATTTCAGACATCAGGGAGCAGGGGCAGGCTTCCCAGAGGTTTGCTAATTGATTAGGATTTCACCTGAGAAATTCTGAATGGAGGCTATATTTATACAGGCAATTCCCAAGGAGTTTTCCTATTATTACAATATAACTGGTACAACACGGACAGAAAATAAAGTTACCATCAATGGCAGTGAAAGTAACTGAATAAAATATATTAATCAGCATCTCACATCACAACTCTAACTCGGAAGTTCACTTGGACTTACTCCCAGGTAAGTGTGAATAGGATTACAGCCTCAATGTCCTATTTTTATTTTTGTGCTTTTTCGTAAGCTGCCCAGGGCATATTTACTGACAGGTGGTTATAATTAGTTCAATGATTAATAATGATACTAATGATATAAGGCATCAACAACACCCATCAAAGCATCCGTTTTGTCATGCCACAAATGTACACTGTGTACGTTTGGGAATGTGTGTGAAATTTACCTGCCGATCTTTGAAATACCTAATTTTAACGAAAATAAGTTTATTTGGCCTTACTGATCTTATATCATTCATTCAACGCTACCTATCTCTGTTATAGCAACCGGTTATCTATAGCCAAGCCCTATGCTATAACCTTATTTACTTTTGTGTCTTTAGAAGAGAATTCCTGCATTTACTCTGAGAAGAATGTATGACGGACAGTGTAAGGAGAGAAGATCTGGTGTTGCCAACGACGCAATAAGCTAAACAATTAATAAATGCCATATTCTTCAAAGTTGGGAACGGCTAATGTAAGTTTGAAAGGGTGTTAAAAGGGGAAATTGAGCTTTTCCGCTAATGAAATAATGGAGGCTTATGAATTATTTTCTTTGACTTCAAATGGACGGGGTTGTCACCTTTACTTCTTCTCAACAGGCAGAATTTTTACAAATGCACTTACTCCCAGAGTGAAAACGTGAAACGGTTCAGTTTGCTTAATTTCTGCCATCAGCTTTTAAAGGCATTCCTTTGCAAACATACACTGCAGTTAAAACTGCAGTGTCTCCTCTTCCTGGGCAAGAGAAGATGCCTACCAAGAATGCCAGACAGGTACCTGTTGCAGGACAGATCCTGCAGTGAATGTATCAGGGCGGTGCCCAGCTAAAGCCTCTTTAGCACATCATCCAGGGTCTTCGACTTTTAATAGAAGATGACGCTTCGCTCTGAAGTAAAGGCCTGCCCATCTTTACAGGCAGCTCCCAGTCTTAAAAGCAAATAGTCAGCACGCAAAGTGACTACTTAACAGAGATGCAGAATAAGCAAGCAGCCGATGCTACAATCCTGATGCCAATTCTCTCACCATATCTACTCAAACAACACTATCCCCTGATTAAACATGGGCCTGCCACTAAGAGCTTATGCTTGGCACATTTTCTAATGTGGCAGTTGGCAATGGGGCGCCTGCAGGAGCCCGTGTTTCTGCCACTACCACCCATGGTCCCCACAAAAAGTCCTTCCCCCTCAAGCTTTGTGTTTGTTGAATTTTGTTAAATAAAAATAAATCAAAGATCCCCTCAAAATCTACAATGCATGAGACACTGATTGCTTTTCCCGCTCGGCTCCTGTCGGCACTGCCCACCCTCTCCTACACTGATCCCTTTAAATATGCCCACATTTCAATGGATGCCAGGATTGGACAACCGTCTTCCCATCTGTTTCAAACAGAGGAGAAGTGCAAATAGTTGCTCTCTGTAACTGTGGCATTAGCCAATGTGGGTGCCTCCCCCCACAATTGACGGAGCAGCTGATCCTTTCTCTTTTTTGCTTTGTCTGTTTGGATGTGGCAGCCATTTTCTGTTATGACATGCCTTAACGGTAGCCATTTTCTGTTATGCCACAACCTCAGGGCAGCCATTTTGTGACTGGCACCTGTGGCGCTTTCTGAAAATTCCAAATGTGCCCCCTGGCCCTAAAAGGTCATGCACCAACAATCTCCTTTTTCAACCTAGCCTGGCCAAATCAGACAAGTCTCTATACAAGAGAATAATAAAGGTAAAGGGACCCCTGACCATTAGGTCCAGTCGTGGCCGACTCTGGGGTTGCGGCGCTCATCTCGCTTTACTGGCCGAGGGAGCCGGCGTACAGCTTCCGGGTCATGTGGCCAGCATGACTAAGCCGCTTCTGGCGAACCAGAGCAGCGCACGGAAATGCCGTTTACCTTCCCGCCGGAGCGTTACCTATTTATCTACTTGCACTTTGACGTGCTTTCAAGCTGCTAGGTTGGCAGTAGCAGGGACTGAGCAACGGGAGCTCACCTCATCGCGGGGATTCGAACCGCCAACCTTCTGATTGGCAAGTCCTAGGCTCTGTGGTTTAACCCACAGCGCCACCCGCGTCCCTTCAAGAGAATAATAGACAGACACAAATTAGGAATGAAAAATGGTAGCATCCAGGAACTAGTGAACAATATTCCAGTCTCTCTGGGCTGGGAGAAATCAGAAGTGCATGGACACAGGACATGCTTGTTCATTCTGCTGCAAGGCAGGGATATGGAGAGGGACAATCCTTTATTCCAAAAGGACTGAATGGGAGAGAGAATCAAAAAAGACTCCAACCGCTGTGTACACACCCCTGCTTAAACCATATAATCCCTGCTAGCTTACTTCCAATATTAGAGCTAGGCTGAGAGAGAACAAAGAGTGCACTGAGGTAAAGCAGTTGAGGGTTTCACTCCCTTCCCCTGTGCCCTTTTTCTAATATAAAAGTCCCTGCTTTATACAGTCGAATGGGATGATGTGAATTTAATAAACACATGTCCAGTTCGGCCTTCAGCAACAGATTTCAGCTAGGAAATTTCAAAGGAAGATGTCAGCATGAAACAGCTGAGTTATAATTCATGTGATTGGACTTGGGCTGAGTAGAAAGTGGGAGAGGCTAGTCCCTCTGGAGAGAGCAATTGCCCTTGGAACATGGGTTACAAACCCTTGGTGATCATTTCAATATCCTATTATTTATTTCAGTTCTTACTCCTTGAAAGTCATCCAGATACTAGACATACAGTACTAAACATTAACTTTTAGCAGATTGATAACATTTTAAAAATGTTTTACAGCAACTTCAATCATTCTGCCTTCTGTATTAAAATTCATAGACAGGACCAGTATTAAACTTGCCCCACTGGCTTCTGAAGATACAATTTTTTTCAGTGGAACTCAACAAATGCAACAAAGGAGGCTAATAAAACAATCCCATTGCAAATAAGTAAGTATAGTTGTCGATTTAAAGATCAGTACAATTGATCTTTAAATCAAGAGGGTGTGTTTTTGATGTTTGTTTTGCAAAGGGGTGACGCATTGAGTTTCACTGTCATCATTGTAATGCGATACCTCATGCAAACCCACAACCAAATCAACAAGTAAGTGCTTTTCTTAGCACCGCATGCCTGAACAGATTTCTCAACTAACCTCTGTGTATTGCTGGATTACATTTTCTGGAGTTGGGCCAAGGAAGACATAGAAATCGAGAACCCCTCCAATGGTGCGGAAGGTCAAAGATGGCTCTGGATGCAACGTGACATCTAGAAGAAGTTGACAGATATGTTGAATTCAGTATAAATTACCTCAGAGCTAAGGATCCCTATGCAATGACCTGGCCTTTTCTGTACATTATTATTATTGCTATGTAGGTCATCCAGGGACTTAATGTAACCCCACCCACACTCCCCGCCAAGCAAGCTCAAAATATTTAGCATTATTTAACTAAACAGAAACAGACACTCCTTCAAACCCATCTTTGTCAGGCACATAGCCCAGTGCATGTGAAAACAGAAAAAAGCAGGTGATTATGCAGTGGTAGGATTTGACGTACGATTCTGAAACACAGGAACAAAATAATAATAAGTCAGGGTTTCTTTTTTATTTAGAAAATAACAACTTGGCAACTCTAGACATTCTAACAATGCTTAAATATAGATCTGACTGCAAAATATCCTTCTTTTGTCGCCTCTGCTTGGCTAAGAATTTTTATTTCATTGCTTTAGGGAAGATTCTCCTTTTTGAAAATTACAGAGCGAGATTAATACAGTAAGGTGACCATGGCAACAGGCAAAGCTATACCCCGTCAACAGAATACAGGACAAATCTAAATTGGTTTGTTTCAACTGTATGAACCCCCAAGGAAATTTGTAGCAACTTCATTTTTTGTGTGGTTTTTTTAGCACATGAATCTATTTTTAACAGTTAATCATAATTTTTAGTGGAACAGACCCATTTTGCTTCATTTAACAATAGCTTATTACTGGATCTGGGAACATGAGAGCAAGACTTTGGGAATCCCGTGATACCATTTTAGAAAAATTAAAACGCTTTTCACTGAAGATGTTATCTTTATTTAGTAGACACAAACTAGCGTCATCACTGAGTTCTAGAAGATGTTAACAGAATTATATTCCTATAATCCCTCTCGTTCCTTACTCAGAAGTAAATTCATTGAGGTCAATGGACCTTACTCTCAAGAACATTTGCATAGGATTTCAGCCTCAGTTCTAGATCGGTCAGTCTAGAATTAAAGTCGCACTTTTGACCATTATTGTCCCTTTATTTGCTGCTTTATATCACAAGGGTCTCAAGGCAACATAAATACAAGAAAAATAAATACTATAAAAAGTCGGACCAACTAAAAGGTAGGTAAAGGGTAACGGGACCCCTGACCATTAGGTCCAGTTGTGACTGACTCTGGGTTGCGGCGCTCATCTCACTTTATTGGCCGAGGGAGCCGGCATCCAGCTTCCGGGTCATGTGGCCAACATGACTAAGCTGCTTCTGGCGAACAAGAGCAGCGCACGGAAATGCCGTTTACCTTCCCACTGGAGCAGTAGCTATTTATCTACTTGCACTTTGAGGTGCTTTCAAACTGCTAGTCCTAGGCTCTGTGGTTTAACCCACAGCGCCAGGTACTCACTGACTAAAAACAAACCAGATATGAAAACCTCAACAATCAAATGCCTAGGGAGCAGTGGCGTAGCGTGGGGGGTGCAGGGGGGGCCGGCCGCACCGGGCGCAACATCTGGGGTTTAGGGTTAGGGGGCGCAAATCCACGGGTTAGGGGGTGCAAATTACTTGCCTTGCCCCGGGTGCTGACAACCCACGCTACGCCACTGCTAGGGAGTAAAGAAAAGTCTTGGCTTGGTGGCAAAAAGATGTCACCAAAGTCAAGACCAGACCTGGAGACCCTGGAGAAAGCATTCCAAAGGCCATGGGGCTACTACTGAAATGGCCATCTCTCCTTCAGTCACCCTCCATACATCTGCTGGAGGAGGCACCTGGAGAAGAGCACTACATTGACATGAAGGACTCAGGTAGGTTCACATGGGGAGAGACATTGCAGGAGGTGTTGTGGTCCAAAGCTATGTTAAGGCCCTCCAGCACTGAGGGCCTTCTGGCAGTTCCCTCGCTGCGAGAAGCCAAGTTACAGGGAACCAGGCAGAGGGCCTTCTCTGTAGTGGCACCCGCCCTGTGGAACGCCCTCCCATCAGATGTCAAAGAGAAAAATAACTACCAAACTTTTAGAAGACATCAGAAGGCAGCCCTGTTTAGGGAAGCTTTTAATGTTTAATAGGTTATTGTATTTTAGTGTTTTGTTGGAAGCCGCCCAGAGTGGCTGGGGAAACCCAGCCAGATGGGTGGGGTATAAATAAATAAATAAATAAATAATAATAATAATAATAATAATAATTATTATTATTATTATTATTATTATTATTATTATTATTATTATTATTGGCCTTAGAGGTAAAAACCAGCACTTTGAATTGTGGTGGGAAATGTACTTTTCTCCCAGTATTCACTGATGCAGGTTTAGGAACACCTTTCTATTCCTGTATACTGTATCTGGCCTCCTTATTTACTTCTTATAAACTGTTTATGAATAATTATTAAGATTTTTCTAATTATAACTTAAATATCCACAGGAAGGAAGTCTTTTATTTGGTTGTTTGTATTGTTGTATATTATGCTCATTGTATGTTATGTTCACGTTTATTGAGGGTGGATTTCTGTATTGGGGGTGGGGGTTTGTTATGTTATAAATAAAATTCCCAATAAAATTATTAAAAAGAAAAAAAGAAAAAAAGGAACACCTTTCTATTAATTTAATGCTCTTTGAGGTATTGGAAGCATCTATATATTATAATACTTTGATCATTTTATATGAGAAATGTGTGCTAAGTAGTGGCTTTTTTTGGTATGTGATCTATGGCCATACATTTTTCATTTCGGTGCATGTGAAAGCTGGCCTTCTATTAGGTAAAGGTAAAGGAAGGACCCCTGGACAGTTAAGTCCAAAGGCGACTATGGGGTTGCGGTGCTCATCTCGCTTTCAGGCCAAGAGAGCCGGCGTTTGTCCACAGACAGCTTTCCGGGTCATGTAGCCAGCATGACTAAGTCGCTTCTGGCACAACGGGACACCGTGACGGAAACCAGAGCGCATGGAAACGCCGTTTACCTTCCCACCACAGCGGTACCTATGTATCTACTTGCACTGGCATGTTTTCGAACTGCTAGGTTGGCAGGAGCTGGGGCAGAGGAATGGGAGCTCACCCCATCGCGGGGATTCGAACTGCCGACCTTCTGATCCGCAAGCCCAAGAGGCTCAGTGGTTTAGACCACAGCACCACCCATGTCTATTAGGTAGAATGAAGTGTCCACCTCAAGCAATAGAGGCTGGGTGGTGAGAAGCATTAGGGAAATGTTGGGTTGTCACATGCCCTACACCCCCTAAGTTAGGGGGTCTGCGGCGCTTCAGTGTCATTGAGAAAATCTCATGTCTGTTTTGACATGAGATCCAGCTGCCTGACCTGTGCTCAGAATGGTGTGCGCTCCAATTTGTCATTTTCCTCAGACAGCAATGTCTTGAGCAGTCCTGAATGGCTGGAGCTCCTCACATACCAAAATGTTGTCATGTGTTTCCCCTCCTCCTGTGAAGTGAATGGGAAAACCCAGGAATCCATGCATGCATGTGCAACACTTCTCCAGTGTGCAAAGAGGCTTTAAGTGTGCAGCTTAGGCACACACATACACACATACACACCAGTAAATCCAATCACATGAAGTTCAATAGGATTTGGTTCCAGGTAGTAATATGATATGGGACTTCAGGTATGCCTCATCCCTAAATTGCATCAATAAGGGAAATTATTTGCCATATATATATATATATATATATATATATATATATATATATATATATTAAAAGAACTGCAGTCTAAACAGTTCTGTTTAATTGTTAACCTTTGATTACCTTGTGCATTGGCATTGAGGAAAAGTACACCGTGAGCGTTTGCGTCGTTCTCTATGCACATGTAAAAAGGATGAACTCCATACAGATTTGCATTCATCTGAAATAAATAATAATAATGATGATTACATCTAGTTTTAGTTTTATTGCTTTACTCGGGTATGGTTATCGCAACAGTGTCTAGGCTGCTGAACAGGCGTAGCACCTTCCTAAGAAGTTCTACAGTCTGCAGTTATAATTTTTGCTAGTCTTATTTTAAAAAATAAAATAAAATATTTGGTTTCCTTTAAGTTCCTCAGATGATTTGCCCAAACAGGAACCATTTGCCTTAAAAATCAGTATCACCCTATGCAACTTCCTGCCTGCGCACCTCTCTGACCTCTGACCTCTTCCCCATTTTAGGTTTTCCTAAATTCCTCAGGACAGTGTCCAAATTAAACCAGAACTATCAGGATCCACTGGAGGATATGAATGGACTTAATTTAAAAAGCACATAATTCATGTTTAAAAAAACAACGATCAACATCTGCCCACAATTCATCCGAGATGGCAAGGGTTATGTGAAATGAGCCAAAACTGCCCAGAGAAGCAGAACGTGGTGCTTGATAGTTAATAACTTGGATTAATGTGTGAGGGGAAGCCTAACTAATAGCTACTATTAATAAATGGCAGAAGACGTATAGAAGGCACAAGGCTCTTTCTGGGAGAGGAGTGCAAGATGTAATATTGAACTACTTACTTTGGGAGACTGGTCTCTAGAATACATCCCATAGGTTATATGGTTCATATTGTGCTTAAAGGATGGGTGCTGGTGTTCACCAAAGCCGTACACAGAACTGGACGGGACATTGGTTGAAATGCGCAGGTATTGCTCGGAAAACACCAGATCTGCAAGGGACGTGTCCCACCTATGTCAAAAAGAAGAGCAAGCATAAATGTGATGCGGTTGCTTTTGCTAGATATTAAATTTCATTAAGCCCGATACAAACTATGACGTCTGTCACAGACAGTAACCTACTTGAAAGGTTATACCTAAAAATTAAGCAGGTAAGTTAAAAAAAAAATCATTGCGAAAAGAAATATGAATACAATATGTGGTCTTTGAAACAAAATCACTCCTTGATCTGCTTGCCAGTTCTTCTGGTGCCTGTGGGACACACACACACACCGCACATGGTGACATTTAGAATGTCACTAAGAATAAGCACTTATGCACATAGACATACTGAATCCCCATTGTTATGGTGCATTTATTTTTCTGACGTGTTTCCTACTGGTTGGGAATTTTCTTAGAATTTTCAGCAATAAGGAACAACACTAAAGTTCAAATCCAGCTGAGAATTTAGGTGAGGCAATTGATGGTAGGCAAAGTTGTGGCAATGCAGTGATGTCACTGGGAGCACACTAAGCTGTCGCAGGGTGTGTGTGTGTGTGTGTGTGTGTGTGTGTGTGTGAATATAAGAACATAAGAGAAGCCCCCCGATCCAGAACAAAGGCCCATCAAATTCAACATCCTGTTTTCACAGTGGCCAGTCAGATGCCTGCAAACAGGACATCTCCATTGCCCAGACAACTGGACCAATCCTTCCTGCCTTGCTGGTCGTTTTGGCCCACGTCCACACAACACACTTAAAGCACTATGATACAACTTTTAAAATAGTCATGGCTTCCCCCAAATAATTCTGGGAAGTTTGTTGGTGGGGGAGAGCCCCGTTCCCCACAGAACTACAGTCACCAGAGTGATTTAAAAACCAATCCCTCTTCACAGGTAACTGAGAATTGTAGCTCTAGGGGGGGAATAGAGGTCCAGGGTTGTAAAGACTGCAGAGAGAATAATTGGGTGCACTCTTCCCACCTTAGATCAAATCTATGCTGTCAGGTGCCATAAGAAATCTGCAGAGATAGCGCAGGATAGTACGCACCCTGGAAATGATCTCTTTCAGCTTCTGCTTTCTGGAAGAAGGTATAGGGTTATAAAGACCAGGACTAGCCGCCTGAGAAACAGTTTCTACCCAAATGCAATTCTGGTTCTAAACACAGCATAAGGAGTCTCTATAGTATAGTATATATTATATTATATATTATATTTTTAAATGGGGTTTCAGAGTTTTTAGGGGGTTTTGAATGTCTTATGTATATTTTTCAATTTTATTGTTCTGTATGGGGCAATGACAATAAAGATACCGTATATCGTATCCTAACAAAGCTCAGCACCTTTAACAAACTATAGCCCCCAGGATTATTGGGGAGACTTTTCAAAGTGACATCATAGTCATAGTGACATCAAATGTATGGTATAAAAGTGTGTACTAGCAAAACCCAAAGTTGGGGAAGGCGGCTCCCAAGTAAGGTAACTCCCCCCCACCGGGACCACACAGGATGCCCCCCTCACACCACAGTGACTCCATCAGTTAATTGGCTAATTAATTAATCTATGGCCATTTGAACTGTGTGCGGAGGTATTGTTTTTGTTTGTTATCATGGTACATATTTTGTGTTTTGTGATCCTTGGATGAAGGGTGGTATGTAAATTTAATAAGCAACAACAATAATAATCAATTCTGTTTCTTAAAGCCGAATGGGGATATAAACCAGGGTTATCACTCTGACCCACTTGTGAAAATCTGCCATTACACTCCTTCCCCTCAGCGTAACAGTGGAGCCTACAACCATAATCTGGTGTGTGTGTGTGTGTGTGTGTGTGTGTGTGTGTGTGTGTGTGTGTGTAGGAAGGCTTCTTTCCTGGCTGGCCATTAAGATTTGAGGTGCCTACCATCTCCCTGAACTGACAGTAGCTAGAAGAAAAAATTAGGACACATCAGACCTGATCAAAGCACAGAGAAGGTTCTTTTCCCTTTGATTTTCTATTTTTGCCTTCTTTCCTCTCATGGCCCTTTTATATTTATTTCGGCTAAATCCCCTGTGTTACTCACAGGCACATTCAAATTAGCCTGCCGCATTATGCTGGTTGTTACCAGGGCTATGACGAACCTTTTGACTTGAATGGTGTATTTATGTATGGCCTTCTCTCTGCCTTCGTCAACTTGTGGACTTGCTACAATAAATTAAACCAAATTGTGTGGAAAAGGACCTCGTGGAATTGGCATTTCTCTTAACAGAAATTACTTGCTATTAGGGGCTTTGATAAAATGAAGTGGAAGATCAAATTAACCAATGAATGAATTAAGTGGAATGTTCTCCACACCCAAAATGACTCAATTACCACGGCTATTTATTGCTTTTGTATTACATCCTTTCAGAGATGGTGTTCGTACAGTTTGATAGAACAGAGTTTGCTGAATTTGAGACAAATGCCTTATTTGTGTGGGTTCCAGTGGCTGGCACCATATGACTTACAGCCTCCCATCAAGAAAGAACAATGAACTTTGTCTTTGAAAGAAGATAATTCCTTACTTATCTTTGTAACCCAGTTGTACCTGGATTATGTGAACATTAGCGATCATTAGCTATTGTAACATGCTTACTGTGAACAAACAGCAAGTGACAAAGTAATTCTTCTGGATTGGGGGGGAAAGAAGCCAATTGCTTCCATTCTTTGATGTACCTAGTAGCTATAAAGTGTGCATCTCACAGTGCGAACCACCTACATACATGCCTATAGAAGCTTCTGTACCAATGGGCTGCATACCCACATGACTGGCAAAAATTATTTGCTTATTTATATAGCATCATTAGTGTGTATGAAGCTTTACAGAGTATAGGAGAGTAGGTTCCTGAGCTGAGGAATTTACAACCTACAATCTGATGCAGGAAAAGCAAGGAAGGGGTAAGGAAGAGAAGGGAGGACTGATGAACCGGGGTGGGGGTGGGGAATATGTGCTTTGCTATAGGCTGAGTTACAACAGGACATGGGAAGTAGGGAATTATGCTTTAGGCTTCACAGAAGCTGGTCTTTGAGGAGATTTTGGAAGGTACTAATGGAATCAGCTCCACATGTGTTTTGGGAGGCAGTTCAAATTTACAAAGCATGAAAGTGAGAGCTGGACCATAAAGAAGGCTGGTTGCCGAAGAATTGATGCTTTTGAACTATGGTGCTGGAGGAGACTCTTGAGAGTCCCATGGACTGCAAGAAGATCAAACCTATCCATTCTTAAGGAAATCAGCCCTCAGTGCTCACTGGAAGGACAGATCCTGAAGCTGAGGCTCCAATACTTTGGCCACCTCATGAGAAGAGAAGACTCCCTGGGAAAGACCCTGGTGCTGGGAAAGATGGAGGGCACAAGGAGAAGGGGACAACAGAGGATGAGATGGTTGGACAGTGTTCTCGAAGCTACGAACATGAGTCTGACCAAACTGCGGGAGGCAGTGGAAGACAGGAGTGCCTGGCATGCTCTGGTCCATGGGGTCACGAAGAGTCAGACACGACTAAATGACTAAACAACAACAGAACAAGAAAAGGCAGAGTCTTTTGAGGGAGCTGGAGACCTTGAGATGGTGGAGTTGGAAGAGTGAAGACTGCAGACAAGTTTGGGGATATAAGTGTGGAGAGATGCAGGGAGAGGGGCAAAGCCAATGTGAGGAAGAGTGTCCTATGGCCAGAAGTGATGAAAAAGGTGGATGGGGTTTGGCACATGAATGCTGGATAGACATGAGGGAACCGAAGTGAGACAATGGAAGACCAGAAACGAGAAGATTGCTGTAGTCTACCTGGGAGACAACCAGGGCATGAACCAGAGATTTTACTGAGGTAACAGAGAGGAAGGGTCACCTTTTTGTAATGTTTTAGGAGAAAGCATTACCCCATCACTGCACTAGCACAAGTAGTTTTCAATTTTCGCTCCTGAGTCACCTCTCACCGACAGCTGAAGCATATGTCATTGGAAACATTAGCTGCTGGTTTGTTCTTGTTGCTGAAGCGACTACAATATATCCTCAGGAGTTTGTATCGACCATCTTTCAATTTTAAAAGCAAAGAAGCAAAAACCTCTTATGAGAACATGAAGAATCGCTAAAGCTGTTAAGAACTATATGGGAGTTGGAACTTAAGAGGTTAAGTTGTTCCCATGATGCCTCAGCATTCTGACGTCAACTTTGGAAGCTGGGAGGAGCTTTCCTGTCTGTTCCTCTCTAGTCGTTGAGAGAGAGAGACGCAGTTTTACCATGGCTGCGAGGAGTCCTGGAAATATCTGAGGAAATGATGCAATAAAGAGCTGTAAATGGACATTACTGTGCTCTGTGTGTTTGTGGGAAACTAAGTGACAGGTTGCTGCTGTGTTTTACTCTGCTGGGCGTGACGGAGGAGAAGAAGCAGATCGCGCAGAGGAAGCGTGCCGGACCTGCCGAAGCTGCCATAAAGAGCTAATTGCCGGTAGTAAATCAATTAGCACGTCACGGACTAATCAAAATACCTACAGGTTATGGACCCTAAATTACCGCTTGTAAACCTGTCACGGGAGACATGCTGAAAAGGCTTTGATCTGCGGTGTCGAGCAGAAACGGCAGGAAGCGGAGGCAGAAGCAAACAAGCAAGCTGCGAGACGCAGAGAGTGCCTGTGTTGCTGAGAACTGCGCAGAGCTGAGGTATCGTTTCTCCAGGGAGAAATGCCAGAGGAGCTGATGTTATTGTAAGTACAGCTTGGGGCCCCCTTGGGAGAACGGGAGAAGATGGCAGATGGCCAGGAGGTGTTTCAAGCTCCGTTTGAACAGCTTGAAGAGCTCACCACCCAGTCGTGGGAAATCCGGGTCAGAAGGGTGAGAGCCTGGTTTTGGGCAACTGGCTTGTGGGACGTAAGCAAGAAAGAGCCGTCCACAAGCGAAGAGGCTGCTGCTGAAAGTGCAGGGCTGGTGGACAGAGATGCAGAGACCCTGCAATCTGTTTGTATGGAGGAGAAGATGCAGAGAGAGAAAGCTGAGAGAGCTGAGATCTGCATGTTGAGAGCAGGTGTGCATGCTAAGTTGCAACAGCACCTGGAAAGCATTGAATCCGCGTGTGAGGCCTGGAGAGTGCTGAAACGTCTGTGTGAAGGCTCAGCAGGAGGCCGAGGGCAGATGGAAGCTGCAAGCCTAGAGATGGCTGGAGCCCCTGTTCCTGATGATTTAGCCTCAAGGAGTGCTAGTGAGCAAGTCGGGGGGGCGGAAAGTTCCAAAGGCAAGTTTGAAAAGTTTTCCACTGTGCCTGCTGGAGTGGAGTTCAGAGGGGGCGGATCTGGCAAAAAGTGCTTTTCCGGAAGAAGGAGGGCCAGGCCAGCTGGTAAGAGCCCCGGGCAGTATTTTTCCACTGAAGTTCGTCGTTGCTACATTTGCAAGTCAGCTGAACATCTGCGTCGAAATTGCCCCCACCGGAGCAGAGAGGCAAGGCAGGATGTTTTCAAGGACAATTCCCATGGGAATCAGTCGGGTTTCCATGGCAGCCAGTCTGGAAAAACAACCAGGCGTGGGACTGAGGCTGGTGGACGTGCCAGGTGCCAGGAAGAGACTTATCAGATTACGGCTAGTTTGGCGTTGTTTGAAAACAGCCGGGAGCAAGGCTCAGAGTTTCGTTTCGTTATTGACTCTGCAGCTAATCGCAACTTGATTCCAGAGACACCTGCTGTCGAGGGGTGGAATTGCAAGGCAATTCCGGCCGGGAAAACTGTACTGTTTGCAAATGGACAGAAAAAATGTGTGACTAACGTGACAAATCTCTTTATGTCTGTTTTACAGGAAACGTTGGAGTGTTGTACTGTTCCTGGGATACACCACTGTCTTTTATCTGTGCCTTATTTGCTAAAAAAGGGATTCAAGGTTTCTTTTGAGGATGACGTCTGCACAATCTCCAAGGGAGGGAGGATGCTTGCCAAGGTTAAAAAGGGGCAGAATGATCTTTTCATTCTTAAAACGTCTCTGGAGGGTGAGGGGAAGGTTGAGAAAGCACAAGCACTGCGTGCTACAATTCCCAATCATGATTCATGTGTACACGCTTGGCATGCTAGGACAGCTCATGGCTCTGTAGAAGAACTACAGACGCCACCCGAGGTCGCTAACGGTTGCCACATTGTAGAATGTGGATGTGCAATGGATTGTGAAGCATGCAGACATGCAAAGGTAAAAGGGTGCAGTTACCCAAAAGTGGATAGGGTAACCGAAAAACCTTTTGAACAAATTCACATAGATTTGTTGGGTCCGGTAAAGGAACCAAGTCTGGGAGGGTCAAGGTTTCTGCTCTCGATGCAGGATAATTTTACACAGAATTCCTGGACTCACGGTCTCAAATCCAAGGATGATGCAGCACAGCTGATCAAACGTTGGATTGAGGGGGTGGAACAAAAGTTTTCCACCAAAGTGCAGGCTGTCACAAGTGACAGGGGAGCTGAGTTTACAGGTTCTGCTTTGAAGAAGTACTTTCACAAGAAAGGGATACGTCACACAGTGACTTCACCCAATCAGAGGGGGGAGGCAGAGCTACGATGTGAGGCTCTGGTTAAAACTGCAAAGGTGTTGCTGAAGGATTCTGGGTTGCCACCAAAGTTTTGGCTGGAGGCAATCAAGTATGTAAGCTTCACCTGGAATCGCACCTACAATTCCATGGTAGGGGACACACCGTTTGGGTTGTTGCATGGCAGGAAACCCCAGATTCATTTTTTGCGCAGGTTTGGGTCACATGCGTCTGTGCCAGTATCTGCTGCGTTGCAAGGGCCAGATGGATCCAAGTTCCGGAAAATGATCTTCTGTGGGTATGAGCCAACAGCGAATGCATGGAGGTTCGCATTTCCATCAGGTGATCAGAGTAAGTTACTAATCAGCAAGCACGCTGAGTTCTATGAGCAGGATAAAAAGTCACAACCTGCTGTCAAGCGTGATGTTCTCTCAGAGTGTCTCTCTGATTCAGAACAGGAAGATTCTGAGGGGGAGGAAGGAGAGGTTGAGTCTGCTGATGACGATCAGGTCACTGACCAAAGTCTGGAGCAGGGTGGGGCATCTCCACAAGTTGTAAAAAGAGAGGTTAAGAGTGAACCTAGTTCTCCTGTAAGTGTAATGGAGAGGATTCGAAAACGCTTTAAGTCAGAGGGGGAATCCCGTGATGCTGAGGACACAGTTCCTGGTGGCAGTGAATCAGAGGTAACATCTGAGTTTGTGCCCAGGCGATCCAGTCGCACAACGAAGGGTGTTCCACCGGAAAGATACCAAGCCACAGGTGCGTTGGTAAGTTTCGCACAGTGTGAACCTGAGAGTTACGTGGATGTTCCACAGGTATTGTCAGAATGTGTGGCAGAGGGGGTATGGGAGTTGGAACTTAAGAGGTTAAGTTGTTCCCATGATGCCTCAGCATTCTGACGTCAACTTTGGAAGCTGGGAGGAGCTTTCCTGTCTGTTCCTCTCTAGTCGTTGAGAGAGAGAGACGCAGTTTTACCATGGCTGCGAGGAGTCCTGGAAATATCTGAGGAAATGATGCAATAAAGAGCTGTAAATGGACATTACTGTGCTCTGTGTGTTTGTGGGAAACTAAGTGACAGGTTGCTGCTGTGTTTTACTCTGCTGGGCGTGACGGAGGAGAAGAAGCAGATCGCGCAGAGGAAGCGTGCCGGACCTGCCGAAGCTGCCATAAAGAGCTAATTGCCGGTAGTAAATCAATTAGCACGTCACGGACTAATCAAAATACCTACAAACTATTGGGTAGGCCTAGTCAGCAAGTTACTATTAACTACATACAGTACTTTTTTCTGGGGGGGACACAGGGGTACGCATACCCCTAAACATTTTGTGAATCTAAGTTTGGCCTCATTGAGGGGCAGTATTTCAATATGAGTAGGAAAATAAGAGTACCCCTAAATATTTTTAAGGAAAAAAAGCACTGACTACGTATATACTGTTAAGTTGTGGGTGAACATATCAGACAACACAGCGATTCTTCAAACAGCTCTTGTTTATTCACAGGCCAGGACAGAACTGAACTGAAGGGCTCAGTCAGCCTGCTTATATAGAGCTCCAGTACCACATTACTGTAACAACTTTCTAAAACTATCCAATCAATGAACGTCACTTTCGGTCCTTCATTTGCATAACTATCTACAGTATCCCCCTGCTGGCCCAGGGTGAGAACTTCAGTACATAACATATACTGTGAAAAGACTCTTCACAGTATTTATTAAGTTCATCCTCACAAGAGTTCTATGAAACAATCCATTATAATTTGGCTGCAAACTGAGCGAAGATGTGAGTGATGTGCTCAGCACCTCACCTCACAAGGAATCCACGGCTGAAAATGCCCAGCTTCCAGTCCAAACCTCTTGCTACTGGGCAACGTTATACTTATGAAAAAGCAACAACAGAAACAGGGTAATGTGGGCTGTAACTCTTCAATTGTTGCTTTAGCCCACAGAACACTCCTATAAATACTTTCAGGAATCATACAATTGTTTCCTTTCACCAGTTATATCTGAAGGCCCCACCTCTGCACGCTGACATTTATTATTGAAGTTGTCATGGCAATTCACTTATTCCTATACTATACTATACAATGTGCACTGTACAACTGAGTCTCTGGCATAATTTGAATGAAAACGGCAAGATTATGATTCCATCGCATTAAAAACAGGGTGTGAAAGCTCATAAAATGGTGGCCCATTCAATCTAACCTCACAACCTCTCCCTCTCTCTTTCTCTCATATTATCTTATTCCAAACTGCCATCTCAAACATCTCAATGTGATCCACAAGGAATAACCCAAGAGAGGATCCACTCCAATCAGATAGCGTATTCATCCTTGTTCTGTCACGCCCTCTAACACTGAACCTTGGGGGGGGGATGTGTGCTAATGGTTTTGTAGGCAAAATGGCACCACTTGCAGATTTGCAGAATTACATAACATAATGAAAGATAAAATGAGACACAAAAAAGTCTGTGCACGTGTGCACTGGCATGGAGAAAAGGTGGGGAGTGGTATGCAAAAGTGAGGGATTGGTCAGTCAAGCCACCCACGCACAGCATGATCGACTCCAAAATGGCTGAAGAGAAGAAACATTGTGCTAGATCTTGGAGATGAAGAAAGCAGGAGGGAGAGGAGGAGGAGGAAGAGGAAGAGGGAAGACCCAGGTTGAAGTCTGGGGCAGTGGATGCATGTAGCACAGAGGAAAGAGCGCAAGATTTTGTTGTGGCTCTCCTCTAAAGTTCACCCTTACTGCTGCTGGTTCCCCAAAGGTCTGCAGGAAATAGGAACCAAAATGAGGTTTCTAGCAAAGGATGTAGCACATATATTTTTAAGTATATGACAGCTCCCTCGCTTGGGAAGTACCTTGTTTTGCTGTTGCAAATATCCTTCCGAAAACAGGTGCTTCGTTCCAAACCCTGTTTCAGGAGGCTTAGGAAGATATGCTGCTATTTTTAGCTTCTCATCAGGAAGACAGACTGACTCAGGAGCCCAGGATGGGCGATGGCAGGCTGAAGACTGCCTTTCTGACTGGTTCTTGAACTTAACAGCATACAGAAGACGTGCAGAAAGGCATTCTCTGTCCACAACACCAGGAGAAAGTGTAACCATTATGGAACAGTGAGCCAGCTTGGAAAATAAATACAGTGGGGTGGGGGAATGTTTGGTTTATTTTTAGGAGGCAGAATATAACTAATTTAGTTGGAGCATTTCATGGATGACTGAAAGGCAGAGGAGTGTGGCTTGCTGAAACATGGTCACTTATTCCCTGAACATTAAAAGTTCACATGGCTCAAAAGCTTTGTTCCATTTACTTTTCTCCTGAGGACATCAACCTGCTTTCTTCCTACAATAGTTCCAGGCATTACCACCCTCTGCTTTTCTTATCTGGACAGCTGGGGAGCTTGATAAACTTTCACAGTTGTAAAACTTTGATGGCGACTCTTGGATAAATCATGACAGTATTCATGAAACTGGCATTTGCACTTGGCTGGGTTCCTTATGAACTTCCTGCCGTTGCTTCTTTGTAAACAACCCAAAGGAACATTTATTGCTGCGCACTGCAATTCTGCTTGAAATGCCAACATCTGCACGACTGCTCCTTCAAATGAGCAAAACCCGTCCAAGGGACAGGAGCCAGACAACTTGCAAAACACCTTCTCTATGACCATTTTATAGTTTCCTTATATTTTGCAGCCCAGGATTCCGATCGTCCAAACATCACAGAGACTTGGAATGTTGCAAAGGATCAAAGCATCATTCCAAGGTCACATCCTGATTTCTCCTCCTTCTCTAGATCATTTGAATTTTCCTCCAAGTTCCTCTGTCTTTTAGATTAACAACAACAACAACAACAAAATGGTTTTCTCAAGAGTCCCATATTTTGAAATTTTTATCTCCTAGGAAGCTAACTTGGATTTTTTAATATATTTTTTTACAAAGACAGGGCTTGCAATAACAAATGAATAAATAAATGGGCATGCCTTCTGTAAGCATTACATGGCATTCTCACAGGGATACATTTTTAGTGGTTTTCATCCAGTGTCATTTATAGGGGGCCCCTTGACTTTGGTTATAAAAATATAACCCAAACTAACAATAAAACAGAGTGCTTAAGAGCAAGCTACTAACGCCAAAACATGCTAACAGGATGATTTTGTTGGATACAAACCCCAAACACCTCTCCCTATTCCAGCCAGCTCTTTATATTTGTGGGACCCCCTTCCCACAATCTGCCAATGTCATTCTTTACCTTTCAGTGCCAGGTAAACATGTGTTTCTTCACTCAGGCCTTTGTAGGGGGTTGACTTAATGTGGCCAGCTATGAAATTATGGGTGCTCAAGTGTTGCCAAGAGTGCACATTTGAGATAAGTGATTTTATAATTTAAAGCTTTTTATGCTGTATCCACCCTGGGCTCATAATCACAAAGAGTAGTCCTGAGATTAAAATAATAAAATAAATACCCGATAATAAATTGTCTACCCAAAAATAAATTGCCATGGTCCTACATTTCCATGAACCATGGTGAGTAAGTCAAAGGCAAGATGGACTATGGATGCAATCAATCGTAGTACTCAAAAAGCCAGCCTGGTGGAGTATCTAGGGCACTGATACCATTGACCATGACATCTTTCTGGACCATCTGGGAGCTGGGGGGACACTCCTTCCTCCTGGGCCATGTCCAGAAAGTGGTATTGGGGGATGAGTATTCAGACCCCTTGGGGCTCTGTTCTCTCCCCTGTGCTTTTTAACATCCATATGAAGCCGCTGGGAGAGACAATTAGAGGCAGCGGCGTAGCGTGAGTTGTCAGCACCCAGGGCAACGCAAGTAATTTGCGCCCCCTAACCAGGGGCAAGGCACGTAATTTGCGCCCCCCCTAACCCCTAACCTGCGAGTTGCCGCTGGCGCTGCTGCCCAAACGACGCCGCTTGCCCGGAGGAGGAGGGGGGCAGAGAGGCGAGGAAAATGCAACGGCCCAGCAGCTGCAGCAGCAGCGTCGGAGGCGGGGCTGTGAGGAGGGGCTGCCTGGCACGTCCTCCGCTGCGAGCGCTGAGAGCCGCTGCCTGCCGGGCGCCTTCAGCCGGGCGCCGCGAGACATGCGGCTCTGCTACAGCCTGCGCCCGAGGCTCTTCGGCGACTCCGGAGGCAGCGAGCGGGCCCCCCCCCCAGATGTTGCGGCCGGTGCGGCCTGCCCCCCTTGCACCCCCCACGCTACGCCACTGATCAGAGGGGGTGGGGTGGGTGTTCATCACCATGCGGATGTCACATAGAGGAGGGAGAAAGGTTGTTTTCTGCTGCTCCAGAGAAGCGGACACGGAGCAATGGATTCCAACTACAAGAAAGAAGATTCCACCTAAACATTAGGAAGAACTTCCTGACAGTAAGAGCTGTTCGACAGTGGAATTTGCTGCCAAGGAGTGTGGTGGAGTCTCCTTCTTTGGAGGTCTTTAAGCAGAGGCTTGACAACCATATGTCAGGAGTGCTCTGATGGTGTTTCCTGCTTGGCAGGGGGTTGGACTCGATGGCCCTTGTGGTCTCTTCCAACTCTATGATTCTATGATACCCAGCTCTACCTCTCCTTTAAATCAGAACCAGTGAATGTCCTGTGTCTGGAGGCGGTTGGAGGATGGATGGTGGCTAACAGACTGATGTTGAATCCTGACAAGACAGAAATACTATTTTGGGGGGACAGGGGGCAGGCAGGTGTGGGGGACACCCTGGTCCTGAAAGGGATAACTGTGCCCTGGAAGGACCCGTTATGCAGCCTGGGAGTCCTTTTGGACTCACAGCTGTCCATGGAGGCGCAGGTCAGTTCTGTGTCCAGGGCAGCTCCATCTGGTATGCTGGCTGAGCCCCTAGCTGTCCACAGACTATGCATGGTCTGGTTGTCTCCCGCTTGGACTATTGCAATGCACTCTACGTGGGGCTACCTTTGAAGGTCACCTGGAAACTACAACTAATCCAGAATGCGGCAGCTAGACTGGTGACTGGGAATGGCCACCAAGACCAGATAACCCCGGTCTTGAAAGACCTACATTGGCTCCCAGTACAGTGGTACCTTGGGTTACATATGCTTCAGGTTACATACGCTTCAGCTTACAGACTCCGCTAACCCAGAAATAGTACCTCAGGTTAAGAACTTTGCTTCAGGATGAGAACAGAAATCGTGCTCCGGCGGCATGGTGGCAGTGGGAGGCCCCATTAGCTAAAGTGGTGCTTCAGGTTAAGAACAGACCTTCAGAACGAATTAAGTACTTAATCCGAGGTACCACTGTATGTTTCCGAGCACAATTCAAAATGTTGGTGCTGAGGATTAAGGCTTTCTGGGAGATGATCTATAATGAAATGAAAAAGGTATTTAAATATACTTTCCTGAAGAAACCAGAGGCCTTTCTCCTGGGCATAGTTGGCCAATCGGTGTTAAAGAAGGATAGAACTTTCTTTATGTATGCTACAGCAGCGAGAAGTGAGGTTACAGGGAACCAGGCAGAGGGCCTTCTTGGTGGTGGCACCTGCCCTGTGGAACGCCCTCCCATCAGATGTCAAGGAAATAAACAACTATCTGAATTTTAGAAGACACCTGAAGGCAGCCCTGCATCGGGATGCTTTTAATGTCTAATGTTTTACAATTTTTTATATGTACCGTAAGCTGCCCAGAGTGGCTGAGAAACCCAGCCAGAGGAGCAGGGTATAAATAATAAGATTGGGACAGTCATGGTCTCTCTGCTTAATCTACTTCACAGGGTTGTTGTGAGGGCAAAGATGGGGAAATGGTAGGTAGGCCCATGTGTGCCATCTTGAGTTTCTTGCAAGAAGTGTGGGATAAGTAAAGGTAAAGGGTCCCCTGACCATTAGGTCCAGTCGTGGCCGACTCTGGGGTTGCGGCGCTCATCTCGCTTTATTGGCCGAGGGAGCCGGCGTACAGCTTCCAGGTCATGTGGCCAGCAGGACTAAGCCGCTTCTGGCGAACCAGAGCAGTGCACGGAAACGGCGTTTACCTTCCCGCCGGAGCACTTTGCACTTGCTTTCGACACTCTACTTGCACTTTGACGTGCTTTCAAACTGCTAGGTTGGCAGGAGCAGGGACGGAGCAACGGGAGCTCACCCTGTTGTGGGGATTCGAACTGCCGACCTTCTGATCAGCAAGTCCTAGGCTCTGTGGTTTAACCCACAGTGCCACCCGTGTCCCTTGTGAAGTGTGGGATACAAATCTAATAATAAATCAAGTAACCAATTGGTTATTAAGTGCTTACCAACTTCTCTTGCAATTGCCTGTTCTATTAAGATCCTTGTATTGAATGCAATCCACCAAGAAAACATCTCACAAAAATCCCACATTTGTGCCTTGGCAGAGGTCTGCTGCCCATTCAGTGGAAATAAAGCACATTCTCGATATTCATTTGCTTGGAAGAATGCATTTCTAGATTAAAGCACCCACACCACAACACAAACACCAGATTTCTAAATCACCCTACTAAACACCGCCCTCAAACGAAAACAAATCGAATCACCTCATTCTTTGCAAAAATCGAACACGCTCAACAAGAAGAATGGCTGTGTTGGGGGCTGTACAAATTCCACGCAGCAATTTGCATGGCTTTCAGGAGGAACTGCAGCTTAAAACAATGGCGTTTTTAATCATTCTAATAGCTTTTCTCTGTGCAGAAAGCTCCCTCGCAGCCTTTGTTTGCCACCAGAATCTATATATAACAAATGAACTCCAGAGCAGCGGATTGGAAATTAGCAAAGTTTCTGATTAGATGTGGTTATTTGTTTCTTGCTTTTCCAGCTGCAGCGTTTAACAAAGCGTTGCACCACAGTCAATATTGCAGAGAAATTGTCTGGCTGGGGGAAAGATTTTCTGACTTGTATTACAAATGGCAGGCCCACACTAAGTTGTTAAAGGGGAAAATATATTGTTGGCCATTCGAGAATGATCACGTAGGAGCAAAGTAACACTCCATCTAATTCAGGATCCTGTTACTTCGATGTAATCAGGCCACCCTACAGAGATACTGGACTACCACCAAGGGGCAGCTTCACAGTTAAGTTCTTGGCAAGTGAGGTGACACAGAGCTCCATTATTTCCTGGCATATGGTTGGTTTCCGGCATGAATGCAAATGTCTCAGGAACTCTGCATGTGGGTAGAGGATGTGGACAGTACCCTAAACTCTAAGGTCAAGAGGTAGCAGTTATTCCCCTAGCATTGGATTCGCGACACAAGCTTACCCCATGGTAACATGGGAGTAAAACTGGGTGGTTTTGTATTGCAGAGGTGGGCAACCTTATCCAGTCTGGGGGCTGCACTCAATGTAAAAAAGGTAAAGGACCCCTGACAATTAAGTCCAGTCGTGAATGACTCTGGGGTTGTGGCACTCATCTCGCTTTACTGGCCAAGAGAGCCGGTGTTTGTCTGCAGACAGTTTTTCCGGGTCATGTGGCCAGCATGACTGAGCCACTTCTGGCAAAACCAGAGCAGTGTAGGGAAACGCTGTTTACCTTCCCACCGGAGCGGTACCTATTTATCTACTTGCACTTTGACATGCTTTCGAACTGCTAGGTTGGCAGGAGCAGGGACTGAGCAACGGGAGATCACCCCCTCGCAGGGATTCGAACCACTGACCTTCCGATCTGCAAGCCCTAGGCTCTGTGGTTTACACCACAGTGCCACCCGTGTCCCAATGCACTCAATGTGGGGAATGCTATAGAACATCTGCCTTTCATGCAGAAAATCCCAGAACAGCTATATAAAAGGCTAATCGTTATAAAATTCCCAAAGCATTACAGCACTCATAACCCACAGAGCAATCTTAACTAACAGCCAAATACAAACTCAGCACTGTTGAATTCACACACTCTCTTTCCCCATCCCTGTGATTCATAGTCTTCTACTCAGTTCCACTTAGTTCATCAGAACTAAGAGTTGGTCCACACAGTATCCATATGTGCATTTATTTAAAAGCAGCTACAAACTGCTTAATCCTTTTAAAAGCTCTAAGCGGTACCCTGCATAAAAACATGTTCCCAGTGCCATTGCATGCTCCCAGTGCCATTGCAGCATGCAACTGTGAGCAACGGAAGGAAAACATTTAGACAAGGATTCCTGGGGCTTCCCTGAAGTTACCACGAGGACCTTCCGTGAAGGCGGCAAAGTTATACTCAGAGTAAACCCATTGAAATTAACGAACCTGAGTTATTCACTTCCATTAATTTTGATGCGTCTTCTCTGAGCAGAACTAACCTTGGATACAGCCCTGGGGCTGAGGCATTCTGCACATAAGTATTGTAAGAATCAGTTGCACAGAAGCTGTGCATCTAATCTCTGTTTTTCACCTAACGCCTGGTGCTGTCAAGGTTTGAAAAAAATTGTTCATGTGTAGAGTATTTCACTGACGTCCGTCCTTACTACGTAACCACCATATTTGCAGGAGGTCATCCCTTGATGTCCACCCAATTTAACATCGCAGCCTTGCCTACTTAGCTCCTCTGACAGAGTCCTGGCCTATTAACCCCTACAAACACTATCTGATGCTCATGCATTTTGGTCACTGCAAACAATCTCTCTGCAGGAGCTGAAATGCTGAGTATAATGTAAACAGCAATCAAGAATGTACACTCCCCCCTAGGCTAACTTGTCCCCATTCAATATGCTGCCTCTTTTTCTCCTGCAAGTCTGACATTTAAAAACTCCCCATCAGGATTTTTCACTTAGATACAGAACATAGCTATATGTTACACAATATAGTAGCCAGATAAAGCACATTTGTGTGACCCACCCACCCCCCAGCAGCCCCCATGACTGTCACCCCAATAAGCAGTAAAGGTAAAGGTAAAGGGTCCCCTGACCATTAGGTCTAGTCGTGGCCGACTCTGGGGTTGCAGCGCTCATCTCGCTTTATTGGCCGAGGGAGCCGGCATACAGCTTCCGGGTCATGTGGCCAGCATGACTAAACCGCTTCTAGTGAACCAGAGTAGAATTATACCGCTGGAGCGGTACCTATTTATCTACTTGCACTTTGACGTGCTTTCGAACTGCTAGGTTGGCAGGAGCAGGGACCGAGCAACGGGAGCTCACCCCATTGCGGGGATTCGAACCGCTGACCTTCCGATCAGCAAGTCCTAGGCTCTGTGGTTTAACCCACAGCGCCACTCGCATTCCAATAAGCTGTATTTTGGGTCAAATCAGGCCACAACTTTATTGACTACAGATACAGAGGTTTGGCATAGGCATTGAATATAATCATTGAGATACCAGCCTATCTTCTGGGGGTATACCAGATGGGGTAAACCCAGGGGTGAAGGAGGGGCCTATGACACATGTCAAATTGGGACCCCTTTGAGAAGTGCTATGGCCCACACCCCCGGCTGGGCTTCCAGACAGAAGCAACTCCCACTGGATCCTTTTAACAGGATACCCCCAAAACCTGGAGGAGCAGGCAGAGGCTACAGCAATGTTTCCCAAACTTGGGTCTCCAACTGTTTTGGACTACAATTCCCATCATCCAAGACCATTGGTCCTGCTAGCTAGGGACGATGGGAGTTGTAGTCCAAAAACAGCTGGAGACCCAAGTTTGGGAAAACCTGGGCTACAACCTCCCCTCCACCAGAGACTCACTCAATGCCTAAACCGCTGAGTTGTGACAATTGCTACGAGGTGGGCAGCCATGCTGGCCTGGGGGAAAGTCTTGATAGCTGCTTCCCAGCCAGATCATGGAGGAGAACTGAGCAAAGCACCTAATATCACTGTCAAAAGCATGCTTATTCTGTCTAACCCATTTATCTATGGAAATTAGCCAGTCTTTGTTAAATCTCTGTGGTATAGTAAGTAATGCGTCGTATTACTTATTGCAGTGATTATAGTATAGAAAGGCAGGGAGGTGATTTAACCCTGGATATAAATATCTACATGTCACTATGTCAACAGCATCCCTTGGAATGGGGTTAACCTGAATTATGCCAGGAAAATTGTGGGATAGGGAGGTGCATTAGGGCTTTTGGGGCAAGGTTATCCAAAAATATAAAGCCTGCTTGACAGAGATAAAAGGTACAAAGGTCTGGGAACTCAGAGGTGACTCAGAGCAATGGCAGAGCTTCTTTAGGGGCCTGCAAATTATACAGCAGGTACAGAATGATTTTGTGTTGCTCTCTAGACACAATTTATCATCTATTCAGGCATTCAAATGCAGCTGGAAAAACTGCCCGCCGGCCTCATTTGCAGCTTATTGATTGCTTTGAGCAATATTTTATTTTCAAAGATGCAAAATCGGTCCCTTTCTTTATTGGCAAACAACTAGCCCTGCACTGCTGCAGCTGGTTGCACATTCTCTCTCTCTCTCTCTCTCTCTCTCTCTCTCTCTCTCTCTCTCTCTGTGTGTGTGTGTGTGTGTGTGTCAGTTTTCTGGCATATTAATTAAAGCCTTTTTCCTGCCACAAGCTCTTCTGCAAGCCCCAATGACCGCCTGCTTTTTCACACATTTATCCAAAATTCTGCTTTAATTTTGAAACCCCTGGCTGGAAAACACACAGAGAGAGATCCTATCCAAATATTCCTCTCCACTGTTTTCTAATTCCTGCCAGGTTTTCCTTCTGTTGAAAAAGTTTGCCTTGGCTTAGAATTATTTTTATATTTTTTAACCTTATACTTGACATTTCCTACCCACCTCACCCATCTGATTCTTCTTAGGTTTCAATATACCTGTTATGCAGGTAAACATGTATCTGGATGGCGTTTCACTAAGAGGCACAGTGGCTCCTGGCCTGCAGAATATGGTTCTGGTAGCAGCCAATGTAGCAGTGTAGATGGCATGTTGTGTTTGGAAACTGGGAGAAACGCCCCAGTTGCTACTGCCTGGGTCTTTCCTGAGCCTCATGCCAGGGAACAATGCAAACAAGAACAAACTGAACAGAGTGAAAAGATTATGGGTCATCAGGGTGGGGAGAATTTGTGCATGAATTCAGCAGCGCTCAGTTTATTTTCTGGATGCAATTTTGTTCATGCTGACAATATTGTTTTATAGATTAGCTGTAGTACTTTGTGAGTCCTGTAATAAGACTTCTGCTGCAATTGTGTTGCTCAGCTTATTACAGTGGTACCTCGTGTTACATACGCTTCAGGTTACATACGCTTCAGGTTACAGACTCCGCTAACCCAGAAATAGTGCTTCAGGTTAAGAACTTTGCTTCAGGATGAGAACAGAAATTGGGCTCCGGCGGCGCGGCGGCAGCAGGAGGTCCCATTAGCTAAAGTGGTGCTTCAGGTTAAGAACAGTTTCAGGTTAAGAACGGACCTCCGGAACGAATTAAGTACTTAACCCGAGGTACCACTGTACTTTAGTTGTTTTGCTAATAGTGTTTTACAGATTATTATTGTTTTACCGGTGACATAGATAGTTCAGTTGGTGGAGAGTGAAACTCTTAACCTCAAGGCTGCGAGTTTGAGCCCCATGTTGGGTGAAATATTCCTGCATTGCAGAGGGTTGGAATAGATTACCCTTGCGGTCTGTGGTCCCTTCCAACTTGACAATTCTATGATTCTACTAATAATTTGTAATTGCTTTACTGGTTATTTGTAATTGCTTTACTGATGATTTGCTAATCATCCTATATAATTGGTGCTGTATTTGTGATGTTCTCTTATGTTATTGCTATTGATTGCTTGTAAGCCGCTTTGCGGTTCATTTGTATGAAAAGTCGCATCGAAATATCAAATCAAATCAAGTTGGGTGCAAATGAGCCAGGACTAGAGCAAGTTTCCCCAATCTGGTGCTCTACAGATGTTTTGATGCTGCCTGTGGATGATAAGAGTTGCTGTCCAAAACATCTGGAGGGGACCAAGTATGGGAGACCTGGACTAGAGTATAAACCCCAAACTTCTAACATCTGGATGAAAGCTCTTACTCACCCAGGGTCTCCTGGAGAATACCCTATGGCTGAGCTCCCCATCTGGAAAAGGAATACAGTCGTACCTTGGAAGTCGAAAGGAATCTGTTCCCGACGTCTGTTCAACTTCCAAAACGTTCGGAAACCCAAACATGGCTTCTGCAGGAAGCTCCTGCAGCCAATTGGAAGCCATGGAAGCCATGCTGAACATTCAGCTTCCGAAAATCGTTCGAAATTCAGAGCACTCACTTCCAGGTTTCGATCATTCAGGAGCCAATTTGTTCGGGAGCCAAGGCGTTCGAGATCCAAGGTACAAGATCCAAGGTGACGATTCTCTTGCGCGTTGTGAATTCAAGCAATATCATATATATATACAGTGGTACCTCTGGTTAAGTACTTATGGTAATTCATTCCGGAGGTCCGTTCTTAACCTGAAACTGTTCTTAACCTGAAGCACCACTTTAGCTAATGGGGCCTCCCGCTGCTGCCATGTAATTTCTGTTCTCATCCTGAAGCAAAGTTCTTAATTTGAGGTACTATTTCTGGGTTAGCGGAGTCTGTAACCTGAAGTGTCTATAACCTGAAGCGTATGTAACCCAAGGTACCACTGTACAGTGGTACCTCGGGTTAAGTACTTAATTCGTTCTGGAGGTCCGTTCTTAACCTGAAACTGTTCTTAACCTGAAGCAACACTTTAGCTAATGGGGCCTCCCGCTGCTGCCGCGCAATTTCTGTTCTCATCCTGAAGCAAAGTTCTTAACCCAAGGTACTATTTCTGGGTTAGTAGAGTCTGTAACCTGAAGCGTCTGTAACCTGAAGTGTATGTAACCCGAGGTACCACTGTACGGATGTTCATTTAATGTTAAGCAATCGAGGCGCATCCCTTTGTAAACCCCGGCTTGGCTTTCTGATAAGCCGACTATATTAACTCCACTCTTTTCTGTGTAGCAGAATTTGCCAGTGCAAATATGCATGTGGCGGTAGCCGGGCATGCCTAAGCCCCACAGAAAACAAATGAGAAAGGCAGGACAGTCCTAAAGTTGCATACTAAGAAGAAAATCCCACTTGGTCTAGTGGGACTCCCTTCCCTATAAAGCATGAGTTAATTGCATGCTTATGGGTGTAGACTGAGAGTTTCAGTCCCAATGATTTCAAGGGAGGGATGAAAAGGCAAAAACCAAACAAGAAGAATAAATGCCAGTCAAACAACTACACATAGCTGTCAAGTGTCCCTTATTGGGCGGGACAGTCCCTTATCCCAGCGCCATGTCCCGCTGCTGTCCCTTATTGATGAGGCTTCATTTGGCTGCTGGCTGGGCTTTCTGCCTTTGGCTCAGAGGGGCTCAGAAGTTGAACATACCTGTGCCCGGAAAATCCCTTATTTTGGCTGCTGATCCCTTATTTTCGAGGCTGCTGGTCCCTTATTTTCAAATCTGTAAGTTGACAGCTATGCAACTACAGTATGGGAATAGCCACACTGCTAGTTTAAGTTGGGCAGACACGGTTCTAAGATGGCATCAAGAACGTCCCTTTGCCCCTCCCCTCTTCGCCCGGCTAGTGTAAGTTTTTTGAGGGGAACAACATGGTCCAGTTTGAACAGAGGAACCAATGCATGCAAGGAGCAAGGATTTTCATTTCACACAAAAAATGAAATGAAGAAGAGTGCATTTCAGTTGGGCTAGAGACCCTAAAATCAATACTGACTGGCTGTGTCCTTCATGCCATGGAAAAATGGCAGAGGGGATATTGAGGGGTCAAAGTACCATATTTTTCGCTGTATAACCAGACCACAAGACGCACCTAGTTTTTGGAGGAGGAAAACAAGGGGGGGGGATTCTGAATCTCAGAAGCCAGAACAGCAAGAGGGATCGCTGTGCAGTGAAAGCAGCCTGCTGTTCTGTGATAGCTGCGCAGCCTGCATTCGCTCCCTAGGACGCACACACATTTCCCCTTACTTTTTAGGAGGGAAAAAAGTGAGTCTTATAGAACAAAAAATACGGTGTATTTCTAAGTGGGTGAAAATTGAGAAAGAAAAAAAATGCACTTGTTAATAAACAGGAGTTCAGAAATGGGGGCGGAATAAGTGGAAGGAGAGCGACTTGCTGGGGGGGGGTGTTGTTTTTAACAGCTCCCCTGCCTCCCCCTGGCACTGTCTATGCCTTCCCCCCTCCTTTCTGAACATGTTATATGAAATCCCTGCTAGTCTTTTTCCCACGCTAATGTTTCATTCAACACATCCTCTTTTGGTAAAAGCGACTAACCAAGCATCACCTTGAAAATTAATTCTCCATTGAAAGAAAGAAAGAGAAGCAGATTTTGCAAGAACTTACATAAGCCCCTGAAAGGAATCATGATTTCCTGATACTGTTTTTCCTTCCAGGCAATGTTAAGCAGCCAAGCATCTTGCTTTACTGCCGATAAACGTATTAGCCAAGACTGCCCTCTGGCTTCCTCTAAACTACTGCTCAGTCTCCTCTTTTCGTAAAGCTGGCAAATGCCATTAAATCCACATTTCAGAAACCAGAACCAGATGCCCAAAACCTAGCAGACGATCTTATCCTTGTCTCAGGGCCTCTTCATACATTCTCAATTTCCTACGCAGATTTCATGTGAGAATAAATGCCATCCTACATGTAGATCATAACATATGATGATGATTACCCATTTCACTGCATGTATGCATGACCAAAAGTTGAGACCGGCTATGGCTACATGGATATGTAGATACAGTGTGATCATTACATGTGAATATCTGGACACAGATAATGCACCTTTTCTTGAAGAAGTCTTAAACTAACTGAAATACACTCGGAGTCGAGAGTGGATTTCATGCTCTTTATTCAGCTCATAGTGGTGAGGAGGAATGGAAGTTCCCCCAGAATGTCTGCTTTATATACATTATTTACACAATGGGCCCCACGTGATTGGCTAATTCCAGGATTCACCTGTAGGCCAATCAGGTTGCGGATTCACTTCCACCTGGAGCTGGATTGGGTGGCTCCTGTGGACCAATCAGACTGCTGCATTCTGAACCCTATTGTTCTAGGACCAATCAGACTGCTGCATTCTGAATCCTATTGTTCTAGCACCAATCAGACTGCCGCCTTTTGAATCCTGATCAACTCAGTACATAACACTAACTCATATCTGCACAAGGGCGAAGAGTATTAGCTAATCACCCATCTGATGAGGGATTATGGAAAGAAAATATACTCACTCAATATTTCTTCATCTGCATGTGTGCACCTGGCATTTTATCCCTTCAGCAAAGACAAGGAATAATTTGCTCCCTGCTATTTCTGTGACAAACGGAACTTATACTCAGGATAGAAAGGATCATTTTTCTTTTCCTTTCATGCTGAGCCAAGCTGAAATGCATGAGAAATGGTGCTCATCTCAGTTCCAACACTTCTTGTTTTCTTTTTTTTCCCCCAGCAAGCAAACTTAATATAGCTTGTACTCACAGAACAGTTCCTGTGGCTTTCCTTATGATTTTAAACCGAAGAGATAAATCGTTGACAAATTCAATGTCATAGCTGGTGTCAGCAGCAGCGAGAGGAGGGGATTCAATCTTGAGAGGAACTTCGAAGCGTTGGTTGTTAGGGTCATAGATCTATTTCCAAATAAGAAGAGACACATGCAAAATAAACATAGAGTTATCAGTAGGTTGTGCATAAATGATAGGCGCATGTCAATTCTGTATCCAGGGCATCTGTCTACCAACTCCACCTGGTACGCAGGCTGAGATCCTACCTGCCCACAGACTGTCTCGCCAGAGTGGTGCATGCTCTGGTTATCTCCCGCTTGGACTACTGCAATGCGCTCTACATGGGGCTACCTTTGAAGGTGACTCGGAAACTACAACTAATCCAGAATGCGGCAGCTAGACTGGTGACTGGGAGTGGCTGCCGAGACCACATAACACCGGTCTTGAAAGACCTACATTGGCTCCCAGTATGTTTCCGAGCACAATTCAAAGTGCTGGTGTTGACCTTTAAAGCCCTAAATGGCCTCGGCCCAGTATACCTGAAGTAGCGTCTCCACTCCCATCGTTCTGTCCGGACGCTGAGGTCCAGCGCCGAGGGCCTTCTGGCGGTTCCCTCATTGTGAGAAGTGAGGTTACAGGGAACCAGGCAGAGGGCCTTCTCGGTAGTGGCGTCCGCCCTGTGGAACACCCTCCCATCAGATGTCAAAGCGATAAACAACAACCTGACATTCAGAAGACATCTTAAAGTTTTTAATGACTGATGTTTTAATGTATTTTTAACCTTCTGTTGGAAGCCGCCCAGAGTGGCTGGGGAAACCCAGCCAGATGGGCGGGGTACAAATAATAAATTATTATTATTATTATTATTATTATTATTATTATTATTATTACTGACCAACTTCTTTCCTTGCTTGCTTTCTCTTTCACTCACCTTAAACCTGACTCTGTCCTCTGTCTGAAACTCCACATCCAACGCAAGTTGAGGAATGTCATTTCCATAGAGGGAAGCTGTTCCACGTCTTGACAGGGCCACCCTGGAAAAGACACACCACCATTTATCTTCATACTATATTGTCTGTTTCTATGAGCAGTCAGCAAGGAGTGAAAAATATTTTGTTCTCTGAACATTCGGTAAGCATACATCTCCAAAATCTCACTCTAGTGATCAGTTCATGTGTCTAAATATATCCCATCGAAAGAATATTACCCACCGCTTTATGACATTTCTGCAAAGTGTTTTACAATACAGTTTACATGGAGACTCAAGGAAATGGATCCATGAATCGGTTGGGATTTTAATCTGGATCGGCTAAATCAGGATCAAAATTCTACAATCAAGGTCTTATAATTCAATAAAATGCCACATGGCCACATAGGTCCACAGGCAGAGAAGGCATCTGGGACATAAATGTCCATTATTACTCTGTGTCCCTTCTAGTGAACCCTTTATTCATCCAGAATAATTGTATTGTGATTCAGTTTGTGGTAATTAAATCCAACTTTATGTCATCTAGTTCCCATCCAGTGAACAGTTTTATTGATTCAGAACCATTGCGTTGCAATTCCATTTGCGAAAATCAAATCAATTCTTATGCCATGAGCCAGGCTCCATTGTTTGTTATTAAAATAAAGCATTAATGGTTTCTACTCTCCAGACACTCCGGACTGGATCCTAAGATACCCTTCTGCTCATAGAAGGAGTTTTACCATGAAGGGTAGCACCTCTGATCCAGGAGAGGCTCTTTCTGATAGAAGGAGAGAGGGAATATTTGCCTAATCTCCCTCTCCTGTGCTACTCCATATGGTCCCACAATGTCCCAGAGAAGATTGAGGGTGTGGGGACAGAAGGAAAGAGGAATCGGCACACTTTGCCTACCCCTCTTCCATTAGCAGGTGTCGCAAGCACTCTTTCCACAAGTAGAACTCAGCTCAAAGGATATTAGACTACATGCACGGACTCAGCTACATTAGTAAAAATAAAACGTTATAAATGTGTTATAACAATGTGACAACAGATGGCGCTGTGGAGTGGAAATTGGAACTCCATGGAATTTTCCATTGTGAGCTTTAAAGTGGTTATTTTTCAGAGTGTTATTTTTATAGCTGTGTAGAGCCGTGAACTCCACATGAGCAAAGATTGACTTACTCTTTTCAATATCAGGGAGTATCCCCTTGATATAGTGCGAGGTAGAGGGCCTTCTCGGTAGTGGTGCCCGCCCTGTGGAACACCCTTCAGTCAAATGTCAAGAAAATAAACAACTAACTGACTTTTAGAAGATATCTGATGGCAACCCTGTATCGGGAAATTTTTAATGTCTAATGTTTTACAATTTGTATGTGCTGTAAGCTGCCCAGAGTGGCTGGGGAAACCCAGCCAGATGGGCGGGGTATAAATAATAAAAAATATTATTATTATTATTATTATTATTATTATTATTATTATTATTATTATGTGTGTGGGAGGCATTCCCCATCACAGAAGAGATGGATTATTCTTGCTTATGCAGAGCTCTGGGTGTACACTGCAACCTTTGGAGTGCAGTTTTGCCTGGGCTTCTGTGCGGGTAAATGTAGTTAGCTATCTTTTATCTTTGCTAGCTTAAGCATTGCGCAATATGCACAGTCGTTGCACTTTTCCGTTGCTCTTTGCATTGTTTTCAGCATTAAGCAATCCACATCCATTTGCAAAGCATATGGCTTCTTCACTATCAAGCAAGGCTTTACATTTGAGGAAAAATCAAGAGATATCAGAAAAGTGTTGTCTGTGTACAAAATATTAAATACACAAAGAACTGGGGTGGAGAGGAATAACAAAAGCTGACTTTTACCTCCAGCCTTTCTCTGTCTTCTCTGGTTTTCCGGTCAAAGAGTAACCATATAGTCCATCTTCCCTCACAGCGTAAGCCTGGCTTAAAACTAAGAGGGGAGAAACAGAAATTAGTGGATACAATCTTCCTGATTTCTGATTCTTCCGGTCATTTTTGCCATTTGAGAATAATCCATCAACTTGATCTGCCATTCTTCTCTGGTAGGGACTTTATCTTATTTCCATCTCTGGGCCAATAACAAAATTTTAATAAGGAACATTTATATCTTATCTTAAAGACCATTGTAAAAAGTTCAAATCGTTAGCAGCATTGGCATATCACTTGTAGTTTAGTGGTGAATTTTGGACACAATAGAGAGGTAAAAGATCTGGATTATTATAAAAGATGCAGGAGGAAATGATTAACAATGGGACCCACAAAGGGGAGGAGGGAACTCCAAGAGATCCATTGGAATCTTGTTTTTATGCTGTATGTTGGACATGTGACTGCAATTTTTTTATCTGAAAAACCAAATAGATACAGAAAGAAAGAAAGAAAGAAAGAAAGAAAGAAAGAAAGAAAGAAAGAAAGAAAGAAGGAAGGAAGGAAGGAAGGAAGGAAGGAAGGAAGGAAGGAAGGAAGGAAGGAGGTCCAGCTCCAAAGGCCTTCTGGCAGTTCCCTCACTGCGAGAAGTGAGGTTACAGAGGGCCTTCTCGGTAGTGGCACCCGCCCTGTGGAATGCCCTCCTATCAGAGGTCAAGGAAATAAACAACTTTCTGACTTTTAGAAGGCAGCTCTGTTTAGTGAAGTTTTTTTAAAATGTTTGATGTTTTCTTGTGTTTTTAATATTATGTCGGGAGCTGCCCAGAGTGGCTGGGAAACCCAGCCAGATGGGCAGGGTATAAATAATAAAATTAATTTGTTATTTTTATTATTAATATTAATTGAGGGACCTTGTGTTGGATACTCCTGAACCTCCACAGGTTTCTACTTCAGGCTTGATGCCGGACTGCATCCTGACTTGGGACTTGGATCGACCCTAAACCTCGTTTCCTGACCTTCGGCTTCAGATCTCAGACTGTGGACTTTGTGGGTGCTGAACAACCCTCAGTTTTTGGACTTGGTCTTGGCACACTTTCTGGCTGGCAGGTAGGCCAGAGGATCAGGACAGACTGTCACAGTAGCATAGAAGTGATTTAAATGTATGGTTTGTGTTATGTACTGAGTTGAATAGGATCCAAACTGCAGCAGTCTGATTGGTCCTAGAACAATAGGATCCAAAATGCAGCAGTCTGATTGGTCCTAGAACAATGCAGCAGTATGATTGGTTGGCAGGAACCACCCAATCCTGCTCCAGATAGAAGTGAATCCACAACCTGATTGGCTTACAGTAGAATTCCGGAATTAGCCAATCATGTGCAGCCCATTGTGTAAATAATGTATATAAAGCAGATACTGTGAGGGGACTTTCATTCATTCCTCCTCACCACTATGAGCTGAATAAAGAGCATGAAATCACTTTGCGACTCTGAGTATATTTCAGTTTGGATGTGCCCTAAGAGCTTCTGAGACCTCTTTTGGCAACGTGAAGAAGAGAGGGAGTGCCCCTCCAAGGTAGGTGCCATCATAGCAACCTTCCCTCTCCATTGTCATAATACCAACTCAATACCATTTGTCTATTGCCCTCTTTAGGATGATGTTCACAAATGCCACTCAGAAATAAATTACATAAGGTGGAGCAGGCAAGATTAGTTCCTCCCTAAGAATGAATGTTAATAAGAAGTTGCTGTTGCCACCAAACATTATATAAGGTCAATTAAAATCCCACTGCACGGAGCCTTTCACTTTTGACTAAAGCTTCTGGAAATATTAATTGCTGGCTCCCAAATTACAATTCAACGTAATTATCCCCATTTAATTTAGCAGTATATCAGTGATTGAATCCATCTCCGAAGCAAGGCTCTTTTCTTATGAGAAGCATGTCAAAGCTGCAGGAAGGTTAAGTCACACAATAAACCATTGTGGGAGTGAAGCTGTGGCTGAGAGCAACATTCACAATTCCAACCAAGAGATCTTTCTGGTCAGGATGACTCTTCAGTTAATGTGTCGGGAACTAGTTAATCCACTTCTATAGTATATGTATGACTCCCATTGGTTTATAATAGGCAGCGCTAGTCTTCTGGAAAAGAAGGTGCCGGAACTCACCACAAACACCTCTTGTTCTCTTAGAATGGCAATGGCGGCCACCTGAGAGGTGCCAGAGTTCCAGCAAGTTCTGGCTGAAAAAAAGCCCCGATAAGAGGTGCTACCTTGCAGCTAGCTACCCACCAGAGTATAATTTATGAACTTGGGGAGTCATGGTCCCAGTGACTGACAGTTGGCCAACTGAGTCCTACATCTGGATCTTGACACTGAGTCCAACCCCAGAAACCTGGAACCTTCCAAACCAGAGACTACCCATGAAACAGGGCAGGCCAGTGAGCCCCCGGGCCAGTCGCCAGTGAAGACGCAGCGTTCTCGTCCTGATGGGCCTCACATGCCAACAAGCCTGCTCACCATTTTCTCTATCTTTCTGTATACAGTGGATACAGTGGATACAGTGGATACAGTGTATACTGATCCGTGTGGGATGCACGTTCGCAATCCGCAGTGTCCGCAACCCGCAGCGACATGTCTGCGCACGTGCAGGTTGCAATTTGGCACTTCTGCGCATGCGCAAAGCACAATTTAGCACTTCTGCACATGCATGACCACCGAAATCCGGAAGTAACCCGTTCCAGGTTCCAGCGGTTCGCAACCCAAAAAAACGCAACCTGAAGCGTCTGTAACCCGAGGTATGACTGTATTCCCTAGGTCTGACTTACTTCTTCCACAGGGCCTGAAAGGCGTAAGCCACACCCAGGGAGTTTTTAAGGGCTCAGCACTGAACACCCATTGGCAGGGCTGAGGTAGCTGCCTCAGGCGGCAGATAATGAGGTGGGGGCGTGGCCAGAGCTATGATTATCATGCGGCCTGCTTCCTCCCCCACACACTATCCTGCTGCCCTCAAGTGTCCTTTCACTAGTATTGGAGAAAGCTTCAACTACCAGTCCAATTGGGGGTATGCACAACATGTCCATTGCCTCAGGCAGCTAAATTTCTTGAGCTGGCCTTGATTAGTTAAAGGTAAAGGGGACCCCTGACCATTAGGTCAAGTCGTGGCTGACTCTGGGGTTGCGGCGCTCATCTCACTTTATTGGCTGAGGGAGCCGGCGTACAGCTTCCGAGTCATGTGGCCAGCATGACTAAGCCGCTTCTGGCGAACCAGAGCAGCGCACGGAAACGCCGTTTACCTTCCCGCTGGAGCAGTACCTATTTATCTAGTTGCACTTTGACGTGCTTTCGAACTGCTAGGTTGGCAGGAGCAAGGACCAAGCAACGGGAGCTCACCCTGTTGCGGGGATTCGAACCGCCGATCTTCTGATCGGCAAGTCCTAGGTTCTGTGGTTTAACCCACAGCGCCACCCGTGTCCCTCGTGGCTTTGATTACTGGGGGGGGGGGGAGTCTGTCCCATGGGCCCTGGCCTGATCACCCTTGTTTCCTAGTTCCTGATCTTTGAGTAGCTATTAGACAATTACTCCCGGCCAATCCTTTGCTCTTGCTGTCTGCTCCAGACTGCTTCCTCCAGAGTCCACCATGGGCTCATACTTGACACCAAGGAAGATAAGTGGAAGAGGAGATGATACCTAAGGCTGCATTTTCATGAACACTGACTTAGGATCTGGCCCACTTTTGAATGTACAGACGTTTGTGCTCCTTTTCAGATGCAACTAATATAACTAAGTTGTGGGGATGGCACTATTGTACAGTCAGTGGCGTCTGGTGAAATTTTTCCTAGGGAAACAATTAGGGCCAGAGGCGCCAACTTGAGAGAGCAACTGGGGTGGTGATGACGCCACAACATTCTGCATGTGAGGATCACTCCTTCCTCCCTAAGCTAGGCAGAAGCTGCCTGAGCTTTGGGAAGGAGGCTCCAGGCTTTAATACTTTAATACCCTAATTCACCGGGAACATTTAGGAGACTAGCCTAGTCCCCCTAGTTCACTGAGCGCATGCTACTGCGTGCAGAGCAGTAGGACATATATCTCTGACTTAACTCTCATTGTATACTTTGCCAAGCTGACTGGGACCAATGGGAATTCGTGTCTAACATCTGGCAGGTCCAAATATTCCCCATTCCTGCTCTAGTAGATCTCCGTATTGTAGGTGTCCATCAGGGGTCAGTAAACTCTTTCAGCAGTCCACTGTCCCTCAGACCTTGAGGGAGGGCTGCACTATATTTTTTTGGATGGAAAACAAATTCCTATGTCCCACAAATAACCCAGAGATGAATTTTAAATAAAAGCACACATTCTACTCATGTAAAAACATCAGGCAGGCCCCATAAATAACCCAGAGATGCATCTTTTAAAAAGGACACATTCTACTCATGTAAAAACACACTGATTCCTGGACCGCCCATGGGTGGGATTTAGAAGGCGATTGGGCTGGATCCAGCCCCTGGGCCTTAGTTTGACTACCCATGGTCTACATATTTCCACCTAGCGCTATTTGACTGGTCACGATCCCATTGCCTTTTGACAACATTTTGGGACTTCTGGCATTCTGAAAATGCTTCCTAACCCCACAGAGTAATGGTGAACTTTACAGAGATATAGCTCGAGTCCCAGCACATTCGCTACCCTCCCAAAAACAAATAAATTCTGCAGAATTAAAAGAACCTTGACATCAGAGTATTTGTTGAGCAAATTGCAACTATCACCTTTCCAGTCCACCCTGTTAAGATTTCCGAGTTCCCTCAATATGAGGTGTAACTGTTTCTCCCAGACCACCCCCAGAAATTCTTTCTTTTCTTTGGTGACCTGATGCCAAGAATGTTCGTGGCCTTTTAAATACTGAAGTTTACGGGGACATCATGTACCGATATTTAAAGTGCCATGAAAACACTTGATAAGCACAATCTGCATATTGTGCTGCCACAATTCTGGCAATTGCGCTACAGCAGGGACCCGGTTTGCTTTGGGAACTGTTCTATGGCATGCTTAGAATAACGCTTAATCCCGCCAGGCCTTAAGAATACTGTTTATTGTATTCCACTTTGCAAACAGAAACATTTTGAATGAGATCGTATCCCATACGCTTTCTCCCCCGTGAATAAATAAATACGTAATCCCACGCAATCTCTAGAGAAGGGAAGCATTTTAATTCTAGATCTGAACTTGCACAGAAGGTCTTAGAAGTAATAATAAAAACAATTTAAAACCCCTTAGCAAAAGCTTGTGCTGCCCACTGGTGGCTTTAAAAAAAAATCTCTCATTTTGGGGAAAGCAGATGCTACCAGTTATTGGTTTTTCACATGGGTGACTGACATTCTTTATAGCCTGCTGGTAAGAATAACCACATGCCATTCCCAAAGCCAACATTTGGCCATCCATTTTGGGGGAGAACGGGAAGGCACCATCACAGGAATTGAGAGAAGAGGGATATTGCATTTTACCTGCTTTAGCAGATAGCTGGCAGAATTGCTGCTTTTTTCCAGCTGAAACCAGTCCCGTTGTTCCTAAAGAAGAGCTACAACCTAAAGCACGTTGTGTGGGGAACTATTTTGCTGAAAGGAAAATCTTCCAAAACAGGAAGCATCTAATGATGTAAACAAAACAGGGGAAGTTTATTGTTAAATTTGCCTGCAAAATTTGCAAAAGTGCCTTCTTCAAGGGCATGTTTCTTTACAAATTGCTCAGAAACCATCCTTTTCAAAGAACCTGCAGGGTCTTATTTGTAAAGAGACAAAGAAGCCACTAGGGGAGATATTTGAACTGAAAGACTGCCAGTTAATTTATCAAAAAGCATTCATCCTTTCCAGTATCTTCTCCCCTTTCTTTGGTACTGCTTTGAACTCTCCTGGTATGTCCCACAGAGGAACTAACGGTCTGCAAATAAAAACATCCTGAAGATCCCAGGCCGCAGAGAGGTTAGGCTGGCCTCAACTAGAGCCAGGGCCTTCTCGGCCGCGGCTCCAATCTGGTGGAACGCTCTGTCACAAGAGACTAGGGCCCTGCAGGACTTGACATCTTTCCGCAGGGCCTGCAAGACAGAGCTGTTCCACCAGGCCTTTGGTCAGGGCGCAGCCTGACCCCCTCCTCTGGCAATCTGCACAGAATTTTGCTTAATGGTTGCCACCAATTTGATTTTAATTAATTTTTATAATGAAATGTTTTTAGAACGTTGGATTATTTTGATTGTTGTTAGCCGCCCTGAGCCCAGCTTCGGCTGGGGAGGGCGGGATATAAATAACATTTATTATTATTATTATTATTATTATTATTATTATTATTATTATTATTATTAGTTTGCTACTTATGATCGAAAGAGGTAGACATCCTCGCAGATCAATGGCTTGAGCCAAGATACACTAAAGACTGCCTCTCCCAGTACCTGTAACCAGCCTGCTACTCCCTAAAACACCTTCCTCTGTGCCCCAGCTGTGCAGGATGCCTGACTGACTGGGACAAGACCATGGGCCTTCTTGGTGGTTGCACCAGATTACTGAAGGTTGATTTGGCCCTCTCCTTTACTGCCTGGTGAAAGCTTCCCTGTTCCAGCAAGCTTTTGTCATATTAGGCAGACGAGGGTTTCTTTTCTGGGGAGTCTCTGAATTTCTATCTCCTCATACTGTTTGTATATTGTTCTTATGGATCACAGCACTTTGAACGATTGTAAACTGCTCCAAAAAAATGGAATGCATTGGAAGGGTGGAGATACAGACACCGTTGAATTACTGAAAGAATGAAGAATCAATAACAGCTGTTGAACACAATCCAAGAACAAGAAAAAGGGCAGCTGCATTATAGATGCATTTTGAAGAAAGTCTTTTATCAAGGGAAACACAAATTGATCTGGGCAACTTTTCTACCGCAGTTCACCTTTACAGGCCCCCAGTACAACTTCTTAGTGATGTATGGAAGTGAGAGCTGGACCATAAAGAAGGCTGATCGCCGAAGAATGGATGCTTTTGAATTATGGTGCTGGAGGAGACTCTTGAGAGTCCCATGGACTGCAAGAAGATCAAACCGATCCATTCTGAAGGAAATCAGCCCTGAGTGCTCACTGGAAGGACAGATCCTGAAGCTGGGGCTCCAATACTTTGTCCACCTCATGAGAAGAGAAGACTCCCTGGGAAAGACCCTGATGTTGGGAAAGATGGAGGGCACAAGGAGAAGGGGACGGCAGAGGACGAGATGGTTGGACAGTGTTCTCCAAGCTACCAGCATGAGTTTGACCAAACTGTGGGAGGCAGTGGAAGACAGGAGTGCCTGGCATGCTCTGGTCCATGGGGTCACGAAGAGTTGGACACAACTAAATGACTAAACAACAACAACAAAACTACAACTTCTTAAAAGAGTATTTTTGTTCCATAACCCCAAGGCACATTTGACTTAAACAGAGAACTGCACATGTGAAGGTAGCAAAGTTGACTTCAGCACTGGAGCTGAGCAGGGGAATGTTCAACCGCCAACCTGGTGCCCTCAGGATGTTTGGGGTGACCAATTCCATTGGCCCCAAACTGAGGCTGATGTGATGGCATCCAACAGGCAAAGGGTCATATAACCTTGGAGGACCACTGCCAGTTGCTCTAGACCAGGGAACCCCAAACTTGGGTCTCCAGCTGTTTTTGGACTACAACTCCCATCATCCCTAGCTAGCAGGACCAGTGGTCAAGAGTAATGAGAATTGTAGTCACAAAACAGCTGGAGACCCAAGTTTGGGAATCCCTGGTCTAGACAATAGTGAACTAGATAGAGCAATGGACTGACTCAATATGAAACACCTTCCAATGTACCTCTATCCAACTATAAAATTCTATCTTACCTGCAAGAGCAAGGGCCAAAAAGTGAAGCTTCTTATTTCTCTCCATGGTTGAATAGATATAACACAAGCTCCTCAGACAATGGCCTTTTATAAACAAGATGTAGCAGGGCTCACAGAGTTATCTGCAAGCTGACACACTGCAAATATTTGTTACTTTGATAAGGGGGGGAAATGACCTTATTTGCAGGTTATGTAAGGTTGAAGGGAAGACAAGTTGCAAGTTTATTTGTAATCAAAAAATGCTATCTTCAAGAAAAGAAGGGGGAAGAGTTGCTTATGTAACAGAAGCTACAAGGCCAATGTGGGCATAGATTTGAAGTTTAACACTTGCGTTTGACCACAGAGATAGGGGCATGATCCTACTCCTCTTAAATCACTTTAATTAACACTCTCCCTACTATTTTGCACCCCACAATACATTACGGAGATCTTTGCAGTCTTTTATCACAGGGGATCATGGATCTAAAGTCAAAGCTCCACGTTTCCTCTGAGAAAATGATGCTGCAAGAATTTTTATAGAAGCAGGAAAGAGATGTTATGGGCTTTTTCATGGAAGATTAGGCTATGAAGGGCTACTAAGCACGATGGCTCTGTGGGAATATTACCTGCTGGGAATCGCAAGTGTGGCAAATGCTGTTGCACCCAGTCCCTGGTTGGCCACTGGGAGAACACTGCCGGACTAGACGGGTCTTTGATTAACTAGGCCCATTATCATGTACCAGAAGAGATGGCCTGATGCCTTATTATTTTTATTTATTATTATTAAATTTCTACGCCACCATCATCCAAAGGTCACAGGACCGTTGTTGTTGTTGTTGATATACCGCCCTATACCCAGGGGTCTCAATATAAGAACAAAAAAACACATACCATAAAAACAAAAACAATACCCAGCCCACACAGTTTAAAAGGTCATAGATTGAAAAAGGTATTTAAATATACTTTTCCGAAGAAACCAGAGGCCTTCCTCCTGGGCATAGTGGACCAATCGGTGTTAAAGAAGGATAGAACTTTCTTTATGTATGCTACAGCAGCAGCAAGAATCCTCATCGCAAAGCATTGGAAGACACAAGATCTACCCACCTTGGAAGATTGGCAGATGCAGTTAATGGACTACATGGAGATGGCGGAAATGACTGGCAGAATCCGAGACCAGGGAGAGGAGACGGTGGAGGAAGATTGGAAGAAATTTAAAATTTATTTGCAGAAATACTGTAAAATTTATGAATGTTAAGGACATTGAAATGAATCGCAGGGGCTTCAGCAACGAAGTAAAATGTTAGATTGGATTAACAACAGATAAATAAATAGGATATGAATTTTGCTAAACTAATTTTTAAAAAAGGGATACAAGAACGGGAGACGTGAGGAAGTCGGGAAAATAAGCTAATTGAAGATGAGAAATTAAGAAAGAGGGAATTTTTGTTTTTTGTTATTATATGTGTTTCTACTTCTTTTTTTCTTTTTCTTTTGATGTGTTTAATGTTTGCATGTTTGTATTGTATTTTTCTTTGTGATTTTGTATTTTCTTTGTATGCTTTTTGATTGTGAAAACTTAATAAAATATTTATAAAAATAATAATAATAAAAGGTCATAGATTGTTTCATTAGCTAAAGGCCTGGAAGAAGAGAAATGTTTTTGCCTAAAAGATAAAGATACGTAATGAAGGGGTCAGGCCAGGGGTAGGGAACCTAAGGCCCATGGGCCACAAGTGGCCCACGGGGGTCATTTAACCAGCCCATAAGCCACCCCTGAACAGAGCCACCCACTCAGAGAGTCCCCATGCGCTGTGCTAAACCTGCGCAGCGCAGCGCAGGGACTCACTTCCGCGGCACTGGAAATCGCATCTGCACTTGCTCAGATGCCAGAAATTGCGGGTGCAATCTAGCCCACAGAGGGATCTCCACTGGAGTGAACCAGCCCAGGTGAGGTAAACCTTGCCAACCCCTGGGTCAGGCGATCCTTCCTGGGGAGAGCATTCCACAAACAAAGAGCCCTGAGGGCTTTTGGGTATTTGACCAGAATGCTTGAAGGGCTCAACTGATTTTGGGGGGGAGCATTAGTCCCAGGAGCCTACACCATCACTTACCTGGATACTTGAAGAGCTGCTTTGTCTCATATGTGATCTAAAGGTAAAGGTAAAGGGACCCCTGACCATTAGGTCCAGTCGTGATGGACTCTAGGATTGTGGTGCTCATCTCGCTTTATTGGCCAAGGGAGCCGGTGTACAGCTTCTGGGTCATGTGGCCAGCATGACTAAGCCACTTCTGGCGAACCAGAGCAGCGCACGGAAACGCCGTTTACCTTCCCGCCGGAGGCAAGTATTTATCTACTTGCACTTTGATGTGCTTTTGAACTGCTAGGTTGGCAGGAGCAGGGACCCAGCTACGGGAGCTCACCTTGTCGCGGGGATTTGAACCGCCAACCTTCTGATCAGCAAGTCCTTGGCTCTGTGGTTTAACCCACAGCGCCATCCGCGTCCCTATATGTGATCTATTCCTGTGTTAATTTTCTTACCTGCAACCCAATCTCTGAGCAGCATGGGTTTCATTTATTTTGTATGGTGGGGTTGTGGTTCAGAGGTGCTGAAGACAAGGCCTACAGAGCTGTGGAACTGAAGGGATATTTAGTTCAATCTCTGGCTCGTAAACAGACTGAGTGTTTCCTGTTGCAAGGGAGGGCATGTGTTTTTCTGGGTCTGGAACTCTGGATTACAAAAGCAAGGGGAAATAGGTAAGTGATTCCTGTGGTGACTAGGCCTCGCTCAAGCTATGGACTGCGGTGGAAAAAAGGTGCAACGTACGATATTCCCTACAGCCAGCATCCCTGCGTGACCTTGCGCTGGAACATGAGGACAGTAAGGCTGGCAAAGGCTGTAGCTGAGCTGTGATCATGCACCAAGATCGTGTACCAGGGTGAAGACGATACAAGATTTGCCGGCAGCTCTGACGACCTTCGTGATTCTCTTTTCAGCTTTATCAAGGAATATGTCACTCCCCAAAAATAATTAATTGAATTATTATTATTTTTTAAAAAAAACCCAACACCTGTTTGTACAGCTGTTGGCCTCCGACTTTTTTCATTTACCAATACAGAACTGGATTTGAGTGAGAGAGAAAAGTAGTGCGAGAGAAAATATTGAATCTGGAGATGTTGAGAGATGAAAAAGAGGTTGCACCTCAAGTGCTGCAGCTCACTTATTTTTCTTCGTTTTCTTAGCTCCAAGATTCTCAGCAGTTCTTTGTTTCTTCTGGGGCCTTTTGACTTCTTTTTTGAGAGAAGGGTTTTCTTGCCTTGAATGTGTTGCTTCTTCAAGGTTGCAGCCATTTCCCTCTGAACCAATCCTTGGTCCAGACCAGGCATGGCCAAACTTGGTACTCCAGATGTTTTGGGTCAACAATTCCCATCATCCCTGACCACTGGTTCTGTTAGCTAGGGATGATGGGAGTTGTAGTCCCAAAACAGCTGGAGGACCAAGTTTGGCCATGCCTGAACTAGAACCTTGGTTCATGAGCAATACAGTGGTGCCCCGCAAGACGAATGCCTCGCAAGACGGAAAACTCGCTAGACGAAAGAGTTTTCCGTTTTGGAGGTGCTTCGCAAAATGAATTTCCTATGGGCTTGCTTCGCAAGACGACAATGTCTTGCGAGTTCCTGCTGGTTTTATCCCCTCCCCCCTTTTTCTAAGCTGCTAAGCCGCTTATCAGCTGATCCGATCAGCAGATAAGCCGCTAAAAGCCGCTAATAGCGCTAATCCGCTAATCCTTCAATGGGCTTGCTTCGCAAGATGAAAAAACCGCTAGACGAAGAGAATCACAGAACGGATTCTTTTCGTCTTGCGAGGCACCACTGTATTGAAGAGATTGAGCTTTCCTGTATACACAAACACACAGGCATAGTCTATTCCTTGGTGACGCTGAAACTTCACCATTTTATTTTCTGGTTTTTCCTCCCCTCTGCCCTCTGGACTCTTCTGGGCCTTATTCTCCAGATCTTGATTTTTCCTTTTAGTCCTCCTCTATTCCTTTTAATTTCTAGTCTTCATATTTAAGGAAATTTGCTTTATCACGGTTACATAGTAAAGCTTTGAACTAGCATGGACTGGTAGAAGTTGCAGGGCACAATTTAGAGTTAAATAATTGCTAAAATTCTTACTTGCTTTTCCTGATACAATTGGTGCTTGTAATAGTTAAGTTGTGCATTTTTCTGCTGAACAAAGTTTAAAGCGTGCATATTTATATCCTGTTTTGTTTGCCATGTGGTCATTACTTACATATAATGTTCTTTCTTCTTTCTCCAGGATTCTTTTTATGTATAACATGCCAATTTCTCTACGGTATTATTATGCTTATATCTTTTATAAACTGAAATGCACTCACTGGTCGTTCTGCTGACGTATTCCAAAAACATTTTAGCCTTGGTCCCTGTTTGGTCACCACCCTGTTGCCCATTTGGGCAAATTCAGAACCTCACTTTCAGGCTGTGAGAAATAATCAGAGATCCCAATACTTACTGTAGGTTGGGCTTCCTTGGTAGTCACTGGAGACAGATGGTGGTTGTGGCGATACAAAGTTTGTGCATACGTGATACAAAGTTTGTGCATACGTGTATCAGTGCCGGATTTACGTATAAGCTAAACAAGCTATAGTTTAGGGCCCCACTCTCTTGGGGAGCCCCAAAAAAATTAAAGGGGGGAAAAACTGGATGTACATTTCCAAAATATAAGATAAAAAAATAAAATAAAACCTACATACAGCAACAGTGTTTTGTGTTGTGTAGGCTCCTATGATGTAATTAATGGGCCCCGTCTGCTAGCCTGCTCCCTAAAATATCACTAGTTTGCTCATTTCTTTATCAATTACTTTGATAAAATACATATTTTGTTATGTGCAAATGGCTTTAGATATCTATTAGGTCCATAAATTACCATGTAGCATATAAAGGTAAAGGGACCCCTGACCACTAGGTCCTGTTGTGGCCGACTCTGGGGTTGTGGCGCTCATCTCACTTTACTGGCCGAGGGAGCCAGCGTTTGTCCACAGACAGCTTCCGGGTCATGTGGCCCGCATGACTAAGCCGCTTCTGGTGAACCAGAGCAGCGCACGGAAATGCCGTTTACCTTCCCGCCACAGTGGTACCTATTTATCTACTTGCACTTTGACGTGCTTTCAAACTGCTAGGTTGGCAGGAGCAGGGACCGAGCTCACCCCGTCGCGGGAATTTGAACTGCCAACCTTCTGATCAGCAAGTCCTAGGCTCTGTGGTTTAACCCACAGCGCCACATTCAACACAAAAAACCAGCGACAATTTGCTGTTGGCAAAGGACAGCTGGACATATAAAGGGCCCCATTACCTTCAGTAGTTTAGGGCCTCATCAAACCTAAATCCAGCCCTGACGTGTATGCAGACCGAGTGGCAGGTGGCAGGGCTCACAGCATTAAAACTCCAACAGATCTTCCTCCCCAATGCCATAGCTTTAGATTCCTGGAGACAGCAAGACAGGTCTGTTTCTCTTCTCTACTCCAGTCCCAAGACTGCCACAAGTTCCCTTTGTTCCCTCTCAGCCAGGTGAAGGGGGGGACACATATGCCCCCCTCCTCAAGCATCTCTGACTAATACCTCCTCTAGAAAGAGGTCACCAGCTTTTTACTTTTTCTTTAATTGTCATACATCCTTACCTATGATATACTAAAGATGGCAATCAGTGAGCTGATTGCTACATGCATTCTTCCTTAATTTCAAAATAAGTTTCCGCATTTTAAAAAGGTGGAGATTTCAGATATTTTCTTTGTATTCCCTTCTGCCATCCACCTTCAGATAATGACCAGGGTTACAATGGCACTCGGAAGCCTTGACACTTAATGACCACTCTTTGGATTAACAAAGGCCATTAAAGAGTAAGAAAGCAATCGACAAAGCACCCTTTTTAGTCTGAATGCCACAGGGTTGCTTACGTCTCTGTAAAGTACTTGGGTCCTGTGTCACGTTAATTTCTCTTCATGTATTGCGCCAAACAAAAGTAACGGCAATGAAAGTGTTCACATTCAATTGTGTGGGTCTTTTTTTTTTTTTTAATGTAAGCATCAACTATCACAAGCCGTACATTTACAAGTTCATATCCTCTACCCCACAGCAAACCCAATAAAACACTGTTCCTAAAACTTGCCGAATTTACAAATGAATGTTCCGAAAAGCTGGATAAATTATACAACCCTCTTGTTCAATATCCACACTCAAATCTACAGCAATTAAAAAAATCCACACAGGCACACTGTTAAGATAGTCTCTCTTTACACCCCATGTATTTACACACGGCCTTTTGTTGACACAGTTGCTACCGTTCTTTTAACTAACTCCAAGGTTCAACAAACATATCTAAAATATATTTAGCAGCATATCAAAGTATGTTAAAAAGGAAGGACACCTTGTTTTTCCTCTTAAATAAAACGTTGTGAGATGACAGAAACATAAGAAAAATAGATTAAGGTTTTTCTGTAAGAATACTGTGGTAGGCAGAGCACTAATAAAATGTTAATGACTCGACAGCATTTTAGTTTCTAGTCCTGAGCACAGAGTAGACACAGCTGCACAACTTTGGTCAGCAAGAGTATAATGCTAACAACTAACGCGGGTGGTATGGCATTCATTGTTAGCATGACACAGTCAGGGCAGTAATCCGTCTCAAACTAAGACTCCGCCCTCCCTTGCACTCCAGTCTTAGTTTCTTACAGCAGCAAAACATAAGTAAACTTTTTAGGACCCCCGCTGCTCTTCCATTAAAGGCTTGGGAAATGAGACAAGAGATATGCTGGCACGTTCCATACAACCATAAAGTGAAGCTCAGCTGAACAGAAGGGGTCAGAGAGTGAGGTACAGAGGGCACTTTCACATCCTAGGTTACAGGTCTTGAGACAACCATTCCAGGGCGAAAGGCTTCCAGTTTGTTCAACTTACAAAGCTAATAAATGCACACAAATCCAGCCGTTATATGTGAGGCAAGCATACCACCAACAGACTAGTGTTTGAAATATAGTACAGAAGGCAGTTCTTAAGGGCAGCAGTTTCAGCAGAATACGACACACTTAAACGGTACAGTTGAGCTGCATCTTCTTCTTCCTCTCCAGCTGCAAGCAGGTGCCTATGACGTCTAGCACTGCAACGCTCGTCTTTAATTACTGGCCACATCTTCGCTCGCATCACCAGGATCGGAGATCTGTCCATCGAAGCTGCAGGGAGCCTTCCAGATTCTCACAGTCCGATCGCTGCAAAATATTTTTAAGCAACCAAATCTATTAGCGTGAAGTGGGAAAAGGAAGAAGCGGAGAAAAGCCGTTTCCCCATTTATATACAGTAAGGTAAAGGTAAAGGGACCCCTGACCATTAGGTCCAGTCGTGACTGACTCTGGGGTTGCAGCGCTCATCTCGCTTTATTGGCCGAGGGAGCCGGCGTACAGCTTCCGGGTCAAGTGGCCAGCATGACTAAGCCGCTTCTGGCGAACCAGAGCAGCGTACGGAAACACTGTTTACCTTCCCGCCGGAGTGGTACCTATTTATCTACTTGCACTTTGACGTGCTTTTGAACTGCTAGGTTGGCAGGAGCTGGGACCGAGCAACGGGAGCTCACCCCGTCATGGGGATTCGAACCGCCGACCTTCTGATCGGCAAGTCCTAGGCTCTGTGGTTTAACCCACAGCGCAGAATCCGCAAATTAAAAAACCAAAAACTCTTCCACTGAACTGTTCCCTTAATCAAAAGCAGTCTCTCGAGAAAGTGAATGTGACGCAGCTCAGTGATTTTTAGAAACTTGCTAGCTCAAGCAGAGCAAAGATTCTCAAATGCGTCCCACAACAATTTCATTGCACTACTGTGAAATATAGGAAACAGACTGAGAAGCACACTGAAAGAGGCTTTATATCAGGCATCCCCAAACTCAGCCCTCCAGCTGTTTTGGGACTACAACTCCCATCATCCCTAGTTAACAGGACGAGTGGTCAGGGATGATGGGAACTGTAGTCCCAAAACAGCTGGAGGGCCGAGTTTGGTGATGCCTGCTCTATGTTATTGATTCTGTTGGTTCACTAGGCATAAAGACCCAAATAAAATAATAGCGCTTAACATTTATAAGTACCAAGTAAAAGTCACATAGTCATGAGCAAGCTTTTGAGCTGATCAGAATTACGAGGCTCCAGTACACCTGAAAACTTACATTTACACTAGTCCTAATAAGCTATTATGCTACGGCTGTGTTTTAATACATTGTATTAAGTATTATGGCATGACATCGAAGCCATTTGACAAACAAAGGCTCATTAACTGCAAACAAGTAGCTATATCACAAACTTATCTATTTTTATGCTTTTCCCTTACAAGTAGCTTATAGCATAATATTCAATAAAAATACATGTCTCCATATAAAACAATTAACATTTTACATTAGGTAGTTTTTTAAACCAACCCAACCAACCCAAATAATAACACAGTTTAAACCTCTGCCATCTATGACCGTAAATGTGCAGAATATTAAGTTGGTGGTTCACAATGTAGACAAACCCTGTGAATTTCTGCACGTACTGGAAAGCAAAGAAGATCACTCACTGCCAGCATAGACCCTATGCGGCCTAGGACCCACGTACCTACGGGACTGCCTCTCCTGGTATGCCCCACGGAGGACCTTAAGGTCCATAAATAACAACACTTTGGAGGACCCAAGTAACAAGGTGGTTAGATTGGCCTCAACTAGGGCCAGGGCCTTTTCAGTACTGGCCCTGATTTGGTGGAATGCTCTGTCACAAGAGACTAGGGCCCTGCGGGACTTGACATCTTTCCGCAGGGCCTTCAAGACAGAGCTGTTCCGCCTGGCCTTTGGTTTGGACTCAGTCTGACCCTTATGTTTCCCTCCCCTTACGGTTTTGATCTATGGGCTACTTTTAAAATGAGGTTGCATTTTAGATTGCATTCTAACCTGTATTTTAAATTGGTCCCCCCCCCCATTATGTTTTTATTGTAATTTTACTGGTGTCAGATGCCCTGAACCCAGCTCTGGCCAGGGAGGGCGGGGTATAAATAATATTATTATTATTATTATTATTATTATTATTATTATTATTATTATTATTATTATTACTGGAATGCTCAGAATTCTTTCCAGCTATGCAGCGTGTGCAAAGAACATTAAAAGCAACTCACTCTGATGCAGTAAAAATCTGGCCGGAATTGGTGCAGATGGCATTGATGGGACTGTCGTGTCCCTTGAGTTCGCTTATTGGTGCAAATGTATCTACGTTCCAGAGTTTCAGAATGCCCCCGCGGCAGCCGCTGAGAAGCACGGGGGAACCGGGCACAAGTCCAAGAGCACAGACCCAGTCCTTGTGGGCATTAGGAACTTGCTGAAAAGACATATCACAAAATCAGGTTGAGAAACAACACCATCCATAAGGAGAGGAAAGGTAAGCAGTTCAGCTCTGAAAAATGCATCAGATAATATGAAGCAGAGGACAATTCACATGATTAAATTGCGGTCCTCAAACATGGAAGACTTAAGTCCACTTCTTAAAAAAACTATGGCTTGCTTACTCCAGAGCAAGTTGGCAATATAGCATCTATTGAAATTAGACTGTGTGCTTTCAAAGTTCTATCTCCTACTCCCGTATTTCTCTACTGCATGATCAAACACATCCTCTGCAATTGTGAAGGTTAGAAACTTCCAGTTAAGATGGATGCTGGGAATTTTACCAGAATTCTGCCAGCAGCCTGAGGACCACAAATAAAGGTCTATCAACATATAGCATGCTGCACATTGTCAATCCTCTGCTTAGGCAAAGAAAAGCCCAGCTGATTTTGGTTCAAACAAAAAAATTCAATCCAACCTTTTCAGATTCTAAAATCAGTTTTCTAGACCCAAATACTATTATTTTTGGCTTTCAAAATTTCGAAGCCTCATTTTGGAGTAGCTGAAGAATTTCAGTTTGGGGGCAGCTCTGTTTCGCAAGGTTCCTATTATATTTGAACAGTACCTGGATGAGGTCTTTTTGAGCCAAGTCCCACTTTTTAATTCCATTATCTCTGGATCCGCTAAAAAGGTTGTCTCCCATAATAGTAAGCGCTTCTATGCCATCATAATGGGGCGGCTCAAAGTTGTGTGTAGGGCTTACAGTTCCCAGAGCTCCTTCAGTTACATCAAACATCTGAAATAGGAGCAAAACAATTTCAAATCTGCAACATAATCTTGGCTGGGAATTGACAAAATATAAATACTCACTCAACACAGTAGTATTATACAAATGTCTACAAAGGATTTGTAATAGTGCAGTAGTACCAACCACTAACTGATTTTAATAATTTAGTACCAACCACTAACTTATTTTAATAATTAACTACCGTATTTTTCGCTCTATAGGACGCACTTTTTCCCTTCCAAAAATGAAGGGGAAATTTGTGTGCCTCCTATGGAGCAAATGCAGGCTTTCGCTGAAGCCTGGAGAGCGAGAGGGGTCGGTGCACACCGACCCCTCTCACTCTTCAGGCTTCAGGAAGCTATCCGCAAGCCTTCGGAGCGCAAAGCTGCACAGCGCGCCCCGGGCTTCGGGCAGATATCTGCAAGCCTTCGGAGCTCGGCGGGAGTTCCCACCGGGCTCCCAAGGCTTGCGGATAGCAGCCTCCAAACCTGACCTGGTTTGGAGGCTGGTGGTGGGGGAAAGCAGTGCTTCTGCCCACCACCAGCCCCACAAGCTCGGGGGACAGTGGGGAGGCAGAGCGCTGCCTTCCCACTGTTCCCCGACCTGGTCTTTGGGGCTGGTGGTGGGGGAAAACAGTGCTCCCCCCCCGCCAGCCCCAAAGAGCAGGTCAAAAGGAACCCAAAGCCTCCAGAGCCCAGCGGGAACTCCCACTGGGCTCCGGATGCTTCGGGTGAGCGCACTTTGAATGCACAGAACGCACCTTGTTTTGGACGGGGAGAACAAGAAAAAAAAAACCTCCCCCTGTTCTCCCCCTCCTATGGTCCGGTGCGTCCAATAGAGCGAAAAATATGGTAATTCAATAAAAATGATGCCTTATCTGAAATATATAACCCAGCACAGATTTACTTAATTTCCCCCTTTAACTCAAATGACAGGTGTGTGTTTTTTGGACAAATGTTGCCATTACTATCTCTTCCCATCTCACTATCACAGTATCGCAAAGAATGGACACCAGATTATTACACAGAAAACAATTTGAGGCCTTTTCGCTACACGGTCTGTCAACTTCTTATTTTATAACCACAACAGCCTCAATAGCAAACTATCACCAGATGATCATTAGCAATAACGGAATGTAAACAGAGGTACCTATAGGAAGATTAGAAGATTTGACACCCTTTTGTCTATGTGGTAATTATGAACCATAAACATTATAAAGTCTTCATGTCAAAACTAAGGAGAGGCCAGAAATAACATTTGGAATAATTCTTCAAGAAAGAAGGGAATAAAAGCAATTCCTGAGATTAGGTTGCAAACCTAAGCACAAATACCTGGGAGAAAAGTGACTTTCACCTCTTAGTAAGTCCACATGCACACTAATATTTAGGAAATAACTTAAAACTCCCTGGAGGAAATAGTATGTTTTCTTGAATAATGAGTGAAAGTTAATCCAATTATTTTATTCTCCGACATCGAAACAAAAACCCTAGAAGTTCCAAAAGACTTTTTGACTTTGAATTTATATTTTTCCAGGCACAGGTGAGAATGTCAGTTTGACTAGCCTTTTCTGGAAAGGAAAAAAGAAAAGGCAGACCAGCAGTGACATCCTATACGTGTCTTTATGTTCCATTGCACTTAATGTGGTTTACCCCTAGTTTTGGGTATAGTATTGCAGCCTCAGGCATTGTTCTGAGTCGAAATGGAGTGCAGTGCATTTCCACATCTTGCAGGGAAAGAACCAAAGAAAATGGAAACCTATTCTCGAAGCTTGTTGTATTACTCCTGTGGTAAGATGCAGGAGGCAGTACCTTGATATAGTGATCCTTTGAGCCAGTAATTATGAGATCTTGCCCATTGGAAATGCGGTCTACAGTAAGGCACATAACAGGGCCCAGGTGACCAGTTAGTTTCCCTGTAGACTGGAACCTAAAAAAATGAACAGAAACAGGCAAAGCGACTTAGCTTTAATTATTTCAAAGGAAAAGAAAGCATATCCCCTGCCCATTTTCCAGAAATTCACTGGAAATCAGGCTTTCATCCCTGCAGATTATATGGGTATAAGTGGGAGTGAAACACCACATTAGTAACAGCAGGAATATCCAGTTTTGGACAGAGTAGTTTAAACGCTGTATTTTGATCTTCTCCTACTGACATTCTTGAAGGCAGGTGAATGCTACCGGATCAGAAATAGCTGTAAATATAAGGTTGGGAATTCTACTTATGACTTCTTTCCCCCCCAAATTTGTGCCATTCTTTGTGTTATTTGCACCTCTTAATTTTTCTTCTCTGTTTGTTTCATTGGCTAAGTTCATATTAGATGCCATCAGTCACGTAAAACCCCGCTTCTGAGGGTGGGCGGCATTTCACACCAAAAATCATGGTTAAAAATAGGAGGCTAGCAGACTTCAACTCCACAGAAAGGCTTAGGCATCACTGTAGATCAGGCATCCTCAACCTACGGGCCTCCAGATGTTCTGGCCTACAACTCCCATAACAGGACCAGTGGTCAGGGATGATGGGAATTGTAGTCCAAAACATCTGGAGGGCTGAAGGTTGGGGAAGAGCCCTTTCTGCTTATACAAGAAGCCCTGGTCTATGTGGGATGAATCCATGCTGTGGCTCTTCATTGTGTGGGTGCCTCTCTTCCTGGAAACTCAAGAGGACCTGCACTGCCCAGGCAACTTTAGCATTCCCTGGTGCATCACCATTCATTAATAATAATAATAATAATAATAATAATAATAATAATAATAATATTTTTTTATTTATACCCCGCCCATCTGGCTGGGTTTCCCCAGCCACTCTGAACAGCTTCCAACAAAACACTAAAATACAATAACCTTTTAACCATTAAAAGCTTCCCTAAACAGGGCTGCCTTCAGATGTCTTCTAAAAGTTTAGTAGTTCTTTTTCTCTTTGACATCTGGTGGGAGGGCATTCCACAGGGCGGGTACCACTACCAAGAAGGCCCTCTGCCTGGTTCCCTGTAACTTGGCTTCTCGTAGTGAGGGAACTGCCAGAAGGCCCTCGGCGCTGGACCTCAGTGTCCGGGCAGAACGATCTACAGCAGGCATCCCCAACCTTCAGCCCTCCAGATGTTTTGGACTACAATTCTCATCATCCCTGACCACTACAAGACCAGGGCTTCTTGTATAAGCAGAAAGGTATGGGGGAAAGCCATAATGCATCAATTCCCACAACGCAAACAGATTGTGAGAAGGCCTATAGACCCAAAAGCCTATAGGCTGTTCCCTACCATGGACTATTGCCATGGATGTGTCAGTTGGCAAACAGGGGATGAGGAGAGCACTGGCTGCAGCCGCACTGGGCTTCAAAGGATCTTTGCATGCTCAGTAAGTATTTTGGAAAGCTTTACCTCTTCAGGTCCCACATTCTCACTGCATTTCCTGCAGCCGCATACAGAAACGTGCCTGTTGGGTTGAGAGCGATCTGGTTGATCTGGTTCTCTCCAGCTGGAATCGTCACTGTTCTGTTGGTACTGCCAGAACATGCATCTACTGGCATCGCCTGGCCCGAAGACCTGAGTTTTGCACGCAGAGAAACAAGAGGAAAATAAACTTGCAATTATCTAAGAGGGGAAAACACACACCAAGTAATTCCATCAATCCCACAAGCACATTGTATTCTGAATGTGGACAAAGGATGAGGGGGATCATCCGTGCAAAGCTTCCAAGCCTCTTATAAGCAACAATTCCAATGTATTTATTTATATCTCAATTGTATGTTTATTGCCCAGTCTAGCCGAAATATTCTAAGCAGGCAACTGGGGAAAATGACAGACATGGTTAGGGTGAGCCTTTCAGGTTCAAGAGTACAAGGGAGATTCAAATGCCACAATATGACCAATGTTTGCTGACTTTTCTAGTTACTTCTAGTTCTAGTTACAGTGAATAAAATATTCCCCAAACCAGGTGCTTTTTTCCTTAAAAAAACATTTAGGGGTACTCTCATTTTGACTCAAGAAAATCAGAATTTTATAGTTCAAATTGGGAAAAATCAATACAGTAAATGGACAAAAGATTTGCAAATGTTTAGGGGTATGCGTACCTCTGCACGCCCTCCCCCCGAAAAAAGCACTGCCCAAAACCATGTGTAAGTAATCAATCCATTTCAGAGGTCTCCAAAAAATCAAGAGTTCTAAAAATTGGCACATGGACTGAGCCATCACACGACCAGGTTGCATGTACAAATTGAAGACGTCAGTATGCAGGGGGAAACTTGAAATGTAAACTGATGCCTCCAAAGTCAGTGGTAGACTATATGCTTTCCCGTGCCAGATTACTCTCTGGCTAAAAAGGTATCAGGAAACAGGAGCAGGAAAGACATTGCCCTGTAGTTTTGGAGAAGCTTTCAAAGTAAAGTGAAATCCATAGTCTGACTTTCTATAAAGCCACTTCTGACCTTGGGAGGAGGTAGTGTTGCAGGCTTCACGCCCCCAACACGTGCGCGGGGGCTGGCACCCGCCCGCCCTTTTAAGGTTCTCTTTCTGACTTTGCTATGGACCTCGGTTGGTCGCCGTTAAGGGGCCTGGTAGGAATTTCTTCCACTTGGCAAATTGGCACCGGCCATTTGGTTTTTCGCCTACCTCGTAGCAAATCATCACAACTCCTTGGTTTTGGCGGTTAGGCATTGGTAGGGGTATTGTTATGTAGATGTGTTGGGGGGAGCGCCATCACCTCCCCCAAATATTGGAGGGTAGTCCGATAAAGGATTCCGGAGGGCGTGGCCCTGTCCGAAGCCTATGGAGGCCAGGGCCTAAAGCACGTCCCCAATTTGTGACCCCGGGGGAGTTCCTAGTTGATGTGCATCAGCAGGGCTCCCCCTGCTGGTGTTAACCCTTCCTGGTCTTCAAGCAAACTGGCTGAAGACGAATAGTCGGATAGGACCAATGCCTAAGCCAATACTGCTCTTTACCTGTAACCAATAAAGTTGTGGCCAATTTTAGCCCATTAACCTAATATAATGTGTCTTGTGTCTTTATTTCTACTGGTGGGAGGCAGGAACTCACCACGCAACAACTCCTGAGACAGGAGAGACTGGGTGAGGTGAACTCAGAACTTGCTGAGAAACAAAACTCTTCCTGCTACCTCATATCCCTTTCTTTCAGCCTTTTCTACTTGCCATCTTCACCTAAGCTCATCATTTTTGTCCATAAAGCCTCTACTATATGCTACCCAGGTGCTAAGTGCCCACCTGGAAGCAGACATTAAAACAACAAAATACAGCATCTACTTTTTCTTTTTTGCATCCCCCACTCCTCCACACTATAAGACACGGCAATCTGTATTAGGCTGCACATCTTAAAATTAGTAAATTCATGCAGTTTTTCAACTCAATGGGTTTTACAACAAAGTAGCTGGGTTTTAGCCTAAGAGCTTTAAGATTAACTACATTTAACGTTAAGTACAATTTCCTCACTGCTCACTGCAAAATGGTATGCCAAACGTTAGTATTAAAATTCTGCTTTTCGGAGTTGCAACTTACGTTAGTGTTCGGATACACTTAGCAGAATCGCGGATGTCCCACACCTTAATATAAGACGTGGAGACTGTGAAGACCAAGCTAGTATAATTACAGTATTTTACAGATACTACATTGTTGGGATGACCACCCAGAGACATTATTTCCTGTCCAGTCACCAAATTCCATACTTTACATGTGCGATCTAAACAAAAAGAAAGCAGAACAAGAACAGCAAATTAAAAAGTGGATAACATTGTAATATACTGTGCAACACAGATATACTGTTTTGGTGTGTAAAACAACTTAGATACCACCCAGTCACCACTAAATTGCAGGAGTAAGAAGCCCCATAAGAGCACAACACACATTTCTTATGCATTTTATATTGTATTTTATATTACAGTAGGCTTCACTGGTCTTTTAGCATACTCTTGTTTGGTTCCCAATTTTGCTGTGGAGATTTCATTACATCTTGAAGAGACGCTGAATAATGATAAAGGGGAAATCCCTTTTATTTAGAATCGCCCTTTTGCTTGGTTTTGGTAAGTAAGGAAGGAAAGGTCATGAAATGACTGTGGTCCGTGGCAAAATGGCCTGTTTGCTAATTCGGGAACTTCCTATGTGAAATGTTTAGCTTGCTATATGAGGTGTAACAGGAGAAAGGATGAACTAAGAGGGTTGGAGACAACACTTGGGTAATACTTGCTTAAGCAGGGTATGGCAATATAAGGAATAGCAATGGTCAGTTGTCTTCAAGATGATTATGCAGGGAGCGCGCTGAGGACATTGCCTGTTCACAATGTGCATGCCTCAGGAGTTGGGGCGATGTATGTGGTCTCTTCCAACTCTATGATTCTATGATTCTATGTAATGTGCCATAAAAGCTTATGTACACTATTAGCAATGCCACAGATGGCTGCTCTGAATCTTTCTGTGTTTTGTGAAACCATAACTGAACCTGTTTTGACATCCTAGGTGTGGTGTTACTTGCACCAGCGCTTCTACCTTTCATGCACACAAAATAAAGTCTTTCTTGATTCAGCCCCCTCTCTCTCTGTGGTGACTGACTTTCCAGCCACAGACCTTTGAAAGGGAAAACCTTCGATCTCTACCAGTGAAGCTCTCACAGAACCAGTGTTCTATATTCCTTGCAGCCTGTACACAAAACTACTTAACTGCCTCACTCTGAAACAACAGTGGCTTGTGAATAGCCTTGAAGAGAGCTCCACGAAAAACACAATGTGTTAATTATCAGGACACCTATAGCGGTACCCAAATTCCTCTTTCCCAGGAAGTTTCTGTGGTTGGTGAATCACCACTCCAGACTGTGGCTTCAATATCAAGCCAGCCTCTTGCTCTCAATACCACTCCCTGCCTTCTTTAACTTCTGGCCTGATGAAGAATTCTGCAAAACTCCAAAGCTACCAATTATTTGTGATAAAGACACTGCCTCACAGTGGATCTCTCCATCAATTGCTTGCCTCCCTTCTTAGTAGTCAGCTTTCTCTCTTTGGGTAGCCCCATGGGTATATGAAGAGGATTCAGAAAGCTGCAAGACCAACAAGAGACATGTCAAACCTTTTGATCCTGTAAAGAGGAGGTCGTCAGTAGAATCGACACAAAGCACAGCCTTCGTATGACCTTCAGCAATGTGGATACAATGAATTGGAGAAGATCTGACGCATTTGGACGAAGAGAATGGGTTGATTATGCCTCTAGAAAAGGAAACAAATGATACAATGGATTAGAATTTGTGACAGGTCATTTCTCCACCGTACATCATACATTTCCCCCACCCTGCCAGACTCCGGAGAGATCTTACAGGGATCTGTATAATAAGGCAGGCAAATGTGTTGACCTATTTATATACAGCAGACTGTAAGCTCAAGTATTCTGCTCCTACCACAAAGGACATTTCCACCACTAGCACTGACGGTGGGGTCAACCCTGATCATTTTGTTGAGCCAAGAGCACCCACTGGCATTGCTCTGCAAAAGCTGAGGAACAGCACATCTCAGGGTTCTGGGTTTGAGCCCCATTTTAGGTGAAAGATTCCCACATTGCAGGGGTTGGACTAGATGACCCTCACAGTCCCTTCCAACTCCAGAATTCTGAGACTTTCCAGAATTCCATCAGATTAGGGCATTGGGCGCCTTCTGCAATCCAGACCACCCACTCATACAGATCCAAATTCTGTGCCAGAGAAACCAGCTCATCTAGAACATGGTCAGCTGAATAAGAATATCTGGTAGAAAAAACTTCATTAAAATTGTGATGCGTTTTTCCCCCCAAACGAAAGGTCCTAATTTTATAATGTCATACATGCTGTGTTTGACGTTTTTAAAGCCACACTTTTAGCTCAATTGTTGATGGGATTCAAATTTGAACCAATACCAATTTCCGCCCACTGGAAGTCGTAAGGTACAATTTTTCTCTGTGCCAGGATGTGTTTCAAAGCTGGTCTCCCCTTCATTTTTCCAGAGGCTTGTTTCAGGACATTTAACTATTGGCTCTGGTTGAATTTAGCCCTTATTGGTTTGATTCCTTTAGTACTGCTTGATTTGCAAGAAAGCAGCTAGATTAAAGTCATGTGAATTCTGCTACACTCATATGTATAGAAGGGAAATGTTTGTTTTTCCATGCATCTGGTCTCTTACATTTTTTTGCACTAAATTTAAAAATTAATGCTTTCAGGGCCAACTCAACCATATGGGCAGTTCAGGAGGCAGCTGCCTTGGGAAGCAGAAGCAGAGCTCAGGGGATGTTCATCATGTTGAAAGCAGCTTGCATGTTGCTTTTAGCATGGAATGTTTCCATTGCAAGCCAGAGTGGACCCCACAACCCTCAGATGTGAGAGCTTCTAGGTGTACTCTCTGTTTACCTGGCTATGTCCTCAACCTGCTCGGCAGCCCTGTGCTTGCTTTAAACATTGAGCAGCCCTTGTTTAAGAATACAGTGAGAGCCCTGACGAATCAGATCACAATCTCAATTTCCTGGAACAAGGACTGGCCGTCTTAGAATTTGTTGATGCCATGGATTTCCAACAGGGAACCATTTCACACATTAACACACCAAACTGGGTTCAGAGCCTTGGGGAACCACAGGGAATGCCCCAACTATGATTTAGAATGGAGCATGAGAAGAGAGGGGCCCTGAATTTTTGTGTCACGCAGGTCGCTGCTGAAATTCAAGACCCCAAGGTCTGCCACCGATTATGACTTTTCCAGTGGTACCTTGGTTTTCGAGCATCTCGGAAGCCGAACGTTTCGGAACCCGAACACCGAAAACCCGGAAGTAATTGCTTCCGTTTTCGAATGCACCTCGGAAGTTGAATGACTTCTGCTGTGAGTTATTCAATTTTTCCAATTGAACTTGCAGCCACCCCTTTGTTGTCTAACATTTCAGAAGTCAAACAGTCTTCCGGAACGGATTACATTTAACAACCAAGGCACCACTGTATAATATTGTTGGATTCTTGCGTTCTGTTTTAGTTCATCTCTTTGGGTCTCTGACAGGGCAGAAAGGTAGCAGGGAAACTGCACAAAGAAATGCATGAAGGAATCGTCCATGTGGGATAGAAGGATGCCTTTGCTTATTTTCTCATAGAGGCCGTTTCAGGTGAGGAAAATTTCCCATGTTTTCAACTCACTTTTCTATGAAGGGCTTAGCCTTTACAGAAATTGGAAGTATGAATGGGTGCTTAGACTGACTGGATACATAAAAAACTGATCCAGGGCTGGAGAACCCCATACCATCTGAACGTTGTTGGTATTCAACTCCGATCAGTCCCAGCCAACATAGCTAATGATCAGGAATGAGGCAAGTTGATGACCAGCAACATCTAGAGAGCAACAGGTTCCTCCTCGTCCCTGAACTAAATTGACTTTCAGTCTGCATGCAGTTTTGGGTTCCGTTAACAAAAGCGTTGCATCCATGGCAGAATTAACAGTAGTTAAGTCAAAGCTAAAATGTATTTTATCCTGTCAAACGGGGACACCAATACCCCTTGAAGCCTCCTTAGTGGGCAGAAAGGTGAGCTGTGTGTGCGTGTGTGTTAAATTTAATTTAAGTGAAAGTATTAAATTGGATGCCAAGTCAGAAGGAAGTGAGTAGCATATACATTTTGAGAAATGCAGTCGAAGTTATCCTGGCAAGAAATGTATAGTCAAGGTAGATGCATGCAGCACGTGGAGCATTTAGTCTTCTAACCTGATGTGGCACTTAAGGAAGAATTGGACCCAATTCCAGATTTTCCTTACAAATGCAATTGCTTTTGAACAGGGGAGAAACTGAATTCCCTGCTGCTTTGAAGCTCCAGCATTTAAGACACAATAAAGGATTGCAGAGATGCCTATTGAAAGCCCAGTGACGTTGCTTGCTTTTTAAAAAAAACCACACACACACCCTAAAGTGGACTGTAGACATGCATAGTGCAAACCAGGTATCAGCAAGAAAGAGAAGAGTAGAAGACTTCAGCAGAATTCTCAGGTGACACAGCAGAGAAGAGGTTACATATATCCTTTGAAAGGGCAGTGCATAGGTTGTGTGGCTGATACACAATAAACTAACATAAAAACAACAACTACAAGGAAACCCTTACAAATGACCATACTGGAGAGAGAAAGGGGGATGACTGTCCAAAGTACTGTGACAAACATCAAGGAGAAAAAGTGGGATGTGCTGAGAGATGCGCACATTGACCTACTTCCTCGGTTTAAATGAATGGAGGAGCTGTTGAAGGCAGAGGAGCTCTGTGTGCAATATAAAAGCTCACACACAGCTGCAAAATATGAGAATACAGTTGATCCTACCCATGGCCCCATCGCACTGTGCTTTTACAGCTTTAAACAGCCACGGCTTCCCTCAAAGAATCTGGGAACTGTAGTTAAGGGTGGTGAGTGTACTTAAGAGAGCCCTATTCCCCTCACGGGACGCGGGTGGCGCTATGGGTTAAACCACAGAGCCTAGGGCTTGCTGATCAGAAGGTCGGTGGTTCGAATCCCTGCGACGGGGTGAGCTCCCGTTGCTCGGTCCCTGCTCCTGCCAACCTAGCAGTTCGAAAGCAAATCAAAGTACTAGTAGATAAATAGGTACCGCTCTGGCGGGAAGGTAAACGGCGTCTCCATGCGCTGCTCTGGTTCGCCAGAAGCGGCTTAGTCATGCTGGCCACATGACCCAGAAGATGTACGCCGGCTCCCTCGGCCAATAAAGCGAGATGAGCGCTGCAACCCCAGAGTCGGTCACGACTGGACCTAATGGTCAGGGGTCCCCTTTACCTTTATTCCCCTCACAAAGCTACAGTTCCCAGGGAAGAGGGATTATTGATTGTTAAACCACTCTGGGAGATGTAGATCTATGAAGGGAATAGAGTTTTCCTAACTACACTCAGCACCTGGAACAAACTATAAATCCCAGGATTTGGTACGGGGTGGGGGTGGGGAGAAGCGATGGATGTTTAAAGTAGTATGACACTGCTGTAAATGTATAGTGCATACAGGGCCAATTTGTCTGAACATGTAATCTGAATTCAGGATAATAAGAAATGGAACTCCTATCCCTTTCTGTATTCGGCTCATTTAGAAGTTGCTTATATATCTCCTAGCCTCTTTATTTATAGAAAGGAAACACAGTTATCTCTGCTCAGTACCTAAGCTATAGGAAATAAAAATGCTAGTAATTACTGCTATTTGCTCTTTTTTGGTGAAACAGATTTTCCCCTTCAGATATGCTATTCTGCCCCTCTTTAGAATACAATATTATTGTGAACAACGGCACAGGATATACGGAAAAAAAACCCTGACTTTTACCACACAGTTCAATATAGCTTTTCGCTATCAACAAAGCAGATTGAGAACAACAAAAAGGGTGTATATTGACCTATCGTGTTTCCCAGGGATTTAAAAGAAAGAAAAATATGTTTAAACAAAAAGAAGTGAACCACACAAACACAAATTTTTGCCCATTGAATGCTATAAAAAGTACACATGCTGGACAAAGAAAAAACCCACACCAAATGTTTTACATTTCCATCACAATAAAAATAAAATGATGCAAGGAACATATGAATGTTTTGGAGGGGACACGGAATAAAGAAAGCCATGCAGAAAAGAGTTAGTTAACTTAAGAACTGCAGTAAGGTATTAAACATATCAATAAGATTCCAGAAGATGGGAAGGAGGAAGAGAGAGTACCTGTGTACCTCCGAGAGAGAGGAATCACTTTCATCAGACCTACAATGAACGGTGGTAGGATTACGGAAAAAGAATACAGGCATCAGCAGAGTAAAGATTCCATTGCAAAAAGAATGAACAATCGCATCGCTATGTAAGGAGGCTGCACCAGTTTGCAGACTTTACTGAGTTTAGTAACTCTGGGGGAGTGAGCCGCAAAATCTGTATCTTTCCCCAGTTACCGTTCATATCATAGAGACTCTTGTGCAAGCCATTTCCAGCTTCCTCAAGAATCCTTACAGAACTCGGTTGGGGGAGATCCTGATAAAATGGCTGCAACGTGCCTGCTTGCGTTTATGTTAATTAGTGCATGCATTATGAGCGGGGCTGGTATCTGCTTTGGAACCATGTTCAAAATTACAGTTATCTAGTGTAAAATTAAAAAAGATGTGTGTTTTCCCCAAAAAAACTAAATTGAGATTTGGTCGTGTTATTTTTGCTTTTCACTTTGCAATGATTTAAAAATCATCCAGATTTAAAACATAGCAGTATTCCTTTAACAATTAAGGATATTGAAGCCTTCGTTTTGATAAGAAATCTAACGTGCCAAAATTTTGATTCTGGGTTACAATTGCTAAAGCTCAAAGCATACAAAACAGCCGTAAATGTCAATAGGTTGTATCCAATTTAGCCATACTCAGAGTAGTATATGTCTACTACTCATTGAAATGAATCTGCAAAGTTAGCACAGGTCCATTGTTCTCAGTGGATGTACTCTGAACAGAACTTAGTTGGATACAATCCAGGATTTCCATTAGTGTATTGGCAGCTTTAGAATGGTTACTACTTTTAGCTGGTATATAAAACAGCTACAAGCATGGGCTTAAACTACGGGGACATTTGCAAGCAACTGTTAGAGATATGTATAGTAGCTGCAGACTTGCCGGGGGAAACATTAGATCGCAACAGCAGAAAGATCAGCAACAGGAGTAAAAAAAGAAAAAAGCCACCAGCCTACAATCAAAAGATGAGAGTTAAACAAAACTGGGCAGCGTTTGAAGTTCAGCAATCTTGCAAGAGAGATTCTGGATCAACTCAAATATGTCGTCACATTAGAAAAATAACACTTGGAAGCTAGCGGCATTGAGATGTCCCTCTCTGGGTCGTATCCTATGCCAACAGCTCTACCCTAAGACATAGTTACAGGTAGGTGGCCATGTTGGTCTGCCGTAGTTGAAACAAAATTAAAAAATTAAAAAATTCCTTCCAGTAGCACCTTAGAGACCAAGAAAGTTTGTCATTGGTATGAGCTTTCGTGTGCAAGCACACTTCTTCAGATAACTAAGTTTGTTATTGGTATGAGCTTTTGTGTGCATGCACACTTCTTCATGTGCATGCAGACACAAAAGCTCATACCAATGACAAACTTAGTTGGTCTCTAAGGTGCTGCTAGGGGCACGGGGGTGCTGTGGGTTAAACCACAGAGCCTAGGACTTGCTGATCAGAAGGTCAGCAGTTCAAATCCCCATGACGGGGTGAGCTCCCGTTGTTCGGTCCCTGCTCCTGCCAACCTAGCAGTTCGAAAGCACATCAAAGTGCAAGCAGATAAATAGGTACCGCTCTGGCGGGAAGGTAAATGGCATTTCCGTGTGCTGCTCTGGTTCGCCAGAAGCGGCTTAGTCATGCTGGCCACATGACCCGGAAGCTGTACGCCGGCTCCCTCGGCCAATAAAGCAAGATGAGCGCCGCAACCCCAGAGTCGGTCACGACTGGACCTAATGGTCAGGGGTCCCTTTACCTTTACCTTTAAGGTGCTACTGGAAGGAATTTTTTAATTTTTTTACCCTAAGACATGTTGTTTATTTGTGCTGAATGAGAGCACCTGGAAAATTCATTTGTGTAGGAACACCCTAACTGTAAGAATATTGACACCCGCCGAGTGGCTGTGCTGTTGAGCCTAGCAAAGAAGTACTCTTGAGACTTAAAAGGACACGGCATGGAAAAACAGACTGTGCAAGCTGAAAAGGCCACTCTGCCCCACAACTGCCTTGAGATGGGCTGGGGTAAAAGAAAGCCAGAGAGGATCAGGCAGTGGTGGATGGGTGGTTGGGCGGTGAGCATGTAATGGCAGCGCCCTTCTCAGCTGGTCTGCTGCCTTGAAGCAACCTTCTCCCTGCGCCTCTTGAGCAGGCCCCAGCCCTGGTTTAGAGGGAATATAACTCATATATAAGGGACGCGGGTGGCGCTATGGGTTAAACCACAGAGCCTAGGACTTGCTGACCAGGTCAGCGGTTTGAATCCCTGCGACGGGGTGAGCTCCCGTTGCTCGGTCCCTGCTCCTGCCAACCTAGCAGTTCGAAAGCACGTCATGTGCAAGTAGATAAATAGGTACCACTCTGGCAGGAAGGTAAACAGCATTTCTGTCCGCTGCTCTGGTTTGCCAGGAGCGGCTTAGTCATGCTGGCCACATGACCCAAAAGCTGTACACCGGCTCCCTCGACCAATAAAGTGAGATGAGCACCAGAGTCGGCCACGACTGGACCTAATGGTCAGGGGTCCCTTTACCTTTAACTCATATAGAAGCACAAGATATAAGATTCATCAGGAAACAAGAGATGGAACCATGGCAATTCCATGCCATTTCTAAAAAGCTACTTTGAGAGGTTGGGAGTGGGGACAAACAAGAGGAGAAATAGCAAGTATACTTTCAGTCCCTGGCCAGAGAGAGCCAGAACATTAACATTTTGTAGCTATGTTTTCGGCTTATTATGTGCGCCTTGGGCGATGTGGGAATCTGGTCTTTCCCTTTGCGACTTACTTATCCAGCTGAACTGATGTGTTTCCCTGAGAAACAGTGAGACGACTAAAAACATTCAGTTCATTACGGGGCCGGCTTGGTGGGGAGGAAGGAGGTGACAGACTAGCCTCTGAGGTTCCAGAATCTGAGCTACAAGAAAAAAATCAAACATTAAAAGCCTCTTCAAATTAAAAGGGAAAAAAAAGAAAATGAAATTGTTAGAGAGGTTAAAAAAAACTAATGAAACATGCCTCAGAACAACTCATTGGTGCCCTGCTTGCTTAATCAAGAAATGCAGTTTGCATGCTCCCCTGACAGAACAGAAATATAATCCTTACACAGTTATTTTTTAAAATCTGCTGGCCACAAGATGGCAGTGTACTCAAACATTTATTGATTTTTAAAAGTTAAGCAATACCTAGAAAAGGGCAGAGTAAAATGAAAGGATTCAAGGATGAAAAAATATAGGGCTGTGTATCTTTCAAAGACACTGAAACCTTTAAAAAAAAAGACAGATGTTGCATTGATATTCAATGCAATGAAAAGAAACTTCTTGAAGGAAAACAAGTATTTATCTATTGCATTTATATCCCATTTTTCTTCCAAGGAGCTCCAGGTGGCTTACATTTTACCCTGACAACAATGCTTTCAATATTTGTAACTCTCAAGCAACATTATGTTTATTAATATACAATATCTATACATATATATCTTACTGTTTTTGCTCTTTTGACTTTGGTTTATCTGGAGATTTCTCATAGGTTTTTCTCTTTGATAAAGGTGAGGGTTCTGGTAGTTTCTTTTCTGTCAGAGATGACTGCCTAGACCTGAGAGAACAGAAAACATTGCCTATTTCTTATTCTGCTTATTTCTCTTCACTGAATTTTATTTTCGTTCTTTATACACTCTGAGTTCCAATTCTATACAACAGAAGCAGACAAAAATAAATAAAATGTTTTGAGGTAAATTCACAAGTATGCATTTAAAAAAATAGCAAAATGGCATTAGGTGCTTTCAAGTTCCCTTTGTCCAGCTGCTCTGATTGTTCTTCATATACGACATCTAAAGTCCATGCCATCATTGTCCAAGTTTCCAAATTACTTCTTCATTTCACCCCAGTCACAAGATTTCAGTGGAAGCTTTGTATATATTCAATTGCAAGTCAGAGCTGGTTCATATATGCATTGCTTATCACTTGATTCCTGAATGGGTAAGTAAAGTCTATAATGGGTAAGTAAAGTCTATGGGACGTGGGTAGCGCTGTGGGTTAAACCACAGAGCCTAGGACTTGCCGATCAGAAGGTCGGCGGTTCGAATCCTCGCGACGGGGTGAGCTCCCGTTATTTGGTCCCAGCTCCTGCCAACCTAGCAGTTCGAAAGCACATCAAAGTGCAAGTAGATAAATAGGTACTGCTCCAGCAGGAAGGCAAACGGTGTTTCCGTGCGCTGCTCTGGTTCGCCAGAAGCAGCTTAGTCATGCTGGCCACATGACCCAGAAGCTGTACGCCAGCTCTCTTGGCCAATAAAGCGAGATGAGCACCGCAACCCCAGAGTTGGTCACGACTGGACCTAATGGTCAGGGGTCCTTTTCCTTTACCTAAAGTATATAAACCTCCAGATGTTGCCAAGAGAGAATTCCTATTATCCCTCACCGTTGACCATGCAGGTTGGGGCCAATGGGAGTTGGGAGTCCAAGCAACACCTGGAGTTTCTCCATCCCCGTTTAAAATAATTTCTATATGACCTCTTTACTTAAGTCTCAAAGCGATGTGCACATTAAAAGACATGGCAGTATACAAAATAAAAAATAATTAAATATAAAATACAAAACGATATATAGAATAAAATGCAGGCATTGGAGGGATCTCTCCTTAGATGCCAATATGAAATCCTCTAAACTAGGCATCCTTCCCAATATTTAGGTTTCATATTTCATATAGGAAGCTTTTTTCTACTTTTGATAGAGCCAATCACTGCAGTCTGAGTGGTACATCCCAGACACAAGTATTTTTCCACCTCAGAGGGAGGGAGATCTAAGAGGCCACCTTTCATTTACTTCTAAGTAACACCTTTAATTTTTGCGCTGATATGTGACGTAACTGTAGAACAAGGCATCTGCAAGGAGGAGACAGGAAACCGTGGTTTGAAGTTGGCTTGTTTCAAATAAAAATATGGCTAAAATTATCCACAGTTTGTTGGGTGTGCAGAAATTCAGAAGCTTTTACTTCGGGTTTTGATTAACCATAGTTTGTTGTTATTTTCTGCATTGTGGCCATAATGCCAAAATGAAGTCTTGTGGCATCTTAAAGACCAACAAATTTATTGTGGCATAGGTTCCTGTGGAGTGCGCCTGATTAAATGTGTTAAATGTGTTTCCGTGTGCTGCTCTGGTTCGCCAGAAGCGGCTTAGTCATGCTGGCCACATGACCCGGAAGCTGTACGCTGGCTCCCTCGGCCAATAAATCAAGATGAGTACCGCAACCCCAGAGTCGGCCACAACTGGACTTAATGGTCAGGGGTCCCTTTACCTTTTTACTAAGATGGCCAGAATCTGGAAATAATGCTATGACGATAAGGGACTGAGGCAAAGACAAGCAGAGTCGCCTACCTGCAAATTGCTTGATGACACAATGATGTTTTGACCCACAGGGGTCTTCAGAAGCCCTTTCCAAAGCTTTACAGACACCCTTTCAATCTCTGAAAATGCCATTTTCCCAGAGCCTTGCCCTTACCTGCTCCACACGTGACATCATTTATGACCTCTTGCTCAGTGATGTCATACATGATGTCATGTGCGGGGCAGGGGGCATGGCTTGATCCAAAAAGGCCTCACGGGCCAAATGGGGGGGGGGAGATTCCCCATCCCTGACTTTAAGCATCTTAGGTGTACACCTTAAAATAAATTAAAAGTGGTTCTCAGAAAATCAACCCATTTTAAACACTTTTGCATTTGTTGTGGAAACTAAAAGCAAACAAATATTGCACTGGAGCAAAGGGAATCAGTACACTGACTTCGAAAACTAAAGAAATGTGTTAAAAATTGCAGCAGTGGGGAGGGGGGAGATTACCTGGACCCTGGATTCCATGACAAAATAACTGATTTTTGTAAGTTGTGTGATGCTCGAAGATCATTGCTGGGTTCTCAGTCTTTACACTTTACTGTTTACCCTGAGTAAAGCATTTTTTTAAAGAGTGGTTGCAAAAGCATTGAAGCCAAGACTGTTAATAACAGTGCCTCCCAGGAGCATTTTTATGCTTACTTCTACTGCCACAAGCAACATGCATAAAAAGTGAAATTATTAGAAATCATTCTGAGCTGCTTGCTGCTGCAAAAAATAGAACCAATAGCTTTATTGTAGCAAGTAGATTAATACAGAAAGTTACACATATTTTTCACTGTTTGCAATTTAGTTAATTTTACCAAGATCTTTCTCATATATGTGAGGGATTTGTATCTTAAAAGTTCTGTGTTATTTTACATTATCTAGTTAAAAATTCCTGTGTGGTGCAGGAATAAGATTCCTACACACTGTGGGTTAAACCACAGAGCCTAGAAGGTCGGTGGTTCGAATCCCCATGACAGAGTGAGCTCCCGTTGTTCGGTCCCAGCTCCTCCCAACCTAGCAGTTCGAAAGCACGTCAAAGTGCAAGTAGATAAATAGGTACCGCTCTGGTGGGAAGATAAATGGCGTTTCCGAGTGCTGCTCTGGTTCGCCACAAGCGACTTAGTCATGCTGGCCACATGACCCAGAAGCTGTCTGCAGACAAACGCCAGCTCCCTCGGCCTATAGAGCGAGATGAGCGCAGCGACCCCAGAGTCGTCTGCGACTGGACCTAACAGTCATGGGTCCCTTTACCTTTACCTGGAAGTGCTAACTGCTAACAGTAGTCTCATGAACCTTAATTAACCAATACTATTTACATAAAGAATGCAGCTCATCTTTGGAAAACAAGTGGAACGCTTCGCTTCACGGGGCGTTTGCCTAAGCTGTCAGTTTCGACTTTTTGTGTGCTGAGGCATCACATGCAGCGGCAAAAATGGAGTATGATATTGGTAGGGTCCCAAGATATTTTAAAAACTTAGCGGAAGTTCACTTCAATGGGGAGAAGGCCAATGTTTCCATTCTGTTTGTGGACCGACTTCACCTAGCAGAGACCTCTAGTAACTTAAAAGAAAGGGCAGCCTCCGCCACAACCTTCCATAGTGTTTTAAAGCGTCTTCCCAGACTTCAGGAACAGATTTTCAGGGGCCTGCTATCTAAGCAAGTGGGTGCTTCTGCTGGATCATATGAGCAGATCAAATGAGTGGAAGAGCCACATCGGATATGATCTAATGCAGGGATGGCCAACTCCCAAGAGACTGCAATCTACTTTCAGAATTAAAATCTGGCAGTGGTCTACCCCTGTCTTTTTAGGGTTCAGGTCAAAGTTGTAGAGCTTTTATTGGGAGGAGAAAAGCCTCATTTGGGGGGGTTAAGGTGGGTGCAGGCTTCTTTGGAGAGGGGAGTTCCGTTTTTTGGGGGGAGAGGCAAGGGAACTAGGGGTTGAGTCACTCACAAAAACATCGCTATGGATGACATGGAAGCTCTGTCTTCCCTTCCTGAGTTGAAACAACAATGGAGGGCAGGACAAGGGGGTGAGGCAGAAGTCAGATTTACCTACGCAGAGGAAAGGGAGTCAGAGATCAACCACGATCTACCAAAACATCATGGGGATCTACCAGTAGATCGCAACCGACCTGTTGGACATCCCTGATCTAATGGATCCGCTCCATTCAAAGTATTTCAGATAGACTTTAAAACAATTTGGTTTTACAACAGCACTAAAAAAAAAAAAATCTTGCAGAAACTGGGGCTTATGGTACATGAATTAGTGCTTACCAAAGGGGGGAAAAAGAAAGATCAACTTAAAAAACTAAGCAGCCATTTTGAGGTAACAGCAGAGCAGAAGTTAGAGGGTGATGACGGCGACAGATTTCCCCTGTTGAGATCCTAATTAGCACTCCAGTTCATAAAAAGCCACGGGTCGTTGCAACCTAGCAATCATGCATGTTAGGGTGCCAAACGAAAGTTAGTGCATTGTGTGAAACTTACATGCCGCCAGTCTTAGAAGGCAAGGCTGCCTGCGAGGCCTCCCTGTCCCTAACAGCAGGCTCTCTCAGGTCAATGTTCACTGCACCTTCCTGAGCTTCTGCAACAGGCGGAAGAGGGCCAGCCATAGCCGTGCTGTCTGCACTGACTTCAAGGGTTATGTCACTGGCTAGGTCACTGCTATCGGCATAAAGCAATTCCATCTGGGTCGTCGTCCTACGGCGGGCCTGCAATCAATTGGAAGAGGAGAATAAAAACACTTTTGCATGAAGCACCAAACGGTTTGCATATATTGTATGTGTGCTGGATCCCAGGGTCCTTATCCCTAAACCCTGCCTGACTACAATTTAAAAATACAAATCTGCTCCATTTTACTTTGTTATAAAAAAATAAATCTGTCACCATTACTAAGTACCAGATCTATTTCCAGATTCACCTTCAGTACCTGGCCAGAATCAGGATTCACATAGCAAGCTTAGGAGCCTCCCTAGTTTCACTGTAGCCCAGACTGCTGACAGACACATGCAATGCAAAAAAACCCAAGCTTAGTACAAAAGTCATTTCTGCTTTTTGGGAGGGAGCGGATTTGCACAACATGTTAAGCCAAACTAAGGCTGTACAATATCAGAGCTCACAGCCTCTTCACTCCTCTCAGGTTCATTTTAATCTCTCGCTAAGCCATAGATGGGCTCCTGGTGTCAAGCAAAACAGAAAGGTTGCAAAAATTGTTTTAAGCGGTACTTGTATTTGGGGGGTGGGGGTGGAAGGAGGTAACAGAAGATGCCATAACTGCACAAAAGACTGCTATATTAGTATCCACACATCTTACCTTGTTTTTAGGCTTGACTTCGCCGCAAAGCTTCATGAGGTCTGAAGATAAAGAACTGTAAACGAAATTAGCAATTTAGCGGGGATCTCTGAGAAACAAGGCAACTCCCTCCCTCCTTGGGCAGCTAGCCATGACAGCAGCTACAGTGAGACAGCTTTGAGTGTTATTTCATGGTAAATACCTACAGATAAATAAATAAACCTATTTCACCCAAGCACATAGCTTTCTTCTAACTACGACTTTTGAGCTGACTTTAGGTTAGTTCAAATATGCAAGGCTTCACTTGACGCTACAGTCGTTGGGAGATGTTAGTGCACGGCACCCTTTATCAGCCTGAAGGTGGGCTGGGTGGGCCAGAAAATGGAGTGGGTGGGAGGAAAGGCTCAACATGTTGTTCCCAGCAGCAGGAGGAAAGGGAAGCTGCTGATATATTTGAGGCAGGTCTCAGGGCAAGGGGAGAGGGAACCTGGGGTGAGAATGGGGTGAGGAAGGAAAGATGGTTTGAGGGAGAAGGAGAACAGAGTATAGCAGGAAGGAAGAGGGGAAAAAGAAGACGCTGAGACAGCAGAGAGGGAGAGAGATAAGGAAGATTTGCCACAGAGGAGGAGGCAAGGGACTGGCAAGCCTGAAGAGGTAGGAGAAAGGTTTGGGGAAGGCCACTATGCTGCAAAACAGACATTTAAAGCGAGAGGTGAAGAAAGGGGTACCCAGACTGGCAGATCAAGGGAGCCACCAGACAGTGACTGAAGTGAAGGCAACACCTTGGGGCTCTGAGGACCTCAGAGCTCTTCAGAAAGGAGAGGAAACTTATCAAAACCATCTTCAAGTGAAGAGTAAGCATGTCTGACATGGCCCCAAATTTTGGGTTTGTTTCCAGAGTATGTAGAGGCAGGACAAACCAATTGGCCCAGGAAATCAGTGAAGCAGATAAAGAGATTCGAGGTTCTTTTTCATTCAGTTATCTGGGAGACCTGGCTAAAGCCAGGCCTCCTGGTTTATGGATATGTGAAAATAAGCCAAGGGTTGGAGCCAAACAGTGTCGCTGCTAGTTAGAGGGGGAAGTTCACTATTTTTGAGAGTTAGCCCCTTGCCAAATTGCTCGTTCCTCAGTTTGCTTAGAACTGGCTAAGGAACATTCCGAGAGAGGGTCACATTAATTCATTGCAAATAAAATCCATTTTAGAGGTAGCTATTGGTTACTGTTTATGTTCTTTTCTCACCTTCCTTCTGCCCCGGGGCTATTCAAAGGAGCATCTTCATCAGTGCTATCTTCCACATTTTCTGGAAAATTCCCAAAGTCGTTATTTTGTTAGAGAGTTTCACACGCAGCATATATCTACCCCAAAGGCTCCTCATATTGCCCAAAACAAGGATAATATGCACTGCCTTCCATATTTTAAACTCTCACACTTAATTCATTTTTTACTTAAGGTAAGAGTTAAACTGAACTAGTTTCCCATAATGTCCCTGATGCTGAATCTAGTTGCTCGACTTTACTTTCCCCAAATACCCAGGAAGAATAGGTTTTCTGTTTGTTTTTTGTTTTGAATTGACAAACCATCACATAGGAAAATTATAAACGTATCACTAGGAAAGCAGGAAGGACAAACATAATATATTCGGCATAGACATATAATATCCCTGTATACCCGTTTTTCATTATGGCTCTGAATAAATATTGAGTTGAGGGGCAGTGAGAAAGATAGATGGGGTGTATTCTACTTTGCATTCCTTTAGCTTCTACTTTGACAAAATACTGCACTTGACAGACAAACAACCATTTGGGCCCTATAAAGTGAGATGATTTCACTACTCTACATTTACACAACAGCTTCCTAAACATCTACAACATCAATAGAGGGAACAGGAAGGAAGAAAAGCTACACAGATGAAATGGAACCTGCAACAAACAGTGCCAGTGAGAACTATTCGTCTGCTCACACAAGAAAAAGAAACACTAGCATGCTTGTCAATTACAGCCACAATACATCATAAACACGCCAGCATGCAGGGATATGCCAAATGGACGAGCCCATAATAAAATGTACCACCCGTCACTGAATGTATACCAAGTTTATTTCAGAAACATATAGAGAGAACAGTGGGGAGACAAGACAAAAAGGTAACTGTGATGTCTCTAGGGTCCTTTGGGGTCCTTTACCCTGCTGCCACTCAAGCAAGGCACTTGGTGAACCGGACTGAACAGATGTCTAGCTACTATGGTTTTACCAATGGAAGTATATTCACCATAACGCACGTCCAAACCAAAGTCAGTACCTGGAATCAGCACATGCACAAAGCAACTGCTAGGGTCAAGGTTGTAAGCTGCACCATTCAGGCAAACTTTTCCCACCCTCATTGTGCTCCTCAAAGCACCATGTTACCCACATCTCTCATTGTACTTCTTCTCTTCGCCCCACACACCCCACAGTTGTCTACTTCTTCTTACTCATCCCCATCTCCTGGAAGACTGTGGATACGTCTGCTCATTACTTAGCTCCAGGATTGTAACTTGGGAGAGAGACTCTGCGCTTCCAGCTCACATGCTCCCTTCCCTATGACTGGAAGGACAAGGGAGCCACTGAACTGTGGAAGACGAAGAACTTTCTGTTAACTATTCTACTCACAAACTAAGGGTAGGAGCATGTGAGCCTGAAACCTACTCCAAGTCTCACCCTGGGTTCGGTTTTAGGGACCAAGAAACATACACCCTTTAAAGCACAGCACCACATTAACTTGAGACTGCATTCTAGTGGGTATGCATGGAGCAAACCTTGACCCATTCATATATTTATGTGGTACGGCACTAAAATAGTGTGGTTGAAGAGCTTGACATAAGCTCCAGCTCTCCAGATTGCCTTCAGGCCATCAACGCAATGGACACTAACGCAGAGGAAGCTATACAGAACATCTTGATGAAATAAATTTGAACAGAATAGCCTGACCAGTAGCTTTCTTTGATTACTGTATGGCAATTTTAAAAAACCAGAAAACCACACACCTGTTTTACAGTTCAGTATGAATGTTTTCACTGCCCATTTGCATGTACTGAGTTATAGCCATTGCTTAACTATGCAATACACAACTTGATAAGGCACGTTCACCCTAACACATGAATTTTAAAACAAGATTCCTATAAAGCACTCATCGTCTCTGTGTTGCTAAAATGAATTTTAGAGTTAATGTGGGGGTTTTTTTCTGGGGGGAAATGGTTATGTGTGTTACAGCTACAGTAAAAGAGAGCAGCACATAAATGTATCAGCAGATAGTGTATCAGCCACAGCGTCCCAGGTGAAGAACGAAAAGCTTTTAAGTACATTCACACTGTTTGCATTCGTGCCAGTCTCAGTTGTTAACATCCAATATTTTGTAAGAAGTTTGTGTCTAAGGAAATAGGACTCTGAGTGTATCTCCTAAACAGTGCATGCAAACTTTTATGTATGCGTACGTTCTAAGATGCGCCAGTTAGTGTACACGTGTATCATTAGTATCTCATGCAGCTGTGAGGTACACAGAAAGCTACATATACTTACCCAGCGGAACGCTATCTAGGTCTGTGTAAAACAACAGCGAGGAGGAAACAAAAAGCAACACTCCAATCAAAACCAATCCATTTGCAGAGTGGGAAATAAGAGAGTCCTATGTTACACTATAATCAGATTAAACTATCAGAACTAGCGGAATAGATGCCATAAAGTACACATCACAAGTTTTTTTAATAAGAGAAGTTAAGAATGTTATTTTTAAAATTATTCCAATTTGAAAGACACCTAATTTTGTTTTGTTTTGTTTTTTAAATTACCCAAATATTGAATTCAAGCTATAAAACAGTGATTAACTATGAGATTTCCTGATTTTCATTGCTGGGTGCACTGTTATTTGGGGGGAATACCTTTACATGCACAAAAAGTACAGCATCTATTCACAAAGCACCTTATTTGAAACACACCTAATAAAACATGCATCATTGGCAAACCTAGCATGCAGTATAATTCCATTTTGTAGAGTATTCAAATTACCTTGCAAGGCATGGCCTAGCAGAGCATCAAGTTCCGGATTTAATTCTGCCTTCTCTTTCAACATGTGAAACAGCAGCTGGTTTTGCGTTGCACTGGTAATTTCTGTTTGTTTGAGGCGTCCTTCAAGTACTTTAATCTGAGCTTCCTTCTGAGCTGCTTGGAGACCCTGTTAAAGATGGGGGGGGGGGAAATAGCTTGATTATCTATTCCAAATAACTTTGTGTAAGTGGACGGGCATAGATATTCATTGTATCTATGGGGTGCTATCCTGAGAGAGGGGTTACTGTATATATTCGGCACCATCCCACAATGCCTCCCAATACAATGGGACTTTTGGTTTCTCTCTTCCTCCCTCCAACATCCCCCATGCACTTCCCAAATCTGTCTCAAAGCACTGTCTCCCAGCCCTCTGGGGCAGATTTGGGCAGTGCTGGGGGCAGGGAGGAAAGGAAGGCATATCCACACAGTGGCGTAGCGTGGGGGGTGCAGGGGGGGCCGGCCGCACTGGGCGCAACATCTGGGGGTTAGGGTTAGGGGGCGCAAATCCACGGGTTAGGGGGCGCAAATTACTTGCCTTGCCCCGGGTGCTGACAACCCATGCTACGCCACTGTATCCACATTCGGCAAGTGGGTGCCTGCTTGTGCTATTTTGGATTTCTTTCACATTTTTGGACTATACCGTTTTAAAGTCTAACATTCTTGTCAAGATCCGGCGATGTCACCCAGCCATTAGCCCATGCAATGGTAATCCAGTACAAGGCACAACAGGGTTCCCACCAGGTGTGTTACCTTATTAATGCCCATTGTAAGGAAATGGTCAAGTAGATACCGAGCTTCTGTTAGAGTGCAGGCATTGATTACCGCAGTGACGTCCAGAATCTCTCCTTCTTCCTGCATAAATCAAAGACAGCAGAGTGGTTAGTCAGGGGGGAAAATCACATGAATGCTATATGGCTGTTGTTGTTGTTTAGTCGTTTAGTCATGTCCGACTCTTCGTGACCCCATGGACCAGAGCATGCCAGGCACTCCTGTCTTCCACTGCCTCCCGCAGTTTGGTCAAACTCATGCTGGTAGCTTCGAGAACACTGTCCAACCATCTCATCCTCTGCTGTCCTCTTCTCCTTGTGCCCTTCATCTTTCCCAACATCAGGGTCTTTTCCAGGGAGTCTTCTCTTCTCATGAGGTGGCCAAAGTCTTGGAGTCTCAGCTTCACGATCTGTCCTTCCAGTGAGCACTCAGGGCTGATTTCCTTCAGAATGGATAGCTTTGATCTTCTTGCAGTCCATGGGACTCTCAAGAGTCTCCTCCAGCACCATAATTCAAAAGCATCAATTCTTTGGCGATCAGACTTCTTTATGGTCCAGCTCTCACTTCCATACATCACTACTGGGAAAACCATACTTTTAACTATACGGACCTTTGTTGGCAAGGTGATGTCTCTGCTTTTTAAGATGCTGTCTAGGTTTGTCATTGCTTTTCTCCCAAGAAGCAGGCGTCTTTTAATTTCATGACTGCTGTCACCGTCTGCAGTGATCATGGAGACCAAGAAAGTCAAATCTCTCACTGCCTCCCTTTCTTCCCCTTCTATTTGCCAGGAAGTGATGGGCCCAGTGGCCATGATCTTCGTTTTTTTTTTATGTTGAGCTTCAGACCATATTTTGCGCTCTCCTCTTTCACCCTCATTAAAGGGTTCTTTAATTGCTCCTCACTTTCTGCCATCAAGCTTGTGTCATCTGCATATCTGAGGTTGTTGATATTTCTTCCGGCAATCTTAATTCCGGCTTCGGAATCATCCAGCCCAGCCTTTCGCATGATGAATTTGGCTATATGGCTACGGGAATGTTATTCCAATAGGAACTTTTCAAAATTAAAGTGAATTCTATTAAGCCAGAATATTTAGAAAAGTAACACAAACCAAGCTTCTTTTAAGAGATATGATTATTCGGACTTGCAAAAATCAACTAAGTGCCAAATTTTCAGCACATTCAGCTGTATGAAAGTATAAGTATATTTCAAGCAAAATATATTGAAAATGCAAAATTGGGAAAGGATGAGAGACAGTCCATAATTTACAGTTCAATATTACGCATGTTTACTCTGAAGTTGTGTTCAATGTGACTTACTCACAGTCAAGCGCCTATAGGGTTGCAGCCTTGCATAGCTATGTAGGAGGGTGTTCACTTACTTATGGCTTTGATTTAGAAATAAAATTATTATGAAACCGTACAAATGAAAGTTATAGCTAGATCTTTAATCTAGTTCATAAATGCAACAAAAGCTGGCTCTGATGTTTAAATTTGCATGCAATCCATACAGCACATAAATGCAGAAAACTGCAGAGTGCAATTAATAGCTGAATAAAAGAAAATTAATTCCCTATCTGAACATAATTCTTTCACAAAACCTTTGGGGCTGACATACCTTTGCTTCCTCCATCTGCATGATATTTGCTTGACAGTCAGAAATACTGTCATTGATGTAATCTATATTTGCAGTCAGTGACTCCATCTCTTCATTGATGTTGTGGATGTTTTTATCGGTCTCTGGGCCACCTTCTTTGATAACTCTCTCCCTCCTTTTGGAAAGCTTCTCTTTCCTTTTGGTAAGTTCTTCACGTTGCTGTAATTAAAATGTATGTGAAACACAAGCTGTGAAAATTGGCCAGTCAAATTTTTTACAGGAGAATAAAGGACCCCTGACCATTAGGTCCAGTCGTGACCAACTCTGGGGTTGTGGTGCTCATCTCGCTCTATGGGCCGAGGGAGCTGGCGTTTGTCCGCAGACAGCTTCCGGGTCATGTGGCCAGCATGACTAAGCCGCTTCTGGAGAACCAGAGCTGCGCACGGAAACGCCATTTACCTTCCCACCCACCAGAGCGGTTCCTATTTATCTACTTGCACTTTGACGTGCTTTCAAACTGCTAGGTTGGCAGGAGCTGGGACCGAGCAACGGGAGCTCACCCCATCACAGGGATTCAAACCGCCGACCTTCTGATCGGCAAGTCCTAGGCTCTGTGGTTTAACCCACAGCGCCACCTGTGTCTTACAGGAGAATACTAAGTGAGATAAAGCAGACATGACTTTTCATTGCATTTCTGTGGGAGGAAGAAACATTAAGCAGCAAATATGCAACTTAACAGCTGGCCTTATGACATTAAAGGGTGGTTCATACATGCATAGCTAATTAATATACACTTAATGACTGGAAACTGAATATATAAACAGGTTCCACTGAAAAGCTCTGTGAAAGCTGGAGGTAATATGAAAATTCAATGGTGGCTTTATATTTTCCAGGTCCATTTTTTCGCATGCCAAAACTAGCAAAAAACAGCATCATGTCTCAACATGATGGACATACAGTGTTACCTCAGGTTAAGAACTTAATTCGTTCCGGAGGTCCGTTCTTAACCTGAAACTGTTCTCAACCTGAAGCACCACTTTAGCTAATGGGGCCTCCCGCTGCCGCTGCACCGCCGTTGTGCAATTTCTGTTCTCATCCTGAAGCAAAGTTCTTAACGTAATATTTCTGGGTTAGCAGAGTCTATAACCTGAAGCGTATGTAACCTGAAGCGCATGTAACCCAAGGTACCACTGTACATGCACTGACCAGGGCAAAAGTACTTTACTTTTCACCCAACAGAAAAGTGGCATTTTCCCAGATGTTGCAAGTAGACGAAGGGGTGAGAAAGAAAGAAAGAAAGAAAGAAAGAAAGAAAGAAAGAAAGAAAGAAAGAAAGAGAAAGCTCTACCTTAAGTAGTCTATTCATGTCAGTCTCCATATTGGATATGGTCATTTTCTGCATAATGATTTCAGTCACCCTCCGTTCGAGTAACTGCCACTTCATTCTCGCTCCCTTGGAGGTATAAACTCTTGTGGTCATTGCTTTTCTTTGATATTTACTCCTGTAAGCAATTCAAAGATTTACGTCGTTCACATAAAATGCTATAACATTTTTATGCAGTACCAGTAATCATAAAAGAGAACACTTTTAATATTTGAAATCTGAGGGGGATGTGCGACTCTTTTTCAAAAAATCTTAAATCATGTGTGTTCAGTATCGCAGATTGCTTAAAACAGCCACTTGTTTCCTATCAGTGTCCTTCTCACTGTATTCAAACTATTCCTTCAACTGCCTCATGATAGAGAGATAAAGGAGCAGACCTCAAATATTCCATTGTATGAAGGTACTTTACTCAAACATCTGTCATTGTTTTAAACCATGGGTAGGCAAACTAAGGCCCGAGGGCCAGATCCAGCCCAATTGTTTTCTAAATCTGGCCCATGGACGGTACGGAAATCAGCGTGTTTTTACATGAGTAGAATGTGTCCTTTTATTTGAAATGCATCTCTGGGTTATTTATGGGGCATAGGAATTTGAATAGAAATATAGTCCGCCCACCCCCCAATGTCTGAGGGACAGTGGACCAGCCCCCTGCTGAAAAAGTTTGCTGACCCCTGTTTTAAACCATCACTTGTGTTCTCTTCTCACTCTCATGCAATCACCACTGTTGTTGTAAACCCGCCTTCTCCTTTCCTCCCCATCACATCCCAACCCCATCCACATCCAGGATTATAACGCAGCACCATAAATCCTCCCGTGGGAGTTGCAAAATGACGTTTTTAATGTCTACAGGAAGACAAGACTACAAAAGTAGCAAGGTAATAACAGGTTTGCCCATCGTTACCTGGTTCCATTGGTCGTAGCTGCTGGCAATGCTTGGACCCTTGCTACGGGTATCCGCATCTTCTGTTGTGACGCTGCTCTCGATCCTTCATTGTCTACCGATGAGACACTAGAACTTGGTTCGTGATTCACCTGCTCGGGCAGACTCAGCTTCCGGCTTGCCCTCCCAGCCACCTTATCAGACAAAGGTCTTGCCTGCCGACGAAGAGCTGTAACCTAAAGCAGTGAGACAACAGTGTCTCATAAGGACCTATTTAATGTACAAATTATAGGAATTTCAAATAATAGCTTGCACTTAATTGCAGCACTAAAATAATCCGGCACCTCTTCTGTTTTCCGGCGCAAAACAACTTCCTGATTCCTCTTCTGAGCCTCCAGAAGTTTTAGCTGATGCTGTAAAGAAAAGCCAATAAGAAGTCAAGGATTTGGATACTTTTAAAAATTGTTGTTTTTTTTAAATCTATGTCATTTTAAATTCTTATTGATATTAATGTTGTTTTAGATTTTATGATTTATTTGGGGGGAAATTTCCATTTGGCTGTACCTTTCGATGTGCTTCATTTATTATGACTTTTGTTAAGTTGGTAATTATGTAAATCTTGTCATGCTGTAAGCCGCCTTGAGTATTGTTTTAACTATGAAAGCAGCATACAAATAAAATGATGATGATGAGATACAATTCTCTCAATACCATCATTCAATTAATTGGTACAACCAGCCAAGGAAGGGGGACATTTGTTGATATTTCCTCTATAAAGGTAAAGGGACCCCTGACCCTTAGGTCCAGTCGTGGCCGACTCTGGGGTTGCGGCACTCATCTCACTTTAGTGGCCGAGGGAGCCGGCGTACAGCTTCTGGGTCATGTGGCCAGCATGACTAAGCCACTTCTGGCAAACCAGAGCAGCGCATAGAAACGCCGTTTACCTTCCCGCCAGAGTGGTATCTATTTATCTACTTGCACTTTGACGTGCTTTCAAACTGCTAGGTGGGCAGGAGCTGGGACTGAGCAACGGGAGCTCACCCCGTCGCAGGGATGCGAACCGCCAACCTTCTGATTGGCAAGTCTTAGGCTCTGTGGTTTAACCCAGGTTTAATGCTTATAGGGGTAAGCATTAAATAGTAATCCCACTTCACATACAAGAACAAGAACAGCACAGTCCTATGGACTCAGAAGTTCGTTCCACTATCTTTGAAAGGCTTGTTGCCAAATAAGTATGCACAGGATTGAAATCTTCCACAATGTGTTAGCAAGCCAGCCCCATGAATTAACTGCTTACCAATACCATATGAAATATCTTGCAGAAACGTATCAACTGAAAACTGTATTCTACTTTTATTGCTGGCTTAGTACAATGAGTAGTCAGCCAAATTCAATCCGCCTATTCGTTGCTAAAGCAGTAATAAAATAGCACATGTCAACACCTGAAAACCTTTACAAAGCTTTCGGGAGCTTTTGAAATTCATACAACATAAAAACCCCCACAGTAGATACATTTATTAATCACCTCTCGTTTTCGCTGCTCCTTTTTCAGCTGAGCAATCTCTCTATTTCTTCTAGATTCATTCATCCTGGCTTTCTCTTGCTCTTCTTTCATTTGCTTCATAAGACGAACCTGTATAAAATTATTCAAATTTTTTTATTTTTTATTATTCAAATAAAATTATGCAGCTTTGCTTTTCACACACTCAAATCACGTGGGAGAAAGCTGTTTTTGTTTTGCTTTTTGCTACAAGGCTGATGCCCTTTTACCATACTTAATAATCCTTCATTGTAATCACTCTCCTGGCGAGTATTGCTGCAATGTGATTTGCTACCTTAACGCTAACAAGCAGTTAGGTAACAGGACCGTCTTCTGAGACATTTTCGAATTCCACAGTTAGCAAGAGTGAATTCAGGCAACTGTTTGCAAAGTGGGAGGCAGAGTTGTCTGCAGTCTCTGCCCTAGCAGTGAGAGTGTCATGCAATTGCACCCAGCCAGAAATACAAGGAAGCAAGGAAGCTTTGAAAAGAAACTTTCCTCACCATTTGGGTGAACGCTTACAAAATAAATAGCTTCTCCAAGAAACTGTATACCACAGTAAGTTACTACTTGGTAGGCGGTCATCCTAACTAGATGATCAAAATGGAGAATAATTTCAGTCTTGAACTGACCAGCTTTAACACTCTTTTTTAAGCAGAAAAAATAAATCCATAATGCCAGGGGATATAGTTCATTGTTCAGGTAGACACGTGCACCATTGGATTCTGTGCTTTAAAAAAAAAAGTACCTTTGTTTTCTTCATCTCTGCCACATCCTGCTGCAATTTTTTCAGTTGTTTTTCATACTGAGATTGATTTTTAAGTAATCGTGCGTGTTCTTTCTGAGCAGCCTGAAGCCTCTGCAGCTCTTTATTCATGGATTGGAGCTTCTTTTCATACTCTGTTTTAACCTTTTTTGCCTTTTCTTCTGAGCAAGATTCCACCGAACCTAAAGAAATGGCAATGGATTTCTCAGTTTATAAATCATGAACCAATACATTCAGTGCCTAACTTGCAATGCCAAGATTTCATTTGCACGTCTTTTTTTTTTTTCGCCAAGGCTTTAGTGTGAACGAAAAAGGGATATGCAAAATATAATTTCCAATATCACATCAATTCCATCCGTCCTCTAAGTTTAGAGTTTTCCAAACTGTGTGTCATGACATGTTAGTGTGTCGGCTGCAGTGTGTAGGTGGGTCGTGTGAAAGCTCCCCATGCTCCTACCGGAGCATGTCTAAAAAGTGTGTCACCAACATGGAAAGTCAGGAAAGCTCTGCTCTAAGTGATGCTCAGTGCTAGAGGGCAATTAACCCATGTTAGGCTGACAACAAGACTATGAGGTAGCTTAGATTGAGAGAAGGCAAGTGACAGATTCTGTGGGAGTTTGAACCAAGGTCCCCTAGTGAGTGATTACACTGGCTATCTTATTCTATTAAAATTTGTATCCCACTACATTTTGAAGGTCGGCGGTTTGAATCCACTCGACGGGGTGAGCTCCCGTTGCTTGGTACCTGCTCCTGCCAACCTAGCAGTTCGAAAGCACATCAAAGTGCAAGTAGATAAATAGGTACCGCTCCAGTGGGAAGGTAAACGGCATTTCCATGCACTGCTATGGTTCGCCAGAAGTGGCTCAGTCATGCTGGCCACATGACCCAGAAAAACTGTCTGTGGCCAAGATGGCTCCCTCAGCCAGTAAAGCGAGATGAGCGCTGCAACCCCAGAGTCGTCTGCGACTGGACTTAACTGTCAGGGTTTTTTTCCCTTTACTTTACATTTTGAGATGATATGGAAGTCATGTCATAAGTATGACTGACACTGGCATGTCTTCACTAAGTTCTCAATGTGGCCTATACAACAGCTTCACAATGGCATTCTTCTTACCCAGATTTTGAAGCACCTGATCTCTTTCAAGTTGGGTATCTCGAATCTTATGTTGTAGCATCATTAGCTTCTCTTCATATTGTCTTTTTAAGGTCTGAAGTCTTCGTTGACTGTTTTCCAGTTCATCTATCAGCTTCTGTTTTATGGCAATTTCACATGTGATGTTTGCTAGGTCTGCCTGATAGCTTGCTGTAGTTAAAAAAACACAAATAAATACAAGCAACACTGTAGCCAATCAGCCTATACAGCTGCAAAAGTTATGTAAACTAGGAATGCACCTGATAAAAGGATGCTAATTTAAGCAAACATTGTACACACTGTTTTTTGCAACAATGGTACACTCCAAATACAGTAGCTTAGTGTAAGTACTAGAACTTTGAAGCAAAAATCCCAGGTCTGGCAGATGTCAAAATGTCTCCATTACATACTTAGACTAGTCATTCAAAAATACTTACATCAACATGTATTTCCTGGAAATGATCATTCAAATTACTAGCCTTTAACATGAAGTTCCCCATCGCTAATTTAACTCAGGACATAGCTGTTAACGGCAGCCTGCACACTGCTTCCCCTAACCCGAAGATGCCCATTTAGGTCTTTGGAAAATTTGACACGAGTTCTCTGCATAAACAGCTGCAAAAATCTCTAACATTATTGGAGCTGGTGTCACCTTTTTCATCAGAATCAGAATCGGAATCATCCGAGCTTTCCACAACTTCCATGTCATCTTCATCTTCCTCGTCATCTTCCTCGTCATCTTCACGGTCACTAAGCTCCTGACCTTCTTCCTAAAGTAAGAAAAGGAGAAAGAGGATAAAAATGGAATTGCTCCACAAATTCCTTATTTTAAGTACAAAGACAATTTTAACTTTAACCGGTTCATAACTAAATATTCTGCTCAAATACACAACTATTATAAGACTACCTGTGACAGAATTAGTTGCATGTGCTTTGCTTTAATTAATATTTACTTACGAAGTTTACTTATGTCCTTTCTCTGATTGCAGGCTAAGACCCTACCTGCCCACAGACTGTCTCGCCAGAGTGGTGCATGCTCTAGTTATCTCCCGCTTGGACTACTGCGGGACTACCTTTGAAGGTGACCCAGAAACTGCAATTAATCCAGAATGCGGCAGCTAAACTGGTGACTGGGAGTGGCCGCCGGGACCACATAACACCGGTTCTGAGAGATCTGCATTGGCTCCCAGTACGTTTCCGAGCACAATTCAAAGTGTTGGTGCTGACCTTTAAAGCCCTAAACGGCCTCGGTCCTGTATACCTGAAGGAGCGTCTCCACCCCCATCGTTCAGCCCAGACACTGAGATCCAGCGCCGAGGGCCTACTGGCAGTTTCCTCATTGCGAGAAGTGAGGTTACAGGGAACCAGACAGAGGGCCTTCTCAGTAGTGGCGCCCGCCCTGTGGAACACCTTTCCTTCAGATGTGAAGGAAATAAGCAGCTATCCTATCTGTAAAAGACATCTGAAGGCAACCCTGTTCAGGGAAGTTTTTAATATTTAACGCTGTACTGTTTTTAACACTTGATTGGGAGCCACCCAGAGTGGCTGGGGATACTCAGCCAGATGGGCAGGGTATAAATAATAAATTATTACCATTATTATTATTATTATTATTATTATTATTATTATTATTTCAAGTTTTGCCTTTCTGAATCATAAAAAGGCAGGGAGGCAGTGCAAGAGTTTTATTAGTATTGACGGAATATATTAAGATCACAATACTTACTGCTTCCAGTTCATTATTCTCTCTTTCAGAAGCGCCCTTTTCGTCCCTCTTCTCCTGCTCATTGTCTGTGCTCTCCTCTTTAACAGTACTATGATAAGAAATACAAAAGGGGTCATAAAATACAAGAAGGTGGTTATTTCCCCTCTCCTCAAACCATCAACCTGGCTAAAGCACCAGCTACAACCTGGTGCTTCACTGAAAGGAGAATGTGAAAGGCAAGGGGCATCACAGTATTCAACATTTTAGCTTCATGGCTTCTTGCAAGATCAAATGGTTTGAAATGGCAAGGAGAACCATAAAGATCCCAACAACTGTTTCCCCCATCATGCATAAAGTTGCAGTCTGGAGATTCAGAAGTGGAGCTAAAAGTTAATGGATGGTAAAGTTCAAATGGGAAAAGGGAAAGCATTGCAGACAGACAACCAGAAAGGCACTGGAGAACCACAGAGTGCCTAAAACCAGCCTTTGCCAACCTTGTGCCCTCCTGATGTTTTGGACTACAACTCCCATCAGCCCCAGTTGTAGTCAGCCCCAGCCAGTTGTAGTCCGAAATATCTGGAGCCACCAGGTTGGCAAAGGCTGGTCTACAGCATGCCAGAGCAGCTTAGAGTTAAGCTGGGTGTAATATATAAACTGGAACCACAGAAGCCAGAAAAATATCCCTAAAATCACAGGCCTGTACATAAAATGATTATGTACTACCCACGGAGATAATTTAAGGAGCAGAAGGAAAATCAAAACAGCATGCCAAGAAATGCAGGTTTAGCAAGCGTGTGTGTGTGTGTGTGTGTGTGTGTGTGTGTGTTTGTAACAAATGCAAGAAAATCCTAGCTATATTTACCCAGAAATAAGTCCCACTGAGTTCAACGGCACTCAGTCCCTTGCAAGTGTGTTTTGGCTTGCAACCTTAATCATGGAGGAATGGGCCCCAGACAATTTATGGATTCTTCAAAATTAGCTGTCCCACACATATGGATCTTAGGTGAGCTGCTTGTGTGATGGCTCCCCCAAACCTTTTTTGGCCAGTTTAAAAGGTGGGCAGAGCCAATCCCCCAACATCAGTCCTATGCTGGGTGACAAATTCCCCTGCAGTGGGGCAAACTATGGGCTACCAAAGAAAACGCAAGTGGCTCACAGGTTCTCCATCCCTGTACACTCTGGCTAGAAATATCCTGATTACAGTTATCCACACTACAATAATCTCTAAGTTGCAACATATAATATGCAGTGTGCCTTTGACTTCCAGCTGGTACAAAGTAGAGAGTTAACACTGACTGGTGAATGCAAGCATATTATGCCATGCATTTGTCACAAGCTATGGCTTATAGTCTGTTTACAGGTCCAATTCAGAGTGCCGGTGCTAGACTGAGCCTAGGTCACATGAAGGATTGCCTCTTCACACATGCAAGGACCCTAAGATTATCTTAAGAGGTCCTTCTACGAGTACCCCTATAAAACGAGAGGCACCTATTGAAAAAGTTCCTCTGCTAACAAACCTTGTAGTAAAAACCTTTCCTAGTCTGCATCTGTGCCAGAATGTGTTGTTTTTTTACTCTTTTAAGTTTTTTATTGTTTGTTTGTTTGCCACCCTGGGCTCCTTTGGGAAGAAGGAAGGGTATGATATAAATTTAATTTAAAACAGTAATGATAAAAGTAATAAGGAGAAGCCTGTTATCTTCTCCGGCTTTTTAATTTTAAAACATTTTAAATATATTTATTTATTTTTGGATCTGTTATATTAATCATATTCTCCACTACTGGTCTTAGTATGGGTTTATTCTGTTGCTCTTTGTATTCTGTTTTATATTTTATTTTCATGTTGTGTGGTATTAATTTATTTTTCCGTCTAAACCCATCTTGAGAACTCTTATGTACTGAAGTTCTCACCCTGGGCCAGCAGGGGGATACTGTAGATAATTCAGGTCCACATATGCAAATAAGGGATTGAAAGTGGCGTTCAGTGATTGGATAGTTACAGAAAGTGGTTACTGTTGCGTTCTAGTGAAGCTCTATATAAGCAGGCTGGCTGAACCCTTCAGTTCAGTTCTGTTCTGGCCTGTGAATAAACAAGAGCTGTTTGAAGAATCGCTGTGTCGTCTGATATGTTCACCCACAACTTAACAAGAACTGTGGCCATTGAGCAGTATTTAAATACTGAAAACAATGAAGAAGAAGAAGAAGAAGAAGAAGAAGAAGAAGAAGAAGAAGAAGATTCATCCACACATATATAATGTTATTTTTTATCTATCTTGAGCCTTCAGGAGTGGACGAAAAGAAATGTAAATAAATAACATCTAACACATTACAAATTTTAGTCAGACTTATCTATTGTGATAGGGTAGTAAAGAGGAAATAATTGTAAAGCCAGCTAAAAATGTGATCCGCAAACAGCAGAGGTCATAAAACGAAGGGCAAAGAAGATGCAAATAAGCCAGTGGTGCTGCTATAGGACGAGAAACACGTCTACAACATTTAGCAAACTCATGTATTCAATGGGGAAAAACAAACAGATAGAACAAGGTCACCAGCCAATCAAATGCTAAACCTAAGCACTGAGCCTTTCTTGGTCTCAGCTGAAAGCCACCCTTTCTTAATACCTTCTTTCCCAATATGACTAATTCTAGTGACACAAGAGGAAGAGGGGCAAGTGTCTTTTTAAAAAGTGACACTAGCTGCATGGAGCTCCCGTACAAAGTTTTTTCCAGGCAGTTTCCATGGAGCCCATCTGTGCTAAAAGTCAAGTGAGTTGTTTTGCTGCCACAGCTGTTATCCTTTAGATTCCCAGACCTAAACAGATGAATGCGTGGCTTATAGCCTTTTTTTCTCCTATTCACATGCTTCCAATGCTCTCCCCTCTACGGTGTGTTAATCCACACAGTCATCTTGGTCCGCCCGCTTCTTGGTATGTTAAGATCGTCCTTGCAATTCTTTGAACTTGAATCAATGCTCTTGTAAAATGAAAGTTCACAACTGACTCACGCTCTATACTCAAGATCATTAATACTTTACAAGAAATCCCATGCCTAATGCATCCTGGGAACAGATTGGCTTTCAAGGAAGCCCCAATCCCATCATTGACTCCCTTCGCCCCTGAAGCTAGATTGCAAAACTGATTGCAAAACTAGTTATTCCCAAATTCAATAGGACTTACTTCTCAGTAGGCATAGGTAAAGGTAAAGGGACCCCTGACCGTTAGGTCCAGTCGCGGATGACTCTGGGGTTGCGGCGCTCATCTTGCTTTACTGGCCGAAGAGGCCGGCGTTTGTCCGCAGACAGCTTCCAGGTCATGTGGCCAGCATGACTAAGCCTCTTCTGGCGAACCAGAGCAGCGCACGGAAACGCCGTTTACCTTCCCACCAGAGTGGTACCTATTTATCTACTTGCACTTGACGTGCTTTCGTACTGCTAGGTTGGCAGGAGCAGGGACCGAGCAATGGGAGCTCATCCCATTGCGCGGTTTGGAACCGCCGACCTTCTGATCAGCAAGACCTAGGCTCAGTGGTTTAGACCACAGCGCCACCCGCATCCCATTAGTTAGTTTTGCACAATTGATGTGCTCGTCTGATTTCATCCTGGCTTGACAAACAGTTACTCCACCAATGACATCACCCTACTCATCCTTAAGATATTATTCCCCCAAAGCTTCTCAAATATTTTTTTTTTACATTTTGGACTGAAGGCCCTGGGATGTCTAGCAATCGTCCTACCCTCTTACCCTATTCTTCATCTATTTCAAATTGCAAAATAGGGAAAAGAATCTCTGAAGGCCACTGTTGGCAGTGGACAGATAAGATCAGGACAAAGGCTCATCAAGTCCGGAATCATGTTCACACAGCAACCAACCAGGACTTGAGTGGAACAGCTCTCTCCCCATCTGGTATTCTGCAGGGGGCATGAATATAACACAGCCATTGCGGTCAGTAGCCATTGACATCTAGCAAAGCACAGGCCTATGGAACACAGATTATAATTTTAGCAGAGCAGATTTTAAGGTTAGATTACCATTAAGCTTTGCTTATGAACTTTTAAAAAACAAAAAACCAGCAGCATTTAGGGGTAAGAAAGAAGGTTTGGGTCTAGGTTTAGGAAAGAAGTGAAGTCTTTCAGAAGATGTGCATTTTCTGCATTGCAGGGAGTTAGGCTAGAAATCGGGGTCCCTCCCAACTCTACAATTCTGATTCTACGTAGGTATAACAGGCAAAGTGCTATCCTTGGGAATCCTCTCTCTTTGTTGGTAGTTTTATTAATTTTTTTAAATAAAAAAGTTATAGGCTATATGTTAATTGCGTTCATATTTCTTTTGCATCTTGATAAGTATTTATAATTATCAGTGGAATTATTAGTGCCACTCTGGACCTAAGCCAACCAGTGTCCTTGCCTTACATGCTGCAGGAAGCTCTGCCTTGCCTTAAAGTAGATACGTAAAGGAAGTTTGGCACAACCCAATTCACTGAATCCAAGCCAGAATGAAAATTGTTTGCTGTTAATGATGTTAAAATAGTTATACTCTAGAGTTACTGCATATGCTGTGGTTTACTGATCCACTTTTCAGTTGAATTAGGCCGCTGTTAGGAAAATCGGTTGAATATAGAAACAATTGCATTTGTCTCCAGATTATGCATTGATCTCAACAATGGGTATTTTGAAATGGGTTCTAGTTTACACCCAGCCCCTTTAAACTGCTCTGGTTAACTTTAAACCGAGGTATATGCGTCAGTGTTTTATGTGCTAGCAGTGTGTGTGTGTGTGTGTGTGTGTAACACACACTCTATAACTCTATAACAGGGAGGGGAATTAGTCTTGCAATAAAAAATAAAAACCACAACCATGTGATTAAATTCTAGGGTTAGATCTATGTGGCACAGTTTGTGGTTCGTTTGCTCGCTTAAAAAAAATGACAGTTTAATTAAAAACCTGTGAAACATTCCAACCTTCTTTCTTCTTGACTGCTTTCCTCAAGTTTCTGCAGCCTTCAAAAGCAGGAGGGTACAGTATTGGAAGGGCCAAGCCAATGAAGGACAAACCAGACAGTGAAAAGCGAGAGCGACAAGAAGGTTAAGAAAAGATGACACATGAGCTTGTGGTTTTCAAATGATTTTCTTTTTTTCTTTTAAAAGGAAAAATACACTGTCAAAAGAGCACAAGTTGTAAAAAGGCAATACATTCTTCACAAACGGGACCCTGCAACAAGATGTTGCAGCGCAGAGGCCTCCCTGTTCAGGACTCCATACGCTACATTCCATGCACCTTGTCTGTCCCCCACTGTTTTCCGTCCCTCCGGAAACATTCGTTCAGCATTCTGTGGCCTAAACCTATTTTGTACTCCTGAAAACAATCGGGTTTTCCCAAGCCTGCTGCTAACTTTCTCTTGTCTGTGGGTGGAGGCAGAACTTAACAGCTTGGATATTGGATATAGAGGGAACGACAGCTGGAAAATTCATAGAAAACAGAACAGATCCTGCCTACAGGGAAGGTTTCCTGTGCAGGTCCCACTGAAATGAACATAAGCTGCACAGGAAGGCTTCCTAGGGGTGATGCATCTATCCATGCATTTTCAATAGGAGGAAGCCATTTACTGCCATCATTTACTGCCAAAGAAGCTGGCTTGTTTGCTCCTATCACAACTGCCTCCTGAAGGCACAAAATCAGCTTTTAGTAGTGAAACAATGTCCTTCAGCTGGGAATATTTTTCAAAGTTCTTTGGAGGAACAGCAGGTTAAGTGACATACATATAGCTATTTTGTTTGGGTGTTGTTTTTTAAAAAAGGACAATTTTATCATATTTGGCGGGGGGTTATAACGGTTTGCATACTGGACATTTCCTTCTGCAGGAAAACTTAGTTAATGGATACGTTACACCTGTTTTCAGTCTTTAAACCATATTATGAGAATGGACAACTACCCAGCTGAAAAAAATTGAGCCCTAAGATTTTGAAACACACACACTTTAAAAACTTACTCCACCGTGCATTCTGAAAAGCCCCCAACTCTTTACATCGTTGTAATGCTGAGATTTTTTTTTAGAATTCAAAATATGACCATTAGTGCTTGTTAGAAAAACGAAAAACACATCTCAGAAGAAATGAAAAGGTGAAATTTTTCTGCATTAGATGTAGGCATCCTAGCAGTGGAGATCTATGTGCATGATTAAGGTTGAGACTGCTGAAATCTTAATATGGGACTGAAATTATAGACCAACTTGAAATGGAGAATATAATGGAATATGCAGTAGCGAATGATAACAATGCAGAATTTTTTAATACCTTAGCTGAGAAAGATACAGGTATTTTGGAAGAATCTTCCAAAACTCATTAAGCTCTAAGCATTTACAGTATCATTTGAACTTGCAGTGTAAAAAACCTCTTATTTCTGGCTAAATATTTTTAAAAGCAGGTTGCTAAAACTCTTTCCGAGCACAATTCAAAGTGTTGGTGCTGACCTTTAAAGCCCTAAATGGCCTCAGTCCAGTATACCTGAAGGAGCGTCTCCACTCCCATCGTTCTGCCTGAAGTCCAGCTCCGAGGGCCTTCTGGCGGTTCCCTCACTGCAAGAAGCGAAGTTACAGGGAACCAGGCAGAGGGCCTTCTCGGTTGTGGCGCCCACCCTGTGGAACACCCTCCCACCAGATGTCAAAGGAAAAAACAATTACCAGACTTTCAGGAGACATCTGAAGGCAGCCCTGTTTAGGGAAGCTTTTAATATCTGAAGGACTATTGTATTTTAATATTTTGTTGGAAGCTGCCCAGAGTGGCTGGGGAAACCCAGCCAGATGGGCGGGGTATAAATAATAAATTATTATTTTATTATTATTATTTCCATTGCTCTCTAGACAACTTTTACCGTGATTTCGAGAAACTACAACTAACAACCTTAGGAAAAAGAAAGAGTACAAATATTGCGGAAATGCACGTCCAGACGACAGCAAGCGTAGGCGACCTTTTCAATCTCACCTATCAATCACATGACATCATTATGACTGGCAGCTGGGTGTTGGGAACTGTAGCACAAGCGGCGTTGCCAGTTCTACACTCATCACTTTTAAGAAGTGCCAAGTGTATGACTAGCAACGCACTTCCTTCTCCCCACTTCCTGCCCACCAGCTGATGGAGAAAGAACCCTGCATTCTGTAGACCACTTCTGTAGACCACAATTGGGACACAGCCAAACTGAGAAGGTTTTCACCCCCACTTACTGCTTTGGCTGTGAGCACCTATTCCCTGCTGACTGACAGGTGGCTATGGTTTGAGGGAAATGACCTCATGGGCCAAACAAGACTCTCTGGCAGTCCAAGATTGGCCTGGAGGCAGGAGGTTCTCCACTCCAACCATTAGGGAAGTAAATTGGTTTTCCTCTGCATTGCAAACATTTCCTTGCATGCCACCCCAGCCTTGACCACAGTGCTTTTGTGGTTTGTCTGTCCACCTCCTTTTCTCTGACCATTGGATTTCTTGACAGCAGCCTTGTTAAAGTCCAGAGCGCACGTCCGACTACGCTCCATTTTCCCTTGCTTCTGTATAATGAAACTCAAGAAAACATGATCACTTGCACCGATTCCCTGCACTTTCACTTTGCCAATCAGTTCCTCCCTGTTGGTGAGGACCAGGTCGAAGACAGATAACCCCCTTGCTGCTTCTTCCACCTTCTGGGAAATGAAATTGTGAACGAGGCAACTGAGAAATTTGTTGGACCTTACATTCTTGGCAGAGTTCCAACAGATATCAGGGTAGTTGAAGTCTCCCATGAGTACTTCAGAACCCAGCACCACAACATGTTTTAGGAACATAGTGTTTGTGGTGAACAAGAGGCCTTTTCAGATCATGCAAATCTTATTACTGGGGAAAACCCCTGATAAGCTTCCAAGGACATCTATGTTTCTTCAAGGGGAAGCCTGAAACTGCAGCCATACATCAAAGTTCAGCGATAAGGTGACAGGCACAACGATTTTGCTCTGTATCTCAGAGACACAGTCACAACGCTAAAATACAAAACTGGGCTACAAGTAAATTGTGCTTTTCTGACACACCTTCCTAGTTCAGTTATCCTTATACACTTATGCAGAGCTGTCAAGTCTTGTGAACTTGACCTGAGAATTAGATTTAACTCAAAACTAACAAAGTCTATCTTTTCTTTCCTCAGTTACCATTATAAGGGGGTGGGGGAAATTAAAGACACTGGGGATTTTCAATCAAAAGTTGATAATGATTATGAATTAGATGAAAAGCAAGTTTTTAAATGGCTCATCTTCAGTCATGTAAAACTAAGTCATTCAAATGAGTTCTAGAGTTCAGATCTGTTTCCTGGCTACAGAAGAAAATGGCCAACACACACAAAGAGACTAATGACCCAGTTTAGGATACCTTCTAGATATAATCACCATATTTGAGGGAAGACCGCTCAATAAGGTCTTCATCTTAGGCTGCTACTTCCACAGCAACCGGCTGTTATATTTTACATTTAGCCAACAAAAAAACCAGCCAGTTAGCAAGCAGTAAACACTCATAATCAAACAGAAAATGAATGTGTTTGCTCTGACTGATGTATTTGTTTCACTGTAAGCTTGTTGCACATAGATAAAACACAATGCAAGTGTCATTAAATAGGAAATGAAGGACAACTGTCTACCTGTAGGGAAACTGCTTATAGTTACTGGTTCCTTGTTTTACTTATTAACACAGCCTAAAATAATCCAGTGGTTGATGGAAGATTTGGGAGGATTAGAAGTTAAGGGGGGAATCAAATGGAGTATGGAAATGCAGAGATGTTGCAAGTCAGGCATAGGCTGGGTATGAAGAAAGAAAAACAAGCCATTTTAACAATAACCAATTGTAAATCTCAATGGCTGCTATATGTGTCTTTCAAATTAAGCAACTACACTATACCTAGTAGAACTTTTATTTTTAACTGGAGCTTCCAAAACATTCATAGCTCAGTATTCTCTTCCAAGTAAGAATATGTACATAATCCACTGAGCTCGTTCACATGCAACACTAAACCATGATTTGGCACCATATGCACAAAATAGAATGAGCCTGACAAAAGGTTTGCACATTCCCTTCTCAGCTGGCAGAAAAACTTCGTTGCACTTAGTTTCACTTCAAAGAATCCTAGCTTACTGTAATGTATGGACAAAAGGTTGTAGTTTAAAATGAACTCTGCTTAGTTTAACAAGCCAGTTTCACAAGCCATGGTCTGATGTTACCCTGTTTAGATGTTAACCAGGGTTTGCTTCAAACCATTGTGGGTTTGTACATAACACGCCAGAATTCTTTGAAGTGAAACTAAACACTAGAAAAGCCATTCTCCCAGCTGTATAGGAGAAGAAGGTGAGGTGGGAGCAAACAAGCCCAACACTATGCTCAGACTTATTTTAGCTTGCGTATGTAGTGTTAACCAAGGTTCACCATTACATGCAAACCAGGCCATAGCTGCAGACTGTGGAGATGAAGACTTGGCTAAGTGTGTGCAGGATTTATGCAGCTGTTATTGCAGTCAAGTGCCCAAAGAAGGGCTTTTCTTCATCTCAAATTAACAGTACCCTGGTTAAAACAGACAGCATTCTTTGCAAACGTAGTTTAAAATGGTACCTCTTTTTCTTCTTCTTTTCTTTTTTCTTCAGTTTTTCCAAGTCTTTTTTCGCTAAGTCAATAATCTCGATTGTCTCTTTATCAGAGGGAAGCATCGAAGCAGAAAATGAAGAGGGGCCACCAAAGTACGTTGACCTCGTTGAGGCCCTCGACAAGTTGCGGCGAAGATTTTCATTCACTGCCTCACTTTCCAGTAGTTTTGCCCTGGGCACAGAAAATTGTAGAAATGAAAGAGGAAACGGAAAATGTCAGTATACGTTTTTGTTAAATATTTTTCTAAAAGAATATTCAAAGTTCTAGCCAACTGCTTCACACAAACATTTTTAAATAAAAATAAAAATACAGTGGTACCTCAGGTTAAGTACTTAATTCGTTCCGGAGGTCCGTTCTTAACCTGAAACTGTTCTTAACCTGAGGCACCATATTAGCTAATGGGGCCTCCCGCCGCAGCCATGCCACCGAAGCACAATTTCTGTTCTCATCCTGAAGCAAAGTTCTTAACCCGAGGTACTATTTCTGGGTTAGCGGAGTCTGTAACCTGAAGTGTATGTAACCTGAAGCATATGTAACCTGAGGTACCACTGTACTAAAATGGGTTCCTGGGGTGCCATATGTAAGCAATATTATATTAATGCCAGATGTTTTCACAAGTGATGATTAAGCGCCTTGTTCCAATGTACTGTCTTGCTAATGTATTACAGCAGCAGCAACACAACTTAAAGACTAATAAACTTATTTCATGGAATCTTAGAACTGTAGAGGTGGAAGGGAGCAGAAGTATCATCTAATCCAATCCCTTGCAATGCAGAAATCTTTTGCCCAACGTGGGGATCCAACCTACAACCCTGAGATTAAGAGTCTCATGTTCTACCAACAGCTTTCATTAGATTTATAGAGTGGGCAGTAAGGGAATACATTTACGGGTGCATGTGATCTGCTTCAGATATAATGCTCAAATATGGTTCTCCGTCTTAGCTGAAGGCTACTGAAACAAGCCAATGTCATAAATCTTGATTTGAAATTTTCTCAGTTCAGTAAACCAATAGTCAACTAACCACAGTTTGTCTAGCGCTGTGGTTAGCTAAAAATGGAATCAAAAGCTTCTGTCCTTCTCCTTGAGGCCATACTAAACGAAGAAAGGGGACATATGAGCACATGAGCAGCTACATTCACAGACTGCTAAATCATGGTCTAACATTTCCAAGCAAGGTCACACACTCACTAGCGGTAAGAATAAAATAAGTATAAAAAAATAAGTGGAGTCCTTTGGTGTGTCCCACTCTGATACCAAACACAGATTAACCGAAGATCCGGTGGAAAATGCTCCCAGAGCTACGTGAATCCACTTAAGGCAGCTCAAATACAGGAACTGATAATGTTCTGTTCTAATTATACTTTCTAGAAAGTCAGCTATTTAATTATTGGACAACTGCTGTTCAGGGTCATTAGAAATAACCTTGGGATGAAGAACAATGCTTGTTAGAGCTATGGTGAACCATTAACAAGAGTCCTTCCACGTTACACATATAGACAATACATTTAAACCACAAAGACTGGTAGAGCTACGCATAGATTCTACATTCTAGGGGGGAAACACAAGCGAGACAAAATCACAAAAGATGTCAAATGAATAATACCTGAGATCCTCAATTTCCTTGATGTAGTTATGAATCATGTTGCTGATTTCTTCATTACCTTCTCCTTTAAAAAGACAACAACCAATATTAGAGTGTGTTTATTAGAATGGCAGACAGACACAAAATGTTGTTATCAGGATTGCATGGGGACCAGCATTTAATATTCAGAAGGGGAAATTAAATGTTCACAGGCAAGGAGGCAAGGGAGGGCTGGCCCACCCATGAGGCAAGGTGAGATGACGCCTCAGGTGGCACAATCCACAGGGGCAGCAGAACCAGTTTCCAAGGAATGCATTGCCTGCTGTTTCTGTCGCTGCACTCTCCCCTTGTGCCTGATGTAGATCTTCACTCCCAAAATGTATTGGGCTAGCCCTGTGCCAAGGAGTTCACAGGAAATATGGATTTATGTAGACAAATCAGTGGTAAGTTACAGGGAATCAGGCAAAGGGCCTTCTTGGTAGTAGTGCCCTCCCATCAGATGTCAAAGAAATAAACAACTATCTGATGTTTAGAAGACATCTGAAAGCAGCCCTGTTTAAGGAAGTTTTTAATGACTAATGTTTTAATGTATTTTTAACCTTCTGTTGGAAGCCGCCCAGAGTGGCTGCGGAAACCCAGCCAGATGGGCAGGGTAGAAATAATAAATTATGATTAACATTATTACTGAATGTGTACAAGAAAGGGTTAGTTCGCAGAATATACAGTTTCAGTTTTACTGAACAGTTCAGGTTTACTCAAATTATCTATGTTTGGGAATGGGCAGAATGTAGATAGGGATCCACTGGGCATCTCTGGGGCAATTTGCAGTAGATTGGAAAGGGTTTCCAATTCTCTCTCGATTAACAATAGCAACAAACAAAGCAACATTTTACATCTAAATTAGGCTGCTGAAATGAAGACTTTCGTGTGAGGTTTTTGTTTGTTTGTTTATGCCGTTTATATGCCAAAACAGCTTCTAAGCAGTCTGCAGCTATAAAATCAATTACAGAATACGTGTGTGTGTGTGTGTGTGTGTGTGTGTGTGTGAGAGAGAGAGAGAGAGAGAGAGAGAGAGAGAGAGAGAGAGAGAGAAAATGAATGAATGAAATATATGCATATATATGTTTTGTTCTTTGTTCAATTCTGGTAGTGAAAATAAATTTCGTAGTTCAAATTGCGCTCAGGCATGCCCTGTTCTTTAATTGTAGCTGCATGTTTTTTGCACCTAGTTTTAGTTGATAAACCTTTGGGTTCCAGTAAAACACCCCCCCCAGTAGATCTCACAAACCTGAAGTCTGCGCTCCCTCTGGCTCTGTGCATTACTAACTTCAGGAAGCCCCTATACTTGTGAAACAAGGAGGTGAACAATGCCCAAGAGCCTTTGCAGACAAAGTATGAGACATACAACGTTTTTCGGCGAGAAGAGTACACCGTACCTGCTCTGGCCAGGACCTGGTTGGCCTGATCACTCACAAGCTGTGTGATTCGGGCTCTCAGTGCATCAATAGTCTCTTGCATGGCCTTTATCCTGACTCGGAGGTTGTTGTTTTCTGTTTGCAGCATGGCATTTTCATGAAACATGTCATTGACGCTTTCCATACCTTCCTCATCAATAATCCTTTTGCCCTAACAGATGATGAAGACAAATTACACATTGTTAATGGATCTCAGTAAAATGACTTGATGGCTAGAGCAGGGTGAAAAAGAAACCCATTAGTGCAAGGATTTGTGTTTGCGCCCTCCATCCCCAAGTCTGCTGCAGAGGTTGGGAAACCACTGGAACAGATTTAGAAGGAAGTGGGGGAAGGAGAGAGTGAGCTCTGCTGTGCAAACGTGAATCCTTACACTGATTAAAGCACATCAGATACAAGTCCTGGATTTTAGCATTTCTGAGCAGAAATGAGTCAAGATTCGGGGCTTTGTGAGAAGGTCTCCAATAAGTTTATCAGCAAGCGAGGTTTAGTATAAACTGTTGCTACTCTGGTCCTTAATTCTGGCCAGGTTACATAAAATCTACCCAGAAGTTCACTGGTTTCAAATGTGCCACCTCGTTCCGGAGGTCCGTTCTTAACCTGAAACCGTTCTTAACCTGAAGTACCACTTTAGCTAATGGGGTCTCCCATTGCTGCCACGGTGCCAGCATGCGATTTCTGTTCTCATCCTGAGGTAAAGTTCTTAACCCGAGGTTCTACTTCCAGGTTTGCGGAGTCTGTAACCCGAAGTGTTTGTAACACGAGGTACCGAGGTACCACTGTATATTACATATGTGGTGGGAGTGCCAGATCATTCATGACAGGCACGGCCAAACTTGGCCCTCCAGATGTTTTGGGACTACAACTCCCATCATCCCTAGCTAACAGGACCAGTGGTCAGGGATGATGGGAACTGTAGTCCCAAAACATCTGGAGGGCCAAGTTTCGCCATGCCTGATTTATGATTTTCGGAGACAAATTAATAATAGCATACAGCGGGATTCACTCTCTCCTGTGTTGTTCTTATTTCACTGGCTTGCGAAGCATATCCCTGCAAACCTGATATTTTTAATCAGGTTTTTGCCAACAGCAGAAAGGACAGTGTGGACCCGCAGTTGGAAAGAGTCACAAGCTCTGTCTGTTAGGAAATGACTACTTAAATGTCTGGAGCTAGCAGAAACTGATATGAAATAGCTTATCTGGCTTACAGGAAACATTGGAGTTTCCAGAATGTAAACTAAGCTTTGCTGATGGAAACAAAGTACCCACTTGTCCCACTTTGAAGCATATGGGGTTTTTTTTAATTAAAAAAAAAATCAATTATATGAGGAACACATGCCTCTCTTTACCATGGAGGGAGGTGGAGAGGAGGAACAAACCTGGACATGCAAAATGGTTTAATGTAGCAGCCAAGGACTACTGAGGAAAACATTATAATGAGTATTACCGTTTTATACTCCATGAGTTCCATCTGGAGCCGCGTGATCTCGCTCCGCAGAGCATTAATCTGCTGGCTAGCCCTGTCCTGATTAACCATCACCTTGTTCTTGATATTTCGTGCCCGGTTTGCATACTTCAAAGTGTTCAAGGTTTCCATGAAATCTCTGTCTGAGGGGCTTACGCAGGCTATCATGACGGTTTGGCTGCAGGTTAGAAACAGTCCAGGTTTTATCAACGGAAGCAAAAAAGCAAGGGCAGCGCTGTGTGCCACTGCTACATATAAACAAAAGATGATAAATGCACGAACATGCTTCATCAGAACTTTAAAACCAAGCAAAGCTGTTTGTATTGTTCCCAACCAAAGGTATGTAAAATGTATCCAGAAATTATTTGCACCTTGCTAATAATATCGGGGGGGGGGGGAGTTCTTTCTAAATGAATAAAAAAAATGAAAGTTGCAGCTCGAAGCATTTTAACAAGGCACAATGGTGAACACAGCTGCACAAAACAAAATGAAAATCACGAGTGTATCAGCTGATGAATTCCATCTCGGGCAGAAGACCAAAACTGACCTATTTTTGTTTCTTTATAGAAGCTGCTGGAAGTATAGCTGTACCTTGTAACACTACTCTGAAGGCCTGCACGCTTATCTGATCCTATCAAAATATTTTAAACACAGGCATATCTGCAAGAAGCTCCAAGCAATGAAGTGAATATACCCGTATTTTTCGCTCTATAAGACGCACCAGACCACAAGATGCACCTAGTTTTTGGAGGAGGAAAACAAGAAAAAATATATTCTGAATCTCAGAAGCCAGAACAGCAAGAACGATCGCTGCGTAGTGAAAGCAGCGATCCCTCTTGCTGTTCTGGCTTCTGGGATAGCTGCGCAGCCTGCATTCGCTCCATAAGACACACACACATTTCCCCTTACTTTTTAGGAGGGGAAAAGTGAGTCTTATAGAGCAAAAAATACAGTACTTAGCAAAACACCATATGGGCAGCAGTAGGTTAACTCTTAGAACGTTAACTGGGCTGAGAACAAAACACAAGAATAATATTATGTCAGTTTGTACATAATGCAAAGTGCTGACCATTAAAATGCTCTTCAATTTTAGCAGATTACAAAGGGCCCAAATGAAAGTGCATAATTATGTGTGGAAATGCCACCTTGTGGAATTAGTCACCAATACGTTTCCACAAGATCTTTTGTTTGTTCTAGTCCGCCTGCCGCCGCCCCGCCCCTGCTATTATGTCTCTCTGATTTTTATTTTTTGCTTACACTGCAATTCATTTTGTCGCTATCACTGAATAGTAAGTTGTGACCTTTCCCAGCATCCTCCACCCTCCTCTCCAGCAAAAATATACTACAGTGGTGCCTCGCAAGACGAAAAGAATCCGTTCCGTGATTCTCTTCGTCTAGCGGTTTTTTCGTCTTGCGAAGCAAGCCCATTGACGGATTAGCAGATTAGCGCTATTAGCGGCTTTTAGCGGCTTATCTGCTGATCGGATCATCTGATAAGCGGCTTAGCGGCTTAGAAAAAGGGGGGGAGGGGAAAAACCAGCAGGAACTCGCAAGACATTGTCGTCTTGCGAAGCAAGCCCATAGGAAATTCGTTTTGCGAAGCACCTCCAAAACGGAAAACTCTTTCGTCTAGCGAGTTTTCCATCTTGCGAGGCATTCGTCTTGCGGGGCACCACTGTATAGCTTAACTAAGGAATGAATAAAATATTGTTACCCATCTGAATTATTACACAACACCATGAATTTGTCTCATTGAAAGTTACAGTCTCTGAAACAGAGACTGTCTTCTTGCCTTTATTTTAAATACTTTCACTCTGCATTTATGGTTTAAAAAATAATAATCAAATAGGCTTCTATAACGTCAATGCTTATTTGTATTCTGAATACAGTAGTACGTCTGAGGGTTATTTTAGATTCGGCTTCTTTGCAGTGTATACCAATAGAATGTGGTCAATATTCAGCCGATTTAGATGCATGAATAAGGTTTAGCACAGCAATGTACTTATTTTCATGTCCGCCAAAGACACCTGCACTGCTGAACTGAACAGCTATCTTTCAAAAGCAGCTTGCTCTTTCAGTGGCTACAGTGCAAAAATAAGAAATCACAAGCATGTGCATAGTTTCACTTCACTGGAGCCATTGGGTTGGAGCCAAAGATTGAACAGGCAGGAGGCTGCTTGTACAATCAGTGGTGTGTAGCGATAGTGTGGACCTGTTAATATTTCTGCAGCAGGGCCCCTCGTCTGCAAATCCGAGAGTGACCCAATGAGAATGAAAGGGGAGCTTTTAAGCCACTATATGCTCCAAAACTAAGCAATTAAGAACGGTGAAAACACAAGGGAGCTTCAGTTTCAAGATAATGGTTTGCAAGTTCTGTTACGTCCAATGGAACCTAATGGAAAACACTATCTGAAAGAAGATGCTACAAATCATTTGCCCATGTATGTGCACAGAAAACAGCAGATCTGGCTGAAAGGTAACACACAGATCAACACTGAATGTTGCAATGCATCCCTAATTGTTATTACTGCACAACTGTAAGATTATTGTACAGTATCAGAAGGAGCATGGCTGTGTAGGGGCATGGCTGCATCAACGGAAGTATAGTGTCCCTATTAAGGGAAGTGAAGAGCCCTGCTCTATTCTGCCTTGGTCAGACCACACCTGGATTACTATGTCCAGTTCTGGGCACCACAATTTAAGAAGACCATTGACAAGCTGGAATGTGTGCAGAGGAGGGCAACCAAGATGGTAAAGAATCTGGAAGTTGCAGGAGGATGTAATGGGAGGATGGGATCAAAATTAAGGGGGAAAGTATACAGTAGGTATTCCCACAGGAGAATTCCCGTGCTATTCCTGTGGCAAAGCTTACTAACTCTTTAATAAACTGGCTGAGTTGAGGATTCTCAACTGCACATTTTTTCATTAAGTTGCAAGTGTTAGAGTTCTACAGCACAACAAATTCAAGGAAACTCTTGACTTCTAAATGGCCTTGTTTTTGAAGCCTTTACTGGAAAACCACTCCCTTAAGCTTTCATCCAAATGAAGCTTAACTGCATTACCGTCTCTCTAAAAGGGTTCAGAGTAAGTATTCCTATCAAACAGATCATTTACTTGTGCTCTACATTAGTTTGTTTTCCCTTGTGAGTTTTTTCTGTCCGTGCTACTGGATTTTATAAGGGGTGAGTGGTAATTTCCTCTTTTATTTATGGGGCTGCATCATTTTCCAGGCAACCCAGAGCAAAAAGATGAATTGTGCTACCGTGTTTTCTCTGCTGAGGCAGAAAAACCAATTCTATTAATTCAGCTCAGCTATACGAAAGCGAAAGCAAGAGAGAGAGAGCGGGAGCACCAGTGTGGTTCTTATTTTATTGTATTCTAATACACTTTAGTTCCATCAACAGCAAATTAATCAAAATTCTTGTGACGTCTCTTTCAAACATGGTTTTAAATAAAAAAAAATTGCTTGTACCTGTTTCCTCCAAGGGAGTCTTGCAACAGCCGTGTTAATTTTGAATCTCTGTATGGTACGTGAGTGACCCTCTTGCTCTTATCTCCCAGTGCACTTATTACGTTGCCCAACGCCAGCTATAAAATATGCAACATTTGTTTTAATAAAATTCTGCCCCAAAAAACCAGCACCACCCAAAAACACACATAAGTATTGACACAATCAGAATCAGCAGCATTGTGCAGAGTCAGAAAATGTGAGGGAGAGAACAGTACAGTCAGCAGAACTATACTTTGTCCTTTTCCACTGCGGTAGCTTTCACTGTCAAAGACGCAAGCCATTGTTCTATTTTAGAAATGAGTTGCCCGTTTAGTCACAAGACTCGATGCAAGGGAAACTGCCAGGGAAGCTTCACACAGTTCTCTCCTGCAAATGGAATGCATCCATCTTTGCATCCCAGGCAAGGTAATCATGTACAGAACCGTTTTCCCCAGTACAGAGTCGGCTCTAGAATATCTTTCAGGCTTACTTTTGTAAAAAAGCAACAACCCAAAAAAACCAAGTATAATTTAATATCAACATTTTTTGCTCCAGTGTCAGACAGTGTAATGTCGCTAGCTCCAATAGCAAGTCAAAGTCAACGTTTATGACAATGCAGTGTTTATAGCCACTATATTGCAGTACAGCTATTTTACCGTAGGGAAGCAATTCCTGTTTCATCAACTATCTCAATTATAGGGACATGACGGCCGGGCTAAACTGCAACAACTAAATGAAGAGTCCCGTGGCACATTTAAAGAGCTGCTCGTTTGTAATGGCATGGTGGTAGAATGCAAACAGTGGGACAAACATTAAAAAGTGGGACAAACATTTAAAAACTAGCCACAGTTGACTAGTTACATCCCCCACATAGCTTTGAAATAATTGGCAAGAATGTGACCCAAGCGCTGCAATCCTTGCTCCTGTGCATTAAGTATATTTCTGCCTCAGGGATTCTTTTAAGGTTTTAGTATTGGCTTACGAGGCCATAAACAGCTGAGGGAGGCCCTATTAAACATGACATGGCTTGCAGACATCTATCTCACTGTGGTACAGAGAAGGAATTTCTCCACGCTGGTGCCTACCATGTTGAATTTGCTCCCTTTGGAAAACAGGTTGGCACTAACTCTGGGGCTCTTCCATTAAAAATGTACCTATTTTACCTGGGTATTTCCTGACCATTAATATCAGTTCCTGGCATTTCTGCCTACTGTAAATGATATTGCTATTTTAACTCCTGTTTTGCCATTATGGATTTTATTGTTGTATTCCCCCCCATTGTCTTAACAATAAATTAATAATAATAATAATAATAATAATAATAATAATAATAATAATAATAATAATAATTTATTTCTACCCTGCCCATCCAGCTGGGTTTCCCCAGCCACTCTGGGTGGCTTCCAACAAAGATTAAAAATACATTAAAATGTCACACATTCAAAACTTCCCTAAACAGGGCTGCCTTCAGATGTCTTCTAAAAGTCAGATACAGTGGTACCTCGGGTTAAGTACTTAATTCGTTCCGGAGGTCCGTACTTAACCTGAAACTGTTCTTAACCTGAAGCACCACTTTAGCTGATGGGGCCTCCTGCTGCCAGTGCACTGCTGCTGCACGATTTCTGTTCTCATCCTGAAGCAAAGTTCTTAACCCGAGGTAATATTTCTGGGTTAGTGGAGCCTGTAACCTGAAGCGTATGTAACCTGAAGCGTATGTAACCCGAGGTACCACTGTAGTTGTTTATTTCCTTGGCATCTGATGGGAGGGCGTTTCACAGGGCGGGTGCCACTACCGAGAAGGCCCTCTGCTTGGTTCCCTGAAACTTGGCTTCTCGCAGCGAGGGAACCACCAGAAGGCCCTCGGCGCTGGACCTCAGTGTCCGGGCAGAATGATGGGGATGGAGACGCTCCTTCTTACTGCCTGGTGAACTGCCTTGGTATTTCTTATGTAATGAAAGGTGGTATGTAATGATTTTAGGAAACAAGGAGGATCAAAATGCTGTCAAGGTAGTACTTACTAGTCCGCAATTGATGGAAATGCCTTCTTTTGCTCTCTCCCCAGTGGCCCCTGTGCGCTTCAATCGTTCGGACCCTGCCAAATCCACAAAATGAAACTTAGCAGTAAGGGTTTCAAACTCATTTAGCTGAGATGACTCCGATATCATTCTGTTATCTGTCATGTTGTCCTGTGGTGAAGAAAGAAGACCGGTGAGGCTGCAAAGAGAGCGACGTGTTTTTAAAGACCAACAAACTGCCTCTCCCTATTTAAGCCATGCTCCCAGCAACGCAGGGCAAAAAGAACAGCAAATGTGGGCCCATCAAAATCCTCTTTAGGAAAGCAAGTTTTAGAAATCTCTGCAGAAGAAGAGACAGGGAAATGGAGGCAGGGAAAAAAATACAACTGCCTCTATGCTTCCGCCTGCTCCCAGAGAATTACAGACAGCATTCACTAGATGATAAACTAGAATAAAGAAGCTATTATCCTCATTAACCGGAGTCCTAAGCAAGAGCCATATATTAAGCTGAAGGTTTACATTTAAAATATTTTTTACAGTTTGCACATGTGATCCACTCTTGCCTCTGGGTAAATAAGTTTTTGCACAGAATTTTGCTTAATTGGTTGCCATTAATTTGATTTAATTAATTTTTATAATGAAATATTTTTAGATTGTGTGATTATTTGACTGATTATTTGATTGTTGTTAGCCGCCCTGAGCCCGGCTTCGGCTGGGGAGGGCGGGATATAAATAAAATTTATTATTATTATTATTATTCAAAAAGCTATAATGTCTACTGCATGTGAAGCAACTGCGGGACTCTTCCAAACCACCTTCAACTCTTAAAAAAATTCCATCCTTAGGAAAAAGAGACCCTGTAATATTTCCAGCTACCAGTAGAGGGGGGGAATGTGAGTTGTTCATGAATGTTGCAGAAGAGAAGGATCAAATTCCAGGCAATAAAAGTATAACCTCATAAACCACTTCTACATAACAATTAATAGGTTTCAGAATCTACAATCTTGCCACTGACAACGAAATTTTTAGCAAACATTTGTTATTAGCATGAATTATTTTTCTGTAAGTGAAAGGATTTTTGTACAGAACTCAAGAGGATAAATGACAAAAATATAAATTATCCTGACATCTGTCGTCATAAGCACACTACAGTTTTCACGTAGCTGAAACATTTCCAGTATATAAACAAAAGTGCTTGAGAAAAATATGTTCATAATGGCAAAGAGCTTTCTTTCTTTTCTGTTAACTCAGCAGAAAGCAAGTCAAAGGCTTTCCGCTCCTGTGACCACCCCATTTTCATTTTAAATGCATACTTTCTATTTTAAAGCCAATTAAAACCAAGGTTCACATCTTCAAACATATGCCTACATGCATGGATGGATAATATATTTTGGAAGCGAAGCAAATCCTTCTAATAAGCATACTTCGCATGTTTTCAAATCAAATTAAATCGCTTTTAAAAAGGAAGCTGAAACACTGAAGGACTGATACCGCTCATGGTCACAATGTTTGTAATTTAAAACAAAAGTGTTCTGTACTTGCCAATTCCTAACATAACATTTTATAATATAGTATTTAGAACCTTTAGAACTCCTATTAAGACACCACACACATCAAGGACAAGGGCCCAATTATTTCTCAGTGCACTAAGCTTTAGGCTATGGAAGTTTTAAGTGTAAATATACTTTCCTTACAGAGATATCCCCCACAGCTTATACAAACACACACAACTTTAAACGCACTTTCAACTTCCCCAACAGAACTAAACTCTAATCCCACAATATTTGGGAATGTAACTGTCAAATATTTGAGTTTTTTAGACCCAAGACCTACAGTGCAGGATGGTTGAGGCCTGTAGCAACCAAGGGAGATCTGTTGCTATGGGAACAGGTGGACATCTCAATCAATTTGATTTTAAGTGTAAATTATTTAAATATTATAAATGGAAGGATGGCAACGCTGTCTAAACGTAGGTGGACCTTTGAATTACTTAGGCCTCGTATCTTATTACTGCAATACTGCTGTTTCTTTCTTGTACCAACAGAATCCTTGAGAGGCCATGGGCTATATGGAAAGAGCCAATATGGCATACAAAATACAATATTGCATCTCCAGGAGAGCCAGTGTGGTGTAGTGGTTAAGAGCAGTAGATTTGTAATCTGGTGAACCGGGTTCGCGTCTCCGCTCCTCCACATGCAGCTGATGGGTGACCTTGGGCCAGTCACACTTCTTTGAAATCTCGAAGCTCCACTCACCTCACAGAGTGTTTGTTGTGGGGGAGGAAGGGAAAGAAGAATGTTAGCCGCTTTGAGACTCCTTCGGGTAGTGATAAAGCGGGATATCAAAGCCAAATTCTTCTTCCATACGAAAAGGGCAATGGTGGCATGAGCCACCATTCTAACATCACACTGCAACAATTCCCACACCAAGCAGTATAACTTAAGAAGGTGGACCAAGAAAATCAGTTTCGGCTATTACTCTAATACAAGATATTCCTCCAGGTACACACACATACACACTGCAGTGTTATTGATTTTTTCAAGACAAAAATAGCATAATACATACTGCATCAATTGGAGGGCAAACTCTCGTTTGACACAAGTGGACAGTGAAGATGGCATGTGAACGTGAGCTCTGAACATTCATCTGAGTGCTGGCAGTGGTTCGAGATAAAGCGCCCAGCTTCAAACATTGCATCATCTGTAAAAATGGTGGGGAAAAGGATATATGGCTGAAATTAAACCTACACACATACACTGGTCTTGAAAGACCTACATTGGCTCCCAGTACGTTTCCGAGCACAATTCAAAGTGCTGATGCTGACCTTTAAAGCCCTAAACGGCCTCGGTCCAGTATACCTGAAGGAGCGTCTCCACCCCCATCTTACAAATCAAAGATAGCAGCAATTATGCCTGCCTTTTATCTCTTTCACTTATGTGTGCGGGGGCCTAGAATGTAACCCCCGTGTAAGTGGGGAGTCACCTGTACTGTATTACTAAGCCTGTTCTTGGATAGTGTTAAGTTGTGGGTGAACATATCAGACGACACAGTGATTCTTCAAACAGCTCTTGTTTATGCACAGGCCAGAACAGAACTAAACTGAAGGGTTCAGTCAGTCTGCTTATATAGAGCTCCAGTACAACGTAACTGTAACAATTTTCTAAAACTATCCAATCACTGAACGTCACTTTTGATCCCTTATTTGCATAACTACTCTACAGTATCCCCCTGCTGGCCCAGGGTGAGAACTTCAGTACATAACAGATAGGGAAGAGGGAGGGCGAAATCATGCCTGCTGTCTTGAGCTCCTGAGTGGAAAGGAAGAATATCTATATCTGTATCTATGTTGAAAAATAGATACACACACACACACACACACACACACACACAGAGTAGTATGTTTTACAAAAGCCATCTCATTTTCATTGAGAATAAAAATATTACCTCAGATTCTGAATTTACAGTCCGTGTTGTGACCCCCACCGTGTATATTCCACCCGCTGAATCTTCGTGGATTTTTATGTTTGATTTTTTGTTCTTTGAATCCATGTCACGCGTTGTGTCGAAGAGATCAAGGACTTCTTCATTGTAAAGCTAATTTGAAAGAAGAAAAGAGGCCAACATCAGCAAGGAAAATATAATTAACACAAAATTCAAGATGTACTGTGGTTTGACCAAAATAATTAAGACACAGTTTTCCCTATCATGGCTGCTGGGTATAGTCATTCTCCAGAAACATGACTGGCCAACAATGACAAAGCTTACTAATGGAATTACAGAAAATAGTTCAGGACATTGTGAGCAGGAGAAGGATATGCTATGTTACAGCAGGCTGAGCAGTACTTAGAAAATGACACAGGCTTATATTTAAGTAAATCCTACACAGAATAGACCAACTGAAATCAATTAACGTAAGTTAGTCACATCCATTGACATCAGTGGGTCTACTCTGAGTAGCATTGACTACCACCCATAGCAAGTAAGGGGTGGGTGGGAGGGTGTTGGTGCCATAGCTCCTGCCCAAGTCTGGGGTATCATCACATTTGTCCCTCAAATTTCTTGAGCGTTTTGCTTATCTGCAAAAGGTTGCTTCTCAATGCAGAACAGGGAGCAAGTTGCACTATTCCACATTTCTCTCCATTTTTATTCTATAAGTGTCTCCCATCTCCAGTTTTCCCAGACTCACTCTGAAACAACTGGTAAAAGTTTGGTAGAGCCAAATTTCCAAAAAAATACAGGACCTATTAAGATACAGTAGTACCTCGGGTTAAGTACTTAATTCATTCCGGAGGTCTGTTCTTAACCTGAAACTGTTCTTAACCTGAAGCACCACTTTAGCTATGGGGCCTTCTGCTGTTGCTGCGCCGCCGGAGCACGATTTCTGTTTTCATCCTGAAGCAAAGTTCTTAACCTGAAGCACTATTTCTGGGTTAGCGGAGTCTGTAACCTGAAGCGTATGTAACCTGAAGCATATGTATCCTGAGGTACCACTGTATTACACTTGACCCACAGTAGTATTGGGGGTGAGGGGGCAGAGGTTTGCTTCCATGTTGCTCTCTCTACCTCTTACCTGAGAAATAACCAAATTGAACATGGGAAGCCACATTGATTTGAATGCAGGATAGTATCTGACCGTGAGAGCTAAACCCTCTTTAAGGGCAAGGGAGGAAACAACGTCAGAACAATATTGTGGTCACAATGAGGCACGGTAAAGGTAAAGGGACCCCTGACCACTAGGTCCAGTTGTGGACGACTCTGGGGTTGTGGCGCTCATCTTGCTTTACTGGCCGAGGGAGCCGGTGTACAGCTTCCGGGTCATGTGGCCAGCATGACTAATGCTTTCAGTGAGGAATCTTCAGTTCCTTTGCACTCTTGAAGCTTTCTATAAACACAGTATGCATGTTCCCCAGAGAACGGTGCAAGGATGCAAATGCTCTTCTGGGCCTTTGCATGGGAAATGAAGCAGGAGGAGAATTTCCATAACCACACACCGACTGCATAACGGAACAAGGTTCCTGGCCAATGTTTATTCGCTAACCCTCAGAGAGGCATTTAATGCAATCTTGTTCTGACTTTCAACAAGCAGATTGGCCATGCATGTTACATGCAGACCAGGACCTTCCACACAACGGAATGAGACACTTGAAAGATCACTTTGATTTTGGGATTCTTCCAATTAGCAGTTCTAAGGCAATATTGAAAACACGATTCAGCAGGTTTTATACTGCATAATTAGCTGGCACCAGTTTAATCTGTCAATGCAATGAAAAGTATCTAAAAACTGAAAGCTTGGATATATTTAGTGTTTTATGGTGAAAGAGGATATTGTTTTACAGATACGTGGTTCCTAGAAGTAAAGAGATTGCATCACTCATTATATCATCTAACTAGCACTTAAACTTGTCAGACCTGTTAGCTACTGATAGGGACACAACTTCATCTTCTTCCTTTTTTGCCCATATTTCTATGAAGAGTGCCTCTTTTTTTAAAAAAAAAAAAATTGGCAGCACTGTAAATGCTTTTTTAAATGAAAAAAAGTTAAGCACTCCTCCAAGGCTTGTTTTTCTGGACAAAGTGATTTGCACCTCTCTTTCTGTATTTTAAAATATATCACAGAAACACTTTATGACAGACGTTTTTGTTAAAATACATAGAATCTATTTTTGGAAATAGTAAGTATAAACATTCTATAATTATCAGCTGAAGATGCACTGGAAGTCCAAAGTCACTAAAAATGGCTTTGTTTTGCTTACAAACTATCAGGACCCGGGGGGGGGGGGGAGCAACTGTTTAACTATCAAAGAGTTCGGAAAACAAAGTCCAAATTAAGGGGAACTAAGGGGCTGCCTTTATACTGTGCAGTTTGCGATTTGTTCCTCTGGACAAATATTAGCCAGAAAGCTTAAATCCAGTGCCCTTAGGTCAAGAGCAACAGGTATAGACTAGTCCAACTCCATAATGTATTTGGTTAATATTCTGGCAGAAATGCCAACAGCAGTCCAGCGATAATTACCTGCGTCGGAATTCAAGCACCTGTAACTTGGTTACCCTGCTGTTGCTAAACCCTAACTCAGAAGGGCATTTTAAAAATAACTCCCATTAGAACTGCAAATGTAAAAGTGGCAAACACAGTTCATTGGCCTCATTCAACAACACCAAGCATCTTACTGACCTCAATTAATAAAACATGTTTCCTAAGCTTTGAATCAGGCGTCATAAATCATCTGAGCTTTAGTGAAAAGGGCAAAACGTCCTCTCTCTCCACCCTAGTGTGGGTGTTAAATAGTTTGCAACACGATGTTCCAAAACATAGATTTCTAACGTAAGATAAGCAAATCTCAACTTCCCTGCCATTCTTCCTGCCTAAATTACATAATAAACAATAATAAACATATTGCCACAATTCACTCCATTGGGTTTTCTGCAATATTTAAATTGTATGTTGACAAAACAGATTTAAAATTTACCTCCTTGCCAATCAAAATTGAATATGTTGTGATTAGGATGCCCCAATATCTTTGCTACATGGGGGAAATAATTATTACTGTGAAAGCTTACCTCTAAGAACTGAGCATTCACTTTAAATTCTGGAGGTGGAACCCCTTGTTGAATAGCTGCATGCGTTTTTCCTTCAATACATTTATACAGGTGTTTTACAGCTCGTGGTATAATGCCCTGTTCCTCTTCCATTATGTTAACATCAAATCCGGTCCCCATTGTGTATGTTTTACCGGCTCCTGTCTAAATTTAAAAGACCAAACAGCATTAATATGCAACTAAATAATGTTTATTATATACATCTTAACCTAGGGTCAAATAACACGAAAAACACTCTATTGCTGATCAAAAAGACTTCTGACTCCAGCAGCTCACTTTACAACTTTCTAGGTTGTCTCAAGAAAAAAGTAAGATCTCTACAGCACTTGGATGGCATAAAAATATCTGGACTGCAGAAATGCATAGTGAATGGAGATGAGGATCTAAACCACCACCGCCTGCCCCCCAGGAAACAAGGGGTGATATTCCAGGAGTCCTGCTAGCTGAAGCAGGATTAGACTCGCTTCCTATCCATAAAACACATTTTCCAATGTTTTGCAGTGGTTAAAAAGAAAAAGGAAAACTGGGTTATTAGGTAGATTATGTCATGCTAAACTTAAAATGAAGAAAAGGGTGTGTTAAGTAACATACTGCAGGAAGATAATGCTCTAAGAAGGCAGCCACCCACTGGAACTCCAAACTCACCTTCTCCTCATTCTAGTAGTCTATCAGGTGTCAAAGCATCAGGATCAAACAAAAGAACAACACAGTTGCTTAGGCAACATGTGGCTGCCTGCCCGCCCTACACTAGCAGTTCCCAAGCAGTACTGGAACCAAAACACTGGGAACTAATTTAAAACCCCTGGGAGGAAAACTCATAACTTGTTTTTGTTTTATTATGTATTTTGAGCTCTCGTTTTGTACTGAACCGCCCTGTGGTCTTCAGATAAAGGGTGGTATACACATTTAATTAATGACAAATGTGTATCTGCCTGGTCAGTGCCTGGATGTTTAGGAGACTGCCGGGAAGAAATGATAAAAAGAACACAACTTGATATCCCAATGTTGATAGTAGAGATAACCATCAGTCAAGTCATTTGAGCAGGAGTGGCTAACTTGTGGCAACTCCAGATACTAAAATGCTCTCAGAATCCCTGGCTATATTGAAACAGCGTTTATGCCAAATGGGGAGAGGAGGGACAAAAGTGAAGAGGAAAGTCCAATCTGAGCTGGACACATCCTCTTTTGAACAAACCTATTAGAATTCAAGGCCACTGTAATTCAAGCTGAAGGATTGCACTTCTGAGCACCTTCTGCCTCAAATGTACTGCTCTGCACCTGTTTAAAAATACACCACCGTTTTAATATACCCAAAAATGAGCCTTGAAATCTTGATAATTTTCCCATGTTGAAATCTACTTGTTTTCACCTCTACTAAAAGGTGAAATTCAAGCATACCTGCTTGAATTATTACAAATACTCCTTATGAGCAGCTTTATTATTTTTTTTAAATCAGAACATTGTTTGGATTCTGTCAGGGAACTGCCATCAGCTTAGAGGCGAGGAATAGAAGGGCTGTTGTGTTACAGGGAGCCTCCGAAAATCTTGCGAAGCAGTTCCTCTTCCGGGGAGGAGGAAAGCCCCACCTCTAGTGGGGAAGAGGTGCAAGGACCAGAGGATGTTTGTGGGAGCCTTAACACCGCTCCTGGGCAAGGCGGACAGGAGGGAAACACGCCCTTGCCATCACCCACTCTGCGCAGTAGCCTAAGGTGCAAAGAGGGAAGGGGAAGGTTGGGGGAAGTCCAAAAAAAAAGACCACTCCCGGATTCTGCTAGCGATTGAGCCAGACATGAGCTTCGGGGCTCTTCACTGTAAATAAAGGTAAAGGTAAAGGGACCCCTGACCATTAGGTCCAGTTGTGGCCGACTCTGGGGTTGCGGCGCTCATTTCACTTTACTGGCCGAGGGAGCCGGCGTACAGCTTCCGGGTCATGTGGCCAGCATGACTAAGCTGCTTCTAGTGAACCAGAGTAGTGCACGGAAAAGCAGTTTACCTTCCCGCCGGAGCGGTACCTGTTTATCTACTTGCACTTTGATGTGCTTTCGAACTGCTAGGTTGGCAGGAGCAGGGACCGAGCAACGGGAGCTCACCCCGTCGCGGGGTTTCGAACTGCCGACCTTCTGATCAGCAAGTCCTAGGCTCTGTGGTTTAACCCACAGCACCACCCGCGTCACTGTAAATAGTTTGCGCCAAAATAAAACCTGTAAAATATGGGTTTGGAGTCCTGCCTGCTGACTCTCGAGCAGCCGCAACAGCCATCTGACAGATTCTCTGAAAAGCAAACAATTAATTTTGAAACGTTCGTAAAGTTTACCTGCCCATAAGCAAACACGGTAGCATTGTATCCTTCAAAGCAGCCTTCAATCAGTTTTTCTATGCACTCTATATAGATTTCTTCTTGCTGGGATTCAATATCAAATACATAATCAAAGGTGAAGGCTTTATCTTTTCCCAGGAACACTTGAGGTTCTCCAGGTGTGACAGATGTGCAGATATGGCATCCTTCAATCTTTTCTTTGGCTAGTTGAGGTCTGATTCTGGGGTGGGGGGCGGGGGTTGGAGAAGGAGGAGAAATAAAATGCCAAATATTACATCACTGGAACAGAACACAACTTAACGCTTCTTATTTCAAGAGTCCCCCAATAAATTTAAATCAGATATGCCCAAGAGGGACTGAAGTCGCGCAGAATACTCACTGCTCACCTGCAACAATGGAAAGAACTATCTACTTAACATTTAAGGACAAAAACAAACACCCTTTCTGCTGTACCAGTGGTACTCAAGTCTCCAAGGTGACTTTCTCCGTCTCAAGTTGGCCTGGTTCATAGGCGCCGACTCCATGGGGCTTGAGGGGGCTCGAGCCCCCTCAAAAATTTTTTTGGGGGGGCTCAGCCCCCCCAATAATCTCGGGCGGGCGCCCTTTCAGCAGAGCGCCGCCGCCGTCCCCCGCCTCCTCCTCACCTGCTCCTTCGCCAGCCAGCCAGCCGCGCGCCCTAATCGGAGGCACTGCCGGAAATCCCGACTGGCCACACCTCCCAGCCAGCCAATCGGCTGGCTGGGGGGCGTGGCTTGCCCTATTTAGGGCCGGAGCCACTTTATTTGCATATTCATGAGCTTATTTATTATTCATGAGCTTTCCCGGGGCCCCCCCAATATTTTTTCTAAGTCCGCGTCCCTGGCCTGGTTGTATTCTAAGATTACAGCCCCATTTACGTTTTCTCATGAGTAATCCCTATTGAACTCAGTGGGATTTCTGAGTGAACCGGCATATAACCGGTAATTAATAACTTACAAAAATCAGCCAAAGAAAGAAACCATGGCAGAACAGAGGACAATCAGGCCTAATATATCCACATTATTTTTGAACCGCAGGAGCCTGCCAAAGATAACAACATTGACTTGAATAGACCTACTGTGGTAACAAGAATAGAAGGGAGATTATTTCAATTTAATTTTAAAAGCCTTTGCCCCACGGCGGAGTAAAAACAAATTATTTTTGTTTGTTTTTTAAAACAAGTAGACCCCAGATGCTCAATAGTTTAAGAGGAGGTTATTCTAGCTTGGATTATATGGTGTAGCACTAAGATAACAAGGGCCTGTTTCATCTCCCAAGCAGCACAAAAACGACAACCTAGTTTTCTCATTATTTGTGAAAATCCTAACAGACGTTAACCCAAATATGAGCATAAGACTTTTCTTTCTTTCTTTCTTTCTTTCTTTTTTTTGCTACCATTTAGAAAGTTACTTGTTTCCACAAGAACCCAACTGGAATTCATGGTAACTTCTGGGCAAACAACTTGTCATACACAAGTACAGTGGTACCTTAGGTTAAGTACTTAATTCGTTCCAGAGGTCCGTACTTAACCTGAAACTGTTCTTAACCTGAAGCACCACTTTAGCTAATGGGGCCTTCCGCTGCCGCTGCGCCGCCAGAGCATGATTTCTGTTCTCGTCCTGAAGCAAAGTTCTTAACCTGAAGCACTATTTCTGGGTTAGCGGAGTCTGTAACCTGAAGCGTATGTAACCCGAGGTACCACTGTATGTTTTTTATTTAAGACACAACTTCAGTAGGCTATAATTCTGCTTAGGACTACCACGTGTGTGTGTGTGTGTGTGTGTGTGTGTGTGTGTGTGTGTGTAACCATGCTTTCACTCAAAAATTTCAGCTCCCAGTGGCTCCTTTTTGTGAAAAACTATTGGAAGTGACTTCATTGCGGAATTGAGAGAAGATGGCGGCTGCCAGCAGCGAAAAGATTTTGGGATTGATTCAGCAGAAATACCAGAGTGTGAGGGGATGCTGCCTGGACAGAGGGGTATCATACACATAAAATCCACACAGAAACACATCATTTTACTTCAACTCGCTTGTGGAAACAACTCAGAGGCCGTGAAAGAAGGAAAACAACAGGAAGATTTAAAGGAACTATTAGAAATGACTATCAAAAGCAGCAGAGATGTGAGATGATCAGAGCCCCCCTGAACTTGAAGCATGGGAAGTACCAACAAAAAATTTATAATTTGGCAGAATATTTGGATTAATTGATATGTATATGTATAATTTGGAATATTTAATGTGATTTGATTGGATTGTTGAAATGGGAAACCTAATAAAAATGTTTGTTTGTTTTTTAAAAAAGGAAGTGACTTCATTGCATGCATTTGCCTTCAATATGTGGTTTGAAACTTGCCACCACCATTTCAAAATCTGATACAAGCTAGGTGGTTTGTATCTATAATATAATGAATCAAATGCCAATCGCAAAAGGAAAAGAAATTATTCTGAATTTACCTAAGATTGAATGTAAAACAGCACATTTAAAGAAGTCTGGGGTTTCACCCACCAAGCAGAAGTTTTAGCTCAGTTGCTAGATCATAAGACTCTTCATATCAAGGTCACGAGTTCGAGCTCTATGTTGGGTAAAAGATTCCTGCATTGCAGGCGGTTAGACTAGATGACATTCGTGGTCCCTCTTCCAACTCTACAATTCTATGGTTCTATGAACTTGGACTTCTCCAGAACTGTAAACATAGACTGTGCAGCTGCAGTGATCGATGACAGACTGTGAATTCAGCTTCTTTGTGTCTGGTAATGAATTACATTTTTCTATCAATAACTGGAAATCTGAAAGCATCTAGGAGCAATCCTACATTGGGAGTTAGAACAATATAATGCAGTTCCCTTTCCCTTAATTTTACCCCCAAATTTTACACACAAATGGCAGAAAGCGTGCAGATGATCCAACAATAAAAGCTTCACAACTACAAGGTATCATACCACACATCATGACAGCCCATACAATAGTTTATTTATAATACTATTGTCAATTTAATCCCTTTCCAAGTAGACAAAGTTAGCACATGTCCTGAGCAAAACCTGCAGTACATGATGAAACTGGAAGAACCATTTATGACTATTCTTAAGGGAACAATAGTTTTTATTTTTAAAAAACCAAAGCACGCTCCGACAACCTGTCCAGTAGGGAAACAAATTTACAATACGGAAGTCTACTGTGCCAATATAAACATTCATGTAATCTTATAGTGCAAGTTATTTCTCCCTTCTACAAGTCTACTCTACAAAACATCTCTTGTGATTTATGCCAGTATTAACTTGGGAGAGGCAAAATGTTTCAAGAATTGCCGTTAGAAAAATCTCAAGTCCAAGATCCTTATTCTGTCATCCGTCCACTTGTAGACGGAGCTTGCTATCAGCTTGCTATATGTGAACTAACAGTTGCATAAATGAGCCAAAGGGTGGTCTTTTAGGCATTCTTCCATCCTCATGATTGCTAATAATCTATTAGTAGTTCTCACACCATAGGAAGAACATTTAGAATGACTCAGTGACACCAGAGGAGTGATTCGGTCACAATCAATCAGGTTCTGAATCTGACTGTTTGGGGTTCAGTCCCCAATGTGGTGCCCATGGGCTCCATGTAGACATACATACATACATACATACATACACTTGATACCTGCCAAGATCCCCACTGCTCCTATTTAAAGGAAATATGGAGGAGTAGGAGTAGGGGGAGGAATAATAGTAGTAGTAGTATATTCTGTCTTTTTTGTTGTATTCCTCCCTTGGGTGGCATTGTGTGGGAGCGCAGTGTCTTCAAAATACTGAAGTTTATCTTGCAATATGGTTTTATTTTTGCTCCTTTTAACATTGTTTATTGTTATTGTCATTGTATGTATATCCAGTCATTGTTTTGACTGCTCTGGCAAATTGCAGCAGTCTGAACAGTGGAGTATAACTCTCCTAAATAAAGCAGGTCACATATTAGGTTCCCCTCTCCCTTTTAAACACAGTTAGGAAATAATAATTTAGGGTTCTCTTTTTTTAAAAAAAAATATCCCTAGTTGGTGGATTTTGATTTTTTTTTAAATGTGCTTCATTTGTATTGGATTGGATGAAAAGTAGAGGAAACATTTTGCAACACAGCAGGGCTTTTCTGCCTCTTCTTCTCACTTCTGTTCCTTGCACACACACATAATCTCAGTTTGCAGGTAGGAGACCCTCCAAGATGGGATGGGATGGGACACAGGGGGCAGTAGTTGGATGGGTGACACCTTATGTGGCTGAAAGTCTTGTGAAAAACTTCATGCAAACACCTTTGGTGGTTCTCTCTCTCCTGCTTTCATTGTGATTAAGTTTTGCTTGTTGCTTTTTGTTGTTTTTTCAATGGCTTTTACATTGTGTTACCTCTCAGAGAATGTTTGTTACTGGGTGGCATACTAAGGGTTAAGAGGTATGAAGGAAGCCTGGGGGGAAGGAGGGGGTTGTTTTTGTTTTTAATTACCGTATTTCTTGCTCTATAAGACTCACTTTTTCCCTCCTAAAAAGTAAAGGGAAATGTGTGTGCGTCTTATGGAGCGAATGCAGGCTGCGCAGCTATCCCAGAAGCCAGAACAGCAAGAGGGATTGCTGCTTTCACTGCGCAGCGATCCCTCTTGCTGTTCTGGCTTCTGAGATTCAGAATGTTTTTTTTCTTGTTTTCCTCCTCCAAAAACTAGGTGCGTCCTGCAGTCTGGTGCGTCTTATAGAGCGAAAAATACGGTATACACACAAACCCTCATTTTTCCAGGTTGCTTTTCCAGGTCTTCACATCTCTACAAACACAATTTTAAAAGAAGTACAGTGGTACCTCGGGTTACATACGCATCAGGTTACATACGCATCAGGTTACATACGCATCAGGTTACATACGCTTCAGGTTACATACGCTTCAGGTTACAGACTCCACTAACCCAGAAATAGTGCTTCAGGTTAAGAACTTTGCTTCAGGATGAGAACAGAAATCGTGCTCCGGTGGCACAGCAGCAGCAGGAGGCCCCATTGGCTAAAGTGGTGCTTCAGGTTAAGAACAGTTTCAGGTTAAGAACGGACCTCCAGAACGAATTAACCCGAGGTACCACTGTACATATACTTTTAAAGACTGCAATCTACTTTGAGCTCCCCTTCCAAGCCAGAGGGGGGGGGGACACAATTTATTTTTAATAACATTTATATTGGCTAGTTCCTAGCAAAGCCATTAATTTCAGCAAGTTATACAGGGCCAAATAAACCAATTCCTAGACATTCTGTAATGGACCTAAGTTTGTTTTTTTGTTCTGTGAACTGCCCTGAGACCTCCGGGTATAGGGCGGTATATAAATTCAATTAATAATAACACCAACAACAATAATAAATAAGATTATCTACTTAAAAGAGCTATATTAAAAACCCAGGAACTGACAAGCTGTCACTTTTCTCTGGCAGATGAGAAAGAGGGGTAATAGTCATAATTTAATTAAAAGCAAAATATGGCACTGGAGTAATTGGATTGATCGAATGAATGAATCATTATTTGTGTCAGCCATCGGCCATAGCAATAAAACAATAATACAATATACAAAGAATAGAAATAAAAAGTCAGTTATATAAAATACATTTTAGGGTTTTGAATCAATAGTCAAATAGTGGATCTTATTCTGATTGCCCCAGCTAAAAACCTCGCAACCTTTGCTGTCACCGGAGTAATTGAATTTGTCTGGCAACAGTTCACATATGTCGCTGTCACGGTTTGGCTTGTCTTAATAAGATTTATTTTCTTAAATTAATTATCCTTTTCTGGACCTCTCCTCAGAACAAGCTTCTGTAGCCATTAAGTGAATTCACAAGGGCCAGGCTTATTCAACTGCGCCATAGTTTCAGAGGCAACCCATTTATATATGTTGATTTGGTTTTCTTGGACCTCTTGCCTTCATCACTGGGCAGTTGCTAACCTTAGCTGGAAGGATGTCAAGCTGCGCTCTTCTCCCCCTTTCCCCCAAAATAATCCTTTGGCCATTTTGTAATGGTCTGCCAGACAGCTCAGTACAGACGGCATCCCCTTGCTGCTTGACAGGGTCTTTTGTTTGCTTGCCAAGAAAAAAGCAAGGAGGTGAGGGGGGAGAGAGAGACTGAGTGTTGGCTGTCAAGTAAATAGATCTTCTCTAAGCAGGTACCCAACTTTCTCTTGGAAGCCGTACACAGCAGACATGCCACATGGAAAACGTATCCAGAATTTCCACGTAAATTCTTCCTATATCATTTCAACACATTGCTCACTTTAATGTGCTTCATTAGCTATGTCATAATAAATGTTTGGCTGCATAACAGTGCAATAACTGTAGCAGCAAAGCAATATAAAGAAGCTCATGGCAATTTAGAGACTACCACCCTTATATCTCTTGAAATTTTTCACTCACAATAAGCAATGTGAGAGTCAGGGAGGTGAACTCATGAAAGGCTGGGGATCTCATGTTTCTTATGTGAAAGTAGGATGCTTCAGTTTTTCACAAAAGTTTTCAAATAACTTTAGGGATGCCTTTCATAGTTCGGCTTTGAGATATAACGTGGTTGTGTTGTGTGTGGTTTTTTAAGGATTCCTCCCCACAAATGGAAATAGCACAGGGAAGGTAAAGAAAACATTTACTCTGCCCTATACCAAATTGTCTTGATCACCCCCATTTAACATCCACAATCCATTTCTAACATTTCATTTCATTTGTTTTTTGCCTTTTTGACTGTCATTTGGTGGGTCTGTCAATCAGCTTTTACAAATTGTTACATATTTAATACTGCAGGAGGGGGGGAAATCCTTTACAGTTTATTGTTTACTATGTCAAGTGAACAGAAGTTGCTCTGTTTTTAAACAGAAGGTAGGCTGTTCGCGCAAGGGCTGAAATGCTGCCATGAGCTGGTGAAATCTCACCATGAAGCAGGCAGAAAAATGTCAGGATCACAAAATAGCCCAGGCTGAAAATTACATGCTTGCTCATACTGTACTTGGAGCAGAGTTACGTTTTTGAACATTCCTGAATAGCAACCCTTGGTTCTGACTCCACTAAACATGTTACTCTCTGGAAGAGATGGGAGGAGCACACTCAGCTACAAGGGAAAGGAAAGAGGGGAGAGATAACAACCACATTGCTCTCCACTTCTGCAGTTTCTATTGACAGAGATTTACACTGGCTTGATATTAACTCCAGGATTTTCTTAAGGTCTTAATCACGTTTGTTTGTTTGTTTGTTTGTTTGTTTGTTTGTTTGCTTGCTTGCTTGTTTGTTTAAAAGTCCTATATCTGCTGAATGGGTTTATGTTTGTAAAGCTGTGTTATTTTCTTACATAGATACACCTGAACAAAATGGAAATACCTGGAGAGTTATTGAAAGGCATGCTTTGAGGAAGATAACCAACACTGGGACTCTCATACTGGAATTTCTGATATAGGGAATACTACAGCAATCACACAGATTTTTCAGAGGCTGCCACCAAAGCAAATATAGGATATTCCTTAAGTTTCTGAATGCTGAAGGCCATTTCACGTGTTACAATAAAGTGGGTAGACCAGATGCACACAAATGTTGCACTGCTATCACACTTGCGATGCATGCTCCTGCCCTGACTTTTGCAGGGCATCCCTGCGGGCTTGTTTTTGCACTTTACACAACTAATGTGTGCACTGCCCTCTCATTGCAATGTACAAAGCTGTCCTGAACCTTCATGAGGAGGGAATACTTGGGAAACAGAGGGTAGAATTAGGTTGAGCTTCTTTTCTTCTTTGATCCAGAGATTAAGATGTTGCTTTTAAAAGGGGGCATATATAAACGACATGTATAAAGATCCATCTGGAAATTTGATGCACCTTCAGGTATTACAAAATTAGTCCATCTAGCTCAGTATTGTCTACACCAGTGGTGAGACACCTCAAGCCTTCAGGTCCCTCTGGGGTTGGCCCACAAGGCCATTTCTGGTATAACTAGCCTCATCTTTCCTGCTTCTGCTGTCACATGACATTAGGCACAGGAAAGTTCCAGCCATGGAAGTTCAAAAAGATTTCAAGCCACAGCCATAAAGGAAGAATCAAGGTGAGTATGCCACTTGCTTCCTTTGATCTGTTGCCTCGCATGGCAAGAGAAAAAGCCACCAAATTCAGAAAGTGCTGAATTCAAGCTCCGACTGTGAAAGGAAGACTCTTGAAGTTTCAATCACCTGGCATCATATGACAGCAGGCGACTGACAGGTGGACAATTCCACCAACCTATCAAGTGACCCAGATCAGGTTGGTCTACGCCAATTGTCTACTGCTCTCCTGAGTTTCAGCCTGGGGTCCTTCCCAGTGTTACGTGGAGATTGTAGGGACTGACACTGGGATTTTCGGCTTGCAAAGCATTGCTTTACCTCTAAGCCAAGGTAAAGAGGACCTTTGGAAACATGAGGCCCACAGTCCTTCTTGGGCAATCTTCCAGGAGCCAAGTATCAAAACTGGGGAATGCCACAGGCAAAAGTGGGCCAAACTCCTGCCGCACCTAAATGTCAGACTTTACACACACACACACACACACACACACACACACACACACACACACCTCTATTCAAGTAAGCAAGCATGCATCATTATCACAGATCAGTAATTATAAGGCATAGAGCAATGGGACGCGGGTGGTGCTGTGGGTTAAACCACAGAGCCTAGGACTTGCCGAGCAAAAGGTTGGCGGTTCAAATCCCCGCGATGGGGTGAGCTCCCATTGCTTGGTCCCTGCTCCTGCCAACCTAGCAGTTCAAAAGCACGTCAAAGTGCAAGTAGATAAGTAGGTACCGCTCCGACGGGAAGGTAAACAGCGTTTCCGTGCGCTGCTCTGCTTCGCCAGAAGCGGCTTAGTCATGCTGGCCACATGACCCAGAAGGTGTACGCCGGCTCCCTCGGCCAGTAAAGCGAGATGAGCACCACAACCCCAGAGTCGGTCACGACTGGACCTAATGGTCAGGGGTCCCTTTACCTTTTTAAGGCATAGAGCAGGGCTTGGGAGAAGTGTGGTCTGGAACAGGGGCTTGGCTTGGAAAGGGCAGCATTTGACCTCAGGCTTGGAGGTATGAGGGTCATAGCTTGGAGCAAGACTGGGGAACCCTCAAGTCAATATTATATTGTCCAATTTCATAATATGCTCGAAATGAGGACTCAGCAGCACACCAACACACTCTCACTACCTTTCCTTTACAATTATGCATAGGGCAATTTTGAGCACCCATCACCACGCAATGACCTAAATGCATAGATTAGCCCTTCAGAGTTAGATACAAAGGGTATACGTTTATGTCTGTCAAAAGACACACCAGGCATGTTGAGGGGGATCCTAATTTCTAACCAATTTCATCTGTTCGTCTTACAGTGTTAAGTCACTTTGAGACGTTTTCATATAAAGCAGCTAAGAAATGCAGTAAACAACAAAATAATTTTGTCCATGCATGTTCAAGTTGTGCTGTACGAAATTCATACAACTGCTGAGGATTTAGCTGGTTATATTGCATAGCATGCTACAGTCAAATTTTTTTTTTTGCTTTGCATAATTTGTGGAACAATTCTCCCCTTATTCACACAGCTGCTGCCAGTCCATTTCTCTGCCAGTCTCTCATACAAAGTGGTAAACACCTGATCCTGGAGTCTCGCCTATCAGTTCAACGCCTTACTGCTGTTCCTTGGCAGCAGGAGTGGGAGAGAGTCTAGCTTTCTCAGGGTCAAAAACTCTTCTGTTAAATCAGTCCTTATTTAAGGGGGAGGAGGGGGACAGAGGAAGAATGAGAACAGTTCCAAATCATGCATTTCTCAGCTGCTGTATAAAAACCATTAAAAGCAAATTACTTCTGGCTTGGCTGTTTAACAGCAGTGCCCCTACAAGCACTAGGAAGGGGGAAAGACTTTCTAAAATGCAAGCTTAACTTCCTCAGCTGTGAGTTTATGTTCAAAGATAATGTGTCTGCCTAAATCAGTCTTCAAATAAGCAATAAAAATTGTTACTGCAATAAGTTGCACTACACGCGAGAACAATACAAGTTTTGAAGCTTTTCCCTCAACTCCCCAGCTCCCAAAAACCTTCAGCACTGAATTAAAGAATAAGAGCTCAATGGTCACAGTGGCAGCTATGTCATTCTGAAAGAGGTTGACACCCGGGTATTCAGCTCTTTTACCTTAATATATTGGTACAATTCAAAACGTCGCTGTAAACCATGGTTAAAGTTATTTCATGAATCAAGGCTGCTCATCTCATCCCCGTTCTCACAATCCCTCACTTAACATTATAGGAGGACCAGGGATTGCAGTTTGTATTCTTCCAACAGGGATCGTGTTTTTGTTTCCTCTCAGTATGAACGAAGAGGGTGCTATTCTCTAGAACATGAACATAGGAAGACTAAAGTAAAAAGGAAAGCAATTTGCTGTAACTCAGGGCCTGGAGAGGCAATTTGTTACAACTGCCAACCAAACCACTCTCAACAGCATCCTTGCTTGCCCCCAGCATCTGACATGAATGCTGAAAAACACGCCCACTTTTTTCTACTTCTCCATTTCAAGTGGTCCACCTGCTTCCTGCATCCCTGTGACAATCTCTATTTATTGCCATGTTTGTATGATGTCAACCTATAAGGTGCTTCCTACTGTGAAAGGACTCAGAGAGAGCTGCAACAATCGGTTAACACCTTCCTATTCAAAGGTAGCCCACTGACTGCACTAGGAGACAAAACAGGAGTACAAGGTCAACCTTGGGTCCCCAGATGTTGTTGGACTACAACTCCCATCATCCCTGACCACTGGTCCTGCTACCTAGGGATGATGGGAGTTGTAGTCCAACAACATCTGGGGACCCAAGGTTGAGAAAGGCTAGTCTAGCCTTTCTGTTTAGCCTGGAGAAGAGGAGGTTAAGGGGTGATATGATAGCCATGTTCAAATATATAAAAGGATGTCACATAGAGGAGGGAGAAAGGTTGTTTTCTGCTGCTCCAGAGAAGCGGACACGGAGCAATGGATCCAAACTACAAGAAAGAAGATTCCACCTAAACATTAGGAAGAACTTCCTGACAGTAAGAGCTGTTCGACAGTGGAATTTGCTGCCAAGGAGTGTGGTGGAGTCTCCTTCTTTGGAGGTCTTTAAGCAGAGGCTTGACAACCATATGTCAGGAGTGCTCTGATGGTGTTTCCTGCTTGGCAGGGGGTTGGACTCGATGGCCCTTGTGGTCTCTTCCAACTCTATGATTCTATGATTCTATGATTCTATGATTCTATGATTCTAGTCTATGGGACTGCTCATGACCTTATACTCCTGTTTTGTCTCCTAATGCAACATGCTAGATCAGTCAGTAGAGCATGAGACTCAATCTCAGAGTCATGGGTCCCAGCCCTACCTTGGGCAAAAATTCCTGCATTGCAGGGGGTTGGATTAGATGACTTGTGTGGTCTCTTCCTATTCTACAATTCTGATTCAAAAACAGAAGTTATATTAGTTCTCTGCCTGATCCTAGTTAATATTACATTATATAACAATGTTCAGTTTAGCCACTACATTTTAAGAATCTAAGAGAGAGCCATAAAGATGATCAAGATGTCAAATGCCATAAAGTAAGTGTGGTATGGGACGCAGGTGGCATTGTGGGTTAAACCACAGAGCCTAGGGCTTGCCGATCAGAAGGTTGGCAGTTCGAATCCCCGCAACGGGGTGAGCTCCCATTGCTTGGTCCCTGCCAACCTAGCAGTTCAAAAGCACCTCAAAGTGCAAGTAGATAAATAGGTACCGCTCCAGCGGGAAGGTAAACGGCGTTTCCGTGCGCTGCTCTGGTTCGCCAGAAGCGGCTTAGTCATGCTGGCCACATGACCCGGAAGCTGTACGCCGGCTCCCTCGGCCAATAAAGCAAGATGAGCGCCGCAACCCCAGAGTTGGCCATGACTGGACCTAATGGTCAGGGGTCCCTTTACCTTTTTAAGTGTGGTATAATGGTTAGAGTAGTCTTCCACAACACACTGTCCTCGAGATTTTTGAACTACTATCTCCCATTGCCCCTGAACTTTTGCAATGCTGGCTGGAACTAATGAGAATTGGAGCCTGGCAACATTTAGAGGGCACCAGGTGAAGAGCAGTGGTTTCAAATGCCAGATTAGGAATGGCGATGCCAGAGTTCAATCCCCACTCAGCCATGAAGGTCACTAGCCGCCTTGGGCTTAACCTCATTCTCTAAGCCTTCCCCACCTCACAGGGTTGTTCTGAGGATGAGGGAGCTAAACTTCAAGGGGGGGGAATGGAGGATATACAAATAATAATTAAAGTGCTGGTAATTAGTTCATGTTAATTGATATCAACCTTCCATGAACTATTTGACAGCAAGCAGTGATCCTCTCACATAGTTCTGGTGATCCACCGTTAAGCCCCAGCATGTCATCTGGCAAGACATCAGTGTAGAGTTTCCTTTCAAGTCCCTCTCCCATCATGTAAGCCCAGGAGGAGGGAAGCTTTCCCAGCAAGTAGGTGGATCCCAACATCTCCCACTCCAGTAGCCCATTTTGACATGTGGGTGGGGGTGCTTGCCTATCACCTGATGTCATTACATCAAGTGATAACTTCAAAGGGGCCAGCTAACAGGGGTTGCAAATCGACAAAGCTGGGTCTTCCCCAATGGCAAACTCCTTGGCAGTGTAGCCCCAAGGAGCTCTCTTTAAGCTCCCAAGAGTTCCTTTACAGGGGCATCCTTACCTGCCCCCTCATCACATATGTCAGGTGAGCAGCAGATGAGTAAGGTTTGGAGGGAAACTGCCTTGCAGACCAAATCAGGACCTGTGTCAGGCCAATTTAGGTCCCCCACCCTCAAAATAGACTAGTCCAATAGCTTTCAAACTTTCTAACTTGAGTAGACTCTTTCTACTCTCACCTATCTGCTGAGGGATGCCTGTATCTCTGCACCACATGCCTTTCTCTTACTTGAAAAGAGCATTGCGCTGCTGACTTACAATATGTACGTAATCCAAAACCCTTCTGAGCTTTGCCACTGGTTAATAAAACTTCACTCTCTGTTCTCTTCCTCTACAATACGTTTATCTGAAACAGAATGCCACCTTAACTGCTTTCATCCTAATTATCAAGCTTGTTATAATTCTAATCTGTCATCTGAAGTTTCTCTCAGTCACTCCCGTTTTTATTTTGTATCCTCTGTCTCATCTACAAATTTGTTAAGAATACTCAGTCATCCTATACTTAAAAGCCTTACGACCTAAGTCTATAATTTGATACTTGTATGGACAAGGCCGTGCAGCTGAGAGGAAAAAGGAAAGAACAAAGAGAAAAGGAGACTGAAATATTCATTTAGTGAACTTTAGAGCGATTCCTTAAGATGAGCCATGAAGAGTCACAAGCACATAAATGAAGTTTATAAAAATAAATAAAGAGAGGGTGACAACGAGAGTCTCCAGTACATGACCAGACAGCACTAAATTTATGTAGTCAATTGTGTGTAAGGAAATAAACCTTCTGTCTCTTTGGGATCAAAGAGGCAGGAAAGGATGGGAGAGTAATTTGATTCACTTTACATTTAAAGGTGAATTTACTAAATTTGCATTAAAAAAAAAATACCACCAAGAGCTACCTGACCGTCAGCTGCATCTTGCCAGGAGAAGGTAAGCGCCCATTGCTCCCCTACTATTCTTCATGCCCTGCAGAGGCACTGATTCTGCGGGGTCCTGCTTTGCAAGCAACTTCCCTGCAGAGTAGCACCCCACACCACAGGACCTATGTCTCTGCACAAGAGCTGAAGTGGAGGCACTGATCCTGCAGAATGCAGGGTGCTCACTTGCAGAGAAGCCATGGTTTTTAAAAAAAAATAATTAAAAAACCTAATGAGACATTAGCCTGCCCCTGAACTAATTTGGAACTGGATCCAGGGGAGGCTGGGTTGTCCCAAGATGGTGTAAGGTGGGTTAGCCTGACTGAGGCTCCTTGAATTGGAGCATGGGTTGGCAAAGCAAGGCCCGGGGGCTGGATCTAACCCAATCGCCTTCTCAATCTGGCCGGCGGACAGTCCGGGAATCAGTGTGTTTTTACGTGAGTAGAATGTGTCCTTTTATTTAAAATACATCTCTGGGTTATTTGCGGCGCCTGCCTGGTGATTTTACATGAGCAGAATGTGTGCTTTTATTTAAAATGCATCTCTGGGTTATTTGACATAGGAATTACCGTAATTTTTGCTCTATAAGACTCCTAAAAAATAAGGGGAAATGTGTGTGCGTCTTATGGAGCGAATGCAGGCTGCGCAGCTATCCCAGAAGCCAGAACAGCAAGAGGGATCGCTGCTTTCGCTGCGCAGCGATCCCTCTTGTTGTTCTGGCTTCTGAGATTCAGAATATTTTTTTTCTTGCTTTCCTCCTCCAAAAACTAGTTGCGCCTTATGGTCTGGTGCGCCTTATAGAGCGAAAAATACGGTAGTTCATTTTTTCTTTTCAAAATATAGTCCGGCCCCCCACAAGGTCTGAGGGACAGTGGACCGGCCCCCTGCTGAAAAAGTTTGCTGACCCCTGTTGGAGCCATGGGGAGGGGTATGGCCGTACACAGCTGCACTAGAAACCTCATCTCTCTCCACACTCTTCATCATAAAGCTGAGAGGCAGAAGAAAAAGCCTCACTTTTATTTTGAATTTAGTTTATTTATGTTTCTTTTCCACAGTGAAATAAGCCCAAAGTGGGTAACAAACATCTATTCACATAATTTAATGTTTTTTGGGGGAGGTGGGACACATTTGTTACAAAACCTGCAACACAAGACTAAAAACAACTCAGTCAACAAGAAGTCCCAGCAAAGGAAGAATGGATACAAAAACTTGCGGAATATGCAGAAATGGCAAAACTTGCTGGAAGAGTAAGAAATCAAGATAACAAACTTTTTATAAAGGAATGTAAATGGTTTATTGAATATTTACAGATGAATTGTAAATGGATAAGAATGCTGGCAGGATTACTGTAATAAACTGCAACTTCTTAAGTGTATATATTTAAAGAAGATGAATAAATGAGCAAATTAAGTTAATTTGGATATGCAGAAGATATTAAAAATAAATTTAAATAATTCATTTCCTTAAGAAAGAGGAAGAAAGTCAAATTTTGAAATGTCAAAATGATTGTAAAATCAGTGAAATGTATAAAACTGAAAAGTATAAATATATTTTTTAAAAAAATAAACAAAAAACAATTCAGTAAACATGAGCTACATTTAATGTTACAGTAAAATATAGTATTGACACATACCAAGTAAAATGCAAAGTCAAAATTAACAGGCCAAAACAAGCCCTACTGCTGCCACAGCTTAAATAAAGCTCAGAAGAGGTGGGGTCTTCTGACCAGATGAGGTGATTTACAGCCTGGTCCCTCATCTCTCCTTCAGTCAAGTCTGAAAGCCACAAAAAGTAGGGGTGGGGGGAGGCATTGATGGTAAGTAGTCTTCCCCAGCTGCTAGTGCTGATTTTACTGCACTGCTTTGAATCAAGGGCCCAGGACAAAGCAGAACCAGAAGTCTCCTCCATTGGCCTAAAGGAAAGGATAACTTGCTAACATATAAAGAACAATGAAACCATCTGTTCGCGAATGCCAATGTATATCATTTATACAGCTACAGTTTTATAATTCGGAACGGACAAGAAAGAGTTAAACCGAAGATTCATCTCTGTGTTTTCCAGCCCAGTATTTCCAAAGTAAATTGATTGATGGTAAAGAAGACTTAGCCCTCACATATCAGTTGCAAGAGTTCAGCGAACACAAATTCGCTTCGACCACGCTTACCCATCAGCGGTATTAAAATTGATCCTGATGGATAGGCTTCCTAATTGAGTCAGACATAAATGCAAATGGCGTCCCATCCAGTATGGAATAGACAGGTGGCTCACCCCCTTCCTCATCACCCAATGTCTAAGACGAACAAACAGCAACATTTGTGTAAAAGCTTCTTTATGTCCAAATAAGGGGAATCTGGGTGGGGGCGGTTGCAGCTGTTCCTTTGTTCATACCACATGCAATGATTCCTCCGGGGCACCTTAATCTATGGATAAAATGAGGTATAATCACACTTAACACATGTTATTCGAAAACCCAACCACATTTCTGTGAATCCCGAAATGTGCTCTTGGTCCAAAATATAGCAACTGAATAATAATAATAATAAATCCCCCTCCATTGTTCTCAGATATTATTTTTAGCCTCCCCCCCAGTTAAACACATTTCCTCAAGAAAGAGCCTGAGATCTTATTGTTCAAGAGGCATAAAACAAATAAAGTAGAATTTTGTTTCCATTTACCTTCACATCAACTGGGGGGGGGGGGGAATGTCAATGTGGTTGTGCTATGTTGGTGGCAGATGCCCAATGCTCTGTGTCATGAAATATCCCTGGTACAAAGAACCTTGGAAACTGAAGAGCCTCGTGGGAAATATTGTTGCATGATCAGACTAGAGACTGCCACATTATAGTAGAACATCCATTTCATGCATCTGATGAAGCAGAGCTTATTCCACAACTTCTGTAAATAATATTTTCCATTGGGTCAATGCTTCTGAGAAAGTCGTGTGAAACTCAAAAGCTGTTGGTAACACACCAACCCAAGCTTGCCTAATAATAGGTGTTCATTTTTTGCCTACTTGCCCATCTTCTTTACGTATTTCCATATTCCAATATAATTTTAAGTATTGAGTAACTAGGGCTGGCGCAACAAGTCAACTGATCAGCAAGTATTTGACCAAGGTGCTAGTGCAGAGGAGAAACTAGCCTCAATCCCTGGTTCAGCATTGCCTGTGAATTTGAGACTATGGTTAGACAAACAAACCATGATAAATAAGCCAAGAACAAGTCTATGGTTTACTGTAACAGCCGAATGTGTGTGGGAACCACTGCAGTATTTGAAGCAAGAAGTTAGTTTTCAACTACCATTTTTTCAAGTTCAGGAAGGTGGATTCTCTAAAAGGGCTGCTAACCTTTGGAGCTACCATTCAGAAATTAACAGTTGAAGATTGTTTGCCTCACACAATATCAGAGTTAGCTAATGTTATCATCTTTAGCCAAGAGAGTAACTAAATCTTTTCCAAACTTCAGGAAAATTCTGTAAAAATATGTTATATGCCTGCAACTTCATTTTTAGCAGTTTATTTACCAAAAAGAAGTCATGTTGAAGAGGAGCAATATCCTTACAGTTCAAATTCTAATATTAACAGAAAACTCATCCCCCTTTTAACTTCCAAATCACGCCTACAATTAATCTCTAACAAGGACTGGGTTAGATACCAGTTTTTCTAGAGAGATGATATACAAAAGCTTGATTAGGAATCAATACCCTAAAATTCATTGTCCCTTTTTTCAATAAACCCTCAAGAATTTTGTTGAATGTCATGTAGAAGACAACTCAACATTAAGTACATACAATATAGAATAATTACATTCATAGATCAGTTTTGTCATATGAAAGTAATTCAAGTGTATATAAGTAATAAGTATTAGCAGCACTATATCTTTGGGAAGGTATTGTATGTGTACCTACAAAATTTATAAACAGAGCCCATATCCCCGCCCCCCAAAAATACAAATAAAAAATAAGCAAGATTTGCCACCCTATTGAGTTACAAACTTTAGCACCAATAAAAGGCTTGATGCAAAATAATTGCTTTACAAACAGCTCTATGCAATTCTAGCTATACTGTACTGCTTTCAGACCACAATGAATTTCCCTGTCAATTTATATACCTTCTGTCACTGCATGATTCATATACATTCCAACAATCGCTGCTCTTTCAGCAAAAAATAAGATTGCCCTTTCTGATTAATCATTTATTCTAAATATGCAAGAGACAGACCAACAGGTTTCAATCTATAACAATGAAACTCTTGAGACTATTACTGAATACTCTTAGCAAGCACTGAGATGGGGACAGAATAAGAGGAACTTGGAACACAAAAATGGCAAAATTGTTGCACCACAGAAAACTAAATTCTGGGCTGCCCCATAGAACTGAAACATTTCAAAAGCTCTTGCAAATATCCATAGCCTAAGGATCCCTTTGCTAACTTCCATATATGCAGGCTTTCCTTGTTTAATGTCATTGCCATGGTGACATCCTTGAAATCTAATTCCACAGCCATTCATGTTGTGGCAACTCAGAGGTTCATTCAATGCCTGGAAGAAGACTGGGTGCTAAGGCTCTAGCACGGCTTTTCAAAGAAGCTGAATGAAGGAAAAGTAAGGAAAAGTTAAGGGCGAATGGGGAAAGAATGTTTACGTTAGGAAAATACTGAACAGTCCAAGTAAGTTCTGTAGTTCTGCCTCTTTCTGTGAAAGTCAAGAATGCTTTAGCACTAAATATTCTGAGAATGACCGGATCCATAACAAGCCGTAATGATGTTTGCTCATCAGGTATCAGCTATGCCATAGAAACATTGAAAACCACTGAACCTAACTTCCTGTAGCTAAATCAGAGTTGCCTAAAGCAAAACAATCTATATACATTTATCCAAGCTCTGTTGGAAATGACCACAGAGATTCCTTATGCATGTTCAGAACCAACCTCCCTTGTATCTACATTTGTGTTTAAAGTGAGTAGGGCAGCCTTCCCTCAACACAATAATCTCCAGAGGTTTAGGACTAAAATTCCCAAGATGCCTGGCCATATGGGCTTTGCTGACTGGGGTTCATAAGAACTGCAGCAAAAATAATAATAATACAGGGCATCAGGTTGGAGAGTGCTGGACTTATGGACTTTCATAGACTGATTGGACGCAGAAGAATGATGGAAGGAACCAGCTGGGGAACCAACCAGGGAAGAAGAAGGCTCAGAGCCCTGGGAGTGAAACAACAATGAGAGGTCAAAGGGAGAAGACTGGGAAGTGGAGGTATTGGAAGCTGAAGAGGTAACAGGGCTTATTTGAGCTGGGAATCTGTGTGAGAGAAGTCCAGAATCAGAGGCAGAATCTGAAACAGGAGGATGGGAGTAGGGAGCCCAAGAGGCAGAAATGAATCAGGCTAGTCATGGGTGTCTTCCCCCTCCTTCTGCAACAAGGTCCCATCCCCCCTAGTCTCCCAGAACCAGAAGAGGTATGAAAAGGGCAGCAAAGGGGGCGGCTGCACACAGGCGCAGCCTCCAATTGCTTGGGAAAAGTCCTGGAGAGGAGAGGACTTAGATGGCTGAGAGGAGGCCTGGACTTTCAGTCTTGGCAACTGACTTTCATGGAGTAAGGCCACTAGGAATGAGATGCTTTGCTCATTAGGCTTGACACTCAAACAAGTCTATGAAGATCGTGTTTTTGCTAATGAAGAGTTAACTGAGTTGAACAGTGTGATTTACTGTCGGCTCGCTTTCTGACACTGTAGCAGGGAATGTTGGGAAGACTTGCCCTTCGCTGTCAGCACACAAGCTTGTTCCACACTGCTTGTGGGTTCCCAGCCATCCTACCAAAATGCCCACGCACTGAAATACCCATGAGTCCATACCCGCTATTATACAATAAATGGGAGCAAGTATTAAAGAATTCTGTTATCCTCAAAATTAGAGACATTAAAAAACCAAGAATGTTCAACCTATGACTCACATAAAAAAGATGGCACCAAATCTAGTTTACTACGAATTAGTAGCATTCATGGCATGAGAACCATTTCCCTGTGGTGTGAACAGCTACCATTACAGCATGTCCCGCAGGTGAGGTATAAGGATAAATAAGTTGTGTGCAGGTGAATTATAAGGACAGGTGAGTCGCATGGCTGTGTCGATTCAGTACCTAGGACGGAAGCAAAATTGGTTCTAGTTATAAATCTAAGCATCATTGGTCATGGGCTACCCATGTGTATGTCCAACCACACTACTTGACAGCCGCAAGCACTAAACAGCTTGGTGTAAAACACGTGGCCACACTCAGATCTTGAGATTATATAGGCATGAGCAGAGCATGATGGAAGTAGACCACAGTCCACTACCACAGATCCACAACAAGGCTAAAAACCTTTGTAATGAGACAGGACCATATATCCTGTACTTCCTCCAGGTAGTATGAAATAGTAGGAATACTGATGAGTATGAATACAGGTGAGAACAGTATTAGGGAGCATTGCAATACCTCCCCTGAACAGAGACTGTTCCTGACAGTAAGCTAATCTGCACACACAACATACATTTAAAGAGCATTTTTTCCTCCCAAAGAGTCCTGTAGTTTGTGAAGGGTGTGAGGAATTGCAGCTCCATGAAGATTTCCAGGATTATTTGGGGTGGGGAGGTTCTTTAAACATTTGATGTGTATGCAGCACTGGAAAGCAGCAAAATTTTCTTACTGCTTTTTGAGCACAGAAGCTTTATGGAAGTCTCCAGGGAAATTCATTAGGAGACAAACAGGATGTTAATGTCAAATACGTTTAAAAGTCATCACACCAAGAAGCTTACAGTCTAGAATATAATTAGATTGCTGTTTCAGCACCAAATCCTAGAGAGATTTAATTCCTATTGAATAAGTGCGGTACTCAGACCTCCAAATGGATTACATATACAAATCCCTTCTCCATTGAATGATCAATAGTCTGATGCAGAGGGTAAGTTCCATAAATAATGCTCAGGAAAAGAAACATCATTTGAATTCTCCATCTTTAATAAAACATCAGCAACTATTCATCTGATTTTTAAATGGCTTTCTTCCAGTTTTTTACTGCTGGAAAATACTGCTCAGTCATAACTGTATTAGGCGAGACTAAAGATAAAGGCAGTGACTGTCCAATATGTGTGCAACCACACATTTGTGCGTAACACCGAACCCAAAAGTGACCCAAAAATGGCAGAAAAGGGGGTGGAACGGGATGGGGATGGAGCAGGATGGGGCAGCCTTACATGGGCCCTGCCAACACGAATGGGGGTCCAGAACGTAACCCCACACAAATTGGTTGTTTCCTGTACTGTAAAGGTAAAGGGATCCCTGACCGTTAAGCCCAATCGTGGACAACTCTAGGGTTGCGGCGCTCATCTCACTTTACTGGCCAAGGGAGCCGGTGTTTTGTCTGCAGACAGCTTCCGGATCATGTGGCCAGTATGACTAAGCTACTTCTGGAGAACCAGAGCAGTGCATGGAAACACCATTTACCTTCCCACCGGAGCGGTACCTATTTATCTACTTGCACTTTGACATGCTTTCGAACTGCTAGGTGGGTTAGGAGCAGGGACCGAGCAACGGGAGCTCACCCCGTCGCGGGGATTCGAACTACCAACCTTCTGATCAGCAAGCCCTAGGCTCTGTGGTTTAGACCACAGCGCCACCAGTACACCCAGTGCCTGTACTGTAGTGTCACATTAAAATGCCCTATATGCAGCACAAGGGTATAAACATTTTAGGTAAAAAATAAAAAAAAACCACTAGAACATGTACTCTAGATCATTATAACAAATCATGCTGTTGTTATGATGTTACAGGCAAGGCAGGACTGCATTTCAGGCAGATGCCAAGCAACAATTGCATAGGAACATGCTGGGGAGGAAATGGTTTTCCAATTAGCACACCCATATTCTAAGGAGGAGGAGTTAGCTTGTCAATTAAGTAAATACCCTGTGATCTGTCTGAATCAAGGAAAGCATTGCTAAGCGTGTGCATTATGTGTCTGTGCAGTGCTCTTGTCAGCTAATGGGAGGAGGAGGAGGAGTTTGGATTTGATATCCCACCTTTCACTCCCTTTAAGGAGTCTCAAAGCAGCTAACATTCTCCTTTCCCTTCCTCCCCCACAACACTCTGTGAGGTGAGTGGGGCTGAGAGACTTCAGAGAAGTGTGACTGGCCCAAGGTCACCCAGCAGCTGCAGGTGGAGGAGCAGAGACGCGAACCCGGTTCCCCAGATTATGAGACTACCGCTCTTAACCACTACACCACACTGGCTCACAATGGGTTATCTGTGAGAGGTCTAGTTCTGTGGCCCTACCTTACTTATGTATCTCCTATGATGTTATAGTTTATAATTATTGTGTAATGTTTTAATTCTGACTATCGGTCGAATAAAGAAATTGATTGATTGAATGGGATATTTCAAGTCCAGGAAAATGGAGACAAGGCTCTTGGTTGAAGCCTACAAGAGAGGTATTTTCATTTACTGGCTTAAGACAACGGAGGCTACAATCCTAAACAAACTTAAGTTGTGCTAATAGCTGCTAAACATGCTGATAAAGTAAACATGGTTAAGATCAGCAATTCTACATTTATACTCCAGCTTTCATGCTGACCCTGTTACTTTATTTTTAAATAAACTACTGGATGGTGAATTCAGATCAGCTTATCACCCATCTCAGTGATCTTTTCAAGCAGTGCTTATGACTACTAATTGCTGACTGTTTACTTACTTTTACCGTATCACCGGGGCACTGAAGTCACAAACCATTGCACAGTTACTATGGAGTCCCATTGAGCTAAGTGGTAGTTATTTCTCAGTAAGCATGACTGGGGAGTAAGGAACATTTCCAACATCTGTCATTTCCCTGCAGTTTATTCCCAGCTCCCTTATCACTATCACTAGTAAAATATACAGAATGCGGAAGAACTTGGAGCACAGGAAAAAGGACAAGCCAGGAAGGGTTTGGAGAGACCCCTTAAATATGTAGAAAATTGTGCGCTTACTCTACACAATGAGTCTCAAGACTATCTACAGGAATTCATAAACACATATTAAAACAATAAAATAATAAAATTGCCACAGCCTGTACCTATATCAAATTATGCACCTTGCACAGTATAATCGCAGAATCAGGAAGCACACATCATGCTATACTGCTGATCCTATTACCTCTTGCTATCTGTGCTTAGGGATGGGGGTGTCGCTGTGGGTTAAACCACAGAGCCTAGGACTTGCCGATCAGAAGGTCGGCGGTTCAGATCCCCACGATGGAGTGAGCTCCCGTTGCTCGGTTCCTGCTCCTGCCAACCTAGCAGTTCGAAAGCACATCAAAGTGCAGGTCGATAAATAGGTACCACTTCAATGGGAAGGTAAACGGCATTTCCGTGCGCTGCTCTGGTTCGCCAGAAGCGGCTTAGTCATGCTGGCCACATGACCCGGAAGCTGTACGGCAGCTCCCTCGGCCAGTAAAGTGAATTGAGCACTGCAACCCCAGAGTTGGTCACAACTGGACCTAATGGTCAGGGGTCCCTTTACCTTTTATCTGTGCTTAGAGCTGCAACAAGTTGAGAAATGGGGGAAATTATTTCTCTGTTTTACAATAGTCACCACCAAACGACAGGCTTAATATTCTTACATTTCAGAACATGACAACATTAGCAAGAGTTTATCTTTGCTAAAGGAGTAATAGAGGCTGGAAGGATGGAGAACTGCTAGATGGAGCTTTCCAATCTTAAAAATAAGAGTTTATTGATTTTTTTTAAAAAAATGGAAGAGTAAAATATTTTGATAAGTAGGACTGTGTGCAGCTTTTAAGTTAGGTCCTTTGTCTTGCAAGTTATAGCATGCAGATATACTTCTCTTGAGCTATCCTTGAGCTCTTTGCTAGACAAGAATGACAGCCACTAAATAAAGTTGATTGAATTCACCACAAGACACCAAATTCAGTATTTTCTGCTGGGGAGTTCTCAGACAATTTTGGGATTCACATTTTTATTGCTTTCCAGAAAATCATGCTCTTTAACTGGCTCCAAAGTTTGGTCCATTAAATAAATGGGGGGGACCCAAGTGGTAGGAACACTGATGGGGCTATGATGACTTTGCCCAAGACCATCCTTCCATTGATGTAAAATTGAAATACTGATAAACTGTTTTTACAAAATACAATACACAACACTCACTGTGCTAACATGATGTAATGCCAGAGACAATGTTCCAGCTTTCCCAATTATTGCAACCCTGAAGCTATCATCTTGCACACAGACTATTCCAAAACAGTATGCATAATTATGGGGTAGCGAGCAGTGTACCAGATATTCCTGTTGAGTGAAGCCTGAAAGCCCTAAAAAGCCTTCTGGCAAATAATCTAAGCAACTAATATCAAACTTCCCAGAACAACAGTCATTCACTGTTGTCATTCCCTAATGCAAGACAGTAGCTTCAAATTATGACTTGGTGATGAACCACAGATTCAGCTAAAAGGTTTGCCATTTCCTCTGCATCTTTGATCATGTACAACTTCTCAGGCAATATGTTCCAACTTAATCATAATCAAGCTTCTGCAACGTTACCCAGGCATTAAAAATCTAAACGGTACCTTTGGTGGGTATTACACAGAAAAGAAATCAATGTTTGATTATACTTAAGAAGTTTCAGGTGCCTATTTAAAAAACAAGACATTTGATACCTGCTGACCTGAATCACATATTGATTCCCCTACCCCTATACGTATATAATACATAGGAGTCCAGAAGAAACACAATTTCAGTTCCGATTCAACTGCTCTATCCAAATAGGTAAAAATGTAAAGGTAAAGGACCCCAGGACAGTTAAGTCCAGTCAAAGGCGACTCTGGGGTTGCGGCGCTCATCTCGCTTAAAGGCCAAAGGAGCCGGCGTTTGTCCACAGACAGCTTTCTGGGTCATGTGGCCAGCATGACTAAGCCACTTCTGGCGCAACGGGACACTGTGACAGAAGCCAGAGCGCTGTTTACCTTCCTGCCACAGCGGTACCTATTCATCTACTCGCACTGGTATGCTTTCGAACTACTAGGTTGGCAGGAGCTGAGACGGAGCAACGGGAGCTCACCCTGTTGCAGAGATTCGAACCGCCAGCCTTCTGATCAGCAAGCCCAAGAGGCTCAGTGGTGTAGACCTCAGCGCCAGCCGCGTCCCTTGCTATTCAAATATCTAGTTTTATATCTCAAGGTCTCTTGGAATCCAGTGAACTATGTGATCAATGCCTCTTTCATGTGTATCCACAGCAGTTCCGGAACTGTTTCCTCGTGTAGCATAGCCCCATAAAGGTCTGCTATGTAAATATTCATACTGGAGTGCCAACTCAATGGGTCTCTTTCATCTAACCACTGCCCCAGTTCAAAAACAAAACCCTGCAATACCTTTCTATGTGTGAAAATACATTTTTGAAACTTGCAGGTTTCAAAAACATGTTGCAATACAACATGGGAAGGGGCTGTTCCAAACCCAAGTTAAAGTTCCTGATTGAAATATACAAGACTTCAGACATAACCAATGAAGCTCTTTGGATTGTATCTTGGATATACTGTTCCAATACTAGCAGCAACAGCAGCAGAAATATCATTAAAAGTATCCTATGTCATGGACCAAGCACAGTTGCCACATTAAAGCCGTATCTTGTTAATTTCTATCGAGAAGGCTGGAGTATTGCTTCGGTCTTAACTGTTGTGAGAAATAAGTGCATAAGACAACAGGCCTGTCACACAGTTCCAAGGAAGGGATTCTAAGCTTGCATGAGCCTAACTGTGATATTTGATCTGAATCGCAGTGCCGCTCCTCGTGCCATATATATTCATTCCATTATTCAAAAAGGTTTTGCTATGTGGCATCAGGAGCTGCTGTTACAGAAACCAATCAAAAGCCCTTTAAGATGAGGTAAGCTAGTTTCATGCTTCTCCAGAACACAAGCCATCACCTCAAAGTAGGAAAGAGCTGGTTACAGTGTGATGTTTCACTTTTTATATGCATACATTGTTCTCTTCGTACACACAACACATTGGTGCAAACTCCGGGCATCCCCTTGTTTGATAGATGGATAGCTCAGTTGGTTAGAGCGTGGTGCTGGCAATGCCAAGGTTGCAGGTTCAATACCTGAATGGGACAGCTGCATATTCCTGCATTTTGCAGTGGGTTGCACTAGATGACCCTCAGCTCTATGATTCTCTGTGATATCCCTGCCCAACAACCAGCTTATCTGAAAGGAGTGCTTCTCCCAAGACGTTCCTACTCACATGTTAAAATCTGCTGATAATCATTTCCATTATTTGCGAGAATTTAGACACAGCTGGCCATATTCCGCCCCCTCGCAGGGAGACATGGCTAGCTGATATTCTTATTAACTTTAAGAGAGGAGCTAAAACTTCTTTTTTTAGAAAAATGTTTGGATTGCTAGAATACCCGATTAAACCTATTTGTGTTGTTTTTGCTTGAATTTTAATTGACTTTGTATTGCCTTCTATTCTATTTTTTAAAATAATAATAATCATAAACTACTGTAGTAGGTGCATTCCAAGTATGCAGATATAAGAGGTTAGCAGGGGTCAGGGGGGGGCCAGTCCACTGTCCCTCAGACCTTGTGGGGGGGCAGACTTTATTTGGGGGGGTGAATGAATTCCTATGCCCCACAAATTAATAATAATAATAATAATAATAATAATAATAATAATAATAATAATAAAAAAATTTTATTTATACCCTGCCCTTCCCGGTTGAAAAACCAGGCTCAGGGCAGCTGACAACAAATTTCAAACACTTTAAAACTTAATTATAAAAGCAGCATAAAATACAGTATAAAAACATGAATAAAAATAAATTCAAAAATCAAAAATCAATTAGATAATCCCCAGGGCTAGCTGGCTGAATAACCCAGAGATGCATTTTAAATAAAAGGACACATTCTACTCATGTAAAAACACACTGATTCCCAGACCGTCCGTGGGCCAGATTGAGAAGGCGATCGGGCTGGATTCGGCCCACGGGCCTTAGTTTGCCTACCCATGGGTTAAAGCATAGGTAGTATCCTAGTGGCTGGATCAAATCATATGATATACCAATGTTACAGAAGGGCATCCCATGTCACAGCTGGTGATGCTGTGCCGAAGTTGGAAGGATGTTATAATTAACATTTTGACATCAATATTAAAGACTGGGCTGTAATCATTTCCACCTATGACCAATTAATCCCCTCCCCCTACTGTAGTCATCTATCAACAGTAAGTATGGCTACTGTAAGTATAATGCAATTCACTGATTTTAAGTACAAAAACCATCAACCTATAGCAATATGAGGCATTTCCTTGATATGACTGTTGCCCAGTTACAGAGCTGGTGACACCCACCATGAGCCCTAAAGCAAATGCACGTGAATTCAGTGACAACATTAATGTGACATCACCACATCACTTTGAAGAAAACGAATCCTTGCAGTATTCACTGAGTTTCATCCTCCAGCTCACTAGGCGTTGCCTTTTCATGCACGAGAAGCGCTGCCAAACTCACTTGCAATACAAGTATTACCAAACGTCAGTAACCAAAACCTCTGCATGTTCAATATCAAGACGTCGTTTAGCCTCACGAATGCTAAATAAGTGATAAGTTCTGGCAGAACAGTGAAAGCTAAATATGTTTCTTGCAGCACGATGTTCCAGCTAAAAGACATCATTGCGATTAACTGATTTCATTCGTTCTTTTATACAGCTCATTGTTTTTTGAACTATATTGTTATTTCATACAGTTGAAACCCAGATAAAGGTGGGGGGTCTGTGTATTTTGTAAATGTGTTGTTACTTCTATTAGAACTTTATGAAACAGAAAGCATTTTGGGGGAAGCATCTGAATGGGTTTCGCACTGTAGGATCACCCTTGTATTGGTGGGACAATGTGATGGCTGTACAAGTTTAGGCAGAAACAATTGCTGCCATGTTTTAGCCAAGTAAATGACTAACACACTTACAATGCTCATAATTCACCCCCCCCCCCAGTTTCATATACTTGGAAAGGTTAATTTCCAGGCATTTATAAACTGCTTGATATTTTTGAAACACCTCTTTGAACTGGATGTGTTAAGCTTGGATCGTCTAGTTCTCAGTTCTTGCACCTGTGTGAAGTTAAGGTTTGCTTACTGGTGCCCCTCACAGATGGCAAAGGTGTAAGAGTCTTACCAGACAACTTCAAAACCCCTGCCTCCTTCAGTTAACTATGGCACTATGGGGCACTAACCCCAAACCCTTTATTCATTCTTAGAGTGTTGCTTGATCAAACTGGACACACTACTCTCATATATGTCCTTGGGAATATTACTAGATTATTAAATGTGCCCATCTTTCCAACGAGAAAACTATTAACGTGGAAAAAACTTATTTGATAATTTCCGAGGGAGGGGATGTGGCAAGTTCTCCGCAGCAGCCTAGCCAACACGCAGGTTCTATTGTAAAGGCTTCATTAATTTTTTAGTGCCGGAGGATGATGTTGCAATTTTCCATCCCTGAGCAGAAAGCACGGATGAATTCACTGGCTGGTACTTCTTTACAATTGCAACTAGCCAATCCAGTTACAGTCCTGGGCTGGCTGGCTGGCTGCAAAAAAAGCCCCACAGACCCAGCACAGCAGTCTCTGGAATGCAATTCAGCACAAGCCAAAAAAGGGACAGCTTAAAAAACAAATAAACACTGCACACACTGCCCGTGCAATCGCTTAGTGTTTCAAATCCCAGGCAGGAATACATTCATCAACCACCTTTTTAAAGTTACAGACCAGGCCTAAAAGTCTGGATTCTCCTTCTTCCCGTCGTCCACACCATGCACACGCATCAGTTTCTCGGACACAGCTGATGCACCATTAAACACCAGAGATTAAATATGCAGCATCCGAAGGAAACCGAATTCCTCCGTGCAACAGCTGCAAGCAGAGAGAGCCCAGCTCTCGGGTCAGGCCAGCAGCTGAAGCTCGTGCAGGGAAGGCTGATCCCGCCAGCATCCCAGTCCGTCCTCGCTAACTTGGCGATCGGGCAGCAGTTTCCCAGATCCACCTATGGCGAAGCCCCTCTCCGGGACCAGCCAAGCCCTTCCTTGAATTAACCTGGCGGCCAACGGCCTCGGTCGGGCTGCTGGCCCTCGCAGCAGGCCGTTAGTTGGCGAGGCGGCGGCTCCCTGCTGCTACCTGCCAGCCCCGCTCCAAATGCCAGGAGGGAGCGACGGGAGAGGGGCTGCGAGCAACATGTCCCCCTCTCGGTCCTCCTCGGGCCTGCGTCCCAGAGCCAGACCCCCGCCACTCTTTCCCCCCTCTCTCCCAGAGCCCCCGGCCAAATCTCCCCAGCTCTATTTCCCCCACAAGAGGTAGCAGGTAACAAAGAAAAGAGGGAGGAAGGAAGGAGGAAGGAAGGAAGGAAAGAAGGAAGAAGCAACACCACGACGCCTTACCTGACAGCAACCCGGACGGAGCTCTCGTCTTGGCCGGCCGACATGGCTCAGAGCTGGGAGGCGCGGCGGGCTCGGGAGAAAGAGCGTGTCATTTAATTCGAATTACGCACGGAAACCAAAGGTGAGAAGGGACGAGCGGAGGAGGCGGGAGCCGCTGTTCGGCGGGGAGGCGGCCCGAGGGAGCTGCGCGCCTCACCTCCGGCGCCTCCTCCACCTCCTCGTCTCTCCAGCCATTTTAGGTGACTGGCTGAATGAATAGGTAGCAGCCAAGCAGCAGCGGCGGCGGAGAGGGCTGACACTCCGCCCACCGCGGCTCGTTGCGCTCCCGGCCCCTCGAGGCGGAGCGGCGCTGGGTTTAGCCAGCCCTCCTGCCCTCCCTCCTGGCTCCGGGCCGCTGCCCCTTCGTCAGCCCGCCTCCCCGACCAGCAGTCGCCTCGCTCTGCACCAGGCGCGCGGCTTGGCTGGCTGTCTGTCTCTCTCTGGCTGTGCCCAGGCGGCGGCAGCTTCAGCTTTTCTGCAGCCGCAATGCGTAACCAAGCCCGCCCTCCCCGTTCGCCTCAGCAGCTCGCGGGCCCATCTCGGCCGAGGGCTCCCAGGCGGAGCCGCGCACTTGCCTGCCCGCTCTTGCCGCTCGCGCGCGCTCCGCACGCAGCTGGCAGGGGAGCGAAGAGCGCGCGTTGCTTTCCCCTCAGCTGAAGCGTTTCCTCGGTCCCTGTCGTCGTTCGAGTCGTCATTGTCGCCGGACCCTACATTTTCTAAGAATAACAACTTTATTCTTTGTATCCCATATGAAAACATAATAAAATGTCAAACATTAAAAAACTTTCCTGTACTGTACAGGGTTGCCAAAGGTTGTGTGGGCCTTTATTTCCTTGACACCTGATGGGAGGGTGTTCCACAGGGTGGGTGCCAGTACCAAGAAGGCCCTCTGCCTGGTTCCCTGTAACCTCACTTCTCGCAGTGAGGGAGCCTCCAGAAGGCCCTCGGAGCTGGGCCTCAGTGTCCAGGCAGGATGATGGTGGTGGAGACACTCCTCAGGTACAGTGGTACCTCAGGTTACATACGCTTCAGGTTACAGACTCCGCTAACCCAGAAATAGTACCTCGGGTTAAGAACTTTGCTTCAGGATGAGAACAGAAATCGCGCGGCAGCGGGAGGCCCCATTAGCTAAAGTGGTGTCTCAGGTTAAGAACAGTTTCAGGTTAAGAACGGACCTCCGGAATGAATTAAGTTTGTAACCAGAGGTACCACTGTATATGTTTTGAAGGCACCAGGTGAATGTGATCAGTGAGAGATTAATTCAGAAGCAGTCGTCTCACCTTGTCTCATGGGTGGACCGGCCCTGGTAGAACTACCTGCTAAGCACCGGTGCCTTGAGGGCAGAAGTCCAAGGCAGAATGAGCAAGTTTAACATGTTTTGATATACATGGTATATGCTCAATAAACAGATGACCTGGAAGCAATAAAAATGGCATATTGCATATATAACCAAGCAGGGTACTTCATGGTACTGGATATAAGGCTGCAAAATGGAACTTTGCACTTGTATAAGGGGCATCCAGTTTTGGTTCCTTTCACCTAGCTTTGTAAAGGGTCGTGTTTTCCTGCCCCCCACCAACTCAAGATGTTGTTGAACTGTTGATATATAGAGGCAGATAGGCAGATCAACAAGGTTAGCCATGAGTCCCCAATTAGATGTCTGAGCTCACCAATTCAGCAAATCCAAAGACGTCTCTCAATATTAACTGATTCACATTGTCACTATCAATCTCAGCAAATGTCACCCACTGGGCCAAATTAGTGTTACGACCCCAGAGCATAGCTGTCAACTTTTCCCTTTTCTTGTGAGGAATCCTATTCGGAATAAGGGAATTTCCCTTTTAAAAAGGGAAAGATTGACAGCTATGCCCCAGAGTTCTACAGCAAGCAAGACCCGAACTAAGGGGCTGCATCTGGCTAAGGTTTGTGACACTGAGCCTGGTGCTGGCGATCGGGTCCACTAAATCTAAGATTTGTGTACAGCAACCTCCATCCTGGCCCAGATCTCACAACACCAGGGGGTATAGAGGCAGAACTGGGACCCACACAGGCACCTTTCCCTGGGTGTAAGAAACCAAGCACCTCCCCACGTACCTCACCATTGCACTAGAGCAGGCAGCACACTGTTGGTTTCTGTTTCCCTCACTGAGCAGCTGCTGGTAGTCACAGGACTATGCTTTCATTCCACAGTCCAGATACTGTTGGATTCCCATGGGAAAGGGAGACGGGATGTGACGTTTACTGGTTTCCTGTTTTCCTTGTTCTGTCGTTTCTTTGTTGGAGTTGCTCTCTGCTTCTCACAGAGACAAGATGTATATTTGTATGCTCTCTGCATAGCTTAGAAATAAAGCTTAGCAATGTAGCCATACCTGCCTCATCCTTCTGTTGCGGACTCTGGATATATACTCTGCTGGGCTCAAGCCAAGATGAGCCGTATCAGCTCGGAGGACCGGAGCTGAATTTATCTAACACACACAAGGCAGAAGATCAGGAAGGACAGAAGAAGTGTCTGTCTGCAGTCTTGAGAGTTGGCCCCTTAAGGGCTGCAGTTCTCACAAAAGGTGTGGAGCAGGAGGACAGTGGTCTGGAGGCAGAGGCTCAAATGGCCTCATTCCATCACTAGCCATTGTTGGGGCAGGTTGCTCACTCTGTGGTGCTACAGCATCTGACTTTGCCCACAAACTTATTTGCTAGGACAGGACATTGATGTTGTAGACCTTTGCTGCCAGCCATGGCAGAGCTCAGTGGAGGGAATCTCAGGGGCGGTACTTGCCTGGAGGCAAAGTCCATATATACAAGGTTCAGTCCAGTCCTAAGGTCAGGAATATCTCGGTTCACGTAGTCAGACGATCCAGGGTGGGTCAAGAAAGCCGAGGATCCAAGGTCACAAGCAGCAGCAAGGCCTGGCCAGGAATAATGAATGTTGTTTCCAGCAACTGGCTGAGGCTGAAAACCCTGCTTAAGAAAGCTGGAGCCAGCTGGTTCTCATCAGCAAGAAGGCTGATCAGCAGCAGGTAAAGGAACTTCACCTTCTGCTCCTTCAGGCTGCTGCTCAGCAGGTGAAGTCAACTCCTGGCCCATGACAATTTAGGTCTCCTCCACATAGCCAGGTCAGAAACCAGCCCCAAAAAGGGTTGAAGAAGTATCTACCACTCATGAACCCCAGGAGTTGCAGCGTATGTTACCACCCTTCCTTAAAAGAGAAGACCTAACACTAGCTTATTTTATTTTATAAGTGACTGAATCACTGCAGTCTTTGAGGAGGACAGAATTCTCAAACTTTGACTTTCAGGAGCCATGATGGGCAAAACGCAAAACTAAACGTGATAGCCTTCAAAGGGTGAAATAACTTGTTGACATTTTCAAGAGAGATTAGGCTTCATTGCCACAAGCAATCCCCAAACCTGGTGATTAAATCTTAAATACTTAGGATATTGATGTAAGATATTGCTGCATGCATTCTGACAGGTCCTACTTGTAAAATAAATCTCCTTATGCAGTTCAATCCAGAGCAGTAGTAGGTGGACGTGTCGAGGATTCAAACCTCAATAATGTTCAAACAACTTGGTGACCGAGTATATTGTGGAACACACTAATTTTCAGAATTGAGAAACTTCAGGCTTTGACCTTTGGGAAAGAACAATGCAGTGCTTAAAAGCAACAGAGAAACAGGTGTATCCTGTAGTCTTCATTAGCCATTTCTGAGCAGCAGTTTATATCATATAAATTAGTCATCCTAGTCGTCATTCAATGACTCAATGTAATCCTTTTAGAGCTGATCACCACAAAACCAATGTTCGCTCCAGGATATAGTAAGAGGTAAAGTAGGCAATGCAAGGCAAATTATTTCAAGCTGGTAAAGTCTCATTTTCAACTATGTAGCATACATATATATAATCTTTAAGATGATAACAATGACAGAAATATGCTACTCAGTAACTTTTCAGCTTTAAGTGAGGCTACCGTGAATCCCAAGGGCATGATCATGATATTTATAAATAAAATATTTTTTAAAATGTTACTGAGGAAATGGACTATTACTTCTTTGCATTAAAGGAAAAAGTTGAATGACTGAGAATGCTTCAAAATGACACTTCCATGCTTAAATCCTGATCTAGTTCCCAATAAATTTGAAATTTATTCCTAATCCTAGCTGTAACCACTAAACTAACAAATTACCTAAATTTACTTTGGATACTGATTCTGAAATCAGAAGGCTGTGGGGTTTTTTTTTACTACAGTTCACATGGAACCGTAAAGTTACTTGTACTTTATAGACTTCTAATTAAATGATTTGAGGGTTTTGATCTATGTTTATTTATCTATAAACCTCTTCTGCGTTTTTACAGCTACGATTACCATGCCTGAGCTCAGCAGCTTTTCCTGGCATGTAAACAAATGGGAAAAACTTCAATTCTGATTAAAACCTGCAAATTGGGTTGTTAGCTGTTAAAGGCACAGGAGAAAGAGCTCAGTTCTCTTTGGTTGGTCATATTCACAGAAGTCCACACTATCAGAGTTGCAGAACATGAATCTAAGCCGTACTATTTTAAGAAGTGTGCGCAAAGGGCGGAGACCTAATAAATAAGTGTTTGTAAAGCACTGTGAGAACTTCACACAGAAAGCGTTATGTAAGATCTGCAGTACTGAACACATTAACTTTGGCTACCAGCCTAAATGCACTTGTTCCAGCAAAGCCGTACTGACTTAATGTATTTAGGCACTTAAGAGTTTTCTTAAGGACAATATAATACATTGTATTTGGAAAGAATGTATGCCATTATGAAACACCGTTTCTAAACTGAGGGAAGAAATTATGAAGTTTAAGGGCTCTTCTATACAGAAAGTAAATTGCACAAATTTCAAATAATCTGTTTTCACAGGCACCGCATTTGCTTATCACTTGTTGTACGCAGACCGCATATTATCTCAGGCTCAAGTGCATGCCTTTGTTTGCAGAAAAATCACATTTTTAGCACTCAAATGTTTGATGCTGTGAAAAACACATGTGGCAAATCTAAGAACTGGATGTGTTTGTCAGTAACATTTATGCATGACAATATTCCGGCAGCACCAGCTCCCCCTCTGGTGTAATCCAAGTAGGACTTCATATGTTAAATGGAAAAATGCCCATTTTTGCTGCAACAGAATGACCTGGCTACCCTTCTGATACATGTTTCTGGCTATATTTCTAAACACAAATATTCTTGTGACACCGTAACAGCAACCACAGAACGGCCTGAATTAAATAGGGACCATGTCACTGGGGGAAGTGTTCAACTGAGTTTGCTCCCAGGTTAGCATGCAAAGAAGATTGAGTCTCAAGAGGAGTTGAAAACATTGGCCGCATTAAGATAAATTCAACAGTGTAAATAAGTTTTGATGGAATACTGAATGGTTTAGTTTATGTAAAATATGCAAGGCTTTATGGTATGCAAAATGAACCATGGAAAGAAGAAGGGAAGTCATTGATATTTTGAGGATGTTTAAATAAGTATTCAAAACTGAAAAACAGAAAACTTAATAAAAAATTATATATGTATATATAGTCTCAAGAGGAGTACTCTTAGGCCTGCAGCCACAGTGAGAGGAGGACTGCGGAAAGCACAGTGATTTGCTTTCATTAAAAATAAAATGATTTTTATAAATTGCTTACTATTTTTTAAATGCATTAAATAGTAAGAAAAAGCAGAGACAGTATTTTCCCTTGCTCAGTAAAAAAAAAGACAAAAAAACCTCCTTGGATTGTAAAGTGAACAAAGACATGCATTAGTCCCAAAGACAATTACCCACAAAAAATGATGTAATTTTTGAATTGTGGTACAGTTTTCATTATATATTGTTGTGGCACACTTCAAATATACTATGGAATAGTTTTGCAATAACCTTAGCTCTGTGTTATTTCTCATAGGAATTGGCCAGCGGCAGCTGTTACATCCATAATTTTAAAAGGCTGTAAAAATTAACGCGGTGCTTCTCCAGCTTTTTTCATTGCAGAATAACAGTAGTCACACCCTCTTTGATGCTTGTGCAGATATCAGTACACACCATGTTAGGGCTACACATAAACTTAACCTGGGCAGGACAGGAGTCCTGTTAATGAAAAATGTTGATTCTGGGGTAGAGAGATAACATGTTTTGGACAGAGTTGCATTCTCCTTGAAGGCCAACACTTTTACTCTCCAGTAGTCCTTAGACTTGTTTGCCAACTGGTTTTTTTTCCTAGAAAGGAATTACCTCGCCACAGCAATTCATGCTCAAATCACTAGATTGCTGTAACATGCTTTATTTGGTGCTGCCTTTGAAGCGTTATTCCAATTTATAATTGGTAAAGGTAAAGGACCCCTGGATAGTTAAGTCCAATCAAAGGTGACTATGGGGTTACGGTGCTTAACTTGCTTTTCAGGCCGAGGGAGCCGGCGTTTGTCCACAGACAGCTTTCTGGGTCATGTGGTAGCATGACTAAACCACTTCTGGCACCATGGGACACCGTAACAGAAACCAGAGTGCACAAAAATGCCATTTACCTTCCTGCCACAGTGGTACCTATTTATCTACTTGTACTGGTGTGCTTTCGAACTGCTAGGTTGTCAGGAGCTGGGACAGAGCAATGGGAGCTCACCCCATTGTGGGCATTCGAACCACCAACCTTCCAACTGGCAAGCCCAAGAGACTCAGTGGATTAGACCACAGCGCCACCCACGTCCCCTACAATTGGTATACCATGCTGTTTCCTGATGGTTAACTAGGGCGAGAACATACAGCAGCAATCTAAAACAACAACTCCACTGGCTCCTTGTTGGTCTCTAGGCCCAATTCAGAATGCTGGTGTTGACCCATTCCTTGGAGGTACCCAAAAGACTGCTTCCATTCATATACACCTGCACATTCCACCAGACCAGATTTATACTCAGCACCTGGGTAATGGAAGATTATACAGCAGGGGTGGAGAATCTGTTTCAGCCTGAAGGCCACATTATGTTCTGGGCAACTTTCCAGGGATAACATGCATTTCTTCCTGTCAATAATCCTGTCCTGTTAAGTCCCTCCCACCGCCTTCCTGCCCCAGTGTTGGTTTCATAATGTAGAGTTGTGCCCATGCTCATTAGTAAAATGTGCTATATTCCTCTCACTATCTCCGTCTAATCTACCTCACAGAGCTGTTCTGTGGATAAAGTTGCAAAGGGGGTCATGAACACAGATGATCTCTTAGAAGGGTGGAATATAAATGTAACCAATAAAATAACAAATTATTCAATTCCATCAACACACAGAAATAACTACCTGAGGACCACTCTGTTAACTGTTCAATAACTGAAGCTGACCAGAATAACCTCTTTATTTCAGCTTCTCTACGGAATTGCACCATATTGATTTCTGGGTGTCCCAGCAGTTTCACAACCCAAAGTTTGCCTTGAATGTGCTCTTAACCAACACAGAGAAGTTTTTGCAAAACCCTTGCCTATACCACAAACACCTTTGTTCATCTCCACCCATTGTAGGGTGTGGTTTTTAAAAAATGGCTGGTGAATTCCATATATTTGCAGAGTGCCGGGTGATTCCAGAATGCTAGCCTTCATTAGACTAGCATATAAAATGCTAACCTGCTTCTGTACATAGAGCAATCCACTGTATCTTGTGTGATAGAGCCAGATTTCCCAATATTCTGCTGATTAAAGACAGAAACGCTCCCAGATTTAAAAAAGTCTTGCCATCAGATAAAAGTAAAAAAATGTCTTTATTCCCTGTTGTTGTATTTGAAACATCTGTCTGAAATACAGCTGGGAATATCTATAGATTTTTTCAAAATCCACCTCAACCAAGATGCAAATTCTTGTCTTATACAAGGTTAGAAAACTCCCTCACAGTTTGGAATCAAATGAGATATTTTTGTTGAGGTGAGTTCAAACACTTAAATAGGTCTGGCCCTACCATTGGGCAGAATGAAGTGGAGATCTATGAACTCTAAGCCCATCTGCTGCCCTCATGAGGCCAGTGTTCTATTAAAAAGGTAAAGGTAAAGGACCCCTGACAGTTAAGTCCAGTCGCGAACTACTCTGGGGTTGTGGTGCTCATTTCGCTTTACTGGCCAAGGGAGCCAACATTTGTCCGCAGATTTTCCGGGTCATGTGGCCAGCATGACTAAGCTGATTCTGGTGAAAACAGAGCAGCGCATAGAAATGCCGTTTACCTTCCCGCCAGAGCGGTACCTATTTATCTACTTGCACTTTGACGTGCTTTCGAACTGCTAGGTTGGCAGGAGCTGGGACTGAGCAATGGGAGCTCACCCATTGTGGGGATTCAAACTGCTGACCTTCCGATTGGCAAGCCCAAGGCTCAGTGGTTTAGATTAAAGCTCTACCTGCGTCCCTGGGTGTTCTATTACCAGTGTAAAAATAAGATTCAGCTGCCAATCTAATCAGCTTCAGCATAGGAAATAGGGGGGTATCTTGTCCTTTGCCTTGGGCAGCAAGATGTCAAATGTCCATTTGTTTCAGTGCATAAGATTGCAGGCTTAAATTATTTGCAGCTCAAGTCTGTGCATGTTTACTCTGAAGTCACATTGTGTTCAACAGGATTTATTCCCAATGTAAATACACAGAGGATTGCAGCCTCTCAGAGCAACTGCAGCAATCAAGCTTTGCCTCGCATTCTAGCTGTGAACCGCTTCCAATAAGCTTGGAATCAAAGCCAGAAATGGTTCGCAAGTCCACTGTTTGCTATTGCACTAATACACATCCATTGTTTCACCTATGGTGCAATGCTACAAGATCAGAAACACAGAGCAGTGCATAAGTTAGCTGGTAACTCTTAGCTATGAGTTCCCTTCATTGGTGTTTTATCTGTGGCCTTTACAAAATGTTCTTGCCCGTTTCCCATTTGTCTATCTCTAACCTGTCACTCTGCATGTCTACCTTGTCTGGTAAACACTTTGGATGGGTATTGTCTCTGTAGCTGTTCATTAGCCAATTGGTCCCAGTCCCCTGCTTGGAAATCACAGATGTCTCTGCAATATAAACCATTTTCCAAAAGGCACTCTTCTGCAGGTGGGAAACCACAGTGTAAACAATCAACCATCAGTGATAAGGGAGCCTGGGGCAGGTAAAACTCTGTATCTAGCCAAACAATCCCAACTGCTTTTAAAAATAACATAAACATTTCACAAGGGAATAGCAGAAGCACATGTATTTACAGGCCATGAAGAGCCTAATGACAACTCACTCCTAAATGTTTGATCAATGTTGTACACATCGGCCCACAAATTAAATACTTTCTGTAGGATCCAAACAATGAAGGGCAGGGATGAGTGAAATAGAGAGGTGTCTACTGGGTGGCCGAAAAGATCAGTCTTCTTTTTATTAAGTGGAGCTATCTATGGTAAGTAGGCATGTGAAAAGCACATGCTACTAAAATGCAGATTGTATTAAACTGGGTGGAGTTGCAATGTTCAATACAAAACAGAGGGGTAATTTGACAGAGTAGCAAGGGGGACTTAGAAAGTGTAAGACATTTGCTATAATAATGCATAGCATCACATTGTTCATTAAAATAAAAAAATTCCTTCCAGTAGCACCTTAAAGACCATCTAAGTTAGTTCTTGGTATGAGCTTTCGTGTGCATGCACACTTCTTCAGATACACACTGTCTTAATTGTTCATTAAGACAGTGTTATGTCACATTTCTTGATGGAATGGAGACTGAAGCCATGGCAGGCAGGTCCTGGGGTGAAGTGGTTGTTATCCTGGGAGGGGAGTGGGGGGCTTTTTCTTGCAATATAAGAACCAGAGCAGGGACGCGGGTGGTGCTGTAGGTTAAACCACAGAGCCTAGGACGACTTGAGAAGCAAAAGGTCGGCAGTTCGAATCCCCACGACGGGGTGAGCTCCCGTTGCTTGGTCCCTGCTCCTGCCAACCTAGCAGTTCGAAAGCACGTCAAAGTGCAAGTAGATAAATAGGTACCGCTCCAGCGGGAAGGTAAACAGCGTTTCCGTGCGCTGCTCTTGTTTCGCCAGAAGCGGCTTAGTCATGCTGGCCACATGACCCGGAAGCTGTACGCCAGCTCCCTCAGCCAGTAAAGCAAGATGAGCGCTGCAACCCCAGAGTCGTCCGCGACTGGACCTAATGGTCAGGGGTCCCTTTACCTAAGAACCAGAGCAATGCCAAGTAAATGGTGCAAAAACATTTGCAAAAGCACCTCCATCTTCAAGCTGAAAACAAAGTCTCTATCGGCAGCATGCAGGAACTGAGTCATGCCAAATATACCATCAGTGATGGGCAGAAATTAAATTCAGTTCACATGACCTTGTCTAATTCACTTTCTGAAATAATACGCAAACCTAAACACAGCTGTGCTTTGAAAAACTCGCTTCTCTGAATTTTGCAGTGCCGTTCTCCAGCCATGCGTACAAAAATGCATAGGCTAGGGTAAGAGACACATAAAACGCATGTATTAGTGAAAATAACATACAAAGCTGCATTGTATATGGGGAAATTGCTTTGCAAAAATGTGTATGTTCAGAGAATATTGCACTAAAATGCTAACGAATCTTCATGAGGAGATTTTTAAAAATTCACATACTTATGTGAACTGAACTTACAACTGGAGAAATTAGAAGCTGATAGAAGCCAAAAACTGACAGCGTCAACCATCCCTATAAACAATAAGAAGAAAAAGAAGACATCGGCACATAGTTATAAAGTTTACAATGTTACAGCAGAAATGGAAGATGGAAGGAAAACTTAGGAAGACAGGCTCAAAACTTAGTTTCAAAATTTAGTTTCAAAGAAAGCACACTTTTCCAAGTTGCTTGATCTTCAAGGCAAATGTATTTGCACACATTTAAATAATGTTGGTTTTTAAAATAATAATAATAATAATAATAATAATAATAATAATAATAATAATAATAATAATAATGTTGGTTTTTGACAAGTGCAGTGCTTAGTGTAATAATATAATAAGACACATTAAAAAATCTGGAGCATTAGGAAGACTGCAGTACCAAAAGCAAGTGTTATGTTTGCCAGAGCAACCTCCTTCCACAACAGCAAAGTTAGCAACACACGTAATCCTGAGCTTTGCAGGAAAACATGCACTGGTGTTGTTTGGCAGTTAAGGAAGAGAGAGATTTCCTCATATTACACCCCCTAGAGCCATTTCCCCAAGATAGCAAATTGGCAAACGTTGGCATCTTCTGTATGTGCTGGATCTGACAGAGACCCAAGATTCTATCTGAGTGGGCAGTTTCCTCCCCTCCTACCTGTCAATCACCACCCCTTCTGAAACACAAGATAAAAATGGGGAGGTTTGAGCTTGTCTTCCTTTCTATTTCCTGAAGCCATTTGCTTGTTTACTCCAACCTCAGTGGGTCCTATGCATATTATCTGCTATATATTTTAGAAAGTGGCTTGTCTGTCTGGATGCCTCTTAAGGCCTCATAACCAAATTTTGCAGGAGGTTTCCTGACACTGAGGAGTAGGTTTTCATTTGGATACAGCATTTTGAATCAAACTTTCACAACTGCACCGATTGTTTTTGGTTTCTTAGAATTCCCGAGCAATTCTGGTGTCAGAAATGAGTTTTTCTCTAGTCAAACATACCAACTTTATCTCCAGTCATGTAATATCCTTGAGGTGGAGGTGTCTGAACTGGGCTCCACATGCTGAAATGTTAATAACATTTTATTTCTACATTTTTCAACATGTTTTCGGCTCTGCCGTGGCAAACATACCCCCTTTTAAAAATCAATTGTTAGGTGAGGCCCAAGATCTATCCCTTATGATATATACCAGAAGGAAAAAGGAAAACAAGCGAGCTTTCTTAAAATGTAAAAAAGATTCATTCATATATGAATCAATTAATCAATCTTCCACAAAAGCAAAACAGACCTCCCTCACCATAATTATATAATTAATTCATCACATAATCGCCACCATCTGGCATCTATAATAACATAAATATCCCTAAGCATTTCCAAAATTAAATTCCTTTCTTTAGGAGGATGAATACATACTGTATTTACTCTTTAAAATTATAAATTTCAGTGGAAAGCTAGTTAAGAGCATGCACTTTCTAAGCATTTCAGAGGACAGGTCTGATTATATACAGATTGCTGAATTTTACCCTATTCTTAATTTAGATTTTTATGTACTATGGTCCAGTCAGTGGCGTAGCGTGGGGGGTGCCAGGGGTGCCAGCCGCACCGGGCGCAACATCTGTGGGGGGGCGCGAGTCCAGAGGGAAGGGACAAGTTCCTTCCTCCGCCGGGCTCCCCGCCGCCACCGCCAGCCTTGCGCCCTAGCGCGCCGCGCCCCCCGCCACCGCTGCGGCTGCGCTCCACTCACTGCTCGCAGGAGCAGCCGCTGCAGCAGCGCCGACGCCGCCACCGACGCCTGGCTGGGCACGGGCAGCCTCCGCACCCCGACGCCGACGCCATCCCCTCAGCCCAGCCACAGGCGGCGGCTGCTTCTGCTGACTGGGAGGGAGGAGAGCTCCGAGGGGCCTCGCCGCGCCCTGCGCTCCCCAAAACCCTCCGAGAGGAAGCCGGCGGGCGGGCGAGGGTCTGTACAGTAATGACTTGAAAGTAAGCCCTGCGGTGACCAAGAGTGCTTAAGCCCCATATATAAGTGCGCACGGGATTGCTGTCCGAATACCTCAAACTGAGGCCTGTTGTGTTCCAATGGCGCTTACTCTCGTGCAAGGTAGGGTTAGGATTGCAGCCTGAACGTGCTACACTTCGGCTGGATCGTGGCAAGAAGACTCAACCAGAGTTTGTCCGCTTTAAAGTCGAGGTCTTAGCTGGGAGTACCTGGTGTGTTTGTGTATATAACCTTGTGTCATTAAAAACGAATAGGAACAACTTGCACGCACACCCCTGTCTGTCTGACCAAAGGTGTTTATACGTTACACAATCTCTGTACACAAATGGTCGAGGTGCACACGTGCACGGTTATTCATATGCCACCTTCATGGAGTGAACAGTACAGACGGTATTCACATGTTAACTTTCCAGGAATCTGCAGCTGAACTGTTCAAATCAAGTGTACACTCCGTCGCACAAACACCAAACCCACTGTATCTGTGTTCAGTGCAGCGTGTTCACGTCTTCTGTTTTTCTAGATAGAGGGGTGTGTGTGTAGTTTTGATTCAATCCCCACCAGTGGCGTAGCGTGGGGGGGTGCAGGAGGGGCCGGCCGCACCGGGCGCAACATCTGGGGGTTAGGGGTGGGGGGTGCAAATCCACGGGTTAGGGGGCGCAAATCCACGGGTTAGGGGGCGCAAATTACTTGCCTTGCCCCGGGTGCTGACAACCCACGCTACGCCACTGGGTCCAGTACAGACATAAGGTCCCCTTGCCTGCTCTTTTATTAATGTGTAATACAAGGTGTGACGGGAATGTTCAGTGAATGGTTACAGAAATCAGACAGCGAGAAATATTCTAACATACAATCGGCATCGGAAACCCATGAAATGCTCACCATTGTGTATGGAGATGAAGCTGTAACTCGAAAGACAATGTCTGAGTGATTTAAGCATTTCCGCAAAGGACGGCAAACTATCGAAAATCACCCTTGGTCTGGCAGACTGTCAACAAGCAGAACGGCGGCAAATGTCGACAGAGTTCGTGAGTTATTGATGTAGGATCGGCATCTGTCCATCCGAATGATGGCAGAAGATTTGCCTATTCCAGGTGAAATTGTTACTGAGGTTACTGAGTTGTCCCACCCTCCATATTCTCTCTATCTGGCCCTGCCAGGTTTCTTTCTTTTTCCAAAACTGAAATCTGCACTGGAAGGACACAGATTTTCCAACATTTTGCATGTCCAAGCTGCTGTGATGAGGGAACTGAAAGCAGTACAAAAAGAGGACTTCTCCAGAAGTTTCCAGCAGTTCTACGAACGTTGTCAATGGTGTATTGTATCATAGGGGGCCTACTTTGAAGGTATGTATGTTCGAATATTTCTCACTGTCCAATTTCTGTGACCATTCACCGAACTTTCCGGTCACACCTTGTAGATTTAGCATGTAGTCGTAGCTGGATCCTAAGAAAAATGAACGGAAGGAAAGGATGTATTGGCTCTGTTTTTCGTTACCTCTTGCTTAAGCGCTGGAAGATGTCTTTGTACAATGCAGGGCAGTGATGAGTCAGGGACTGGGTTACAGTATGAGAAGGATGAATAAAAGAAGGTACAAGCTGTAGCACACTGGGCCTCGTAAAGGTCTTGTGCAAAGCCTCCATCAAGAATCTGCACAAATGGAGGAGCTTTTCTCCCTCCCACAGCACTCTTATCCAAGTAAAAGGGCATTTCCTCTAATGGAAACACATATTTGGACCCAACCCATTGATAACATAAAGAGCTGGAACTACTTCCTATGTATTTGCTCACTGGTATCCCTTTCAACAGTACTGTAGGGCAGATCGATATTATAAGCCTTGCATTTCAAGAGACGAGACTGCAAAACAGGGGCACAGATGTTGACCTTGCCATTTAAGCAGACGCACTGCAAACATTCTGCAGAGCTGAAAATGACATGGCCTTGAAATGTAATTTGAAAGCTGCATTATAGAAATATCAGTCGATCAAATGTTCATTTAAAGAATCGTCATTAAAGAAAGTGCAAAACATAAAATCATACAAAACTACTGTCTCAGAAGAAGCAGCTAGGGAAGATGACAACTTAGGAACTAACAATTGTAACAGGTCTAAAAGATATTACAGCATTCAGATTTTTATTATTATTATTAAAATTTGTATACCACCCTATACTCGCAGATCGCAGGGCAGTTCACAACACAAAACTACAATATAAAGAACACATAATACTTAATAAAAACAAGAACAAAACAAAACCAATCCAGTGGTACCTTGGGTTAAGAACTTAATTCGTTCTGGAGGTCCGTTCTTAACCTGAAACTATTCTTAACCTGAGGTACCACTTTAGCTAATGGGGCCTCCCACTGCCACTGTGCGATTTCTGTTCTCATCCTGAAGCAAAGTTCTTAACCCGAGGTACTATTTCTGGGTTACAGAGTCTGTAACCTGAAGCGTATGTAACCTGAAGCGTCTGTAACCCGAGGTACCACTGTAATCCCCCTTTCCACAGCACATTTAAAAGAGCATTGGATGTCAATCAGCCAAAGGCCTGGTTAAAGAGGAACATCTTCACTTGGTGCCTGAAGGTGTATAATGAAGGCGCCAGGCGAACGTCCCTGGGGAGAGCATTCCACAGACAGGGAGCCACTGCAGAGAAGGCCCGTTCTCATGTTGTCACACTTCGGACCTCTTGTGGAGAAGGCACACGAAGAACGGCCTCAGAAGATGATCTCAGGATCTAGGTAGGTTCATGTGGAGTTACATTGCTACCTGTTTAGTACCATATTTATTAGACCTCCTCAAGGAAGATATTTAAAGGGTTCTCTAAGGAACAAACAGGAAACTGTCTCATAAGGGGACAACCTATGCATTCTCTAACCCAGGCTTCCTCAACCTTGGCCCTCCAGATGTTTTTGGCCTACAACTCCCATGATCCCTAGCTAGCAGGACCAGTGGTCAGGGAGGATAGGAATTGTAGTCTCAAAACATCTGGAGGGCCGAGGTTGAGGAAGCCTGGTCTAACCCCTTGATAAAATCTGCAGTCGGAAAACACATGGGAGACTGTTTCAAGCTCTACATCGGGAGAGAGAGAGGCAGTGGCGTAGCGTGGGGGGTGCAGGGGGGGCCGGCCGCACCGGGCGCAACATCTGGGGTTAGGGCAAATCCACGGGTTAGGGGGCGCAAATCCACGGGTTAGGGGGCGCAAATTACTTGCCTTGCCCCGGGTGCTGACAACCCACGCTACGCCACTGGAGAGAGGGTAGATCTGAAGACCTCAAAGTGATCTTGGATTCCAGCTCCCATCTGCCCTGGCCAGTATGGCTAATAGTTAGGGATGATAGGAATTGTAGTCCAACAACATAGGGAGAACCAGAGTTTCCCCAATCTCGCTCTAAATAGTTGCAAAGGCAGCACCTATCATTGAAGAGAATTTCAGCAAATCTGCTGTCTAGGATCTTGTAGGTAAGCTACAAACACTTAAAAACCCAACCAAGAATTGTAGACAAAATGGAAACATATCTGAAAGCAAATTACAGGCTCCTTCCCTTTTTTTACTTTTTCTTTTTAAAGACTCACAATTCGAGCAATTTTTTATTATTTTTTATGAAGGAGCAGACAGTACTGCGGATAATTTTTAAGGAGCCATATTGCAGTCGCTAAACTCTGCCAGAGAGGTTTGTGAGCCATTTCTCAGGGATGTCTCTTTTTGTACTAAGTTTCATGAAACACTTTATTCATGCCTTAGGAGAAGGGCTATTGACAAACAAGAAGGGAGTTCACAGAAGGCCAAGAGGGAGGCAACCTTGCAAGGCTGATGAATGGATCAGTCAACAAGCAGACTCGGCAAGGATGATGGATGGTTATGTGGGGGAAGAAAACAAAATCCTAAGTAAACACACATAACTTGGCTAAGAAACAAATTAAGCAGATTGTGACAGATGCCTAGAAATATTTGGATGGTGAAAACAAGGCTGGAGGTAAATTATTTAGGGTGGAGGTTATGGTATAATTATAACTAATAGGACAAAAGGAAAAGGGGGTGGTGGAATTACTAAACACCACTAAAAAGATTCTCAATCATGAGCTCTTGGAGCACATGAAAAAGCATTTTGGGAGGCATTCAGAGTAATAAAGAAAGTCTGCAGCTAGTTGGCACTTGGGAATAATCAACTAATGCTGGAGTAGGGATAGCAGAGTCACGTGCAAGAGAAAACTGTGCTCCTAAACCTTTTATAGTTGTATTGGAAAGGGAGTTTCAGCAAAGGCAGCCTGCATGGCAAATGCCCTCTTCTAGGCAAAATCCCCCAGGCTTTTAAAGGAGCAGGACTCAATTTGCCATCTAGGTCAGAGATAATTAACCCTAAAAAGGGAGAGCAGGAGCCTTGAAGGGACCCATTACCTGGTCAGCAGGCAGGTTACCTGGCCACAAACTATGGTGAGCTGTATTGTGCATATACTATGTTTGCATGTATAGCTACAAATTGGCAATCTGTGTCCGCTTTTTTGATAACGCGTTGTTTACATGCATGACGTGGACACGTCGAACGGCGTGCACACATTGCCACGGGATATTGAGGGAGGACAGCCCCCTCCTTGAAAATTTAAGGGGGGCCACAGCCCCTTGCCCCCCATTGGCACCCTTCAACCTGTGGCAGATAGTGTTGGTAGGTGTGTGATTTTAAGCAACACACACACACTATCTGGCAAAGCAAGCACATATATCATTTTACTTGCAATTACATGTCTCAGCCATTCATTTATAAAGTCTATATACCATTTTTTTAATGCAGAAGCGCCATTTCAGACTGCAGTAGACAACAGTGGGAAACAAAGAGATCTCGAAAGGTGAAGCTAAATTCTCAGCAAAGTTTCTTGGACACATTTACTATTATTATTATTCAAAACTATAGAATCATAGAATCATAGAATCATAGAGTTGGAAGAGACCACAAGGGCCATCGAGTCCAACCCCCTGCCAAGCAGGAAACACCATCAGAGCACTCCTGACATATGGTTGTCAAGCCTCTGCTTAAAGACCTCCAAAGAAGGAGACTCCACCACACTCCTTGGCAGCAAATTCCACTGTCCAACAGCTCTTACTGTCAGGAAGTTCTTCCTAATGTTTAGGTGGAATCTTCTTTCTTGTAGTTTGGATCCATTGCTCCGTGTCCGCTTCTCTGGAGCAGCAGAAAACAACCTTTCTCCCTCCTCTATGTGACATCCTTTTATATATTTGAACATGGCTATCATATCACCCCTTAACCTTCTCTTCTCCAGGCTAAACATGCCCAGCTCCCTTAGCCGTTCCTCATAAGGCATCGTTTCCAGGCCTTTGACCATTTTGGTTGCCCTCTTCTGGACACGTTCCAGTTTGTCAGTGTCCTTCTTGAATTGTGGTGCCCAGAACTGGACACAGTACTCCAGGTGAGGTCTGACCAGAGCAGAATACAGTGGCACTATTACTTCCCTTGATCTAGATGCTATACTCCTATTGATGAGGCCCAGAATTGCATTGGCTTTTTTCGCTGCCGCGTCACACTGTTGGCTCATGTCAAGTTTGTGGTCAACCAAGACTCCTAGATCCTTTTCACATGTACTGCTCTCAAGCCAGGTGTCACCCATCTTGTATTTGTGCCTCTCATTTTTTTTGCCCAAGTGCAATACTTTACATTTCTCCCTGTTAAAATTCATCTTGTTTGTTTTGGCCCAGTTTTCTAATCTGTCAAGGTCGTTTTGAAGTGTGATCCTGTCCTCTGGGGTGTTAGCCACCCCTCCCAGTTTGGTGTCATCTGCAAATTTGATCAGGATGCCCTTGAGTCCATCATCCAAGTCGTTGATAAAGATGTTGAATAAGACCGGGCCCAAGACAGAACCCTGTGGCACCCCACTAGTCACTCTTCTCCAGGATGAAGAGGAACCATTGATGAGCACCCTTTGGGTTCGGTCAGTCAGCCAGTTACAAATCCACTGAGTGGTAGCATAGTCAAGACCGCATTTTACCAGCTTCTTTACAAGAATATCATGGGGCACCTTGTCAAATGCCTTACTGAAATCAAGGTAGGCTATATCCACTGAGTTCCCTTCATCTACCAGGCTTGTAATTCTGTCAAAAAACGAGATCAGGTTAGTCTGACATGACTTATTTTTCAGAAATCCATGCTGACTATTGGTGATCACAGCATTCCTTTCTAGGTGTTCACAGACTGTTTTCTTAATGATCTGCTCCAGAATCTTCCCTGGTATTGATGTCAGACTGACTGGGCGGTAATTATTTGGGTCCTCTCTTTTCCCCTTTTTGAAAATAGGGACAACATTTGCCCTCCTCCAGTCTGCCGGGACTTCGCCTGTTCTCCAGGAATTCTCAAAGATGACTGCCAGTGGTTCTGAGATCACATCTGCCAGTTCTTTTAATACTCTTGGATGCAGTTCATCTGGCCCTGGAGACTTGAATACATCTAAACTAGCCAAGTATTCTTGTACTATCTCCTTAGTTATTCTGGGCTGTGTTTCCTTTGCTGAATCATTTGCTCCAAATTCTTCAGGTCGGGCATTGTTTTCTTTATCGGAGAAGACTGAGGCAAAGAAGGCATTGAGGAGTTCAGCCCTTTCTGTGTCCCTTGTTTGCATTTCACCATCTTCTCCTCTGAGTGACCCCACTGTTTCTTTGTTCTTCCTTTTGCTACGAACATACCCATAAAAGCCTTTTTTGTTGCTTTTAACCTCTCTAGCAAGCCGGAGTTCATTCTGTGCTTTAGCTTTTCTGACTTTGTGTCTACACGTGCTGGCTATTTGTTTGAATTCCTCTTTGGTGGTTTTCCCCCTTTTCCATTTTTTGTACACATCCTTTTTAAATCTTAACTCAGTTAAAAGTTCTTTAGATAGCCACCCTGGCTTCTTTAGGCACCTTCCATGTTTCCGTCTCATTGGTATTGCCTGACGTTGTGCTTTTACTATCTCCCTCTTAACAAACTCCCAGCCATCATGAACTCCCTTTCCTTTTAGTATTACTGTCCATGGGATCTCCCCCAGCACTTCCCTAAGTTTTATGAAGTCGGCTTTCTTAAAGTCAAGAAATTGAGTCCTAGTATGCTTGGCTGCTCCTTTCCGCTGTATAGTAAACTTCAGAAGAGCATGATCACTCGCGCCTAATGATCCTTCCACTTCTACCCCACTAACCAGCTCATCAACATTGGTTAGGACCAGATCTAAAATGGCTGTTCCTCTTGTTGCTTCTCCCACTTTCTGGACAATGAAGTTGTCTGCAAGGCCAGTGAGGAATCTGTTTGACCTTATGCTCTTGGCTGAGTTTGACATCCAACAAATATCCGGGTAATTGAAGTCCCCCATTACTACTATCTCCCTTCCTTTTGCATGCTTGGCCATCTGTTCCAGGAAGGCATCATCTATGTCCTCCGTTTGGCTATAACAAGGCATATTATCCAAAAACATATCATCCTTGTACCCCCCCCCCCATTTTTCCTCCCTCCCCCCACCCTCCCACACAAAACCCACCCACCCCCACCCCACCCCCTGACTTCCCTCAGTTCCAGTCTTTGGTTTCTCTAAGAATGCTGTTTTCTGCATGTTACAAAGCTGTATAGATCCTCAAACTATTTAGCTGATTATTATCAATAAAAAGTTTGTGAATGTTTATTCAAAACCTGCCAAGGAGTCCAGTTCGCTTTGTTGCGTCTTCAGATACTTTGTAAAGGGTTTCCATTCATCCTTTTTTTATATATAAAATTTTTATTGGTTTTACAAAACATTTTTATAGACACATACAAACAAATAAGCAAACAAACAAACATGTATAATTTCATATCCTTTTTTTTCGTAAACCTTATTTCGTCGACTTCCCCAAACCTCCCCTTTCTACATCCCAATTTCCAAAATTATTTCAGCAAATCCTAACACTTGATTTTATCTGATTTATCCCTTATTATTTTCTTTTACTTAATCTTTTACAGCTGTAAACCCCTTTCCCCCGACATTTTAGCTTTCATTAATTTTACAATGTTTCTTAAGATAAGTTTTAAATTTCTTCCAGTCTTCTTCCGCCGTCTCTTTCCCCTGGTCACGGATTCTGCCAGTCATTTCAGCCAATCCCATATAGTCTATCACCTTCATTTGCCATTCTTCCAGAGTGGGTAGATCTTGAGTCTTCCAATGCTTTGCAATAAGTACTCTTGCTGCTGTGGTGGCGTACATAAAAAAGATTCTATCTTTCTTTGACACCAATTGGCCGACAATGCCCAAGAGAAAGGCCTCTGGTTTCTTAGGGAAAGTACATTTAAGCACCTTTTTCATTTTGTTATATATCATTTCCCAGAAAGCCTTAATCTTCGGGCACGTCCACCAAAGGTGATAAAAAGTACCTTCAGTTTCTTTGCATTTCCAACACTTATCGGGCAAATGGTAGATTTTTGCTAGCTTGACTGGGGTCATGTACCACCTGTAGATCATTTTCATAATATTTTCCTTTAAGGCATTACATGCCGTAAATTTTATACCGGTGGTCCACAACTGTTCCCAGTCAGCAAACATAATGTTGGGTTTCCATTCATCCTTAAAGTCACAGTTATCCTTGTCCTGTAGCTTATATGTCAGTTTTGCCAGTTCTGCATAGTCCGTCAATTTTTCTTGCCATGATTCTTTAGTTGGGGTTTCTTCAGTCTTCCATCCTTGTGCTACCAGAACTCTTGCGGCCATTGTCACATATATGAAGATGTTTTTCACCTTTTTTGGCATGTCTTTCCCTACAATCCCCAACAAAAATGCCTTGGGTTTTTTTAACAAATGTTAAATGGAACATTTTCTTCAATTCGTTGTAAATCATTTCCCAAAAAAATTTAATTACCTTACAATCCCACCACATATGATAAAATGTCCCCTCCTTTTCCTTACACTTCCAACATATATTTGAATTAGTTTTGTACATTTTCCCTAACTGCACTGGTGTTGGTTTCTTGGACACATTCAAGTTCAGACCATGAAAAAGCAAAAAGAAATGTTAATAGCATATGCTATGTTTGTGTTTCTTTAAAAATGTAGATTACTGTAGCACAGGGGGGGTTTTAAGTCGGAACGCAGTTCAGGCCCCTCTCAGGTAAGTGCCATTGCCATTACAGTAGAAGAGAACAAGGGAGGCGTTCATTGTGAGTTCTAGCACCTCTTCTTCTAGAAATAAAGTCCTGCTTTTGCAGTGCAATCTGCTGTCTACCAGATCAGGCTCCCTGATCAGAAGGGGAGGTCTTGCTGGTTCTGTTACCATTGGATTCTGCTGACTTGGCGCTGAACAAGGCCTTCTTGGTAGTGGGTCCCCATTTGCAGAATGCCTTCCATTATAAGACACATCTGTCTCCCTCACTATTAACGTTCAGGAGGAACACTAAAATATTCCCATTAATCCAGGTATCTGGGGGCTGAAAGATACTGTTAATGGCAAGCCTGAAATTGCTAGATCCAGTGGCGTAGCGTGGGGGGTGCAGGGGGGGCCCGGCCGCACCGGGCGCAACATCTGGGGGGGGGCGCTCACACTCGCAGTGCTAAAATCAGTGCTAAAATCCACGGGTTAGGGGGTGCAAATTACTTGCCTTGCCCTGGGTGCTGACAACCCACGCTACGCCACTGGCTAGATCTGACTAGATATGTGATTCTTTTTAATTTTTTGCAGATGCTTTTACTGTTTTTAAATCTTTCTACTTATTCAGTTTTTTAACTGTGCTGTTTTGTCGCTCTGTTGTTTGCTGCCCTGGGCTCCCTTGGGAGGAGGGGTGGGACAGAAATGTAACAAATAAATAAATGTCTACTCTGAAATAAGCATAATAAACTTTCCATTAAGTTTACTCCCAGGTAATGCTTCCAGCCACAATAACTGTTTTCTTATTCTTATTAATTTAATTTATTACCTGCCCTTCACCCTAAAGTCCCAGGGCGGGTTACAACCCAACATTACCAACTGTTGGAAATGAATTAAAAGCAGGGTGGGTCCTAAATATATACGGTACATCTCAGGTGTCAAAGGCCACGGTGAATAGGTACATTGCGTTCGCTGAAAACGTAGTGAAAGTGCATTTTAGTGGGGAGGGAGTTTCACAACTTGGGGGCTGCCTGAGTAAGTATCCATATGTAGACTCATTAAAATAACTGGTGAAATACAGATGCTTCTGATTAATAAACCACAAGTAATCAAACCTCTCCATTCTGAAGGAAATCAGCCCTGAGTGCTCACTGGAAGGACAGATCCTGAAGCTGAGGCTCCAATACTTTGGCCACCGCATGAGAAGAGAAGACTCCCTGGAAAAGACCCTGATATTGGGAAAGATGGAGGGCACAAGGAGAAGGGGACGACAGAGGACGAGATGGTTGGACGGTGTTCTCGAAGCTACCAGCATGAGTTTGACCAAACTGCGGGAGGCAGTGGAAGACAGGAGTGCCTGGCGTGCTCTGGTACATGGAATCACGAAGAGTCGGATACGACTAGACGACTAAACAACAACAATCTGAAAGACAATAGGGGCAACAGCAATATCATGATTGCTGTGTTGCATTCAGTGCAGGGCTTTGCAGCAGAGGTCCGGGGCCTTGTTCAGCAAAATGAACAGGTGGACAACCAGTGTAGCAGTGCTGATTTAAACACACACACCCCTAAATAGTATGGCAATATATATAGGTAAAGGTAAAGGGACCCCTGACCGTTAGGTCCAGTCGTGACTGACTCTGGGGTTGCGGCGCTCGTCTCGCTTTACTGGCCAAGGGAGCTGGCGTTTGTCTACAGACAGTTTTTCCGGCTCATGTGGCCAGCATGACTAAGCCGCTTCTGGCGAACCAGAGCAGTGCACGAAAACGCTGTTTACCTTCCCGCTGGAGCAGTACCAATTTATCTACTTGCACTTTGACGTGCTTTCAAACTGCTAGGTTGGCAGGAGCAGGAACTGAGCAATGGGAGCTCACCCCGTTGCTGGGATTCGAACCGCCGGCCTTCTGATTGGCAAGCCCTAGGCTCTGTGGTTTAGACCACAGCAGATGCATAATTACAGCAAAGCCCAGGTATAGGTAAGGAGAAGGATTTATTGGGAAACACAAGGCCATCTAAAGAAACCTCCCTTCCCAAAAGTATGGAGTCTAAAATAGCAATTTGCAGCCTTTTCTGCATATTAAAGACCATGGCAGCTTCCTTCCTTTATCTGCCCTGTTTATGGAGCATTTTTCCTGATTTGCTTGCATAAAACTGACATCGAGGTTAGACTATGCCCACTCCTTCAACTAGTTATACCATGATAAACATTTACCCCCATTTCTATGCGCAGTGTTTATACGCCTTCCCATTAATCCTTCCTCTATCCTACACCTTTCGAGACATTTTCCCATCCCTTTTCTAACTGCAAAAGTCCATTTTTAAAAAAACTTTTAAAAGTTGGGGTTTTTTGTGCTAGGGCGGCACAGTTCTTTTAACTGCGCAAACCTTCATTTCTCAAATGCATTCAAGTCCGTCCCTCAATATACTGACAGTCCGGAGGCAGCTTAGGAAACTGGCAACTCTTGTTCACCTGGGACTTTCAGAATTTTTGGTAGGTGTGGACCTCTCCTCTGATAAATAAAGGAGCAGTTACTGCCTCTGCATGTTTGGAATGCAGCAAGGAGAACTGCAAGCACTCAATTTGGCCGTGTTAAATCCCCACAAATTAGGGATTCTGGAGAATTTATGGGAAACTATTTTGCTTGGAGAAATCCTTCTACTGTCAACTGACCAGAATTTCATGCCATTCAGCACCTCTCTCCAGAGAAGCTCCACCATTGCCTGGCAAAACAAGAAATTGTGCCGCAAGCTGGTGTTTCGCAGAATCGTGCATTATCTTCATATTTGTACTCTAACATAGGTTATAAATTGCAGCTCTCTGAACTGAGAGGCATTCAGCCTCTGGTCCCTTGCAATACTAGTTTAAATGCTCTAGGTGAAAAAGGTGCATGGATGGAACATGGGTGTGTCTGCGTGGAAATGGGTGGAAGCAATTTTCCCAGGCAAGCAGGCATTCTCTTCTTGCATCTTACTTTGCCATTGTGTACAAGCAAGCTGGCTTCAGTACAGTAGCTCTGTCATTGACTCACATTCCTGCAGAACTCTCTGTTGATATTTCCCATTGCGTGTGTAGGTCCCCAGGCCACCCCTCAAATAATTTCACACATAACACGTAATTTTTGGTTTGGTTTTTGGGCACTATTTTGGCCACAACTTTATCAAAATACAAAATCAGTGAGTGGTTGTTTAGACATTGGTTATGACTATCTGTCCCCCCGCCTGGGACAGAACTGACATACCGAGGTCTGATCGGAAGCCAGTAGAAGGAAAAGTCAAAATTGGGGATCATTTGAGCTAAGCATCAGACCCACGCCGCTCACCCCAGCAGCTCCCCAAGGCTTGCCGGCCCTGGTCCCATGACAGGGATTGGAGGAAATCGTGGCAAGCCCCAGGATTCCTTTAACGGAATTCCCTTCAGCGCAATAGGACGGGTAGGCACAGCCTATCCTGACCCCTCCACCAGCAGCATTTTATAACCAATGCCTAACCGCAACCTTACAAGTTATGACGAATTGATAAGTAGTAGGCAAAAACCAAATGGCACAGCCAAATGGCAAAATTCCTACTAGGCCCCTGCACCAAGGCAGGCGACCCCATGACAGGCAAAGCAAGGTCAACCGGAAAAGAGGGCGGGCGGGCGGGTGATCCGATGCACTCTGCAAAGAGAAAGAGAAACCAGAGTGCCCCAATATTTAAAGACTATGGTCCCACCCACCCAATTTGCAACATACAATTTGCCCCAGCAACCCGGTTATCCAATCAAAGTACCAGGCAACAACCATTAACCTGCCTGGCAACAATAGGGCTGTCCCGGCGTCCCACACCGCAACACGCACTCTCTTTAATTGGAGAACGTGCTTTGGCCTAACAGACTGATACCTTCCTGTTATGCAATATTTTTTCCACAACTTATTCTTCACCCTTTCAGACCTGTCCATTTTGAATTGTTCCAGCCACCATCCTCGTGTGTGCAGCCTGCTTTCTAGAATCAACACTATGTTCATTGCTCTCAGGTTTTCACTGTTTCAGATAGAATTTTCATGTCCTGCTAGCAATATCCAAAGTCCAGCCACGTTACAATGCGCGCAGTCCTACCGTATCAAGTTGACAATCATGAGAAGCAGTCGCTATCTCCTTTCTAGTAACTTGCATGCATTTTTTAGACGTAGTTGAGAGCACCATCTAGTGCTAACATGAGTTTGTTGATCCATAAACAAAGTGCATCCACCACATTGCATGCGCTTTCGTTTATTGTTTTCCTGAAACCTATTTCCTTAACGAGACAGAATCTTTTCCGGGGACAATGAGAACGCATCATTCCATCCATGCTGGATAATGGTGAACATGATTCTCAAATTGACTCTGATGCATACATCAAGGGTGGTGAACATAATACCTTCCAGGTGTTGTTGGACTACAACTCCCATCAACCCCTACCAGGTAGCTATGTTGACCTCGGGAGACAGGAGTTGTGGTCCACAACATCTGGAGGGCACCTAAGCCAGACAACCCCTGGCTTAAGACTAACCCTGTAACAACAACAACAAAAAGTGAAGAATATTCAAGACTTTGTTAAAGGATAGAAAATTGTTTTGTTGTTTTTTTGAATTTTAGTTATGCTTTTCAGGTCTATACATTTCACTAATTTTACAATCATTTTAACATTTCAAAACTTGACTTCTTTCCCCCTCTTTCTGCGGTTCCTTAAATTTACTTTTAATAGCTTCTGCATATCCAAATTAACTTAATTTGCTCATTTATCCATCTACTTTAAATATATCCTATTTATAAATATATCCTACTCCTATCAAATATATCCTACTCCTATCAAACTGCAGGTTATTACAATAATCCTGCCAATGTTCTTATTTATCTGTAAATATTCAATAAACCATTTCCATTCTTTTATAAAAAAAGTTTGTTATCTGGATTTCTTATTCTTCCAGAAAGTTTTGCCATTTCTGCATATTCCATAAGTTTTTGTATCCATTCTTCCTTTGCTGGGACTTCTGCTTCTTTCCATTTTGGGGTGAGTAACATTCTTGCTGCTGTAGTAACATACATGAATAAGTTACAGATAGGTAGCCGTGTTCATCTCAGCTATCTGCCAATCTCCCATTCCCACCACCCTTCTGAGTAATACACCTCCCCACCTTCTCACTATATAGAAGGATCTGGCAACTTCTGTTTCAGTGTATCTGAAGAAGTGTGCATGCACACGAAAGCTCATACCAAGAACTAACTTAGTTGCTCTTTAAGGTGCTACTGGAAGGAATTTTTTTATTTTATACATGAATAAGTTTCTATACAGAGGTTGACGGAAGTCCTAGGCTGCAATAGCCAAAGGTTTGTTATATTGTATAATATGGGATGTTATGTTTGGAAAACATGTGCAAAAATCAATTAAAAATTTGTGTGTGTGTGTGTGTGTGTGTGTGTGTGTGTGTGTTTTCCATACAGTTTCGGTAGTTCTGTCCCTATAATTCCCCCCAAAAAAGCTTCCTTTCCCCTTTTTTTACAAAAGTTATTTTAAACATCCTTTTCAATTCATTACATATCATTTCCGAGTAAGCTTTAACTTTACTACAAGACCACCACATATGGAAAAAAGACCCTTCTTTCTCTTTACATTTCCAACACTTATTTGATTTAGATTTATACATTTTTGCCAATTTACTCGGTGTTGGGTACCATCGAGATTTCATTTTCATATAATTTTCTCTTAGACCATAACATGCTGAAAATTGTTAACGACAAAATTCGTTAAATAAACTGAGACCAATACAGGCAAGACGGAGGTGCTGCTAGGTGAGTGATGCTCAACCCATCACACACCCCTGAAAGGAAGACATTGTACTCCTCCCAAAGGATCAGGTCTGTCTCTGTGGTTGCTTAGCATTACACTTATCATTACAGCAGCGAGTGGCCTCTGTGGCTTGAAGCCCCTCCATGGCTTGAAGTTGCGACCGTACATGAATGGCGATAGCTTGGCTACCATTACCCTTACTCTGGAAACCTACCATTTAGACAAGGGATGGGGAATCTGTGGTACTCCCCATGTTGCTGGACCATAAATCCCATTGTCCCTGACCATTGACCATGTTGGCTGGGGCTGCTGAGAGTGGGAGTCCAACCCAATCTGGAGGGGCACCAGTCCTCCACCTCTGGCTTAGACCATTGCACTACATTCTATATGGGGTTGCATTTTAAAAACGGAACAGAAATTGCACTTTGTCCACTATAGGGCCAGAAGATTGCTAATCGGGACTGGGCGATTCTTATCACATTACATCTGTGCTTCAAGAGCCTCACTGGCTCCCAGTCCATTTCTGGGACCAAATTAAAGTGTTGCTGTTAAACTTTAAAGTCCTTAATGGCTTGAGTTACCCCAAAGCTTGCCTTCTTCCATATGTAGCTCTCTAAGACGTTCTTCAGAAGCCCTGTTCCAAATGCCTCCATGTATTCCATGGGTGTCCATTCAAATTTATCTACCTTTCCTGAATATAAACACTATCCTATTTATGTCATGTTCTCCCCCCCCCCCGCGCCACCCAGTTTTATTGCACATAGCCAAAGGCTGCCGCAATGTACACAGAATCATTGAACAATTAAAAGAAAATATACTGGATTGATACAAAAGACTTAAAACATTTATATTATCAAAACATTACATACTCTAAACAGAGCTATAAAAGTACCCAATATACAAATCAAGACATTAAACAATAAAATCCATAAGCTAAAATCATCACATGGCCACTAATATATCAAAAAAAACAATGTCAATTAATAGAGTGTGCAATTATACTTGGAGTTTGGTGACAAAGATAGAGCATAGCCTGATGTAGATAGGGTCAAATAAATTCATCTCCTTTACAGTTGGTGGCTACCTTGGCTATATAATTTGCTCTAATTTTCCTAGCGGCAGTTGCAAAGAGTGCTACACGCCAGGTCACATACTTATCTGCGTCTGTGAGGAGATGTAAAATCATGTCAGAGGGGTTCTGGCCAGGGGACCTTGTCATTATAGGTGCTAAAAAACCTTTCTCTTGCATCATTATATAAGGGACAGCGCAAGATATAATGCATAAGGTCCTCTACTTCAGGACATCCCCTAATGCAAACACGTTCGTTTGTTGGTTAACTCTTCCTCGTTTGCTTCTGTCAGCTCAAACCTGGTAGCCTCAGATGTTAAGTTGACTGGAGATATATCGTATTTTTTGCCCTATAGGACGCACTTTTCCCCCTCCAAAAATGAAGGGGAAATCTGGGTGCGTCCTATGGGGCGAATGCAGGCTTTTGCTGAAGCTTGGAGAGCGAGAGGGGTCGGTGCGCACCGACCCCTCTCGCTCTCCAGGCTTCAGGAAGACATCTGCAGCCTAGGCAGACATCTGCGCCCGGCAGACATCCGCAGCGTGGGGAGCCTTGCAGGAGTTCCCCGCAAGGCTCCCCACGCTGCGGATAGCAGCCTGCTGCCCAGCGCGAGGGGCGCCCTGAAGCAGAGCGCCCCCCTGCGCCGGGCAGACATCCGCAGCGTGGGGAGCCTTGCAGGAGTTCCCCGCAAAGCTCCCCACGCTGCGGATAGCAGCCTGCCGCCCGGCGGGCGGGGCGCCCTGATGCAGAGCACCCCTCGCGCGGGGCACACATCGGCCAGCCCCACAAGCTCGGGGGACAGCAGGGAGGCGCAGCGCCGCCATCCCGCTGTTCCTCGACCTGGTTCGGTTTCCCCGACCTGCTTTTTGGGGGGAAATAAAGGGGGGGAAATTTCCTTTATTTCCCCCCCAAAAAACTAGGTGCGTCCTATGGGACGGAGCGTCCTATGGGACGAAAAATATGGTAGTCTAAAATTTCTTGAGGGCACTGGGTTGGGGAAAGTTGATTTGAATCTACTGAATAAAGAAAATTAGAGATGTGACAAGTGTCTCTAGCACACTGTTGCTAACTTATTCAGCAGTGCAGTGGCCAGAAGCCAGATATGCTGGAAACCATCCTTTCCCTCCTACCACTTTCCCAGAAAATCTTGTTTATGCTTTGGGAAATCATGCTTTTCTTTCTTTCCTTCCTTCATTTCCTTTAATTTTCCGGCTTAGGGAAAAAAAACCTGTAAAAAGCACAGCACGCAGGAAAAAATTGTGAGAAAGTGCTGGATGCCTAACAGCTATTATTGAGTATTCTTTTCTATTTTATGCAACTGGATCTTGTGTGAATTCAGGGCTAGGTGTTTTTGAAGGAAGCTGAGGAAATGCCTCTGCGCTCTTCCTTCTCACCCCCACTTCTAGAGATCTTGGCTGGGAGCTAATTGAAGATAACCAGGGCTGCAACCCTTCACTTTCACCCCAAATGCTTCCAACATCTGCCCAAAGAAGAAGAAGAAGAAGAAGAAGAAGAGTTTGGATTTGATATCCCGCCTTTCACTCCCCTTCAGGAGTCTCAAAGCGGCTAACATTCTCCTTTCCCTTCCTCCCCCACAACAAACACTCTGTGAGGTGAGTGGGGCTGAGAAACTTCAGAGAAGTGTGACTAGCCCAAGGTCACCCAGCAGCTGCATGTGGAGGAGCGGAGACGCGAACCCGGTTCCCCAGATTACGAGACTACCGCTCTTAACCACTACACCACACTGGCTCTCCAAGAACCAATCATATCAGGCCAAAGGTAGAGATCTGAATTCTTCTGCACTCAGGTAGCACACCAGTCAAGATACTGGACTTGGGGTAGCAGTCTTTGTATTGCAGGAACCATAAGAAGAATCCAGGTGGATGAGACAAAAGGCCATCAAGTCTATAATTCTTCCCCAAGAGGTCTCTGGGGAAGCCATGGTTAGTGTATTCCAAACTAAGGCCCGGGGGCTGGATCTGGCCCAATCGCCTTCTAAATTCAGCCTGTGGACAGTCCAGGAATCTGCGTGTTAATAATAATAATTTATGATTTATACCCCACCCATCTGGCTGGGTCTCCCCAGCCACCCTGGGCAGCTTCCAACAAAGTACTAAAATACAGTGGTCTGTTAAACATTAAAAGCTTCCCTAAACAGGGCTGCCTTCAAACGTCTTCTAAAAGTCTGGTAGTTGTTGTTCTTTTTGACATCTGGTGGGAGTGAGTTCCACAGGGCAGGTGCCACTACCGAGAAGGCCCTCTGCCTGGTTCCCTGTAACTTGGCTTCTCGCAGTGAGGGAACTGCCAGAAGGCCCTCAGCGCTGGACCTCAGTGTCTGGGCAGAACGATGGGGGTGGAGATGCTCCTTCAGGTATACTAGACCGAGGCCGTTTAGGGCTTTAAATGTCAGCATCCACACTTTGAATTGTGCTCAGAAACGTACATGAGTAGAATGTGTGCTTTTATTTAAAATGCATCTCTGGGTTATTTGTGGGGCATAGGAATTTGTTTATTTGTTTTTCTTTTCAAAATATAGTCCGGTCCCCAAGGTCTGAGGGACAGTGGACCGGCCCCCTGCTGAAAAAGTTCGCTGACCCCTGGTGCATCTACTTGTCTGTATTGTCTGCCTGAAAGGCTTCTAGGGTTTCAGATAGGAGTCTTCCACAGCTGTACTTGGAGATGTCAGTGGCTGAACCTGCAAATTTTCAGCGCAAACTAGATGTTCTACTGCTGAACCCTCCCCAATATGCCTCTCCACAAACATGTGGAAATACGTATTTGGCAATAAACTGAACAGAAAGCGAATCTCATGAGAAATCTTTGCTCAAAGATCTTATCAGTCTCCTTTTTCAGGGAGAGGCAGTTGAGAAATCCATCAAGCAGGGAAAACATAAAGCCAACTGTTCTCCTTGTAAAAGGTGGTTTACTGGACACTTAAGATGGGAGAAAATGCATCGAGTGTCCTGGGAAAGGGTTGCTGCTGCTGTTCCCCAAACCATCAGACACTTTCGTGCCTTTCCATATGGACCAGCCAGGGGTGGGGAACATGCGTTCCTTGGCTTAGTTTGTTGGGGATCTCAATCTAATTTTATGTGAAAAGAAGGGGGGTGGGAAGGGAGAAAATAGGGAAAGGGAACGCAGATTGGACAACAGAAAGGGGGGAAAGAGAGGGGGTGCCAGGCAGAGAGAGTGAAAAGGGTGTGGCCCTGATAGGGATGGGTGAGTCTGCCAAGTTTGGTTTTTCTCAGTTTCTCATTTTTCTACTCTCTCTCTCTAATTTTTTATTTCCAAAACCGAAAAAAGAAAAATTACAAACATCAAATTCAACATCCATATTCATTTTCTAACATAAACCTATTACATAATTAACTAAATTAAAACATACCTAATTACTCTAAACTTCTCTTTGCTGTATACAAATATAACACAGTTAGAAATTTCATATTAAAGCTTTTATATTATAAATATTTCAAATTCCCCTATACCCCCCATTCCCCTTCACTGTGGGTACGAACCCCCCCCCCAGCTAATTATCCCAGGCAATTATAGACTATAAAGTCATATTGCCAGCACTCTGGGATAAGCCACTTTTCTCCATGCAAGGAAACATATTAATAGATCCAGAGTTTTGGACTGGATTGAAAGGCCAGGAATAATTTCTTTGTTTATTGAGCTGGACAGAGGGATAAAAATTGTTGTCTTCTACTCATTTGAGCCACACTACAACCCCTTGTGTGAATCTTAGGTTGTGTCAGTTTGCATTTCTTAGTGCAGAAAGTATTGATCTGGTGTGTAGAGGTCTTTCCTATTCTAATTAATTCAGGAGGGTTCTGGAAGTTTCTCTATGTGAAAGAAGCAAGCAGAAAGTTCATGATGTTTGGGTTTTCCTTCAGAGAAGCTGAGTACAGCTAGTTTAAACCAGTTCTATTATCTCTTCTTCAGGGTCATGCTGACTATAATAAGAGGCCAGAAGGAGCCTTGGGTTTCTCTTTCTCTTTCTCTTTCTCTTTCTATCTATTTTCCTTCTGGTGCGGTATTCTGTACATAGCACACTTAGTGTCAAAGTTTAGACTTATTATAAGTTATTGTAAGTTTAAGTCTGCTGCAACTGGATTTCTTATGGACAGTGCCAATCCTGAATGTATTGGATTTGCATGGACAGGCGGAGTCCCCCCCCCCCAGGCAGCCCCCGGGTGGAATAATGACTCAGAACACTGTGTTATGGGATTAAAATTGGCCACAACTTTATTAAAACTTCAGACGTAGGGAGACCTTGGCTTAGGCATTGGGCGTTTATCCCTCCCAGTCCCTGGCAGGGGAGCTGGGGAACATCAGGGTTATCCAGATGGAGTGGGGATTGGGCTGGCTCTGGAGAACATATGTTCAAGCAGAGAGCCCGCCCCCCGTTTCGCCACCATCACAGGGGAGAGCAATGACAACGTCTCGGCGTATGGCCAATGCCTCCCCTCAAACAACCCCTTTAACAGGGAAGCCTGGGATCGCCGCCGTGAAGAGGAGGGGGCGTGGGTCACCGCTTCAGGGCCTGCCCCCCAGTTAGGGAAGATAGACTAAAGGATTCCACCCAAAGCCTGAAACTGCCAAATTTGTGCCGTTTTGCTACGGGGAAGGCAAAACCTGCCAATGCAGGAAAATTCCATTCCGGCCCTTCAACAGCGACCGTGACGTAGCAGAACCCTTGTACAGTGGTGCCTCGCAAGACGAAAAGAATCCGTTCTGTGATTCTCTTTGTCTAGCGGTTTTTTCGTCTTGCGAAGCAAGCCCATTGACGGATTAGCGGATTAGCGCTATTAGCGGCTTTTAGCGGCTTATCTGCTGATCGGATCAGCTGATAAGCGGCTTAGCGGCTTAGAAAAAGGGGGGGAAAGGGAAAAAAACCAGCAGGAACTCGCAAGACATTTTCGTCTTGCGAAGCAAGCCCATAGGAAATTCATTTTGCGAAGCACCTCCAAAACAGAAAACTCTTTTGTCTAGCGAGTTTTCCGTCTTGTGAGGCATTCGTCTTGCGGGGCACCACTGTACCTGTGAAGAAGAGGTTCACCTGCAAAAGAAAGCTTAACTGAGGGAGGGCAGGGTGGGAGAAGCTCTGGAGCTGACTGAGGATTCCCAGGTAAGTTCCGCCCTCTAGTGTGTGGGCAGGTCGGTCCCCCGCCTTACCTGGCCAAATCTCCTGGCGACGCCTCCCCAGCCAGGATTGGATAACTGGCAGAGGTAGGCGGAGACCTCCAGGTGTCTGGCTGGGGGGGACGAAGCCAGGCTGTACTGCCGGGAGCCACATAGGTCCGGGGGGGCTGTGCATGACCACACAAGGCACCCCCATTTGATGTGGGGAGTGGTCATTGTGACCATTGTACTCATTTGCCTTCAGTAGCAGTGAAGCTCTGCTGGATGAAATACAATTGCCTCTGAACTATTTCTGGGGAATCCTGCAACGTGTGGAGCCAGTGTGGTGTAGTGGTTAAGAGCGGTAGTCTCGTAATCTGGGGGACCGGGTTCGCGTCTCCGCTCCTCCACATGCAGCTGCTGGGTGACCTTGGGCTAGTCACACTTCTCTGAAGTCTCTCAGCCCCACTCACCTCACAGAGCGTTTGTTGTATTGGGGAGGAAGGGAAAGGAGAATGCTAGCCACTTTGAGACTCCTTCGGGTAGTGATAAAGAAGGATATCAAATCCAAACTCCTCCTCGTCCTCCTCCTCCTCTTCAAGTTTTTACTCTGCTATGCAGTGGAATCTGCTCTGGATCAATATTGAGTAGAATTTCAATGACAGTAAGATAGTGACTGAACCAACAAAACCCAAGAGCTTCATAGCTGAATGTCAGGTCCTGATCACACACTCTGACCACTTGACCACACTGCCTCACATTCCTATAGCAGCAGCAGCAGCAGCACAAACCAAATGACATAGACCAAGCCATATGCCATTCCTCATTCACGCAAAGAAAAGCATCATACATGGGCCACTGAAGCCTTACCCATTATGATCTGTAGGCAAAGGTCTGCTCTGCTTGCCACAAATACATGAAGTAAAACCCATAATTTATAGAGCTGCAACATTTACTCTGTTAGTTAATTAAGGATTAAAAATATTTTGATAGAAAGAGGGGGTATGATTATTAAGCATCCAAAATAATGTGATAAGAGAATAAAAGAGGTGTTCATGGTGAGTTCTGGCACCTCTTTTTCTAGAAAAATAGCTCTGCTAATAAATGATAACTATAAAAGGGTGGGGAAGAGTAAAGAAAAAATGAAAGAAAGAAATCAGGGATAAGATGGATAGTAAAAAAACAACTGGGAAAAATATAATTTTAAGAGGGAACTCCACAGAGAATTTGAACAAAAGAAAACATTCACAAATGGGACACAAGGTTTTATGGAGCAAACAAGGAACTAAAGAATGAAGAGATCATAGAAAGATATTTATGCAAAGAGGTCACTTTCATAGGAAAGATATGAGGAAACCACACAACTGACCGTCTTAAAAGCTAATAAAGCATCTTGAACTAAAGGGTAAGGAATCTGTGAAAATAAATCATGGAAAGAGTTACATGATCAAAAATAATAAATCAACGAGCCAAAGAATGAAAAGCAGAAATAATTGCCCTGGGATGAGAGACGGGAAAACCAATAAGCAAGTAATTACGATAGTCCAAGGGTGGCAGTGAAAGAAAGAAAAGAAGTCTTAGAAGGATAAAGGAGCAAAAGAATCAAAAGTAGTCACAAGAGCAGAATTTAAAGAGGAAGCTGCAGTAACATGAGCAGACATTGCAGAAACAGAAGATAGATATTGCATTAGGTGAGCTGAAAAAAAGTTTAGATTGATGGCTTTGGTTGGCATTTTTGGAGCTAACGTCTTACTGCTTTCTTGAGGTTTTATTTGTTTGAATAATTAATTTTATGATGTTTATACTGTTCTGGTGACTGATTTTATAAAGTAGCTTAATAGACACTCATAAACTCGAAATTATGGCTAGGCTGCAATCACCACAGTAGAAGACAGGGGAATGCATATGGTATACTTCTCGGTAGTGGAGCCCACCCAGTGGAACGCCCTCCCATCAGATGTCAAAGAAATAAACAACTATCTGACTTTTAGAAGACATCTGAAGGCAGCCTTGTTTGGGGAAGTTTTTAATGTTTGAAGTGTTAGTCTGTTTTTAATGCTCTGTTGAAAGCCGCCCAGAGTGGCTGGGGAAACCCAGCCAGATGGGCGGGATATAAATAATAAACTATTTATTATTATTATTATTATTATTATTATTATTATTATTATTACTTCTACTACTACCGGGAACTTCGTTCTACTAGCTCCTACACAAACTGGTTCCTTAACCAAGAAAGGCACAGAAGCTAGCTGAACAAGTATAGGACAGCGACTACCAACATCACAATTTTGTCCCTGGGATTCTAGGAAACAACAAAGTAGATAACACAAGGCTGGCTTCTTCCAACCGTCGAAACAAAATAATAAAAAAAATCCTTCCAGTAGCACCTTAGAGACCAACTAAGTTTGTTATTAGTATGAGCTTTCGTGTGCATGTACACTTCTTCAGATACACTGAAATACACCAGACCCTTATATATAGTGAGAGGGTGGGCAGGGGTATTACTCAGAAGGGTGGTGGGAATGGGTGATTGGCTGATAGGTGTGGTAAACCTGTTGACGGCTGTTAACGACTACAATTGGTCTTACAGGAAAAAGCAAGGGGAGAGATGGCTAAAAATAACTTTATCATGTATAATGAGGTGAGAATCCAATGTCTCTATTCAGACCAGGTCTCTCCCTGGTTTTAAGTTTGGTAATAAGTTGCAATTCAGCAACTTCTCCTTTCAGTCTATTTCTGAAATTCTTTTGTCGTAAGACAGCTACTTTGAGATCTCTTCCAACCGTGGTACACCATTTAAGCATCGGAAAAAATTGTTAAAACAGGGTGCCTATTTTGTAAGCCAGCCAACACGCTTAAAGGGGTGAGGTTTCTCTTCATGTGCCTTTGAAATGTCCTACTGCAGGTGGTACTCCAGGTTTCCCATTAGACAAATGGGGCATATTCCTGGAAGGCATCCATTATAAGGAATGTCAGCTAGACGCTTCCTGCTATTGCCGTCTCTCCCAGCAGTGAGAGGACAGAGGAAAGAAAGCACTCCTTCACACAGTGCATAGTTAAACTATGCACTGTTTTCCCCCTCAGGAGGAAGTGATGGCCAGCAATCTCGATGGATTAGATAAATTAATGGAGGAGAAAACTATCAAAGGCTATTAGCCATGATGGCTTTGCTCTGCCTACCCCATGGGATGAAGCCAGGCTTCTGAAACCACATGAAGGGAGACTGCAATGAGGCTGAGGGTATGTTCTGTCAGATGTAGTGCACTTGTAAAAGGGTAAAAGAGTATTGGGAAATAATTTACCGTATTTTTCGCCCTATAGGACGCACTTTTTCCCCTCCAAAAATGAAGGGGAAATGTGTGTGCGTCCTATGGGGCGAATGCAGGCTTTCGCTGAAGCCTAGAGAGCGAGAGGGGTCGGTGCACACCGACCCCTCTCGCTCTCCAGGCTTCAGGAAGCTCTGCGCAACCCTCGGGAGACCGGCTCCGAGGGTTGCGCAGAGCTGCCTGCAGTCCCGGGATCAGCGCAGCTCTGCGCGGCCACTGGGAGCGGGGCGCGAAGTCCCGCCCAGCTCCGGATGGCCGCGCAGAGCTGCCTGCAGTCCCGGGATCAGCGCAGCTCTGCACGGCCACCGGGAGCCGGGCGTGAAGTCCCGCCCCGTTCCCGATGGCCGCACAGAGCTGCCTGCAGTCCCGGGCTCAGCGCAGCTCTGCGCGGCCACCAGGAGCCAGGCGCGAAGTCCCGCCCCGCTCCCGGTGGCCGCGCAGAGCTGCCTGCAGTCCCGGGATCAGCGCACTTCTCCCCATAGCCAGCCCCACAAGCTCGGGGGACAGTGGGGAGGCAGAGCGCGCCTTCCCGCTGTTCCCCGACCTGGTTCTTCCAGCCATGCACCTGGGGGGGGGGGAAATAAAAATTTTCTTCTTTATTTCCCCCCCCAAAAAACTAGGTGTGTCCTATGGGCCGGAGCGTCCTATGGGGCGTAAAATACGGTATAATGAATTGGGAACATTTTTTTGAAAATACTTTAAAACACACACACACCAGAGTCCTTTTTGTTGGGAGTAATTCAGATGGAAATTCCCAGGTGTCAAAAAAAATTTTTTTTGTATGCTACTACTGCGGCCTGTGATTTGTTAGCCCCAAAATGGAAAACGAGCGAGGTCTCAACTAAAGAAGAATGGCAACTTAAGCTGATGGAATATGTTCAGCTTGCAGACTTAACATACAGAATAAGAGAACAAGAAGAACATATGTTTAGAGGAGATTGGAAATGTTTATTGGATATATCGGTGAAATTGTGTACAGCTGAAAACGCTGGCAGCATTAAGATTAATTCAACAGCGTAAATAAGTTTTGATGGATGTAATAGTGGAATACTGGACGGTTTCGTTTATGTAAAACATGCAGAGATTTATGTTATGTAAAATGAACCCGTGGAAAGAGAAGAAGTGAAGCCATTGCAATTTTAAGGTTGTTTAAATGATTATTCTAAAAAGTAAAATAGAAAAACTTAATAAAAATTATATATAAAAAAGACGGGAGTCTTTGTGCTCAGTCGTGCTTGCAGAGTTCCCACGGGCATCTGGTTGGGCCATTATGTTCCTATGACACACGTGTGCAACAACTATTCGGGACCGGGGTGGACTTTGGTAATATGGTGCCCTGAGGGATGACAAAATTTGCCACCCCACAACTTTGAGTAGGCACCCATATACATATAAGTTGTTGTTGTTGTTGTTTTGCTCCCTCTCAGCTTGGTGCCCTGTGTTGGGGAACCGCCTGCACCATCCTAAATCCGGTGCTGATGGGGCAGACCAGGTAATGACTGGTGCAGAAGAAATGATATGCTGAGTTGTTCAGGGTTAGCCCTACATAAAACTACCTTTGGTACCGATAGGTCCTCTCAGGTCTCCACCTGGAAACTGCCAGGAACCAAACACACAGTAAATAAGTTTTAAGGCAGGGCAGCTGTAGAACGAGTAAAGCTCCATTGTGGTTTCAACATCTGCCAAGATGTGCGCGATCAAGTAAGGAGGGTGGAGAAAGTAAGCAGAAGAGCAGATAAACGAGAAATATAAATAGCTCCACTGAAGCCACAGATAAGTGCAAGTACGCTCAAGGCATCTGTACACGTGAGGTGCCAAGGTCAGAGATGTCTCAAACCAAGATTTCCAGCAACCGGTTGTCTACCTCATTTGTTAATAGTGCTCTGTTTCTACTGCCAGGTGGATAGCCTGAGCTCTGGTCTCTAGGGGGGCCAGCAAGGCTCCAGTATGTAAAGGTAAAGGTACCCCTGCCCGTACGGGCCAGTCGTGACCAACTCTGGGGTTGCGTGCTCATCTCGCTTAAGAGGCTGGGAGCCAGCGCTGTCTGAAGACACTTCCGGGTCATGTGGCCAGCGTGACGAAACTGCTCTGGCGAGCCAGCACCAGAGCAGCGCACGGAAACGCCGTTTACCTTCCCGCTATAAATAGCGGTCCCTATTTATCTACTTGCACTTAGGGGTGCTTTCGAACTGCTAGGTGGGCAGGAGCTGGGACCGAACGACGGGAGCTCACTCCACCACGGGGATTCGAACCGCCGACCATACAATCGGCAAGTCCTAGGCACTGAGGTTTTACCCACAGTGCCACCCGCGTCCCTGGCTCCAGTATGAGCTTGCCTGAATGCTCAATCTGCTGACTGCAGTGGCCAAACCCTGTCCACCAGACCCTATAAAGCAGAGGCCATCAACCTGGCACCCAGGAGGGCTTCCGGTGCTGCCCCAGACTCTGAACTTTCATCTAAAGTACAGTGGTACAGATTCTTCAGGTTACAGACTCTGCTAACCCAGAAATAGTACCTCGGGTTAAGAACTTTGCTTCAGGATGAGAACAGAAATTGCACGGTGGCAGCGCAGCGGCAGTGGGAGACCCCATTAGCTAAAGTGGTGTCTCAGGTTAAGAACAGTTTCAGGTTAAGAATGGACGTCCAGGATAAATTAAGTTCTTAACCCATGGTACCACTGTAAGTCTCCAGCCCTCCTAGAGAGAAAGTTACGGGACAAAATGTGCAGGTACCTTCTAAGTGATTTAAGTGAAAAGACAGTGATGTGGCACCTTGTATAGTATCCTTGTACTGCAGAATGCAGAACTAGACAGCAATGGTTTGTTTGCATATGACGGAGAGAGAGAGAAAAATAATCTATAATCAGGAGCAGCAGGACATAGCTGACTTCCCATGGTAAACATAAGGTTGTTGAGGGTGATTGTCTCTTATTTTGTGTAATACCACACTCCCTCCTTGGCAGCCATTTTGTGACTGGCACCCCAGCACACTCTCCAAAGTCAAAATGTGCCCACTTGTCCAGAAAGGTTGATGAAGCCTGCTATAAACTTTGAGCCTCAGAACTTATCCTCAAGTAGCTTGTCTCCTGTTTTAGAACTATCTGCATACCCATCTCCGCTCTAGAAAAGGAAAAGTAGATGCAACTAAAACAAACAGAGCAATTCTGAGAGGAAAACACACATCTGAAAAATAAATTAGCCGATATGGATAGCCGCCAAGAAAGAGAAAGCATGGAAGCGAGAATTAAACTAGCAGACCTTGAAGATCACAGTAGACGCTGCAATATCTGCTTCCACAATTTCCCTGAGAAAATGGAGGACAAAAACCTCAGTCAATCTCATCACACGCTGACTAAAAACCACAATCCCAAACCTGAAACTCGTAGACGATCTGAAAAGGACACACACAGGTCTAAGACCCATGCCAAAAGCCAACGCCCCTCCGCAACACATGGTTGCATGCTTTGCCCACTACAAAAAGAAAGAAGACACATGGAACAATCTCAGAAACTCAACCAACCTCCGATATGGAGAAAATCCCATCCTGGCCTTTCAGAATTTATTGTAAGAGACCCTAAACCGAAGAAAAAACCTACACCCATTTATCCAACGTCTTCAACAAGCAGGAATCAAGTACCAATGGGGCTTCCTCTTTTGCCTCATTGTAACAACTGACACAACACAGCACACAGACACCAACATACCTGAAGCCCTGCAACTACTGGAGAACCTCAGACTTAACCCTCCACCAGAATGGCAACCATCAGACCCACCGAATGACAACCAAGACGGAAATACAGTGAACGATTGGAGGTCAGTCAACAAGAGAAAGAAGAAACAACAGAAACGACATGACAATGCAAACCAAGACAGTCAAGTACCACTCAAAGAACAGCCCCATCGAACACGCAACACAGGACTATGAACCAACCAACCAGGCAGAGGGCCTTCTTGGTGGTGGCGCTCGCCCTGTTGAACGCCCTCCCATCAGATGTCAAGGAAATAAACAAGACATCTGAAGACAACCCTGTATTGGGAATTTTTTAATGTCTAGTGTTTTACCATTTTTTATGTGCTGTAAGCCACCCAGAGTGGCTGGGGAAACCCAGCCAGATGGTCGGGGTATAAATAATAAAATTATTATTATTATTATCATCATCATCATCATCATCATCATCATCATCATCAACCTGATCTAATGTCACGGTCCGGTCTACGGGCGATCGAAGCCCCGGCTGAGGACGTCGGAACCGGGGGCAAGATGGCGGGGGGGAGCAGGAATGAGAGTCCAGAAGCCAGGGGTCCAAGGCTCAGGAAGCAGGGAGTCACGAAGTCAAGTGTCCGAGGGTCGAGAAGCAAGGAGTCAAGAAGCCAATGTTCAAGGTTCAAGGATCAAGAAGCAAGAAGCCAAACACAGCAAAGAAGGAAACGAGTTGCTGTGGCAAAGAGCCGAAGGGAAATGCTGACCTTATATCCCTTCCCAGCTCTTGCCACCAGGTGCAGTGAGTTACCAAGTGGCCTCACCTGTGCAGCCACACCTTGCCTCTGCAGAACAAACTTAGGAAGGCCCCAGTCCTGCGAAGCCCTACTGATCACAGGGCCTGGCTCCTGCACACACTCCTGACAGCAAACCCACACACCAAAGATTGACAACCCTGCATCAACAACCACTGCCAAATGAAGCAGCTAGAAACCACCTTGAACCAATGGACTGGTGAACTGCCCCTTTCCCCTCCTTTCCTCTCCCCCCTTGCTATCCACAGAGACCCCTCCCACACCAACACCAACCCAGATGACACTCACCCTTGCCACCCCTCCACAGACCAACCCAGGTGACAGTCCTCCATTCTCTCCAACTCCACCCACCCAGCCCCTAATATGGTTCCATTGTTGAGACATTTTTATCTGGCTCCTAGGAGGAGGAAGGAGGCTGCAATGTTTGAATAAAGTTTTAGGGTGTGTTATGTGTGTGTGTTCCATTTTGTGCTTGTAAATAAAAATGCTTCTAAAGACTTTGAGATATTCCACACACAGTTATCTCTCTGTGTGCGATTCATATAACTTACATTGTATTGCCACTGAATTAATCTCTCACTGATCACATTCACCTGGTGCCTTCAAAACATATACAGTGGTACCTCTGGTTACGAACTTAATTCATTCCGGAGGTCCATTCTTAACCTGAAACTGTTCTTAACCTGAGACATCACTTTAGCTAATGGGGCCTCCTGCTGCCACTGCGTGATTTCTGTTCTCATCCTGAAGCAAAGTTCTTAACCTGAGGTACTATTTCTGGGTTAGCGGAGTCTGTAGCCTGAAGCCTCTGTAACCTGAAGTGTCTGTAACCTGAGGTACCACTGTATTTAGGCATTTCTTCTCCCAGACCTTTGGCTAATTATATTATTATTATTATTATTATTATTATTATTATTATTATTATTATTATTATTATTATATCCCACCCATCTGGCTGGGGTGCTGTTGTTGTTGTTATATTAACATTTATATACTACCCTTTGTTTGTTACTATGTTACGCATTTTTGCTTTTTTATATTGTCAACCGCCCTTGGGTGAAGAGCAGTATAGAAATTTTATTAATAAGTAGCAATAAATAGTAAATACTTTTGATGAGCTGAGGCAAGTTTCTTGACCAGTGCTTTGCCACTGGGAGTGAAAAAAGAATAATCCTCATGGTCAGCTCTGTTTATTATTAAACGTTTCCCTCTCCGTTAGGCCCGCCCCATTAATCCAGTCAGTCTAGTCAGATTTGGCCTGTGTTCCGGAATACGAGGGAAGGAATACTAGCATAAATGGTAATGTTCACAGCAGATGTAATTTGTCGATCTGCCTGTGCCACTTTGGTCCACTGTGACACAAATTAAGAATCTCCTAATAAACCTAGAGAGCCCTGCAACTTGCCATATGGCACCCATATAAATGAAGATTAGACAGGAGTTGAATTCCCTGTAATATGATTATGGTATATAAATAGGAGCAGCAGAGACCAGGATAGCACCTCCCCATTCATTTTGCACTATCCTGGGACGCACAACCCTTTAACAAGCTCGCTCAGTACATACAGATTTGTTTAAAAGTCGCAGCTATGACGGAAAGTCCACCCTCTGCCAAGGCCAATACGCTTGCTGTAAATCCCAAAACATCCTCTATTTAGCAACCTATTTAGTGCAGTTTTTTTGATGAAACCCTCCCCTCCCCAAGCCTGAGAATTAAAGAAAGCTCAGATGAACGTTACCGTTTCAATTACCGTGCCATATTTATGTATGTGATAAAAACACTCCACCTTTCTGCCCCACCTCGCCGTAGTTCAAGGCAGCTTACAACAAATCCCATCTACAAGCAACAAAAGATAACAGAAGTTAATAAGAACAACACGAGGGCGCCATCCAGCAAAAATGAAGCGTGTTGATGTCAGTGGGGGAAATGAAAGCACCTCTCCTGTTCTTCCATTGAAATAAATAGGTATTAAAATGCATTAAAAGTGGCTGGATCGTGCCTATGACAATTTAAAAAAATATAACTAAAATAACAGCTGCTGGGGGGGGGGGAATCGTCTATCCTACCTTACTGGTTCTACGACATACCACACCTTCAGTCATTATTCAAAGGCCTTGAGGAACAGGTGTGTTCTGTGCTCTGTGGAAACCACAAACGTCATCTATCGTTCCACAGCCTCAGGGCCAACACAGTGAAAGCCCTGCTCCTAGCAGATATTATTCTAACTTCACACTGCAAGAACAAAACCCTACCTAGTTAAAAGATTGCACTTAGCAGAGGAGTGTATATGGGCCAGGCTCTGAGTGAAGGGGGTGGGGTCTATCCTTGTGCAAGGTTTTAAAGGATATGTCCAATTTCACAGTAGGAATGAACTGCTTTCAAGAATTTAGTAGGGTAGGTTTTTAAGGCTGCAAACACACCATACATTTAATGCACACACACACACCGGAATCATGGAAACTGTCATGTGTTAAAATAAATTTAAAAAATTGTCCAGTAGCACCTTAGAGACCAACTAAGTTTGTTCTGCTTTCATGCACATGTTGTTGTTTAGTCGTTTAGTCGTGTCCGACTCTTCGTGACCCCATGGACCAGAGCACGCCAGGCACTCCTGTCTTCCACTGCCTCCCGCAGTTTGGTCAAACTCATGCTGGTAGCTTCGAGAACACTGTACAACCATCTCGTCCTCTGTCGTCCCCTTCTCCTTGTGCCCTCCATCTTTCCCAACATCAGGGTCTTTTCCAGGGATTCTTCTCTTCTCATGAGGTGGCCAAAGTACTGGAGCCTCAGCTTCAGGATCTGTCCTTCCAGTGAGCACTCAGGGCTGATTTCCTTCAGAATGGAGAGGTTTGATCTTCTTGCAGTCCATGGGACTCTCAAGAGTCTCCTCCAGCACCATAATTCAAAAGCATCAATTCTTCGGCGATCAGCCTTCTTTATGGTCCAGCTCTCACTTCCATACAACACTACTGGGAAAACCATAGCTTTAACTATACGGACCTTTGTTGGAAAGGTGATGTCTCTGCTTTTTAAGATGCTGTCTAGGTTTGTCTTTGCTTTTCTCCCAAGGAGCAGGCGTCTTTTAATTTCATGACTGCTGTCACCATCTGCAGTGATCATGGAGCCCAAGAAAGTAAAATCTCTCACTGCCTCCATTTCTTCCCCTTCTATTTGCCAGGAGGTGATGGGCCCAGTGGCCATGATCTTCGTTTTTTTGATGTTGAGCTTCAGACAATATTTTGCACTCTCCTCTTTCACCCTCATTAAAAGGGTTTAATTCCTCCTCACTTTCTGCCATCAAGGTTGTGTCATCTGCATATCTGAGGTTGTTGACATTTCTTCCAGCAATCTTAATTCCGGCTTGGGATTCATCTAGCCCAGCCTTTCACATGATGAATTCGGCATATAAGTTAAATAAGCACATACCCAGAACAAACTTAGCTGGTCTCTAAGGTGCTACTGGACAATTTTTTATTTTTTTAAATTTATTTTGACTGTGTCAGACCAACACGGCTGCCTACCTGAATCTAGCTAGTGTCATGTGTTAAGTTTGCTGGGAATTATAGCTCTGTGAGGGCTAGGAACACAGTTCCAAGGAATCTTTGGAAGTTAATAATCTGCTTTAAATGTATGGTTGTGCATGAAGTAAGAGCAGAGTATGAGAAAACTTATCTTATGGCAGATGTTGGGTAGAGTTGAAAGCAAATGCTCCATTTGTTAGGAGGGTAAAATCTGAGCTTCTCCTGTTGGTGATTTTCTTCATGGCCTTCAAATAAAAGAGAAGTCAAAAAGTTGCTGTGAAAGAACGTTGGAAGGTGAGCACTGGATGAGGTTTGCAGACGAGGTTGTATTAATACATTCTTGTTTCTGGACATGCTCTTTGATGGGTATTAGTAAGAGGATATCGTAATTACAACTGATTCTCCACAGACTCACGTGTGTGGGTTAACACAAAGAAAAGTGGCTTGTGCTTGTTTTTGAAATGCAGGGCTTACACATAAAGAGCCCAGTAGCAGAATTTAAATCCCGTCATTAGGCAGATTAAATGGAACATAGGAATACGTTTTTCAACCTTCTTTTTAATATGTTCCGGCTCCTTAAGGAAGCTGGCACCTTCTTCCCTGTTTCTCAATAAGACAGACCACAGACTGCAAGGTAAGTTTAAAAATGCTTTACTTACAGTTACTATATCCCAGACTTGCAGTTTCCTTAGTAGCAACGATAACATGCAGGTTGAAAAATGTACAGCAGGGGTGGCCAACTCCCAAGAGACTGCAGTCTACTCACAGAGTTAAAAACTGGCAGTGATCTACCCCCTTTTTGGGGGTTCGGGTCAAAGTTGTTAATTTTTTTCAGGGAGCTTTTTCAGAGGAGCCACAGTTGTTCAGCTTCTTTGGGGGGAACCAATGATCTACCAGTGATCTACCGCAGACGTCCAGTGATCTACCGGTAGATCACGATCTTCCTGTTGGACATGCCTGATATACAGAAAGGCAGCCTCAGATCTGAGTCAGAGAGCTATGTTAAGGCATGTCTTTTTCTGTCCTCAGTGGGAGCTGGGGGAGGATAGGAAACAAGCTTTACATCACAGAGCCTACTCTAGGAATTTAGAACTCTGTGATTCTTAACCCCTTCACATACTAACTAGCATTGTTAGATTTGACTCCAAATCTCCCACACTCTTCACATGACAGAAATGGTTGTTTATCAAGAGGTAACTTATCACCATGTGCATGTAACCAACTACTAAGCTGGTCCTCAGTGATGTTCTGCTAAGTGTCATGGAGGATGACATCACTCTTAGCTTCTCGGGATTTCCAACCCGGTTTGAATGTACCAAGAAGTATGTTCTTTCCAACCACCTCACAAAATGGTTGCACGCACATCACCTCAAGGTACCGTGCGGTGAATGGTAATCTGTATTCACTGCCCATTGCCTGCAGCTAAGCTGCATTCCATATGGTCAAAGAACCATTGCATGAACCCACAGCCCAAGTCACATGCAAATAGAATGTATGGGACGCACACTGGAGCCGAAACAAATGGCTCCCCAAAATTCAATTAGCCCTGCAAATGCTATGCATATTAAAAGAGATTGCAATTGTGGTTCTCCAGTTTATGACAGATTACCACAGCGTGTCTGTGTGTTGAAACAACTTGTCCCTGGTTTGGGATGTGGGTTTGAGCATAAGAGACAACTCTGATTGAAGTCCCTTTTGCAGCCCAGCCTTGTTTCATTATCATTTTAAGCGCATAACATCACTGCTCAGGAACATTGAACAGCAGCAGTTTTCCTTACAGCTGCTTTAATACTGAAAAGGCAAAAAAATAGGTTTTAATCTTTGTTGCCTCGGGGAACCGTGTTGCAGCACAAGGGGCATGCGCGTAGCGGGTGTGTGTCTCTCATTAGAAAACGCAGCTTGGGTTTCAAATTAATAATTTTGTGACTACAGAACTGAGCTCGTTAATATCCTTTGATGTGTGAGCAAAGAGGCAGCGCTATCCCTTAGAGGCTCAGTTCATAAGCAGCTTAGACTTGTTACAGCAGACATATAATTCAAGGGGCAACACAAGGCCATCCCTACTCCTGGCACTGAAAAGTGTGGCTTAGGAAAACACTTACATAAAAGTGTCCCCTAAGTACGGCCAAGACCAAGGCGAGTGACTAGCTCATGTCTAACACAGAAACAGAAGTACAACAGGTCATCTCCTCTGTGTTCAGCATATTGCAGCGCAACATGTGAGCCAGGCCAAACCACAGCCCCAAACTGACTTGAGCATTAACTCAGAGCTTCCTGGGAGTCATGGCTCAGATTTAATGTTCTTGTATCAACCTTGATTCAAATGGCAGGATTAAACTGATAAGTGCTTAGCATGTACGATTAGGAGGAGGCTGAATATTTTACTTACCTACTGAACTTGGATGCCAGAGTTCACACAGAGCTGTTGCCAAGTATTTTGGTTTGCTGATCAGTTTGTTCAGCATCAGTATTTCTGCCTCAGGTTCAGTATCAGTTTGTTGTTCAACAAACACAGAAATCTAAGCCAGGTGGTTTAATATTTTTCTCCTATTGACCCTGCACACATATCCCCTCTTGCCTGCCCCTAAAACCTATCAACCTTTTTTGCTACCCCATCAAAACCCAGTACGGCCTTCTCAGCTCTCTTCCTTGATCTGCTTAAAAATGTGAAAATTCACCTTCTCACTTTCCAAAATTATATTAGCCTTCACCTATTCAGAACCCAACAATCCATCGTCCGCTGATCAGGTACTTTTACAATCACCGATTGGCAGGCCTAGGACCACACAGAGCCACTAATAATAATAATAGTAATAATAAATTTTATTTATACCCCGCCCTCCCCAGCCAAGATCAGGCTCAGGGCAGCTTACACCTGGTATAAAAACAATTGATTAAAATACAACTTAAAAATAAGATTAAAATACAACATTAAAATGCAGCCTCATTTCAGTAGAAACACATTATTGACACATTTGCAATTAAATTTCCTTCTAGATTAAAGGAAGCTGCTATTGGTTTCCTGAGACTCTTGTGGCTAATTTGGTACATTTTAAACGGGGGCCAGAATTGTTTATGGCTCCATGCTGAGAGGGGAAGTTTAGTGACTGTGGACCTTTGAGGTAATTTTTGGAAGGCAGGCCTATCCGTGATGGAACTATGTCAGGCCTTACGAAATTTACCTCAGGGATAGAGAACCTGCAGCTCTCCAGATATCACTGTATTGCATCCCTGATCATTAGACATGCTGGAGTCTGGCAACACTTAGAGATATACAGGTTCCCCTGAACAGGTTAGTTTTTTGCATTTGTTTTTAACCTGCTAAGAGGATTATATCCAACTAATCAAGATTGGAAACAAGGACATTGCAGGGAAAGAGTTTTAGGTATTGTTAATTATTTTTATGATTTTATTTTATTATATCCCTGCCTTCCTCCCAAACCCCTGTTAACTATACCATTACACAATTATAATACAATTTGCAATATTAAAATACCATAGTAGAGCACTTGCTTTGTTTTTGTGGTTTTTATTCTATATGAAGGTCAATCGTGTTATACATTTTATTTATTAATTTATGGTGAACACCACCTTTATCCAAAGGTCACAGGACAGCTTGCAACATGAAAATTACAATATATTTTAAACATTATATTTTTGCAACCAAGCCTGGGATCATTTGGTGATTAAAAGAACTCTTCATCTGGCATTTGGTTTTTCTGTATACTTGGATGTTTGTTTTAAAATATGGATGAACACTTGTTTGGCAGTTGGGAAAATATATGGCTTAAGTGTTTTGGTTGGTTTGTTTGTTGTTTTGCAAAATTCGGCAAGATGTATGCACCCAAAATAAAAATATTTGGGCCAATTTTTAGTGAGCCAAGGAACTTACCGTATTTTTCTCTCTATAGGGCGCACCTGACCATAGGGCACACCTAGTTTTCAGAGGGGGAAATCCCAGACCTTCTCCCTGCTATTGCGGGAGGTGGGGGAATTCCCCCATCGTCCGCAAAAGCCCACAGGATCTGTGCAGCCTTTAAGGAGCGCGCCTCCCCGCTGCCCCCCGAGTCTGTGGGGCTGGCGGTGGGGGGAAGTGCTGCTTTCCCCCACCGCCAGCCTCAAAGACCAGACTGTCCTGGCTTCGCGTTGCTATCGCTGAAGCCAAGGAAGGAGCCTGCATTCGCTCCATAGGACGCGCACACATTTCCCCTTCATTTTTGGAGGGGGAAAAGTGCGTCCTATAGAGCGAAAAATACGGTACTTCCCAATTAGGTTGGCCAGATGCAAAAGAGGACAGGGCCTGTGAACCTTGAAAATCTGTGAAGAGTGGATTTCAGGAGGTACACCTGCTGAAATTGCCTCTTCTCCATGACCATCAAAGGTATGTTAGCACTATTGTCTCTTGTTGCATGTAAACATGTTGTGTCCACATGTGTAGTTGTACCAAAACAAAGTTTGGGACGCTTGCTTCAATCTCCATTCCATTTAGAGTAATGCAGTGTAGATATATCCCACTTATTCTTCTTAATGACTTAACTTGAGGAGGAAACCTTACTCATGGGTAGGGACTGGGGAGAAATTCGATTCAGGTCTCATTTGAAGCCGAATCTATAAAATTTGCAAATTGCTGCCAAATGTAGAGAACTCAATTTAATTTTAGTAAAATGAGAACCAAAACAGACAAGGTCTTCCATTCAGGGCTGGATTAAGACCTTTAAAGGCCCCCAAGCACTTAAAAGAATTATATATTTTATATAATATATAAATATATCCCCAAATATATCTAATTCAAAATATAAACAATAATAAACCATAAAATAAAACGTTATTTTTTGAAACCAAACCTACAGTAAGATAGAAAATAATGTTTGTTTTTGTAGATTTGTATAAAAATGTTTATTTTTGTTCAGCTGCACAATGGTAAATCCAGCAATGGGAAATTTCTGTGGTGCTCCCCTCGATGTACTTATATTGCTTAATGGTTACTCCAGCACAGCTTCCATCCCTACTTATGAGTAATTGCTATGTGACCTGTCGGATCAGACCTTTTGCAACTGCAGCTATGTTTCCTCTAAACTGGTTCTGTTGTTTAAATAAACTGGCTGCCACACACCTGTTTGTGCAGGCCCACTGAGAAGTTTGTTTCCAGAGAGGCATACCTGCTGTAATCTCCACACTTTGCAAACTGTATTTGCAGCATCCATCTTAGGAAGGGCAGAATTGGCGTGAACACCTGGCTCCTGACAAGCCTCTACAAGAAGCAGCACATTTATTTTCTGCGTCTAATGAGGCATCGTAAGCACCTGCTCTGAAAGTGCATTTCCTGAAGACAGCTTTGTGTAGCATCAGCCTGTCAGAGTATCTTTTTGCAATGGTTTATTTCTGGGCGTGCCGCTATTAAGCATTGGACACAGCAAACCCAGCAGGGCTTTTAAAAATGTGCCAGTCATAAAATAAACAGTTCTAAGGGGGGAAAATGTGCACCTCTAAAAGAACATTTGCGCAGTTCAAAAATGCAAAGTTGCATTTTCTTCGGTGGTGTAACTGAACGATAACAATTTTTAAAAAGTGACAATACATTTTTCTCCCCCTTGCCAAAGACTTTCCTAGTGGACTCTGCTTCTATGCTCCATAGCACATCCACCAATGTTTGAAAGACGAAGGAAATCATTTTAGAACAAGGAGAGCCCTTTTCTGACCAGTTGTGTGACGTTGCTGATGTCATGAAAAGGGTCAGAAATATCCAATATGTGTCAAAACAGGAGTCTGGAACAGGCCAGCAATAACGAGGTACCAGTGAACTCTTTATTCAAAGGGAAAAAAACAGCTTAGGTCTAGGGATCACAGCAACCCTTCGCAGTAGGCCTTGCCCCAATGAGGCAGTTGCGAGGACTGAAGGTCCCCATCTTCCCATTGCTCTCTAAGACTCCTCCTCCCCCAGGTCCTTCCCAAGCAACTTGAGACTTTTTCACCCTGTCTGTCTTTGCTCTACCCTCTTCATGCCTCTTCAGGTTCTGGGGGACCAGCCGAGGAGCTGGTCGCAGCAGGAGGGGGAAACTCCCTGGCTTCTTCAGCAAAGGGCCTTCTCGGTAGTAGCGCCCGCCCTGTGGAATGCCCTCCCATCAGATGTCAAAGAAATAAACAACTATCTGACTTTTAGAAGACATCTGAAGGCAGCCCTGTTTAGGGAAGCTTTTAATATTTGGCGAATTATTGTATTTTGATATTTTGCTGGAGTGGCTGGGGAAACCCAGCCAGATGGGTGGGGTATAAATAATATACAGTGGTACCCCGCAAGACGAACGCCTCGCGAGACGAAAAACTCGCAAAACGAAAGGTTTTTTCGTTTTCGAGTTGCCTCGCAAGACGAATTTCCCTATGGGCTTGCTTCGCAAGACGAAGCTTGCCCCGCAAGCTCCGGGGACAGCGGGTCTTCCCGCTGTCCCCGGACCTCTTTTGAAGCAAGGGGCAGCGTGGAGAAGCGATCTCCCCGCAGCCCCTTGCTTCAAAAGAGGTCTGGGGACAGCGGGGAAGAAGCGATCTTCTCCCTGCAGCCCCAGGTCCGGGGACAGCGGGAAGCGCTTCCCGCTGTCCCCGGACCTCTTTTGAAGCAAGGGGCGGCGGGGAGAAGCCTGCCCCCGCCGCCCGGCTTCGGAACGGTGCTCCGAAGCCGGGCGGCGGGGCGGGAACACCTTCTGAAGGCGGGCGGGGGGCGAAAGTCTTTGTTCCCCCCTGCCTGCCTTCCCGGGAGAGCGGAGAAACACAGCGCGTTTCTCCGCTGTCCTGGAGGGCTTTTGAAGGCAGGCAGGGGGGGAAGACTTTCGCCCCCCGCCCGCCTTCAGAAGAGGTCCTGGGGGGGCGAAAGTCTTTGTTCCCCCCTGCCTGCCTTCCCGGGAGAGCGGAGAAACACAGCGCGTTTCTCCGCTGTCCTGGAGGGCTTTTGAAGGCAGGCGGGGGGGAAGACTTTCGCCCCCCGCCCGCCTTCAGAAGAGGTCCTGGACCTCTTCTGAAGGCCGGCGGGGGGCAAAAGTCTTTGCTCCCCCCGCCTGCCTTCCCGGGGCAGCGGAGACTTCTCTGCTGTCCCGGGCGATCTTAAAATGCTGGTGGGTGGCAGCGAAGCCTTCGCTGCCGACCCCCAGCATTTTAAAAGCCCCCGGGGCAGCGGAGACTTCTCCGCTGTCCCGGGCGATCTTAAAATGCTGGCGGGCGGCAGCGAAGCCTTCGCTGCCGATCCCCAGCATTTTAAAAGCCCCCGGGGCAGCGGAGACTTCTCTGCTGTCCTGGGCGATCTTAAAATGCTGGCGGGTAGCAGCGAAGCTTTCGCTGCCACCCACCAGCATTTTAAAATCGCCCCGGGACAGCGGGGGCTTTTAAAATGCTGGCGGTCGGCAGCAAAGCCCTCCTGTCCCCGGAGCTTGCGGGGCGGGAGGTGGGGAGAAGGGCTTTTCTTCCCACCGCCAGCCTTCAGAACAGCCTTCTGAAGGCTGGCGGTGGGAAGAAAAGCCCTTGTCCCCCCCCCCCAGCCTTCAGAAGAGGTCGGGGGACAGACTGTCCCCGGACCTGGTCTGAAGGCGGTTTTCCTAGGAACGCATTAATTGATTTTCAATGCATTCCTATGGGAAACCGTGCATCGCAAGACGAAAAACTCGCAAGAAGAAAAAACTTGCGGAACGAATTAATTTCGTCTTGCGAGGCACCACTGTATTATTATTATTATTATTATTATTATTATTATTATTATTATTATTATTATTATTATTATTATTGCCTGCTTCATCTGTCTCCTGCTATCACCTCCTCTCCTGCCTCTGATTCTGGACTGCTCTCTCCCACAGTGTCTTCCTGCTCACTGAACCCACTGCCAATCCCTTGGCTCTCAGTGTTTTCACGGGGAGGGGTGTTCCTTAGGGGCTACCCCGCATTCCTTTGCATCATCAGTCCACAGAATCATAGAGTTGGAAGAGACCACATTTAGTTCAACCCCCTGCAACACAGGGATCATTTGCCCAACTTGTGTCTCGTGCTCTACCAACTGAGCTACCAATGCATCCAATAGATATAATGTTCTTAATAAGAACCTCAGCTATGCTGTACAAAATATTTGTGGCTGAAAGTTGGGGGTGAGCGACGTCTGGCTTTCAACATCGTGATATATCACTAGCTAAACAACGTGAAATACAGTGGTGCCTCGCAAGACGAAAAGAATCCGTTCTGTGATTCTCTTCGTCTAGCGGTTTTTTCGTCTTGCGAAGCAAGCCCATTGACGGATTAGCGGATTAGCGCTATTAGCGGCTTTTAGCGTCTTATCTGCTGATCGGATCAGCTGATAAGCGGCTTAGCGGCTTAGAAAAAGGGGGGGGACCAGCAGGAACTCGCAAGACATTGTCGTCTTGCGAAGCAAGCCCATAGGAGATTCGTTTTGCGAAGCACCTCCAAAACGGAAAACCCTTTCGTCTAGCGGGTTTTCCGTCTTGCGAGGCATTCGTCTTGCGGGGCACCACTGTACCGATATAGCATGGCGACTGACATAAGGATGTAACTTTGTAGAGGCGAACCTAGTAATGTCCAGGAAACTGCTACTAATTAGGGATCTAAACTAATAATAAAATAATAATAATTCATTATTTATACCCTGCCCATCTGGCTGAGTTTACCCAGCCAATCTCAGCACCTCCCAATCAAGTGTTAAAAACAATACAGCATTAAATATTTAAAACTTCCCAAAACAGGGCTGCCTTCAGATGTCTTTTAAAAACAGGATAGCTGCTTATTTCCTTCACATCTGATGGGAGGGCATTCCACAGGGTGGGCGCCACTACCAAGAAGGCCCTCTGTCTGGATACATTTTTACCTTTAACATATTGTTACAACTATTATTTTATAGTACAGTCGAATGGAATCCGTTCCGGAAGTCCGTTCGACTTCCAAAACGTTCGGAAACCAAAGCACGGCTTCTGATTGGCTGCAGGAGCTTGCAGGAGCAATCAGAAGCGGCAGAAGCCCCATCGGACATTCAGCTTCCAAAAAATGTTCGCAAACCAGAACACTCACTTCCAGGTTTGTTACGTTCGGGAGCCGATTTGTTCAACAACTAAGGCGTTCGACTACCAAGGTACCACTGTACAGAGCAACAGGGAGAAGGAATCATGAGAGAAGCAATGACTGGCTTCACGGTTTTCTCATACTGCATTTTTTTTGCATAGCACACACACACACACACACACACACACACACACACACACAGACATAGTGATTTGCGATATATCACCACGTTGATTTCAGTAAAGAGGACTTAACTGCTGTCTCTGTGCAATTCTTGGCTAGGGGTCAGTAAAGAGCTACCTTTCCACAGTCCACTCAATGAGTGTACTAGGGCTAAACTTACCTTTTCAGTTTCAAAAACTGTGAACGAATTCATATTTCTTCAGGATTAGAGTAGGGCGAGCCGAGGTGCTTCTCCTGTATCATTGATCACTCCTCACCAAACACAAGTAGCCTTTATCATGCTTTATCCTGGTGATTAATAAACACTGTAGCATCAAAGTAAATACAGCACAGTTTATTTAATGCTGGATTGAACTACAGCTGTAACAAAGCAAATTTATTGCTTCCAAACTGGTCTCCTTTTCAAAACTTGAACAAAAGCAGGACAAGGCCAAAACGTGATGTTTTAATTAATTCATCAAACCTTCAGACACAGGCACATGTACAGGAGTAATTTAATTTGATGTCATACAGCTCGTAAATTTTAGGAAGCTTCTAACACATCCACTATGATAGCTCAGATTTCTTCAAAGCTCTAATGTATCTTTAACCAAGGAAAATTTCCCCAATGTAATCCATTTGCTGTCCTGATTATTTAGATGCTATTCTAACTGGTTTTAATGAGGTCAGTGAAGTAGGACCACACTTGAAGAGAACTTTGGAAAGTCTCAAAAACATACTGGTTTTATTTGCTGAGGAAAAATATTTTAGTAAATGAATTTTAATTGTCCCAATTAATAAATGCCTTCGTTCTGTTTTAAGCTCCTATTAAAAAATCACATCGGTCTCTGCATTTTGCATCCTGCCGCCTTCAACATGGTTCACAACAGTTTTCCATTAGCACTCTTCTTTTTAAAATAATAATAATAATAATAATAATAATAATAATAATAAAATTATCCACTGCGGTGGCAACTCCAACCTGCCAACATTTGCAGGACAGGCTATTTATTCACAATGGCCCCATTACCAGTCAACAAATAAATGTTGCAAGTAGGACCCATGAACAGCTTCTCCAAATCTTGACTGCACAAACAACAACAGCCAAGCAGTTGTCAACACTGGCTTGAACCCAACAGTATGAAAAATTCAGGTGCATAGCATGAATTTACTATGCAAAACATCTCAGTCCAATTCCTGGCATCTACACATCCAGCTTCAAACTGGACTGTCAGTCAGTGCAAACCAGGGAAGGGGAACTTGTGGTCCTCTAGATGTTGTTGGACTTTAACTCCCATCAGGCCCAGCCACCATGGCCAATAGTGAGGGATGATGGGAACTGGAGTCCAACAAAATCCGGAAGGCCACGAGTTCCCCATCCTTTGTGTAGATATATTGGACTAGATGGGCCAAAGGCCCAGCCTGGAAAAATATAGCTTCCATTACTGCTGGGAGGGGTGTGGGATCTCCAATTGCCAACAGTTCCCACTCACACAGCTGCAATCCCCCCCCCCGCCACGTCAAACATCATTCCAGATGGTTTCCCAACCTTCAGATGTAAGCAAAGAAAAGACAAAGCAGAAAAGCTCCGTTCCAAGAGTGGAATTTTGCTTGCAGGTATTAGAATCCTGGCTACCATGTTTACAGATGCCAGCGAAGTAGCATGCATGATATGAACGCATGCATCCCAAGTCGTTGTGCAAAATACTGGGAGCAATATGAGTCAGCATCCCACATGGAACTGCAAAGGATCCTAGAACATACCACAGTCTTGCCTTCATAATGGACTGGTAACCGCCAAGGCCATGTTAAAAACTAGGCTGTGGGACATAGATTGCCAGGAACTAATCTCAGCTGCGGAAAAAACATGTTCCCCTCTTTATTTTTGACTCTCTTGGGCGCAGGAATTTAACCTTAATTACTTACAATTTTTGTTTAACCCGCAAGAAAGGGCTTTTTCGCTGGCTAGGTTCAATTCTAATCCTTCTTCCTTCTAACCTCCTTTGGGGTAGGTTTGCGGGTATGGCAGAAGGAGATAGGATCTGCCCATGTGATGCCCACCTGGTGCAAACTCTAGCTCACATGGTCCTTAAATGTAAAACGTATGATGATCTCCACCAACAATTCTTAGACCAGCTATGTATCCCAAAATGGAAACCAGAGACAGAGGTCATATGCTTCTTATTACAGGGGAGAGACCAGGAGCTCACCAAGACAGTAGCTAAGTTCCTCTATTTGATTTTTTGCCGCCAAAGTACGCTGCAGGATCTTGCCCTTGCTGGAGACCCACAGAGGTGAAATGGATTGCTCGCCTCTTCTTCCCATTGGCAAATGACTGTACTGTTGAAATGGCGACGAGATCACATTGGCCTATTTATTCTGAATGTTTGTATGTGATGCCAATGAAGGTTTGATGATGATGATGGTAATGGACTGGATGAGAGCCAACAAACCAGTCCAGTTAAGGCTGAGGCACTGCTAGTGGGTGGTTCCCCAAACTGGAAGGATGGGAGCTTGCCTGCTCTTGATGAGGTTAAACTCCCCCTGAAGGAGCGAATATGTAGCTTGGGAGCCCTTCTGGGTCTTTTGCCAGTGGCACCCACCCTGTGGAACGCCCTCCCTTCAGATGTGAAGGAAATAAGCAGCTATCCTATCTTTAAAAGACATCTGTTCAGGGAAGTTTTTAATATTTAACGCTGTATTGTTTTTAACACTTTATTGGGAGCCGCCCAGAGTGGCTGGGGAAACTCAGCCAGATGGGTGGGGTATAAATAATAAATTATTATTATTATTATTATTATTATTATTATTATTATTATTATTATTATTATTATTATTTGCCGCCACTTGAAACTCAGGTAGCCTCAGTGACATGGAGTGCCTTCCATCAGCTTTGGAATATGTTAGCTAAAACTTGCCGTCGAATTTTGAGAAAAGCAAAATTAAAGGAGAAAGTGGGGCTCCTGCTGAGGCAAAGAGGAAGTAAAAAAAATACAATCAAGGAAAAAATATTAGTTTGATTTTACACAACAGGCATCACAGCTTAGTAGCACCCCCATTTTTTGGGGGGGTCACACTTTAACTCTCTTTAGTGGTAAGGCAGGGCTGTCAGGCTACCTGATCACTAAACCATGGTTTGTTGATTGGGAGCACCCTATAAACTCACACATTCCCCCCCCCCTAATTTCTTGCATGTGCCTTCCTTGGTTAGTGTTAGCTATGGTTCAACATTATATCTGAACCATAAAGAGTTACGGTACTTCTTACTGAAGTTTGCTTTTAGAGTAGAAATTGACCCGGGCTAGTTTCAACCACTAGTTTAAAGGCAAACTACAATTCGCTCTAGGTTGTTATTGTTGTTATTTTACTTTTTGTGTTTAATTTCTTTATTTGATCTGAGCCATTTTTATCCCACCATTCCAAAAAGTTCAAAGGTGCACACAAAAGGAACTACAGCAGATAAAAAAAGCACAATTGAGATATGACACAACGCTAAAGCATCATTACTTAGAAGAAACAGAGCAGCAAAAACCTTAAGAACAGTGGCAAAAGGTTCGCCAAAATCATTAAGAATATCATCAAGGAAAGGTCAAGAAAAGGGGGAGGCAACTCTCTCTGGGCAGGGAATTCCAAAGTCTGGGTGTGGCCACTGCAAAGGCCCTGTCTCTTATTTCCCATCACACAGCACACTGGGCCTCCAGTAAGCTTAAGAGAGAAAAGTATTTTTTTAAAAAAGAATTATAAACAATTAAAACTATGGTTAAATACAATGAAATATAACACTGAGCCAATTTATGCTATCCATAAGTTGTGACTTCTGAACAGGCCCCAATAATGCCATTAACTACAAGCTGGTTGCTGAATTCTTATTATGAAACACTTGCTGGTCTGCGACTACATATCAAAATTAGCATTATGATCTTAGGTTTCTCCCAGACAGCCTGTTTATTCAGCATTACCCCTGATTCGTTTGCGGGGAGGTTAGATGATAACATGACAAGCAATTGTTACTCCACATTTTCCAGAGTGCATTTTCTCATCGCCAAGAGTCTGTTTTGAGGAGGAAGCAAGTTTGTCGTGGAAGAGAGCCAAATCAACTTTAACTGCGCTACTTGAATTGGCTGGCATGTTTTTGAATCCTACTCAAAAATAGTGACAGTCTGGAAGTGCCTTTTCTTATCTTTTCTCCCATGTTAGTTTATTGAGAAATTCCGTTATCAAAGAACAAGCAATTACTTTTCAATTGCTGGGATTTGGAAATTGTTAAGTACTCTGTCTACTCCAGTACAGCAGGGTTAGAATCAGATCATTCACTTTTGCACTAAGACGCACAGTAATAATTTTAACATGCAGGAGGGAGCAATGGCAGGACACATGCCTGGCATGCAAAAGGTCCCAAATTCAATCCCTGGCACCTCCAACCGAAAGCATGAGGTAGCAGGTAATGTGAAATACGTTTGCCTGAGACTCTAGTAAACAGCTGCTGCGAGTCAGTGTAGACAATATGGGGCTGAATGGACACACAGTCTAACCTGATAGAAGGCAAATTCCTTTACCTTGTCGGTGGAAGAGTCAACAAGAAATGGGCATTCAAATCAGGTGCCTGGAATTTGGAAACGGGATCAAGGAATAGACCCTAGGAAGCCACATAACCCAATTGGAAGTAACTTGGCATTTTCCAAGGATAGACCATTCTCTCCAAAATGGCAGGTTACTTTCAAGGATAGACCATTCTTTCCAAAATGCAAAAGGGAATCATAAATCACCATGACCTTGCTAAAAGAGCACCCAGTGAACCTTGCATTGGTGTATAGGCCAACTTTCTGTGCCTGTGGCTGGTACATCCCAAACAGCCCATTGCAGGAATCACCTGCCACCTTGAAACAGTTCAGAACGGTCTCCTCTATTGCTACTACAGTGAGAACCATAATAGGAGCAACAAGGGAAGCAGCGTACAGTTTTGTGAAAATAAATGGAATAAACTCGTAGTATATCACCTTGAATTACTTTAAGTGAGACGTAGATACAAGTGCCCATTGCGTTACAGAGCACAGATGCATGCCTCCCAGAGTAAGAGTAGAAAAAAGCCTCCAAATTTCTTCTTCGTGACGTACTTGCCATGTCGTGCACAGAATGAAAAGGCCAGGGCTGTCCCCTTATTTTCTCAGCTGCCTGTCATTTTGTTGCTTCCTAGGAAAGCACAGCTGCTGACATGCATGTGTTATTATCTGCAAATATCATTTTCACAGGTTTTTTTTAAAATAAAAAATGATCCCCCCTCCATATATGTTATATTCCGCCTCCCCCTGTCCACCATGCACCTGAATACTCACCAAGCCCTGCCCTTCTGTTGCTCCATGCCTGCACAACACACCAGGCATATCATATGCGCATGGCAGGATGGTGGCAGATCATATTCTACCTCCTGGCTTTGAAGCAAGAATCTGTCAGGGTAATTCAACTACACAAGGAGCTTCCCAGGAGCACCGTGAGCTTGGAAGGTGTAACGATTGATATATACAGTGCGTTTCTTGATAATTTTCTGGGGTTCAAACTAGTGCCGAGCTGAAAAGGAGGAACGTGTTTTGCAAACAGTTCTATCACACCACACACCACCGTGACACAAGCCTTACTTTTCCAGTGAATTTTCTGCACCTTTTTGCAAAGAAATGTCAGTGCTCCCATGGTGGTGGGTACTAGGGTCTTCCGAATGCTCTTTTTCTAGAAAAAGAGGTGCCAGAACTCACCACGAACACCTCCCTTGTTCTCTTATATAATGGTAATGGCGCCAGAAATGAGCTCAGGTGAGTTCTGGATGGGGAAAAAATCCTGGATCTTCCCCTGATCCAGATCTGTAGGCTCAGATTCACTTGGGGGCTCCTTAGAGAATCTACTAGGCCCCATACCATGGTTGACCATGTTCTGGGCTCTAAAATAATAATCCAAGAACAATTCAGGTGGTGGATGCCATCCCTGTTTCCAACCATGTCCTGGAAACAGAGGTTTTCTGGGGCTTTTGGGCTCTTTGCTGCCTCCAGCCACCCTTGTACGTCCCCCCCCCCCCGAAATGTTAGGGGGGCACCATGGCAAAGGAGTGCTCGCACAACAGCACTTTGCCCAAAGCCCACTCAGCCCTTTATAAATATAAAGATAGCCGAATACATAGTTAGGAGATAATGTGGGCAACCATTTTGATACACATGCGCACCCATTGCAAAATGGATGGATGGCATCTGGGTGTTATATGGCAGTTATATGCGCAACTAATGCACATCCAAATGTAGACTTTCATCCATTAGATCTGCATCTGGGTGTACATATTCAGCATGCCTACATTCTCATACTGTCCCAAACTGTCAAGCGTCAGAATGCACAACATGAACTAGCTGGCAGCAAACAACTTGCCATACAGCAAGAAATCTGGGGAATACAAGAAGCTGCCCCACATCGAGTCAGAGCATTGGTCCATGTAGCTCAATATTGCCTGCACTGACTGGATGTGGGTCTTCAGGGCTAGGTCTCTACCAGGAGATGCTGGGGACTGAACATAGGAGGTTGACATGCAACCCATGTGCTCCCCCACTGTGTCACAACCCTTCTCTGAACTGGGAGTTAAATCCAGTTGCCTCTTTTGCCCCCAAAACTCAGAGCATGTTGTCACATCTTCAAATCTGATTTGCTCTGTGGTGCTGTGCCTGAAACCAGTCCTAAAACAAAGCCCTAAAAATTGCATCAAACCAGGAGCATATTAGGAAGGTAGAAGATTTTGCAAGAGCCTTTTCATACGCCTTCTCAGAATAGTTTCTCCCCCACACTGAAAACCAGAACTCACTAAAATTCAGGACAGCCTTAGTTTGAACCACTTTCTTCCTTCACATTAGAAAGCTGACAGTTATCTGAAGCATTGAGTTTGTGGCCAATTCCTTACAGTCTACACTAATCAGGTGCATGCAAACCACTGTGTCTCAGAAATCAAAGTGCATCGTTAACTTTTTAAAAAATTGGGGTGGGGAAATGAACTAAAAACATTTATTCTTCTTTGTCCATTGTTTTAAGCACGGAATCTTCCCCTAAGATTTTGCAAAGTTCGTTCAGTCTCTGCTGCATTTTTGGCATTCCTGCAAGCTGGGATTCTAGTCTTTGTTTCTCCTCACTGAGGGTTAAGCGGATAGCATTGTCCAACTGCTCAAAGCGCCAGTGTCCTTCCCCATCAAACTGTAGCAAGTGTGTATGGTACTTCCTGCAGGAGAAGAAAAGAAACACTCAGAAATCCAGTAACAAAACCTCAAACATTCACAGGAGCACCATGATGAGCAGGCAGACTCTCAGGAAGACACCAGAAATGCAACAAGTTCCCTAGGGTTCATTCAGAAGAGCATTTGCGAAAGCTTGGAAGCTGCAAGAATTACAGTGTCCAGAAACTAGTGCTATGTCTGCAGAGAGCAACCCCCATTGGCATCAACGGTTAAGAAGACGGTTTCTGCACGTGTTGTAGAGGGAAGTGAGGGGCAGATGGGGTTGTCAACCTGGGAAGGGAGCCCATCTAGGAGAAGGAAAACTCTGATCCTAACCATTCACTGCCTTTTTCGATAAATATAAATATATATAGCTAGATAGATATGGGACGCGGGTGGTGCTGTGAGTTAAACCACAGAGCTTCTTGGGCTTGCCGATCGGAAGGTCAGCGGTTCAAATCCCCACGACAGAGTGAGCTCCCATTGCTCTGTCCCAGCTCCTGCCAACCTAGCAGTTTGAAAGCACGTCAAAGTGAAAATAGATAAATAGGTACCACTCCAGCGGGAAGGTAAACGGCGTTTCCGTGCGCAGCTCTGGTTCGCTAGAAGTGGCTTAGTCATGCTGGCCACATGACCCGGAAGCTGTACGCTGGCTCCCTTAGCCAATAAAGCGAGATGAGCACCGCAACCCCAGAGTCATCTGTGACTGGACCTAATGGTCAGGGGTCCCTTTACCTTTACCTTCCTTTAGATAGATATAGATTTTCCAATATTGTTCCAATAACAGCCTCATTATAACAATGCCAATTTTATCCAATTAATACAGTTATTAAAACCAATTATTTATATACTGAATTATACAGTTTAGTTAAAGTGACTTCCTCACCTGCTAGTTTTGATGGGTTCCTCTTTGTTTTGTTTTATTTTCTGCGTTCCAAAAGCTTAATAATTTCAATTGCATTCCCTTCAAGATAGCAATCCCTTATACAACAGCTACAATCTTATGGTTTCAGTTTGTGTTAATATATTAAGTAATTTATAAAGTTCCGAGTTAGGTACTCAAGTCTGTAATCATTGTTCTTTCCTGCGTGTTGTAATTCCTGCCCCCATGATGTTGTCCCAACCATATATGGTGTTGTGTCCTTCATTCTTCCAACTGTTGATATTTTCCATCATGACTTGGAGTAAGTGGTTGTCTCACAGTTTTCCAAAAGCCTCTACATCACTTCGTCTCGTGATTGTAAGCTTGTAAGAGACTCCTCTGTTTCAACAAATAAACTGTCCTCACCAGTCCCCCCCCCCAACCTAGGAAGAGCAGTCCAATTCCAAACCGCCAGAAAACCTCTGACCTTGGAGCTGGCAAACTCCTCTCCTCCGTTATGTCACGGTGTAATTTTTAACCAATGAAACTGTGAATTATAGATTGGAATAAGAAAACCTGCGGAAGGGAAGGACGGAAGTCAACGGCTCTTTGGAGCATAAAGCAGAATATATGTAATAAGATTTGATGTTTTTGTTGGTTGGTGTTGGTGTTCTTAAATCTCAATAAAAAACATTTGGGGGGAAAAATTAAAAAAATAAACTGAAAAATTATAGTCGGTTATCTTTCCAGTTAGATTACGTTCAAAATTGTCTCAGCCTCCTTCACATTCCTTTGAAAATAACAGAGAGTGGGGGTGGTTTCATTCTATATTCCAACATAGTCCTTTCAAAGAGTGAAACTCCCCCACCCTTTCCTCTCTCTCTCTCCATCCCATTCCTCTCACACATGCAGCTCCAGTTTGATGTTAAATTTCATGTTATTAATCCAGTTTCTTCAGCCTTCACTTTCTATATTATATTTTAACCTTGCATTCCGAGGAGGGTTGCCAAATCAGAAACGTAGAAGAAAAACTTTGAGAAACAAAGTCTGTGGCACCGAATAAAACCTTATCTCAATTCCAACCTTTAAATCCTTGTAGCTGAGATGTTCCGCAGTTTGTTGTCTCATCCCCTCTAGCATATGCCTTTACTTCAGTTAAAACCCAATCAGCAAGATATCCTCTGCTTCTGGGACCGGATTGGGGGTGTGTGTCACGATAGTCACATTGAACCCAGTGCTTTTGCTTGCCCTCACATTCCATAGGGAAGTGAGTACCAGACCGCAGGGCAATCTGCAGGTGAGAGCCCATTCCTCTCCCACCCAGAGAGGAATTCAAAGAAAGAGTTTTCCCCATCATTCTTTGTTTATCTCCGTCTGTCTCTCCCTGCGGTGTCGAGGGAGACCTCCATTCCTGGCACCGGCAGAAAGCCACTTCCGACATCAGGAGGAGGTGGCGTTGCGGGCTCACGCCCCCAACACGCACGTGGAGGCTGGTTTCCAGCCCTGCACGATCAGGGGAATCCTCAGGCCGCGTCATTCCCTGAGCCAGCCAATCAGCTGGCTCAGGGGGTGTAGCTTGCCTCAATTAATGCAAGCGCGGCCCCGGGATCTCCCTCTTTGGCCCACACAGCTGTTGTGGTTTCCCTTCTGACCTCGCTATGGACTTCAGTTGGTCGCCGTTAAGGGGCCTGGTAGGAATTTTTTCCACTTGGCAAATTGGCACTGGCCATTTGGTTTTTCACCTACCTCGTGGAAAATCGTCACAACTCCTTGGCTTTGGCGGTTAGGCATTGGTAGGGGTATTGTTATGTAGATGTATTGGGGGGAAGGAGTGCCATCACCTCCCCCAAATATTGAAGGGTAGTCCGGTAAAGGATTCCGGGGGGCGTTGTCTTGTCCGAAGCCTATGGAGGCCAGGGCCTAAAGCGCGCCCCCGATCGGTGACCCCGGGGGAGTCCCTAGTTGCTGTGCATCAGCAGGGCTCCCCCTGCTGGTGTTAACCCTTCCCGGTCTTCAAGCAAACAGGCTGAAGCCGGATAGTCTGATAGGACCAATGCCCAAGCCAATACCACTCTTACCTGTAACCAATAAAGTTGTGGCCAATTTTAGCCCATTAACCTTAAATAATTGTGTCCTGTGTCTTTATTCCTACTGGGGGGAGGCGGGAACTCGCCACGCAAACAGGAAGCCCTAACCCTCCACTGCCTTGCAGGATATCTTCGGCTAAGGCTAAGGAGCAAACCCTACACGAATCTGGAGTGGAGTCTCTAAGACAGCTGGATGGCACCTTGTACGCCTCCTTCTGGCAACTCCTGTAGCCCACCTGGTGCCAAACATCTTGCTCTGCTTTCCTCTGGACCACATCAGCGAGGCCAAGATGAGGGTCTTGTTGGCTGGGCAGCCCAGGACCTCCAGACACGCTGCCCAGACTTGCGCCTCTAGGAGGTCACTTCAGTGCTGCTAACACAGTGGTTTGACTTCACATCTGGAGGTGCACTTCATAGTCTCTTGAGACAGACAGATGCCAACAATAGGTGCTGTTTGCTTCAAGAGTCTTCCTGTGATTGGGAATGCCACATAATCGTGAGGTGAATACAGTACCTGATGAAACCTACATACATTATCTGGCAACAAGGTTTTTTTAAAAAAGGTCCTACATAAAGACTCACCAAAGAGATGGTCTGTGTGTTATTGAAAGCAGGGATATGCCAGCCCCCTTAGCAGCCTGAAATATCTTTCCTTCGACATCAATGCTGACAGCACTTGTACACTCATCCAGCAACGCATATTTGGGCCTTGTAAAGCAGGAAAACAAATAGTTATTCATTCACTTTTTGAAACAGCTAGGAGGCATGATTTAGGCGAACAAAGATGCACATTCTCATGCGAATCACACTTGCAAGTGTGCACTGGATTCCCCCCACATGCGCTGAAATTTTGGATTCAGAGATCTCTTCACCCCAAACAATGTCTCTTCTAAGTTTTTCTCTGGAAATGGGAGTCCATGCTGTTTCCCCCACCATGTACTTGACCAGGCACAGGCAAACTCGGCCCTCCAGATGTTTTGGGACTACAACTCCCATCATCCCTAGCTAACAGGACCAGTGGTCAGGGATGATGGGAGTTGTAGTCCCAAAACATCTGGAGGGCCGAGTTTGCCTATGCCTGTGCTTGGACTGTCCCTTAATTTCAAAGCAACCTGGACCACCTGCCACAAGTAAACAATACTTAAATGCAGCTTCTGTCAGCTTGGCAAGACAAGTTGCTGGACCTTAAGAAAATGGTTGTTTTTTGTGTGTGTGTTTTTGTTTTTCAGCACAATAAGGTTCTTGTTTGTACAGACTATAAATGTGCAAAGAGCAACTCGGGAACAGCTAAAGTCTCATGTTGCCACCCTCCAAACCTCTCAGGGAAGGGGGGCATAGAAAAGGGCCTCAAGTGACGAATGCAAGGTCCAGGTTAGTTTGTATGGAGACAGACGGCTCTTAAGGTCTTGAGGTTTTATAGGTCAATACCAGCATTGAACTGGGCCCTCTACGGCACCGTGTGCTTTATTCTGCCTTGAACATCCTGAGCAATACCAATACAATCTACCCATGTCCATCCTATCCATACTTGGAAAAAATTTACTTACTTGTGGTAGAACATCCGAGCCATCCCCATTCTCTGCTTTTCTCCTCCGGACAGGACATCCTTCCAGTCTGTAACAGCATCCCACCCTTCAAAGGCACCCAAAGAGAACAGGTACGTTTTACTCTCCGATTTAAACTTCCTTTTCTTCCTTTTCTCCATTTTTGCCTTTAAAAGGTCAGCTTTAGAGTACAATCCTAACCATGTCTACTCAGAAGAAAGTCTTGCTGAATTGTAAGAAGATTATTTCCAGGTAACTGGAGTTCAGAGAGCAGCTTTAAGTAACAAATGGACGTTTACTATACTGTACTTTTGGTATTTTTTATAAATTTGGATTATAAACATATGCACAGTGCAGATGAGCTGCACAAGGGCTGCAACCTGAGAGAGGTAGACTGGGCATGGGCTTAAAAGTTGAAAGCAGACTGAGCTTAAAAGGCTCAGTCTGCTTTCAACTACAGTGGTACCTCGGGTTACAAACGCTTCGGGTTACAAACTCCGCTAACCCGGAAGTAGTTGCTCCAGGTTGTGAATTTTGCCCCAGGATGAGAACGGAAATTGTGCGGCGGTGGCAGCAGGAGGCCACACTGGTGAAAGCACGCCTCAGGTTAAGAACAGCTTCGGGTTAAGAACGGACCTCCGGAATGAATTAAGTTCATAACCTGAGGTACCAAGGTACAGCAAGTTCCTACAGATAGTTCCTTGGAGCTATCTGTGGTCCTGCAGTATCTGCTCTGCCACCTTCTCTGGGGGATCTGGCAACGGCGCTGAGCAGGGCATCAGATTTGTAGAAAACCCAGCAACAATTATATTGCTATTAATTACCGTATTTTTCGCTCTGGAAGACGTACTATTCCCCTCCTAAAAAGTAAGGGGAAATGTGTGTGCGTCTTATGGGGCGAATGCAGGCTGCACAGCTATCCCAGAAGCCAGAACAGCAAGAGGGATCGCTGTGTGGGGCTCCCTCTTGCCATTCTAGCTTCTGGCTTAGCCCCTGAGTCCCTTCCACCACCTCCCGGAAAAGCCCCAAAGAGCCGAGTTCCCTTTAAAGAGCCGCGCGGAGTGTGTGTGCCCTTGGGCCCTTCTCCCTCCTCGGGGAAAAGCCTGCAAGCACCGCACACACGCTCCACGCGGCTCGTGAAAGGGAGCGCTGAGCAGAGCCTGGGATGCATACAGGCTCTGATCAGCACTCCCTTTAAAGAATACTTTTTTCCTTGCATTCCCCCTCTAAGAACTAAGTGCATCTTATGGTCAGGTGCATCTTATGGAGCGAAAAATACGGTACTTGCAAAGTCAGAAACCTTTCCAGACTGAAGGCAGATCCTGAGTTCTCCCAACAGACCCTCTAAGTGGGCAGGTTGTGTCTGACATTACTGGGACGCAGGTGGCGCTGTGGTCTAAACCACCAAGCCTCTTGGGCTTGCCGATTGGAAGGTCGGCGGTTCAAATCCCTGCAATGGGGTGAGCTCCCGTTGCTCTGTCCCAGCTCCTGCTGTTAAACCTAGCAGTTCGAAAGCACGCCAGTGCAAGTAGATAAATAGGCACCACTGCGGCGGGAAGGTAAACGGCATTTCCGTGCGCTTTGGTTTCCATCACGGTATCCCGTTGCGCCAGAAGCGGTTTAGTCCTGCTGGAAAGCTGTCTGTGGACAAATACTGGCTCCCTCAGCCTGAATTGAGATGAGTGCTGCCACCCCACAGTCCCCTTTGCCTGGACTTAACTGTCCAGGGGTCCTTTACCTTTTTACCTCGACATTATTGGGGCAGCCCTGAACTTGCTCAAGTGTTTACCTCCTTCTCTTTGCACTATGTGATTCAAATGAACTATCTGCAGGATGCACTCCAGATCCTGGTCTTGATAGCCCTTCTCGCGCATGTCGTCCACAGAGTCAGGATAGATCACTTGATCCCGCAGCGTTCCAATGGACATGTAAGGTCTGTAAAGCAGCAGAGAGAAAATTAGCCGCCTCCCGGGGAGTCACATCTCAACCCTGCTGTTTAGGGTTCTTTGAGCAGCGAATAATGCTTTAAATGTGGTGTTTCTAAATACTGTAATTATTTGAGGGTGACTGTTTTAGTAAACACACTCTAGAGAACAATGCCTTGTTTGCAGAACAGACTGCAGTGCAGCGACATGGATCACTGTGGCTCAAGAGCAACCCGCCTGATAAAGAAGAACCGCACATTATCCCTCGCACAAAAGTCACCTTGCCTGAGTACACAGTAGCATACATCAAAGTAGGAATGCATTTTCCTGTTCAATTTCTTCCAGGTACACCGTGGAACTCTCATTTTTGAGCCTCGGTTATTCAAAAGCTGCAATTTTTCGAAATTAACGTTGCCCACATCTAACAGTGAGTAGAATGCCCCACACCCCATTTTCCAAGACAACGGATTGTTTGTATACATTTATCAGGAGCTCCCAGGACTTAAGCAGGGAATCTTCAGCTCTTTGCTGCTCTCTGTGGTGAGCTACTAGGATTGCAGTCTGCAGCATATTTTTTTAAGGGATGTACTAGTTCTCAGGTGCTCGACTGGTCCTACCCACCCAGGCAGGCCACCAAATCCTCCTAAACGGGAAGAACTACAAAAGCCTTCCTCCTCCCAGGTGTCAAAAACGGTTATTTATGTATGCTTCTACTGCGGCCCGTGGTTTGTTAGCCCAAAAATGGAATACGAGTGAGATTCCCACCAAAGAAGAATGGCAACTAGAGCTGACAGAATATGCACAGCTTACAGAGTTAACATGTAGAATAAGAGAACAAGAAGAACATACGTTTAGAGGAGACTGGAAAATGTTTATTGAATATATCGGCGAAAATTGTGTACAGCTGAAAACGCTGGCAGCATTAAGATTAATTCAACAGTGTAAATAAGTTTTGATGGATGTAATAATGGAACACTGAATGGTTTAGTTTTTGTAAAATATGCAGGGATTTATGATAAGCAAAATGAACCATGGAAATGGAATAATAATAATAATAATAATAATAATAATAATAATAATAATAATTTATTTATACCCCGCCCATCTGGCTGGGTTTCCCCAGCCACTCTGGGCGGCTTCCAAAAGAATATTAAAATACTATAATACATCAAACATTAAAAGCTTCCCTAAAGAAGGGAAGTCAATGATATTTTAAGGATGTTTAAATGAGTATTTTATATTGTAAAACAGAAAATATATACCTATACAATATATACCTACACAAACACAGCCTTCCTCCTTGGGCTAGAACAGGCATAGGCAACCTCAGCCCTCCAGCTGTTTTGGGACTACAGCTCCCATCATCCCTGACCACTGGTCCTGTTAGCTAGGGATCATGGGAGTTGTAGTCCCAAGAGACTGGAGGGCCGAGGTTGCCTATGAGGTTGGCTAGAACTTGCCTGGGCAGCAAAAGCCTTCCCAGCTCTGGCACATTTTGGATTTACTCTTTCAAGCTTTCATTCCTAGCCTTGTTCCTCAGTATTGACTCCTGACTTGACTTCCCAGCTCTGACCTCCTGGCACAACTTTCTGGTTTCCAGCTTCACTCTGACAGGGGCTCAGCCTTGAGAATGTCCTCTGGCACATTCAGATAATGGCAGACACAGAAAAGTGGGCAGCCTGCCGGACTCTAAAACTGTCTGTGCCACAAACAGGCAAATACAGCAACATTTCACCAGGTTTACAAGCAAAGAATCTACAAATATTTACGACCAGGGTACATGAGAACTAGACGTAAGATTCAATATTCGTTCTCCGCAAATGGAGCATAGCTGGATGCCTACAAAGAATTATTTCATTTGGGCTTATGGATGGTATCATTTTTGCTATGACAAAACAAACAAAATTTCCAGGACAATTTGACAAGCTAGATTCTCCTATAGATAAGCACACAGGCAGTCTAGAGCGCTCCAGTTGGAGAACAGCCTTTACCAAAGGTGTCATGGACTTTGAAGACACTCGAACTCAGGACGCAAGGGAGAAGCGTGCCAAGAGGAAGGCATGCTTGGCAAATCCACACCGTGATCAACTCCTGCCTGGAAACCAATGTCCCCACTGTGGAATGATGTGTGGATCCAGAATTGGCCTCCACAGTCACTTATGGACTCATTGTTAAAATCGTGTTTATGGAAGACAATCTTACTCGGCTACGACTGTCAAAGAAAGAATATTTTTGAGCAGAAAGAGTAATTGCTTTGTTGTTGTTTTATGACAGGTTGAAGGTTCATCCTATACACCTTGTGGGAATTTTTGGTTTACAGTTCCACAATGTTTGTTTTCACATGAAAACTTAGTCTACTTTTATAGAAGTAGATACTAGAAATAAATTTTCACGGAATCAGATGCAATACCTACGTAAACATGATATTAACTGTAACTCCAAGGCTTGTGTTTCAGATCATCTGTGACATATCAGGACAGAGTTAGAGCACCAGTGAATATTTGCTTGACATGATATGATGGCTAATCCAGAAATAAGAGAGCAAATATTACAATGTATTTGAACAGAGGCTATATAATATTATAAGCCATTTGAGCAAAGGACTCTGTTTTATGTGTGAGAATCCCCAGAATCTCTGATTTACTTGCTTTTATACACTTGCATATGTTTTGAGGTTGTTTTATTGGTTTTTTGTTATATTATTTGTTTTGATGGATATCGTTTTTATACTAGAGATAGTGTACACCACTTAGGGGTTTTTAAAGGGCTAAAAGGTTTAGAAATTCCTTTAAATAAATAACTAAACAATGAAGCATATGATGAGCACAGCAGTTGTCGGAGGATTCAGGATCAATATGCGCATGTGAAATGAGCTTAAGGCGGAACTGCGGTCTTTTGCTGTGGCTTACTAAAGGAATTCATTTGCTCTGGGCATTTAAAAAGAAAACTGCATTCACTGGATACTGGCACCCAGTGCTCCAAAAAATGCTTCCTTCTTTGTGTTACATGGACACATGTCACATGAATGTTACATGTGACAAATGACATTGAAATCAGAGTCAGGATGTGGCATGACCAAAAAATGTTACATTCTTACGGGTTTTCCAGCTTGGTTTTTTGCTTTCTACAAATGCATATGTACATATTACACATGATACTATGTGTTCCCATGTCAGAAAGCTGTAATAATATTACCTGAATTTATTATTGATAATTTTACCCGATGCTGAAAACAAATGTGATCAGAGGACTTTGGCCCTTCCTTCCTTCCTTCCTTCCTTCCTTCCTTCCTTCCCAAAGAAACTGGTCTATACTGCATTTCACAAGGGTCTTTATCTTCACAGCAGTGGGAAGAGAGACAGTGTGGTGCAGTGGTTACAGTGCTGGACTGGGACCAAGCAGACCTAGGCTCAAATTCCCATTCAACCACAAAGCTCAATGAGGGCTCTGGGCCAGTCATGCTCTCTCAGCCTAACCTACTTCAGAAGGTTGTTGTGGGGATTAAATGGGAAAGGGGGATCAAGCCATCTCCAGCTCCTTGGAAGCAAGGTGCAATATAATTGCAATAATAATAAGTGCTACGTCATAAAGATAAAGCAAATCTCTGACCGGAGTGGCGGCTGTCTCCAGTTCTCACATGCAGTGGGCATCACTATAGTGAATTCTCTGAGAAGACCGCCAGCTCAACCCACAATTCCTCACACACCATTTGCACGCGATGCAATTCCACGCGCATATTATTTGGATGATGGTCCGTGATGAACTATGGACTGGATCATTTGAAAAGCGATTTAAAAACACAGAATCAGAACTGAGACAAACAACTGGGCAGTGAGAGCTAGTAAAGGTAAAGGGTCCATTAGGTCCAGTCGTGGCCGACTCTGGGGTTGTGGCGCTCATCTCGCTTTATTGGCCAAGGGAGCCGGCGGAGAGCGTCCGGGTCATGTGGCCACCATGACTAAGCCGCTTCTGGCAAACCAGAGCAGCGCACGGAAATGCCGTTTACCTTTCTGCCGGAGCGGTACCTATTTATCTACTTGCACTTTGATGTGCTTTTGAACTGCTAGGTGGGCAGGAGCTGGGACCGAGCAACGGGAGCTCACCCCGTCGCGGGGAGTCGAACCGCCGACCTTCTGATCGGCAAGTCCTAGGCTCTGTGGTTTAACCCACAGCACCACCCGCGCCCCTCACGTGAGAGCTAGTATTGGTGGCAATTTCTTAAGGCCTCTGGACTGATTTTATTCTGTTGTTCCTGGGAGAACCGTCCCTCCAAAGCTTAGGAATTAGGCTAATATGGGTGCTGGGCTGACACAGCAGTCTTTCAAAACCTGCATCTTACAGATGTGCAATGCACATTTGCTGGAATTCTCAAGGCTAATGGATAGGGAAAAAATATCTATAGAAAAAATGATCTACAGAACACAACGGAAGGCTTTTACAGAACATAAAAACTAAGGGGCATTTCTTATACTGAAGACTTTGGTGGGTTAAATACCCATTCCCCATCTCCCGGGAACTTTGGGAACTGTAGTTCTGTAACAGCTTGGTCTTTAACCAAGAATCCTCAACACCTTTAACAAACTGTGATTCTGATGATGCACTGTAAATTTGTACGTATGTATGTGACGACAGAGGCAAGGATTCTCTATGAACCAAAATGGAAGACGTGAACACCCTCAAGGGAAGAATGGTTGATAAAAATCTTTGTAATATGCAGAGATGGCATATTACAAAACTGACGGCACTGATAAAACATACAAGTAAAGAATCTTTTAAAGAAGACTGGGAACCCTTTCTAGTCTATAGAAAAAGTTATTTCCCATATGCGAAGAGCACAGTGGGGTCTGAAGTGTAAGAAAATAGAAGAACATATTAGGAAACATGTTAGAGAGGATGAAATTAGATGACGGAACTTTAAAATGCAATTATATGTAAAGGTAAAGGGACCCCTGACCGTTAGGTCCAGTCGTGGCCGACTCTGGGGTTGCAGCGCTTATCTCGCTTTATTGGCCGAGGGAGCCAGCGTACAGCTTCCGGGTCATGTGGCCAGCATGACTAAGCCGCTTCTGGCGAACCAGAGCAGCTCACGGAAACGCTGTTTACCTTCCCACCGGAGCGGTACCTATTTATCTACTTGCCCTTTGACCTGCTTTCGAACTGCTAGGTTGGCAGGACCTGGGACTGAACAACGGGAGCTCACCCCGTCACAGGGATTCGAACTGCCGACCTTCTGATCAGCAAGCCCTAGGGTCAGTGGTTTAACCCACAGCGCCACCCGCGTCCCTAATTGTATGTAACTTGGGTTATAAACATCAATGTTGGGCGAGAAGGAAGTCACTAGTTCTGTTGAATTGGAATATGATTGTTGAGTATCAAATGTAACTTTCTATATGGAATAAAGAATAAAATATTTATTGCAATAAAATAAAACAAAATAAAATAAATATGTACCGTAGATTTGCCCTGTTGGAAGTTAAGTTCTGTTATATACATTTGCCCATCATGACGATGGAGGAACTGCTAAAATATACACATCTGGTGGAATGTCTAACGAAGAGCATCTTCTTTCTATAACATTCTCCCACTCCATTGAAATAAGTTCAAGGGTGTTTTAGGGCAAGCTGTAGTTTCCACAACTCTCTCCAGATATAAATAATTGATTTGAGCCCAAAATAGCCAACCGTAAGCTTTCCTCTCCAGTATCCAAGAGCGCCTGCTAAATATTTCAAGGAGCTCAATTACCAAGCCTGAGCATAATTACCTTACACCCGCTAACATAGTTTACGGGGCATGGATCATAGAGCTTTCCCAGCACGATGCGTAATTAGAAGCTGCTGTCACAGGCAGAAATATATTATTGCACAATAAACAACCGAACCACAGAAAAAGCACAAATCCTTAATCTGGAAAGGAAGCCGTGCGATTGAAGGATAAGCCAGGTTAAGCAACGCTCCTTGATTTCATGAAATTTTTATCGGCTCCCTTGCAGCCGCGCAAATCAGAAACTGCCTCCGTCAGGGATTCAGAACCACTGGGGAGACGCAGCAGGGAGCTGGCTGTCAATCACGATAAAGTCAGCGCTGTGAAATCTCAAGCAGCTGTCAGGACATTTCCTGCCCTTTATGACACTTCCTTTGTAAGGCTCAGGTGCCAAACGGAGAAGCCGTAGAGTTGGGAAAAAGATTAGAAGAACACATGGGCTGAACGTAATGCATGACCGTGACATGCAAGTAAAAAAGGCGGTCAACTTTCTTGTTACATCACCACTTGGGAGCACACTGATGAAGAGCTGTTGCTGACATGATCGTGATTGCTATTATTATTTACATATAAGCCAGTACAAGTATTCGAACAACTGCCACCCTAACAAATAGATGTCAGTATCTGTTTCAAGCTGGGAGGCACGTTGGGAAAACTGGCCAAATCTATAGTAAGACAGAAGCACTTACCGTGCTGGCCTGAATATAAGCCTCACTTTCCCCCCAAATTCCGACCGTGAAAAGTTAAAGTGGGGCTTAAATTCGTGACCTTACAAAAAATGGGCTTTTGTGACATTGCTGCTGAAACAGATATACAGTAAAACGGAATGGGTGTGAGTGCCTGCGGAATTTTAAGGGAGCGGCTTATATTTGGGTATTGCCTTTTTTTTCTCCCCCCCCCCTTGAATTTTAAAGGTGTGGCTTATATTCGGGTGCGGCTTATATTCGGGCCAATACGGTATGTGAAACCATTCTAAAGTACGTGCAGAACTGAGATGGGATAGGTTGACATGGCAAAACTATGTAAATATGTGCAACCAAAGGCCTACAAAAAGAGGGTGGGAAAGAAGTACCACATTCCTAAGATACGGCGACCGGGGGGAAAGTATTCAGTGGGCTGATGCAAGACATGTAGATTTTTGAAATGGGGTGTGGGTAGCTGAATCAGTTTACAGTGGTAGCTCTGGATGCGAACGGGATCCATTCCCGAGCCCCATTCGCATCCTGAAACGAACGCAACCTGCGCCTGTGCGTGCTGCGATTCGCCACTTCCGCACATGCACGTGACGTCATTTTGAGCATCTGCGCATGCGCAAGTGACGAAACCCGGAAGTAATGTGCTCCGTTACTTCTGGGTCAACGTGGAGCGCAACCCGAAAATACTCAACCTGAAGCTACTTCAACCTGAGTTATGACTGTATAGTGACTGTATGGTTATGTTTCCTGCTAAGCCTACGAAGACAGAATTCGGAGTCAAGGAACTCTGAAGAAAGGGCTGTGCATAAAGAATTGAAATATTCTACTGCACCACACAACCCAGTAGGGAGGAATGGTTAGAGTGGGGGAGGCACCCATCAGGCCCAGGGTCAGTGAAGATGGAAGCTAGGTTCAAAAAGCTCTGGGGCGGGTGTGGGTTGGTGTCATATTGCTAGCTCTGGGTCTGAGTACAGTGGTGCCCCGCAAGACGAATGCCTCGCAAGACGAGAAACTCGCTAGACGAAAGGGTTTTCCGTTTTTGAGCTGCTTCGCAAGACGAATTTCCCTATGGGCTTGCTTCGCAAGACGAAAAACGAAAACGTCTTGCAAGTTTGTTTCCTTTTTCTTAACACCGTTAATACAGTTGCGACTTGACTTCGAGGAGCAACTCATAGAACGCAGTGTACATAGTAGCCTTTTTTGAGGTTTTTAAAGACTTTGGTGATTTTTGAAGCTTTTCCAAAACTTCTTTTGCAGCCATTTGGTAAGTTAAGCTTTTAAAACTTTTTTTTGGGGGGGGTTGGATTTTGGGTTGGGGTGTTTGGAATTCAAGGACTTGGTGTTGGGAAGGGGTTTGCAAGAATCTGGAAGCTTGTGTGTTTTTTCTGCATTTTTATGATTTTCTGTGACCATTGGGCCACTCTGCTGTTTTTTTAAAAAAATTCTGGATTTGAATTTCTGTGTGCTGGGTGGCTGGGGGAACAGTTGGGGAGGGGCTTGCAAGAATCTGGAAGCTTGTGGGTTTTTTCCTGCATTTTTATGATTTTCTGTGACCATTGGGCCACTCTGCTGTTTTTTAAAAAAATTCTGGGTTTGAATTTTGAAATGCTCTTTACAGTATGTGTGACTTTAAAGAGCACTTAATAAACTCTTGTTGCACCAAATTTGGCTTTGTTTGGACTTTTTTTGACCAAGGAACGCATTAATTGATTTTCAATGCATTCCTATGGGAAACCGTGCTTCGCAAGACGAAAAATCCGCTAGACAAAAAAATTCGCAGGACGAATTAATTTCGTCTTGCGAGGCACCACTGTATTGGATACTCAAATCTGCAATCCATCCAGGAAGCCCCTTGGGCCAGTGATCCTATCACAGCTTAACCCACACTGGGCTGATCTTGATCTATAACGTGGGGCGGGGAAGGACCCTGAGCTTCTTGAAGAACAGCAGAAGTAGATGGGAAGAGAAGAGTTCAGGATATTAAAAATAATAATTTTATTAAGCTGTGTGTTCTTGATTCTCAATTCCACCCTTTTACGTGGTTTTGTATGGTTTGTGGCATTTTATGCATTGTGACTTGCCGTTGCGTTTATCGATTGTAGTTTAGTAATTCTTTATTGTAAGTGTAAGCTGTTTAAATGTCAGAAATAATACCATTTACTATTAGATTCTAATGGATTGTTGAATCTTGCTTTATTTGATATGTTGTTTATTTTAAAGTTACTGTTAGTTTTTTGTATTGGGTCAGGCTGTTGTTATTAATGTTTGATGTTTTATTATGTTTTTATATGTGTTGGAAGCTGTCCAGAGTTGCTGGGGCAGCCCAATCAGATGGGTGGGGTATAAAATTATTATTATTATTATTATTATTATTATTATTATTATTATTAGATAAGATGGTGAATGTAATAAGTAATAGCAACAAGTATTAAAATAATCTGCAACACCAATTAAATGAAGAAAGCAAAATTATGTACAAAATGTTTGCTTTGGATGTAATCTACATAGTTTTTATTATTTAAAAAAAGGTTTTAAAAAAGTTATTACGTGACATTTACACACACCTTAGGGCGCAAATGTAAATATGTGTTCCTTAACTTTGACCAAATCCTCCGTCATTCAAAACCTCCCAGGCAAGGGGCATTATAAATATCAACTTTGACGTTGTGCAAAGTATTTTAGGAAATATAATCTCTGTCTGGGATTTCTCTAACTCTAAGCCCTGCTTCTAATTAGCAGACGGCCAGAATGCCTGGGACGCTAGGGGAGAAAATGACAGTTAATCTCTAAAGCTAATATTCCCTACTGGAGACTTGCCCAGGTTACTCCTATACATTTTATAATGGTAAATTGTATTGTCACATTTCTGGGCCGTATCTCATGCTGTATCAGTAGGCACAATGATACAAAAACAATTCCTCAGGCTATCTGTGTATTCACTTATAAATGGAGAGTTCTTATGGATGAAGGCAAGCAAAATTCTCAATTAAACCATATGGAATCAAGACAATCCCCATCTGGGCAGATTCAGCTAGGGCTACATTTAATTAGGAAGGCAACACAGCATGTTGCCTTAAAGGGCTAGTCTACTAATTCAAAGAAATCCAATACAAATAGTGGCATTTGCAAACTGTGCTGAGTAAGATTCAAGCAGACAATGGCTGCAATGTCTCCTTCATTATTGACTTTCGGGAGAAGTTTAAAAACATTCCTGTTTACCCATGCATTTGATGGCTAAAAGAAACAGGTCAGGACAACTTGAAACCAGTAAGCTTTTAGATATCCTTTTTTAAAAATGTTCTTAAAGGTAAAGGGTAAAGGGACCATCAGGTCCAGTTGTGACCAACTCTGGGGTTGCGGCGCTCATTTCGCTTTATTGGCCGAGGAAGCCAGCGTACAGCTGGTCATGTGGCCAGCATGACTAAGCCACTTCTGGCAAACCAGAGCAGCGCACGGAAACGCCGTTTACCTTCCCGCTGGAGCGGTACCTATTTATCTACTTGCACTTTGACGTGCTTTCGAACTGCTAGGTTGGCAGGAGCTGGGACCGAGCAATGGGAGCTCACCCCGTTGTGGGGATTCAAACCGCTGACCTTCTGATCGGCAAGTCCTAGGCTCTGTGGTTTAACCCACAGCACCACCCATGTCCCCAAAATGTTCTTAGGTGGGTTCAAAATATTTTAAATAGGTTTTTGTTACATTTAGAAATGTATTGTTTTGACGTTTTTGATGTTGGCTGCCCTGGGCGACTTTGGGAAGAAAGATGGCATAAATAGTGACATAAATCCATAGATGTTTTCCTGCACATGCCCAGTTGTGATGAGCCCTCGGCCCTCCAGAAGTCGCTGAACTACAACTCCCATCACTCCTGGCGACTGACCACGCTTGTTGGGGCTGATGGGAGTTAGCAGCATCTGAAGGTCCACAAGTTCCCCACACACCACCAGCAGCCCCTTTCTCTTGAAATATATTCACACAGAAAAGCCCTCTGGTGGTTTAAGCTTATTGTCCCCACTTCAGTTGAGAGTTATTCATGGCTGAATCTCACGGAAAGCAACAATACCAGCTCTTCCATTGCTTTCAGCAACTAGGTAAGAGCTAATGTGCTTTTCATGTTAGGAGTGGGCAGTTTTTAATCAAGCTATTGCACAAGATCCAAACATCATTAAAAGTCCCACTTGCTTTTGTCAAGATAGAGCAATATTCTGCTGTTGGACCACCCTAATTACTCTTCAAATTGCTGCTTACCCTGTGTCTGTATCTGGCGAGAGTAAGTCCCCTCTTTTCCTATATCTTCCCACCTACCACGCCAATATGAAAATGTCAATAATCCTCCTTTTGATTTTTCCCGTTTAGAGATTGAGAAGCATCCCTAGTGTCACTCTAGTGGAAGCTAGTGTAGCCTTTTAAGAAGTTTGTCAACAGTTGTTGACTATGGCCTTTCTCTCGTTTTTCTAAAATCAATACCTGCCCCCTGCCCCAATCCAAGAAATAAAAGAAGCCCAGCTGACACTCATAGACCTCCGATAATCTTATATTGGTTCATTGTTTTTAATTGTTTTGTTCCTTTGTGTTGCCTTGAGCACTATATCTCCAAAAAGCAGGAAACACTTGTTATTTATAAAAAATATATTGTTTTGCGAAAACAGATACAAGTAAAAGCACAAACCTCTGAGGAATGTAGAACATATGCTGAGGAGGTGGTTTGTAAAGAACTCCTTCATAGACAGGCCACAAACCACTTAGAATCCTGAAGAGAGAACTCTTCCCACAACCATTAGGTCCAGTGATTAGAAGATGCATACCTTCTTCCACCTACAAGTTATGAGAAACACAATAACCTTTGAGAAAGCAATTATTTCCACCAACAATCTAACACAGGACTGGCTTGGATGCAACGTCAACCAAAGCTTAGAGTTATGACAATGCGTCTCAACAAACTATGGTTTTCTGTCTGAACTTCAAACTACATCTTAGGAAGTAGGCTTGTTTCAAGCAACCATAGTTATGACAAACCACAGTTTAGGGGTTAGGCAACATGCTAAACTGTGGTTAATCTAACATGGAAACGGAAGCTTCCCATCTCTTTCTTGTTGCTGTGGCGAAAGAGGCGAGGCGGGAGGGCGATGCAAGCTGGAATGTTAAACCACAGTTTAGCATTAAAGAGAGTTTTTTATGCACATGATTCTCAGCAATCCCAGCAATTGACCTTTTTAATATTATGTTTGGGGAAAACATGGCAGTGAAGAAGAATGCTGCAGTGAGAATTATGCATAAAAAAACACTCTTAGACTAGTCTTCTGTGCTCCCACTGTGGCTTGGACAGGAAAAAAGCAATTGAAATATAAATGTGGAGTCCCATTTACCATAACCAAGAACAGTGGCTTCATATACCGTATTTTTTGCACCATAACACTCACTTTTTTCCTCCTAGAAAGTAAGGGGAAATGTCTGTGCATGTTATGGAGGGAATGCCTACGGGTGGCATGCCTACGGATTTTCCTCCTCTAAAAATTACGTGCGTGTTATGGTCGGGTGCGTGTTATAGAGCGAAAAATATGGTATATAGTTCATAGCTTGTGTTTTATTCCCATGTGCTTCCTCTATTGGCTATAAACTAACTGCAGTTTATTTTTTACTAAGTAGGAACATTTGGCTTCTGCAAAAATAGGTGTGTGAAAAACACGCCCATGCAACATGTGCCATAATCAACGAGAGTCCCAATATTTATTGGACTGGGCCTACAGTTTTAGGACAAAACCTTTCCTCGGGTGACTTGACCACACTAAGGTCAAAATCATAACATTTGCTTTCCACAATGAGTTGAGTTTTGCAGTCTTTATGCACTGAGATTAATATGGGAAATCTAGGATCTCATTCTATGTCAGCAATTTGTCGTTAGTGAAAATGCATATGATTATATTTAGATCTAAATGAATATCAGAGCGGAGGAAGTAAACTATATATAAACATGGCAATTTTTTCGCCAGAATTTTTACCCCTTCTGCACTTAGAAAGTGTCTCTTTTTAAAGAGACCATGTATAGTTACAACAATCATAAACGCTATAGTGCTAATAAAGTATGAGACACCCCCTTCTCCCCCAAAAAACTAATTACACACAAACAGAGAGAAGTGGGAACTGATACCCTATGCCACAATCTCATACCATTGTGTGTAAAACGTTATCATTGTGTGGTACTGCCAATTGCTTGGGTTATTCCCACCTGATATATATTCCCCTACTGCCAAATGAGGAATGGCGCAGTCAGTAGAGCAGAAGACTCTTAATCTCAGGGTTGTGGGTTCAAGCCCCACATTGGCTGAAAGATTCCTGTATTGCAAGGGGGTTGGACTAGATGACCCTCGTGGTCCCTTCCAACTCTGCAATTCTACAAATCTATGATTCCTAGGGAAGTGCTGAGCAGGCGAGGAAGACCCACGCAATCAGCCCTGGCCACATGGTTGCAATATTAGCACACATTCCCTACTGGGAATTCCCCACCAAGATGTTCTGGGGGGGGGGGGAGTGTGAAAGATTTCCTGGTGTTTACAGTGGTACCTCTGGTTACGTACTTAATTCGTTCTGGAGGTCTGTTCTTATCCTGAAACTGTTCTTAACCTGAAGCACCACTTTAGCTAATGGGGTCTCCTGCTGCCGCCACGCCGCCAGAGCACGATTTCTGTTCTCATCCTAAAGCAAAGTTCTTAACCTGAAGCACTATTTCTGGGTTAGCAGAGTGAAGCATATGCAACCTGAAGCATATGTAACCCAAGGTACCACTGTATTTCCTAGCACTGAAAGTTCTAGGAATAAAGGTGTACCTACTAATTCGCCAGGTATAAAGCACCGTATTTTTCGCTCTATAAAACGCACTTTTCCCCTCCTAAAAAGTAAGGGGAAATGTGTGTGTGTCTTATGGAGCGAATGCAAGCTGCGCAGCTATCCCAGAAGCCAGAACAGCAAGAGGAATGGGTGCGCACCAATCCCTCTTGCTCTTCTGGCTTCAGCGATAGCCACGCAAAGCCTCTTGAACGCAGCCGGAGCGCTCCTGTCTCTTCGCTCAAGAGGCTTTGCGTTGCTTTCTTGTTTTCCTCCTCTAAAAACTAGGTGCATCTTATGGTCGGGTGCGTCTTATAGAGCGAAAAATACGGTATTGCTGGCTCACGGCATCTACATGATCAGCTCTCAGCCAATTAATGTGGCTGAAAAAGTTTATCACATCAATGGGCCAACAGCTGATTTGCATATAAAGCCATGCAATGCTATCCACTTGGTGAAGTAATGGGTTCACCATCATCATCATCATCATCATTATCATCACATATGACTCACCCCACCACGCCATGAGGAAGCAGCGTGGAACAATGATATCACATGGATCTATGCATATGTAGGGAGAGAGGTTATATGCTTCTATTCTTTACTGTGTAGGAAGCCCCTAAAAGGATCCTCGAGGGAAAATTATGCGCTATCTGGAAAACCACATAGTCCAGTTCCATTGCTGATACTCTGCCATTTATGGTGTCCTCTGCTCAGGTGGGTCCTCAGTGGATGGAACTGCAGAACACGCAGAAATTAATGTGTGCAGTTGATGTATTAAAATGAATGGGAAACCCAGAGAAACTCTTGGGTGCACATCTGTGCTGAAGCACTTATGTGTCAGGATCAGGAAACAGCATCAAGAACACAGAAGCACAAATTCCCACCCTTACTGATCATGCCCTAATTTAATTATTATTTTTTAGATTCCGCTCTGAAGTTTGCAATTCCGTAGCTTGCACATTTGCTTAGTTCCTTAAAACTCAAGGTCCGTTTGAGAGCTTCGGCTGGAAATGAGCCATGCTTCAAATCCTGAAGGCTCCTACTGACTTTTAAAAGGAACAGGATCAGTTTACTGATATACAATCCCTGTTTACAGACTGCAAAAAGACAGATCGTGAATCTCAGGGCCCAGTCTCTTCAGATGCACTATGCTATTAATCAGGGGTCACTACCCTAAGACCCGGGGCCGGATCCGGCACAATCACCTTCTCAATCCTGCCTGCGGACAGTCCTGGAATCAGCGTGTTTTTACATGAGTAGAATAAAGTAAAGGTAAAGGGACCCCTGACCATTAGGTCCATTCGTGACCGACTCTGGGGCTGCAGCACTCATCTCGCTTTATTGGCCGAGGGAACCGGCATTTGTCCGCAGCTTCCAGGTCATGTGGCCAGCATGACTAAGCCGCTTCTGGCGAACCAGAGCAGCGCACAGAAACGCCATTTACCTTCCCACCAGAGCGGTACACATTTGTCTACTTGCACTTTGATGTGCTTTCAAACTGCTAGGTTGGCAGGAGCAGGGACTGAACAACGGGAGCGCACCCCGCCGCGGGGATTCGAACCGCCGACCTTCTGATCGACAAGTCCTAGGCTCAGTGGTTTAACCCACAGCGCCACCGGCGTCCCATGAGTAGATTATGTGCTTTTATTTAAAATGCATCTCTGGGTTATTTGTGGGGCATAGGAATTTGTTCATTCCCCCCCCTTCAAAATACAGTCTGGCCCCCCACATGGTCTGAGGGACGGTAGACCGGCCCACGGCTAAAAAAGGTTGCTGACCCCTGCTATTAACACTTTTGGTGAAGTGAGAATTTCAGAACACATTTCTTCTCCCACAGTATATGGGGGAAATCCCCACAGTGTTTTGTTTTTTGCAATTACTGAATAAAGTAGAGGCTGACACCTTGCCTTATGTAGAATCTGGCTACTTGCCTTCTAGGTAGTGGCTCCCACCCTGTGGAACGCCCTCCCATCAGATGTCAAGGAGATAAGTAACTATACAGTGGTGCCCTGCAAGACGAATGCCTCGCAAGACGGAAAACTCGCTAGACGAAAGAGTTTTCCGTTTTGGAGGTGCTTCGCAAAACGAATCTCCTATGGGCTTGCTTCGCAAGACGAAAATGTCTTGCGAGTTCCTGTGGGGTTTTTTCCCTCCCCCCCTTTTTCTAAGCCGCTAAGCCGCTTATCAGCTGATCCGATAAGCTGATAAGCCGCTAAAAGCCATTAAAAGCCGCTAATAGCGCTAATCCGCTAATCCGTCAATGGGCTTGCTTCGCAAGACGAAAAAACCGCTAGACGAAGAGAATCACTGAATGGATTCTTTTCGTCTTGCGAGGCACCACTGTACAACCTTTAGAAGACATCTGAAGGCAGCCCTGTATGGGGAAGTTTTTAAATGTTTAATTAGTTTTATTATGTTTTTATATATGTTGGATGCCGCTGCCCAAAGTGGCTGGGGGAACTCAGTCAGATGGGCAGGGTACAAATTAATAATAATTAATAATCGTAAATTAATAATAATAATAAGTAATAATAGTAAATTAATATTAATAATAGTAAATTAATAGTAAATTAATAATAATAAGTAATAATAGTATAATAATAATAATAATAATAATAATAATAATAATAATAATAATTCTCAGTAAAGGTGTCTGGATGAAAGCACAGAAAAACTAACTTCTTACTGTAAAGCTAAGTGAAGGGGTCACATCCACAGCAGGCACACCCACACGCCCACCTGAATCCTGGAAACTCTAGTTCACCCCTCAACAGAGCTACAGTTCCCAGCACAAACAATCCTCCCACAGATTCTTTGGGGGAATCTGTGTGCTTTAAGTGTGCTGAGAAATAATATATGTATGGAATGTATGCTATCATCCGGCGCAGAAGGATAGGATAGATTAAAGAAGTATACACAAGCTAGTTAAAATTCATTTCAGTAACTAAAAACAAAATCCAAAAACCAAGCCCAGTAGGTTCTGTTAATACTTCCAGCCAGCTATCAAGCATGCTTTTCCATCTTCCTGGCCCTCAGGATCACGGATTCTGAAGTCTCAAGGCCGTCTCAGCAGTAGAGCACTCACCCAACTTTAATACTCTTTTCTTGACTTGATAATGTTTTTAAGGCAAGAAGCAGAACTGCTTGTCTACTTAGGAGGCAAAGATAGGACATCTAACGGTAGCAATGGAACCCAAGAGTAGCTCTTAGGTGCTCTGAGCGTTCCAGCTGTCGTTATTAACCTGGAAATGGCATGATAATGGAAAAAGGCCATCCTCACTGTCTAGCCCTCTTTGCACATCCCAGTCCACACATTTAAATCAACGCCTTGAGGGTGGCAGGACTGCAGCAACTGGCCTTGTCCTTAAGCTAAGGGCCTTTGTGCCAGTGACCCCATTCCCAATAGTTTAGTCAGTATAGCTGAAATCACTAATTGAACAGCGTCTGAAGGACTTGGAGCAACAGAATAATCTGGCCATTATGAAGAAGCCTTGGTATGCCTCCCCCCCTCCCCAGTTTGACTCCCTGGCACCATATTTGTATAAATTAACCATCCCAAAATACAGACGTGCCTTCACATTGGCCAGATTGGATGTGATGCCCTCTGCCATACTCGAGGGCAGATACCGAAGGATTCCAACTGAGAAGCGACTCTGGCCCTGTGGAGACGGCAAACTGGAAACAGTGGCTCATGTTCTCCTGTCTTGCCCCCTTTATAAAGACCTGAGGAATGAGATCTTCACCCCACTCCTACTTAACATCCCAGGCCGCCCATCTGAGGCCACACTGTTCTTCCTGCTATCAGATCAGAATGATCAGACACAGTGGCGTAGCGTGGGGGGTGCCAGGGGTGCCGGCCGCACCGGGTGCAACATTTGGGGGGGCGCATTTGGCCGGCCCCCCTCGAGGAAGCGGGAACCTCTCCAAGGCGCACGCGCCGTCGGTGGAGGAAAAGAGCCGCGCAGCAGCAGCAGCAGCAGCAAAGCCGGGAGGAGGAGGAGGTGGAGCGAGCCAGCTAATTGCTTGCTGGGAATTACCGTAATTTTCGCTCCAAAACACACACTTTTTTGCTCCTAGAAAGGAAGGGAAAATGCCTGTGCGTGTTACAGAGCGAATGCACTCACTGGATCCATGGCTGCCGTCAGTCAAGCAAAGCGGGAGCTGCTTGCAGGGCTTTGCACAGCTCTAGCTTTGCTTGCTTTACAGCCAGGAGGAGGGGGAGGAGCTGAGGAGGAGGGAGGGAAGGAGAGCCATGCCAGCAAAGTGGGCAGCAGCCGCTTACACGCGAGGAGGGACAGACGGGAGCCATAGCGAGCCGGAAAAAGCGCCGCGTAGCCAGCAACAGCTGCTGCAGCCTCAGCTTGCAAAGGTCCGTGCGCTCTCTAAACGGAGCAATGAGCCTGCAGAGGGACGGCAGGGCACAGGAGGGCTCTGAGCCACGAGCGCAGTGAAAATCAGTAAAAAAGTTTTTTAAAAGGCTGCTGGGGACAGGAGGGCACGGGATGAGGGAGAGGGGGAAATTACAATTCTCCCAGCGTCTCAGCTGATCCGCTGAGCAGGACTTGGGTTGCAGGGGATTTGCCATTAGCTGCGTAAAGCAGCAAAGAGGGAGAGAAGGAGGAAAGCGGGAGAGGAAAGGAGCTGCTTACACTGCTGTAAGTGGCTGCTGTCCGGTTGGCTCCTTTAAAGCAACAGTGCTCTTTCCCTCCCCCCTCCCCGCTCAGCTCTCCGAAAAGCTCCTTCTCCACCCACCCCATGCGAGCTCCTTTTCCCCTTAGACCCCTCTCCTTCATCATTAGCAGCATCCTTCTCCACCCACCCCACGCGAGCTCCTTTTCCCCTTAGACCCCTCTCCTTCATCATTAGCAGCATCCTTCTCCACCCACCCCACGCGTGTTCCTTGTCCCCTTAGACCTCTCTCCTGCATTATTAGCCACATCCTTCTCCACCCACCCCACGCGTGTTCCTTGTCCCCTTAGACCCCTCTCCTGCATTATTAGCCACATCCTTCTCCACCCACGCCACGCGTGTTCCTTGTCCCCTTAGACCCCTCTCCTGCATTATTAGCCACATCCTTCTCCACCCACCCCACACGTGCTCCTTCTCCCTTTAATACTTTTCCTTCCCTCCCCACTTAAAATGTGGTTACAAAGCACGGATCCACATGGATCCTCAGGATTTTTGCACTGGGTCACCCCAAGTTCACCATCAGATCATATAGCATATGCATGGCTACAGCCTACACCAAAAACACACACGCACCCACTGTTTCATGGGGCTGCAATGGCACAAAAACGTGGTTACAAAGCATGGATCCACATGGATCCTCAGGATTTTTGCATTGGGCTACCCCAAACTCACCGTCAGATCACGTCTGTGGCCACAGCATGAACCACAAAAATCATACATCCACTGTTTCGTTTAGAATATTTTTTTCTTGTTTTCCTCCTCTAAAAACTACATGCGTGTTATGGTCAGGTGCGTGTTATAGAGCGAAAAATACGGTAAGCGAAAGGCTGCTCCGAAGCCTGGCGGCGGGAGGAGGTCTCTCCGCCCCACCGCCAGCCTTCGAAAGGCTCCTCCGAAGCCTGGCGGTGGGGTGGAGAGACCTCCTCCTGCCGCCAGCCTTCGTAAGTCTGCTCCGAAGGCTGGCGGTGGGGCAGAGAGACCTCCTCCCGCCGCCAGGCTTCTCTCCGCCCCACTGCCAGCCTTTGGATGGCTGCTCCGAAGCCTGCGGTGGGGCGGAGAGACCTTCTCCCCACGCCAGCCTTCGGATGGCTGTCCTGAAGACTTGTGGTGGGAGCAGTGGCGTAGCGTGGGGGGTACAGGGGGGGCCTGCCACACCTGGCGCAACATCTGGGGGGGGCGGAAGAGACTCGAGTGCTAAAATCCACGGGTTAGGGGGCGCAAATTAATTGCCTTGCCCCGGGTGCTGAGAACCCACGCTACGCCACTGATCAGACAACAGCAAAAGTTGCTAGGTTTATCAAGGGTGCAATGAGATTAAGGGCCACTATTTGAACGATGGTCTTGGTCATTTGACGGTCCTTTTTATCCATGTTGTTGTTTTTTAATTGTGTATATATTGCTTGTTTTATGTTGCTACGGCCGTTGGCTAATGCAAATAAAGTTTATCTATCTATCTAGTCAGTATAGCACGGCACTCTTAATCTCAGGGTGATGCGTTCGAGGCCCACGTTGGGTAACAGTTTTTTGCTTTCCAGGGGGTTGGACTAGATGACCCTTGCTGTCCCTTCCGGCTATATACTTCTATGATCCACTCATTGGGTGGAACAAGAAAAAGGACTGTACTTACACGGGGCCTGTACACATGGCAAGGGCTCCTTAATACTAGTACTGATCCTAGATGTGTAATAGTTTACATGCATGTATAGTCTTTTCTCATGATCTCTGCAATGGACAGGGGCAAAAACCAACAGATGCCTGTTTTCCTCTGCACATTGATTTAATGTGCAGGCCGCAGCATGGGAAAGGGAATCCTGTCTCCCTGTTTACCAAAGTCAGAGAAACGATAAGCTTCTAGCTTTGAGTCACTACGTCTGCTTTGCTTGGTTCACCCTCTTTTATATATTGTTGTCCAATTAATTAACAGAAGGTACATGAACTGCATGCTGCATTTATGCTAACTGTGGTGGCCACGGTCGGAAGATTCTTGCACATCGTCTTACTTTGAAGTTTAGCCTTGACGCCACCACATCTCCATTTGGCGTAATGATAGGAACATTTTCACAGATAATTCCATGATCAACATCTATTACTCTTCCTACAAGTAAAACAAACAAACAAAAATTACAACATGTTAGTGAAGCACACACATGTACAGAAGACAGCCGGTGTACAGCTTCCGGGTCATGTGGCCAGCATGATTAAGCCGCTTCTGGTGAACCAGAGCAGCGCACAGAAACGCCGTTTACCTTCCTGCCAGAGTGGTACCTATTTATCTACTTGCACTTTGATGTGCTTTCGAACTGCTAGGTTGGCAGGAGCAGAGACTGAACAACGGGAGCTCACCCCGTCGCTGGTATTCGAACCGCTGACCTTCTGATTGGCAAGCCCTAGGCTACAGCACAACTTCTGAACCCACCCTTCTCCTTTCAGGATCTTCTAAGTCTGCAAAGCACTCCTTGGCTTCACCTTCACTTAGCATTAGAGAGAATGAATGGTATTAGGGGTGATTAAACAGCATTAAAGCACACTGCGTGGTTATTTCTTTTAAGTCCCAGCAGATGGAGCATGAACGCTCTTTCCAGCCATTAGCTGGAATACGGTGTTGTGTGTTGGGCCGCAGAAAGGTTAGCCTGTCTCCTTTTGGCTGGATGTGAAGGGCACTGCCTTACCTAATGCTAAACAGGAGTCTCACAGCTGTTTCTCTCTGTGAATCTGATCTTAAACATTACACTGAAGCCAGCCTCTAGCTTCTGAATTCACTGGTTTAGCATAGTGTTTCGATATCCAAAGCATGCTTCGCTACAGATGAGCAGAAACTGTTCAGAAAGTAATAAGAAAGGTGGAGCCATTTGACTTTTTTTTTAACTTATATGAATCCACATGTCTAACCTAAATACTGAAACCCTTCTTCATCGCAAGAATGTATCACTGAATGAATGCAATACCTTTTCTCAAAGACTTAAAACTGTTCCAAATAGTTGAAAACTATTCAACTATTGTTCCTAATGTAAAATAAACAATAGATTCATTATAAAGTCTGGCAGCATTTCTCTGAAGATTAACAAGAGTTCAGATATGCTTTTAAATAATCCAGATTTGTAACCAGGGAACGACTAAAGCAGTAGCAGCATACTATAGCCCACACTTTTGACAATGTATTTATAGAATGACCTTCCCTAACCCCCATTGTTGTATGCCACTATAATTGTAAAAGTAAAGGGACCCCTGACCATTAGGTCCAGTCATGACCGACTGGGGTTGCGGTGCTCATCTCGCTTTATTGGCCGAAGGAGCCGGCGTACAGCTTCCGGGTCATGTGGCCAGCATGACTAAGCCGCTTCTGGCGAAACAAGAGCAGTGCACAGAAACGCCGTTTGCCTTCCCACTGGAGCAGTACCTATTTATCTACTTGCACTTTGATGTGCTTTCGAACTGCTACGTTGGCAGGAGCAGGGACCGAGCAACAGGAGCTCACCCCGTCGCAGGGATTCAAACTGCCGACCTTCTCATCGGCAAGTCCTAGGCTCTGTGGTTTAACCCACAGCGTCACCCGCGTCCCTATAATATTGTAATCTATAATTGTAGATTACAATAAATACAGTAGTGGGCTATATAACTGCTTTATTATACACTTTTGATCATGAGAAGTGAAGGAGACATAATGGTATAGGGTACAATACCTATCCGAGATGTAGTTAGAAATATGTAAAGTGGAGATTGTCTCCTTTACAGTCTCCCTCCTACATAGAAAGGTTCTAATTTTCAACTCATGGACTTTGAAAGAGAGCTGGGAGAACTATCCTCAGAACACAAAACTTAACCAGAAAATGTGGTTACAATTTAGAAAAGTGCACACGATTTGAAACCTCACTGCAGAACCAGAAATTACTTTTCAGTAAGTTCTCTTAAAGAATCTTCTAATGAGGGTGAAAGAGGAGAGCGCAAAATATGGTCTGAAGCTCAACATAAAAAAACTAAGATCATGGCCACTAGTCCCATCACCTCCAGGCAAATAGAAGGGAAAGAAATGGAGGCCGTGAGAGATTTTACTTTCTTGGGCTCCATGATCACTGCAGATGGTAACAGCAGTCACGAAATTAAAAGAAGCCTGCTTCTTGGGAGAAAAGCAATGACAAACCTAGACAGTATCTTAAAAAGCAGAGACATCACCTTGCCGACAAAGGTCCGTATAGTAAAAGCTATGTTTTCCCAGTAGTGATGTGAGAGCTGGACCATAAAGAAGGCTGATCGCTGAAGAATTGATGCTTTTGAATTATGGTGCTGGAGGAGACTCTTGAGAGTCCCATGGACTGCAAGAAGATCAAACCTATCCATCCTTAAGGAAATCAGCCCTGGGTGCTCACTGGAAGGACAGATCCTGAAGCTTAGGCTCTAATACTTTGGCCACCTCATCAGAAGAGAAGACTCCCTGGAAAAGACCGTGATGTTGGGAAAGATGGAGGGCACAAAGAGAAGGGAACGACAGAGGACGAGATGGTTGGACAGTGTTCTCGAAGCTACCAGCATGAGTTTGACCAAACTGTGGGAGGCAGTGGAAGACAGGAGTGCCTGGCGTGCTCTGGTCCATGGGGTCATGAAGAGTCGGACACGACTAAATGACTAAACAACAAGTTATCTTAGTCTGAGTAAGTCCTCCAATCCTACCCTATTTCACAACATGCTAGGATGCTGTGGAATTCAATACATATTTAAGGCAGCACCTTAAAAGCCACCATTTAACAAACCTGCAAGCAAGATGACCCCCAAAATAATATACATGTTAACAGACAGAATGAGGGGCGGTCAAAAATCAGCTGTGGGGGGAAAGAGTATGCATTGGAAGCAATGAACAAGAAAAGAGTATTTACTAAGGTTAGTTAAAGAGAAGGGAGATAATGGGGAGGGAAGTTTTCTGGATAAGCCAGGAAATAAAATAAGTATTAGATGAAGAGTTACAACAATTTCTTTAGAGAGGGCTACTGGAAGGCAAGCCGCATGGTGTCCCATGAGAAGTAAGAGGCATGAAGAGGAAAGCAGTATAATAAGGGAGAGCTGAATGAAAATATTGGAATTCCATTAGCAGAAGACCTTCACGCAAATGTACTCATACAATTCCTGGGATTGTACCAAGGTGGAAAAGTGAAAGTTTGAAATGCACTGCCACATTTTTCATTCTATCATGGAGAATACTAAACTAGAATTATCTTCCTGACATACTATGTTTCCATGTGCAGGGGGATTTTGAAGTGGTGGAGTATTCAGGTATGTCACCTTCCATCTGAAATGGTGCAGCCACAGGAACCAGGTACCATGTTGCTATTATTATTATTATTATTATTATTATTATTATTATTATTATTATTATTATTATATGCACAGATCAGCCTTTAGCATCTCACAGAAAACAGTTTATAAAAGTCAAGAGTTGGATGTGGAATATGCATAGCTGGGACCAGAAGGTACCAGGATCTATTATTCTAGGCAAAGGGAACGAATTAAGTGGATAGTTTTGTTTAAATAGCTGGCCCAGGGTTTCAATTTCAAATTGCAAGCTGTTAAAGAGGAATCTTTAAAAAAAATTAAAAATGCATCATTCATTACCCTTGATTTCCAATGGGCCGTCGATATGTTGCTCTGTTTTATCTCTTTTCTTATTGTTGCTTTCACATTCTTGAGAAACAGCTGTCCTTTTGTAAATGCCCCTCTTCACTTCATCGAAGACTGAAAACATGTTGTACACACGAGCTGTGTAGCCTGCTAACTCTGTGACCTGCAAAACGATAAACGATTGCAAAGATTAAAAACAGAACTGTGCCGACGAATTATTGTAGCACGTGCTTTTACTCTACCAAGCATACCGCCGTGTTATGTGCATTGTGTTCTGTTATTCCAGGGGAAAAAGATGATTCCATGAAAGCAATGAATCCAATTTTGATGGACATTCAGATATTTCTTCCTAAAGATAGGAGCTTCCTATAGAAATTCAGCTTCTTAGCGTAGTGTATGATGATGACACCACCACCTGAAAATCACTGGATGGCAGGGGCAGGAAAAACTTCAGCAGCTTTAAGCTGTCTGTAAGTGATTTGTGGACCAATAAACAACAACCTCAAGGAAAGAATAAGTACTTCTCTTTTTCATTTCTGCTGCCAACTTCTTAGAGAAAGGCAACACCATTCACTTGGCTTCAACCAGCATCTGGTGACTGATATAGAAAGCAACTCTAGGCCTAATGCGCTCCTGCTTGCCTGTCAAAGACACACTTTCAGATGCACTCGTCAACATTAAATTCTAGGCAAATGTCAGGACACCCCACTGCTTGATTTAAAAGTAGGGTTTGATGCCTGTTTACCAATTTATTCTCCCCTTCCCTCCCAGAAACATTTGCTTGAGATGTTATTTGAAGGAGGAATTTTGCATGTGAACGAAAACTGGATTAATGGTCTGTTGTGTACTCCCCAATTCATCTACATCATGGGTAGGCAAACTAAGGCCCGGGGGCCGGATCCGGCCCAATCGCCTTCTCAATCTGGCCTGCGGACGGTCTGGGAATCAGTGTGTTTTTACATGAGTAGAATGTGTCCTTTTATTTAAAATGCATCTCTGGGTTATTTGTAGGGCATAGGAATTCATTCATATGTTTTTTTCAAAAGATGGTCCGGCCCCCCAAAAGGTCTGAGGGACAGTGGACCAGACCCCTGCTGAAAAGGTTTACTGACCCCTGATCTACATGCATGTGTGCATGCACACACACTCATGCATGCTCACATATCGGGTCAAACACAACAACATTCAGACTACTATTGCACACACTTTCAAGCATACTGTGATTTTTTTTATGTCTACGTCCGGCAGTGTTCTGGACATGCCATTGCTGCTGTAGGTGCAGCCAGATTCAGCACAGCTAACCATTTTACATCCCTGCTTTAATTTTGCAATTGATTTTTAAATACAGCTGTAGGATTTTTCTGGCTTTAAAAGAAAACGAAGAGAGATGTCCAGCGCTACAACAACATGCTGCTTTAATCCCATACTGCTGCACAACACGAATTCCATAGTGTTATGATCTTACACACCTCTCTTTAACTAAACAAAACAAAATTGGGGTCATAAAATGGTACCCACCACAAGGGTTATAATGAATGGGTGTTAAGTAGAGATAAATTGCCTTCCTGATCCGTCCCTGCCCATGTCTAAACCCCACTATTTTAAAAAGATTGACAAGTAGTGCTAAAGGCATCTACATTGTAAAAACAGTGATATTCTTCCAATCTCTTTTTAAAAGACTGCTTTTTGCAGTCTGAGAAGAGACAGAAGCTCCACAAGTGAAATAAATAATAACAATTAATAATAATAATAATAATAATAATAATAATAATAATAATAATAATAATTTGTATTTATGTACAACCTTTCTGGGATGCGGGTGGCGCTGTGGGTTAAACCACAGAGCCTAGGGCTTGCCGATCAGAATGTAGGCGGTTCGAATCCCCTCGACGGGGTGAGCTCCCGTTGCTCGGTCCCTGCTCCTGCCAACCTAGCAGTTCGAAAGCACGTCAAAGTGCAAGTAGATAAATAGGTACCTCTTCGGCGGGAAGATAAACAGCATTTCCGTGCACTGCTCTGGTTCGACCAGAAGCGGCTTAGTCATGCTGGCCACTTGACCTGGAAGCTGTACGCCGGCTCCCTTGGCTAATAAAGCGAGATGAGCGCCGCAACCCCAGAGTCGGCCACGACTGGATCTAATGGTCAGGGGTCCCTTTACCTTTACCACCTTTCTGCCTAAGGCATCCAAGGCAATTTACAATTTTTATGGATTAAAAAAATGAGATAACATTTAATGTTGGCTGTGGGGAGGGAACAGTTCTGCTAGAGCAGGCCTTGTTGGTGTCTGTGTCTGCTTCCGGCACATCCTTCCTCCTCCTCGCAGTATCCCAGTGGATACCATCTGCCCAAGAGAGGCAGGAGCAGTCTGGCTGAAGCAGGCCTGCGTGTTCTCTGTGCCTCCTTCCCTCGGCCTCTTATTTCTCCTGACAGGGCAGATGGTGAATGACAAGGATTAGATGACAGTGTTGCGTGAGAACCTCATTAAACACAAGTGAACCAAACCTGCTGATTCAACGCTGAACATCTATGTGGAAGCACTCCCACACACACACACCAATTTTACAACAGAATCATTCAGTGGTGTCTTGACCCCAATGAAAGATGATGCCGTGGAAGTTGCCTGGATTTCTGTGTGTAGGGAAATGTTTGAATGCAAATCCCATCCACCCTCACCGGAATAATGTTGGCTCATTCTACTCAGGTCCTCACTCCCTAATCTGATTCTTTCGCGATGTCTCTGTTATAGATGGCGGCTGAAATCATTCCTATGCCTTTGGCCTTGGCTCAGCCTGTCTTCCAAAAACGTAGGAAACCATACCCAAATTTCTGGGGTGTGCGATGGGGAGAGATTCTGAAAGCTGGCGAGTTCCCAATCCACAAATTATGACAACCCCAAACCGTAATGTGCCGTCTCCATCTGCTGGCAGAAAGGAAGTAGGCCAAAACATCTGGACCAGCAAGATGGGTGAAGGCAAAAATCCATTTAGGCCAGAACTCAGTTTCCTACAGTGGCCAACCAAATGCCACCAGGAAGCCCACACAGGCTTGAAGCAATAGTTGTCTCCTATTTCTGCTCCCACCAACTGGCATTCAAAGGTACAGTGGTCCCTCAGGTTACAGATGCTACAGGTTACATACGCTTCAGGTTACAGACTCCGCTAACCCAGAAATATTACCTCAGGTTAAGAACTTTGCTTCAGGATGAGAACAGAAATCGCCCGGTGGCGGCAGCGGGAGGCCCCATTAGCTAAAGTGGTACCTCAGGTTAAGAACAGTTTCAGGTTAAGAACAGACCTCCAGAACGAATTAGGTTCTTAACCCGAGGTACCACTCTATAGTGTATCTGAACCCAGAGGTCACAGCTAGCTATCACCGTCTCCCCTCCCACTTTCCAAAGCCATATAAGCTCGTGGGCATCAGCAGGTCTTCTCAGAGCAAATTCCATAAATTAACTGAGGGCTGGCAGAAGTTTTGGGCTTCATGCCTGGTACTGAGCTCTCTGTGCCCTGAAACGGGGCTGGTAACCTCTGTGTGTGTGTGTGTGTGTGTCCAAACTGGTTTGCCAGTTTGGGTGGGAGCCGGGATGTTTAACTGTCTCGCCAGAGTGGTACATGCTCTGGTTATCTACCACTTGGACTACTGCAATGCGCTCTACGTGGGGCTACCTTTGAAGGGGACACGGAAACTACAATTAATCCAGAATGCAGCAGCTAGACTGGTGATTGGGAGCAGCCACCGGGGCCATATATAGCACCGGGCCTAAAGGCTCTACACTGGTTCCCAGTATGTTTCCAAGCACAATTCAAAATGTTGGAGCTGACCTTTAAGGCCCTAAACAGCCTTTGCTCCAGAAGAAGCATCTCCACCACTGTCATTCAGCCTGGACACTGAGGTCCAGCTCTGAGGGCCTTCTGGTAGCTCCCTCACTGCAAGAACTGAAGTTACAGGGAACCAGGCAGAGGGTAGGGCCTTCTCAGCAGTGATGTCCTCCCATCAGATGTCAAGGAGGTAAAGAGCAACTTTTAGAAGACATCTGAAAGCAGCCCTTTATCGGGAAGTTTTTAATGTTCAATGTTTTGTTACCGTATTGGCCCAAATATAACCCACACCCGAATATAAGCCGCAGCTTTAAAATTCAAGGGGGGAGGAACAGAGACAACATTCCGCAGGCACTCACACCCGTTCCATTTTACCGTATGCCTGTTTCAGCAGTGATATCGTAAAAGCCAATTTTTGTAAGGTCGCGAATTTAAGCCGCACTTTAACTTTTCATGGTCAGAATTTGGGGGAAAAGTGAGGCTTATATTCAGGCCAGTACAGTACAGTGGTGCCCCGCAAGACGAATGCCTCGCAAGACGGAAAACTCGCTAGACGAAAGAGTTTTCCGTTTTGGAGGTGCTTCGCAAAACGAATCTCCTTGCGAGTTCCTGCGGGGTTTTTTCCCTTCCCCCCCTTTTTCTAAGCCGCTAAGCCGCTTATCAGCTGATCCGATAAGCTGATAAGAGGCTAAAAGCCGCTAAAAGCCGCTAAAAGCCGCTAATAGCGCTAATCCGCTAATCCGTCAATGGGCTTGCTTCGCAAGACGAAAAAACCGCTAGACGAAGAGAATCACAGAACGGATTCTTTTCGTCTTGCGAGGCACCACTGTATGTTCTTATATGTGTTGGAAGCTGCCCAGTGTGGGTGGGACAACCCAGCCAGATGGGCAGGATAAGAATGATGATGATTATGTGGCCAGAAGCAACAGCGTCTTAAAAAGCGACACACACATTTAAAATGCCACCTTTTGCGAGGGCAGCAGTAGGTTTCCTGTCCTGTTCTTTCTCCCCCATGGTGCTTTCTATTAAAGCAGCAAGGGCTGGGACTTCTCCACTAGCTTCCACTATGTCTTCCTAAAGGTAAAGGTAAAGGGACCCCTGACCATTAGGTCCAGTCGTGGCCGACTCTGGGGTTGCGGCGCTCATCTCGCTTTATTGGCCGAGGGAGCTGGCATACAGCTGGTCATGTGGCCAGCATGACTAAGCCACTTCTGGCGAACCAGAGCAGCGCACGGAAACACCGTTTACCTTCCCGCCAGAGCGGTACCTATTTATTTACTTGCACTTTGACGTGCTTTCGAACTGCTAGGTTGGCAGGAATGCTAGGTTGCTAGGTGCCAATTAAAACACAGGTGGGGATCAGGGGTTCATGTAGGGAGAAGATGTCTCTGCCTTTGTCACCGGAAGTGACATTAAAACATTACAGAAAGGTCCTGCCACAGACACTCTGCTAAGATAGTAAGATATCTGCTGAGATTGGCAGCCCTACCGAGATTCCCAGCCAATCACAGCTGATCCCAGAGGAAAGTGAAGCCTGAAGTTGGTGCCGATCAAGCTTTAAAGCAGGGGTCAGCAAACTACTTTAGCAGGGGGCCAGTCCACTGTCCCTCAGACCTTGTGCGGGGCCGGACTATATTTTGGAAAAGAAAAAAAGAACGAATTCCTATGCCCCACAAATAACCCAGAGATGCATTTTAAATAAAAGCACACATTCTATTCATGTAAAAACATGCTGATTCCCGGACCGTCCGCAGGACGGATTTAGAAGGTGATTGGGTCAGATCCGGCGCCCGGGCCTTAGTTTGCCTACCCATGCTTTGAAGCCTGGATAAGCTCAGTTGGTTAGAGCATGGTGCTGATATCACCAAGGCTGCAGGTTCAATCCCTGTATGGGACTGCAACATATTCCTGCCTTGCAGGGGCTTGGCTTAGATTATCCTCAGGGTCCCATCCAGGTCTACAATTTGAGGATTCTTTTTTTAAAAAAATTAAATTTTATTAAATGTTACAAAAAAATAAAAATAAAATAAAATAAATAGAAAGAATACATAACCGTACATTAAAACATTTATCTATACAATTTTCCAGAATGCAGACTAGAAAAGAAGAAAGACAAAAAATAAAAGAAAGGGGGGGAAAAGAAGAAGAAAAATACTTTTCATAATCAATAATTCCAAATTCATACTTCAAACATTACAATATATAAATCCTAGTTAAAATATTATAAAAGACTTCCACCGCATTCACCACACGTTTCTTGGTTATCTAATTTTTTAAAAAAATTATTTATTTTCTATTTTCGCCATTGCCCGAGACAAAATGGCAGCCGGGACGCTTCCGGTGGCTGAGGCGAATGCCAAGAGGGCAAAAAACAAAAACAAAACAAAAAAACCTCTTGGTTATCTAATTCACCTCACAATTTGAGGATTCTGTGTCTGAGCAGTAGCTTCAAGGCCTGCTGAGCTGTACTAGGATTTTCCATTCTAGCACAGCCCACCACACTGGAAAGGAAAAATGAGTCACCTGATATCATAGCATTATCAGGTGTCTATAATGTCCTTGCTTGCTCACCTGTCTTCTATATAACCCTACCCTGCACAGTTCTCAATGAAATGTGCATTCCCATGTACACTTGGATGAACACCCTGGTGTGTTTCCATCCTGGTGGAAAAAAGTCACATATAACTCTTTATATGTAGGTGTTGGCATTTGTTTGAAAAGTTTGTACAGTGGTGCCTCGCAAGACGAAATTAATTGGTTCCGCAAGTTTTTTCTTCTTGCGAGTTTTTCGTCTTGCGAAGCACGGTTTCCCATAGGAATGCATTGAAAATCAATTAATGCGTTCCTAGGGAAACCGCTTGCCAGGCTGGTGGTGCGGAGAAGGCCTTTCTCCGCACCGCAAGCCTTCAGGACAGGTACGGGAACAGAGGGGAAGGGGCGCAGCGCTTTCCCTCTGTTCCCGGGGCTTGCGTGGGAGGAGGGTTTTTCCTCCCCACCGCAAACATTCAGAACAGCATTCTGTTCCCCCCGCAGCATTCTGTTCCCCCCGCCGTTCCGATGCCGCGCGGCGGGAGGAGGCGTCCCCCCGCCGCCGCCCGGCATCGGAGCTTCGTTCCGATGCCGCGCGGCGGGAGGAGGCGTTCCCCCCCCCGCCGCCCGGCATCGGAGCTTCGTTCCGATGCCGTGCGGCGGGCGGAGGTCCGAGGACAGTGGGGAAGACGCGCTGCGCTTCCCCGCTGTCCCGGAGATTTCCCTTTGGGCTGTCGTCTTGCGAGGCAAGCCCATAGAGAAATTTGTTTTGCGAAGCGCCTCCAAAACGGAAAACCCTTTCGTCTAGCGGGTTTTCCGTCTTGCGAGGCGTTCGTCTTGCGGGGTACCACTGTACTGAATATTAAGATTATTATTATTTATTTTCATCTTGCCTCTCCTTCCAGAAGGTGCCCAGAGTGGCCATTCAAACAATGAATAAATACAATTTAAAAATCATGACAGGTAACCATCTCAAACATGTCAGAAATGATGACAGTCCGAGATGCAGGGTTGAGTTGTCTTTTAGCCCAAGCAACCCGGGTTCAAAAACAGTCCTGGCAAAAAATGAGGAGCTTGGTGTTGGAACTTTCTACACAATTCAACAGATTTGTGATTGTAAACCTGCACGTGTAGCTCTAGTATTACATTGCATAGTATTGGTTTCATCATGAATAAATAATAAATAATAAAAATGTGGACATCTATTTCACAGCAAGAACTTGCAGAAATGTAAACCAACTTGGGAAATAAGAACACAGTTTTTAACCGTCTCTGGCGCTTAAGTTTGGACTTGTAGATTGCAAATCTTAACTTACATTAAAACGTCGCCTGTATAGAGTAAGGTTGAGCCAAATTCTCCATTCTCTCCACAGAAACACCTGGGGTGACCCAGTGCACTAGTGGAAGCCACTACAAGAACTCTCACTGGTGCAATGGATTTCAGTGTTTCAGTGTTTGATCTAGGGAAGGGTTTGTACCAACACCTGACCAATGAGGAATTTGTCAGCAAATGGCAGAAAACCATGGCTAAAAAAGCCACCTCTATTGGTCTGTCACCCCCCCCCCAACTGTATTACCTGGGTTATGAAGGCGCCCTAAAGACGTTAAAGCAAAGATTATGGGATAATGCACACAGTGACTTGCGATCTCGATCACACGCAGTCGGTAGTCCACTGGCAGTAGGAGTACAATATGGGCATGTCTTTAAGTTAACATCTTACATTAAAAACCTGACAGTACCAAACTACCAAAGGCTTTTCACCAAAGCCAGACTAAACGTCTTTCCTTCTGCAGTGTTGGATGGCAGGTTGAGAGGAGTTCCCTACCAGGAGACACTTTGCTCGTGTGCTCAAGACATCGATTCCATAAAACATATTTTGTTGCACTGTGCAAAGTATGAGCAAGACAGGGCTGAACTGATATTACCCTCGCTGGTACCTTTCCTGGGAAAATCAGAGGCTCACTATGTCAGGTTCCTATTGGAAGACCGGACAAACGCTAGAACATTGGCAGTGGCAAAGTTTTTATCGGTGGTTGCAAGAACCAATGATCCCTATATCCGGAACAAAATGCTTTATTTAACCTGGAGGTAGGCTGTATGAATTGTGTATTGCTTTGTGACGATTTCTTGGGTCTCTGGACCCAAGTAATAAAGATTGATGATGAATATATTGATGTTGCTAAATCTGAAGTGCATGTACAGTCAAGGGCACAGCGTGGGGATGTGTGTGTGCTGGGGGGGGCGTGGCCCCAGGCACACAATTTTTGAGGGGGCGTGAACCAGGTGCCCCTACGCAAGCGACCCCAGAGCAGCCTGGCTCCTCTCCACCTGTCAAGGGCTGTGTCGGCCGGCTGGGCTCCCCCTGGGCAGGTGGCGCAGCACGGCCCCACTTTCCTCTGGTGGGGATGGGGTCACTCCGGTGGCATCGGATGGGCTGACGCCCTCTCTGCCCAACGCCCGCCCGCACCCACCCACCGTGGGCACCAGCAACTGATGCTACACCACTGTGTACAGTGGCTGTGGTGGCAACTCACCCTTCCCCCAATGACGGTCTCTATAATTTGGATCCCAGCCTTCCTTTCTAATTGCATGTACAAAGCAATATTTCAAAATCTCCAGGCAGCATACACCCCCCAAACCCCAAGCTATTTACATTCACTTAACAGGAGTTCCCTATCTCCCAGCCCCCTGCTGGTGGTGGCTGGGTGGATTGGGGAATTCTTGAGAATGGTGTGAAATATCCTGCAGGAAGCTGCTGATGGAGGGGGAAGTTGGTGAAAATCACTTTATGTGAATAGAGGAGCAACTTGGGATTCAAATCTATTTATTCCTTAGGAAGACTAATGATCTGTGGTCATTATAAGAAATACAGTCATACCTTGGAATTTGAATGGAATCCATTCCGGAAGTCCGTTCGACTTTCAAAAGGTTCGGAAACCAAACTGTGGCTTCTGATTGGCTGCAGGAAGCTCCTGCAGCCAATCAGAAGCCACGGAAGCCCCCTCGGACGTTCAGGTACACAAACCAGAACTATCACTTCCGGGTTTGCGGTGTTCAGGAGCCAAAACGTCTGAGTTCCAGGGCGTTTGGGATCTGAGATACGACTGTATTCAAACGTAGACACAACAAATGCTCTTAAAAAAAACAACCTTGGGATTTAATAGTGACTATATCAAGGAACCTTTGAAGCTTCCTGTGAATCTTGTCCGGATTTCCTGTTCCCACCCTCCCTTAGATGGGTATACACAATTCCATTTTAGACTACGTTTACGACCCCCCCCCCCAAAAAAAAAAACCCCAGTTGTTATTTTTCTGCTGTCAAGCGTATTTCATCCAGTACCTCTTTGTAAGAAGACATAATCCTTTCAATGGCATCTGCTCCAGAGGCCAGTAAATTTCTTGAAGTGGTGAAGGTTTCTGTCCTCTCGCTGATCATCGCTTGTTTCTGACCATCTTCTAATTCTAAAAGGCAAGCAAGAAAGCTTAATTAGAGCAAACCTACTTGAAGCATAGTCTAACTCCACTAAAGAGAAACTTCTCTAGAAGGAAAGGAGATGCGGGCAAAATTTGTGTAGTTAAATCAGAATCAGTCAAACGCAGTTGCCAAATCCTGACTCAAAGAATGGGCCTGTGGCAGCAGCAGCAGCGTGTCAAGGAGACCTTGACAAATACTCCTTCTCTTGCCAGCACACTCAAGGAAACTGCAGCATCTGCCTAAAGTCTCCCCACTATGAAGTCATCAAAAATACAAGAGCATTTGAGTAATTCCGGTTCTGGAAGAACAAATTTCATATTTGCATCTCAGCATAATTCAAAGCACTGGTAGCTACATTAAAAAACCTACAATCAGGTGGCAAATGCGTAGTCTGATACGGCCCCTGAAAACCCCTGGTAGTTTGGCGGCAGCAGCTGCAAAAACAAATGCAGTCCTACCGATCTCATTTGGGTCACATGGTGAAGTACCTGGCATAGATTTCTGCTGCAGTTGGCAGGGGGAAAGGATGTGGGGGAAGCTGTGCGCGGTCAAAATTGTGCTACGATTTCCATCGAGGGCCAAGGATCCAAATTCCACAGCCCATCATGGTGTGTGCGTGTGTGCTCTGGTATACATACGTGTGCGCGAGTGCACTTTTTTACTACACACATTTGGGGGGCCATTGACATGTAGCCAGTGTGGTGTGGTGGTTAAGAGTGGTGAACTCGTAATCTGGTGAACCGGGTTCGCTTCCCCGCTCCTCCACATGCACCTGCTGGGTGACCTTGGGCTAGTCACACTTCTCTGAAGTCTCTCAGCCCCACTCACCTCACAGAGTGTTTGTTGTGGGGGAGGAAGGGAAAGGAGAATGTTAGCCGCTTTGAGACTCCTTTGGGTAGTGATAAAGTGGGATATCAAATCCAAACTCTTCTTCTTCTTCTTCCTTGGAGGACCATGTAACTATTGGGTCATAAAGCTTTGACCCAAAGGCCTCGGATCCAAAATACCCAAAAGAATACATTCTGCTATATCAATTTACCTGCTCCCTCCACTCCTCTTAGTGCGGAGCAGTGGCGTAGCGTGGGGGGTGCAAGGGGGGCCGGCCGCAACATCGGGGGGGGGCGCTCGCCGCCTCTGGAGTCACTGAAGAGCCTCGGGCGCAGGCTGTAGCAGAGCCCCATGTCTCGCGGAACCGACGCGCTAGCAGCAGCTCTCAGCGCTCGCCGCGGTCCCCACGCGTCAGGGCTGCGGAGGGCGCGCCAGGCAGCCCCTCCTCACAGCCCCTCCGCCGCCGCCGCTGCTGCAGCTGCTGGGCCATGTTGAATTTTCCTCGCCTCTCTGCCCTCCTCCTCCGGGCAAGCGGCATCGTTTGGGCGGCAGCGCCAGCGGCAACTCGCCTCAGATCACCTGACGCGGCAGGTTAGGGGTTAGGGGGCGCAAATTACTTGCCTTGCCCCGGGTGCTGACAACCCACGCTACGCCGCTGGTGCAGAGCACAACTGATTGTGGCAAGAGATAGGGCTTTTGAGGTGCACCAAAAACCATTCACCATGCAGGGGTAAAAAAGCCCTAGTTGTCATGTGCTGGTTGGTGAGGATGAAATTGGCCTCCAGCGTCACTTACGGACTCATTGTTAAAACCGTGTTTATGGAAGACAATCTTACTCGGCTACGAGTGATCACCAAATAAAAAGGAGAAGAAAAGAAGGTGAAGACTTTTATAAAGTTTGGCAAGCTTTTTCTTTGCTAAGCACCTAACGTTTTATTTTACAAGTGTGGTTCATGTCTCTGTTTCTGTTGTATTTTCACTGAACTGTAATTGAATTATTATTATTATTATTTATTAAGTTTCTATACAGCTCTTCACCCAAGGATCACAGGGCATTTTACAATATAAAACTGAAACTTCAGGAAGGGATTCACGATTATGTGGATTTCAAAAACACATGTGTTGTTTTTAAAGGACAGTACGGTTTTAAATTGTTGCAAGCCACCCTGAGTACCGCCATAGGGACCAGAAGTGTGGGACAGAATTTTTTATATAAAAATAAATACAAATAGTATAACATAAGCAAACAAATGGCAACAATTGTCTTCGGCTTTGCCATTACCCAGTTATTTGTCACCCAGTGCCCCGGGATTCCTGTTTGAACGTCTTAAAAACGTCGTTCATTAGTTCATTCTGTCCCTGTTTTCATCATACAAAATGATCCCAGAAGGGAATACAATCAATTATCATTAAAATAAAACATAATCCATAGTGCAATTGACTGAAGGCAAATTCTATTATGTGTGTGTAAAAAACCAAACCAACCTGTCATCAAAGTAAAATTTAGGAAGCCTTAGGAAGTCAAAGAAGAATGTAGGAAGCTAAGGCTTCATTCTTGTACACACTGTATATATCTATTTATAATATTTATAAGCTGCCCTTCCCAAGGTGACACAGAAGTTTAGGGTTATTTATATTGCATATTGATTATTCAAAAGTATAACGCTAAAAATGAAGAACAAATAAAACTAGCGACAATTAAAAGCAATAAAACACATCTAAGTCACATGGGCAGCCATATTGTTCACTACTGGAAGGTTCCAAATTATCTTTAAAAGTCAGCCATATACAGAGCATCACCTCCCTTGGAGAAGCAGATGGAAACAAAATTTTCACTCACAGAGTGATGGCACTTCAGCCAAAACCTCTGCGTTACAGTGGAACCTTGGTTCTTGAACACACTTCATTCCGGGAGTCCGTTCAACTCCCGAAACTGTTCCAAAACCAAGACGCAACTTCTGATTGGCTGCAGGAGCTTCCTGCACTCAAGCGAAGGCTGCGTTGGATGTTTGGCTTCCGAAAAACATTCAAAAACCGGAACACTTACTTCTTGGTTTTCAGCATTCGGGAGTCAAAACGTACGAGTACCAAGGCATTCGAGAACCAAGGTACGACTGTACTTCCCTCAGTTTTTTCATGCAGATGTTAAAATGCACGGGGCACACATAAGTCAATGGCCAACCCAGCGGAATGCTCCAGAAAGATACCATGGTTGATGATATGGAAAGTTACTTAGAGGTTCAGGAGAACCAATCCGACTGAACTTCCTCATCCAGCCCTCAGTGTAAGTTTTCCAACAAGACAACCATGGCTGTCTCTATCCCATAGCCAGGCCTGAAATTGGGAAAGCAAGCTCCACTGAGCTCAGGGGCGGATTAGAGTCACATAGGATTTGTACTGTAAAACCTGAATAATTTCTTCACCTCTACCATTAATCACTGATCATTACTAGAACTCTTAACAATTTGTTTCATTAGGGAAGTTTTTAACGACTCACGTTTTAATGTATTTTTAATCTTTTGTTGGAAGCCGCCCAGAGTGGCTGGGGAAACCCAGCCAGATGTGCGGGGTAGAAAGAATTAATTATTATTATTATTATATTATTATTATCATTTATATTCACTATATTTTTTCCACAGAATTCAAGGCGGTGTTCCCAGGCACTGGCAAAGAACTAATTACTTTCAGCAAAGTCCCTGTGTTATGTCCCTTCAGTGCATGTGCCGAGAGAACAAATTCCTCTTAAGGCTCGACTTTCATTTGCTTGTTTTGACTAGAACAGCTATTAAATGTGTTCTTGTTATTTTAGAAAACAAGCCCCCCCCCCCCAATTTGAGAATATTACAATAATGCATAGTTGAATAAAGAAATGTACTTTGTGGGGAATCATTTTATTTTTGTCACTAGGGCATTATGTTTGCGTTGTGAGGGGGGGAAACCTTAATTTTTTAAAAAAACGCAAACTGACATGGAAATGTGGAGAAGTCTGGGAAAATGACAAAAGGGAGTGAAACTGAAATTCAGAGATTTATGCATCCCAAGTCAAGCCTCTTTTGAGGCATGGGGTGGGGAGGAAAGAGGGAGAATAATTTCCTGGAATATCCTGACATGTCAGGCTGCCCATTCAATGGTTTGTTTCAGACCCCATTTGCATATATCCACTGCTGCAGAGGGATAGGCGATAACTAAATGCTGAATATAATAAATAGTGTTTGCACAAGTCAGTTTAATGTATTGATTACACGGTATGAACTGGCTAGAATTCATCTCACTTTCTCTTTCTTTCTGAGACTGCCACACAATGCTGGGCAGACACAGGGTTGCTGCAGCTAAGAATATGTAGACACCTTCCTGACCGACTCCTCCAGATAATCCCACTGGGACGAAACCGCCACACAAAACGTTTCACGTTCAATAAAATGTTATTACCGCCATCAGCAAATCCCGTCGCAGTGATGATGGGTACGGCCACCATAATCAAGCCGCTGCTGCTCCAGACGTACTTCATCAGGAATTGCTCCAGCATGATGTACCATAAGCGTTTGGACAAAATGAGGTTCATTTGGTCGGCTAGAGCTTTGTAGCTTTTCTGTAGCTGGTTCATTTCTACCTGCAGTTTAAAAATGCAAATATTGATAAGAGCATGGTACATGTGATTATGTATGTACTTTACACAGACAAGCCTAAACAAGTGAATATATATCTGTCCAGAGACAGACAGAAACCAGCAACACCAGGTGACCAGAAAGTAGACTCATATTCTTACCTGGCTTTTAGTACACCATTAACACCGGTCCTGAAAGACCTACATTGGCTCCAAGTACGTTTCTGAGCACAATTCAAAGTGTTGGTGCTGACCTTTAAAGCTCTAAACAGCCTCGGTCCAGTATACCTGAAGGAGCGTCTCCACCTTCATCGTTCTGCTCGGACACTGAGGTCCAGGACAGAGGGCCTTCTGGCGGTTCCCTCACTGCGAGAAGCAAAGCTACAGGGAACCAGGCAGAGGGCCTTCTCGGTAGTGGCGCCCGCCCTGTGGAACACCCTCCCACCAGAGGTCAAAGAGAAAAACAACTATCTGACTTTCAGAAGACATCTGAAGACAGCCCTGTTTAGGGAAGTTTTTAATGTTTGATCGTGTTTTTGATATTCTGTTGAGAGCTACCCAGAGTGGCTGGGGAAACCCAGCCAGATGGTTGGGGTATGTATGTATGTATGTATGTATGTATAAATAAATAAATAAAACTGTTAGGCAGGGTCTCAGTTGGTATATGTAAAGGTAAAGGTACCCCTGCCCGTATGGGCCAGTCATGTCCGACTCTAGGGTTGTGCGCTCATCTCGCTCTAGAGGCCGTGAGCCGGCGCCGTCCAAAGACACATCCGGGTCACGTGGCCAGCATGACAAGCTGCATCTGGCGAGCCAGCGCAGCACACGGAACGCCGTTTACCTTCCCGCTAGTAAGCGGTCCCTATTTATCTACTTGCACCCAGGGGTGCTTTCGAACTGCTAGGTGGGCAGGAGCTGGGACCGAACGACGGGAGCTCACCCCGCCGCAGGGATTCGAACCGCCGACCTTACGACCAGCAAGTCCTAGGCACTGAGGTTTTACCCACAGTGCCACCCGCGTCCCAGTTGGTATATGTAGTTTTGATCAGCTCAACAACCCAAATTGGGTAGCTTGGACATATCTTCCTAGAAGTGAGATATGCAGCGGAGGATGGAACATTAAGGCAAAGAAAGCACTGCTCTACCAACCCCAGCCTGCCCTCACCCAATCCCCACCCGCTTGCCCAAATTCTTACAACCAGTCCAGTGAGGTGGCACCGCTTGTCAGCTTCATCTACCTTAGCCTCAGAGTTGCTCTTGCAGAACTCAGCAGGGAGGAGGATGGAGACAAAACTAGAATGAATTGACTCTGGTTTTACTTACTGCCTTCTCTCCTACCAATCCTAATGGGCAACAGCCACCAATGGAGATATGTTAATTCCCAGGCTTCGTGTAAGATAATGATAATAAGTATGGCAAGAGATTGTTACTCACTCATCCTTCCACTTTGTTTCCCATCTGGAACCACCAGAAAAGCAACCTTTGTATTAATATGGTAACATAGGTAGACCTGTTGGTTCAAGACACCTGATCCTGGTTGTTTCACATATTACGTAGCAGCAAATCAAGGTGTGTACACCCAACAGCAACCTACCCCAGTTCCATGAGGGCTGTACCTATAGCCCAAATACTGCCTACTCTGATGGGCAGAAGACTTCCAGGGTATTAGACAGAAGTACATCTCAGCCCTGCTTCCATATCTATATAGAAATGTGAGAGGGTTGAACGTGGGACACCATATATGTTCTACCACTAAGCTCCATCTCCTCAGTCACATAAAATGGTGACTCATTGCAACTCTACCCATTCTACAGCTTCTCCATCAAGTTTAGTGTAGATCTTTCCACTATTCTATGGCATCCTTTCAAGCTGTAATGTTATGGAACAAGGTACACTTTCTGGCTCCTAATGGGACACTGCTGCTTTGGAATAAGAGCTAATCCTTTAAACATCCTGCAACCCTCTTCATTTTGCTTGGCTAAGGAATCTCTACCAGCATATACCAGCTGAACATCTGGCCAGTTAATGCTAGCATCAACTCAATCACTTACAGCATGGATGATGATGATAATACTTTTATAACGAGTACAGATATTTATGAATCAGAATTGCTGTTTGCAAATGAATGGTGATTTTAGCAAATACCCATCTTCAAATTAAAACGAAACATTGTGTTGTTATTTTTAACTCCATCAAAATACAAACCAGGAGCCAAGGCAAGGATAAATAACTTAAAAGCAAATTATAACTTAATGGCTTTGTTGCTGCTTTTAAATTCAGACCTGCAAGTCTTGCTTAGGCCAGAGAATTCTAGGAGCTTTGATTCAGTCAAACTTGATTATAAAAATTGCTTTTAATAATGTTTGTGTGCTTCTGCCTGGAGCTGTGATATTTGAAGTATGGCGAAACATCATCCACAGGAATTCTCAACTCTGTTTTTGTGGGGAATGCTCTATTTAAGTGCATAACTGATATAGGCTTAGGTACCTGATAGTTGCTGAATGTGAAAATGAGCAGTCCGTTATTTTTCAGAGGATTAACCCTTAATAATAACAATAATAACAATTGTTATTATTATTATTATCATTTATTTATTTATACCCCGCCCATCAGGCTGAGTTTCCCCAGCCACTCTGGGTGGCTTCCAATCAAGTGTTAAAAACAATACAGCATTAAATATTAAAAACTTCCCTAAGCAGGGCTGCCTTCAGATGTCTTTTAATAAGAAGATAGCTGCTTATTTCCTTCACATCTGAAGGGAGGGTGTTCCACAGGGTGGGCGCCACTACCGAGAAGGCCCTCTGTCTGGTTCCCTGTAACCTCAATTCTCACAATGAGGAAACTGCCAGAAGGCGCTCGGTGCTGGACCTCAGTGTCCGGGCTAAACGATGGGGGTGGAGACGCTCCTTCAGGTATACAGGACCGAGGCCGTTTAGGGCTTTAAAGGTCAGCACCAACACTTTGAATTGTGCTCGGAAACGTACTGGGAGCCAATGCAGATCTCTCAGGACCGGTGTTATGTGGTCCCGGCGGCCACTCTCAGTCACCAGTCTAGCTGCTGCATTCTGGATTAATTGCAGTTTCCGGGTCACTTTCAAAGGTAGCCCCACATAGAGCGCACTGCAGTAGTCTAAGCGAGAGATAACTAGAGCATGCACCACTCTGGCAAGACAGTCTGTGGGCAGGTAGGGTCTCAGCCTGCATACCAGATGGAGCTGGTAGACAGCCGCCCTGGACACAGAATTAACTTGCGGCTCCATGGACAGCTGTGAGTCCAAAATGACTCCCAGGCTGCGCACCTGGTCCTTCAGGGGCACAGTTACCCCATTCAGGACCAGGGTATAGGTTCCGTTATACACTCAGATAATAATATTCCTTTGATCAACTTTCCTTTCTGTTTTCCTCTGAATGAGCCTGAGACTTGGTTCAGACTCCCATTGGCCCACATGCAATCCCTTGTGGGGCTGCATGGGTTCTTCATCGCCTTGTGTGGACGCTCTGACCATATGAACCACTGCCTCCACGTGATGCCCACACACACAATCACTGTAAGTTGCAAGAGGACTGCTAAAACTGGTACAAACTGTGATGGCTGCATATGCGAGTGCCACATCAAAGCACTTATCGCCAGCAGTGCCACATTTCCCCACGCCAAGCAGTTGAGTGGGCACCACCAAGCACATGCCCACATGCTGCAAGTCAACTGCGAATTCCTCAAACGCTGACAGCTAAACTTGCCCATGGCTGCATATCAATTATTTCCTGCATAGCCTTAAAGGGTTAGGAAGGCTATAGCCAGAAAACATCTATTCTAGATAGTAGGGTAAAGCTAAAGGTAAAGGGACCCCTGACCATTAGGTCCAGTCGTGGCTGACTCTGGGGTTGCGGCACTCATCTCGCTTTATTGGCCGAGGGAGCCGGTGTACAGCTTCCGGGTCATGTGGCTAGCATGACTAAGCCACTTCTGGTGAACCAGAGCAGTGCACGGAAACGCTGTTTACCTTCCCGCTGGAGTGGTACCTATTTATCTATTTGCACTTTGATGTGCTTTCGAACTGCTAGGTTGGCAGGAGCAGAGACCGAACAACGGGAGCTCACCCCGCCGCGGGGATTCAAACCGCCAACCTTCTGACTGGCAAGTCCTAGGCTCTGTGGTTTAACCCACAGCGCCACCCACGTCCCCAGATAGTAGGGTAGGAGAGCTGAATAGAATGCCAATATATTTCACATCTGGCAAACAATGCGGCCCTTTGGTTTCATTTGGTACATGGGTAGAGAGAGGGTAGAGGGTCCATTAGGTCCAGTCGCAGCCGACTGTGGGGTTGCAGCGCTCATCTCACTTTACTGGCCGAGGGAGCCGGCGTACAGCTTCCGGGTCAAGTGGCCAGCATGACTACGCCGTTTCTGGCGAACCAGAGCAGTGCATGGAAACACCGTTTACCTTCCCGCCGGAGCGGTACCTATTTATCTACTTGCACTTTGATGTGCTTTTGGACTGCTAGGTTGGCAGGAGCAGGGACCGAGAAACAGAAGCTCACCCTGTCAAGGGGATTCGAACTGCCGACCTTCTGATCAGCAAGTACTAGGCTCTGTGGTTTAACCCACAGCGCCACCCGCGTCCCCATATAGTAGGAGAAATGAAAAGAATGCCAAGATATTTCACATCTGGCAAACAATGCACCCCTTTGGTACAGATGGTACATGGGTAGATGAGTCTAAAAAGCCCGGGACACAAATTTTAACAGCCTTCCAGTGTCTATGGTGGTTCATTTACCAGAAGTGATGTATTCAGCATTAAGTCTGGAAGTGTTTACTCAATTCTGACCAAACTAAGCTCCTTGATGTATTATTTTGTTCTAGGAGGCTTAGTTTGTTCTGGGTTTTCTAGTCTCGTTTACCCATGTACTATCTGAAACCAAAGGGCACATTGGTTGCCAGATTTTAATTTTTTCCAGCTCTCCTAACCCATTAAGAGAAAGCAACATTTTGGGAGAATTTGGAGGTACAGCTGGTAAGAGTCAGGCCTGCATTGTTCTTGCACCAGCTCTAGGTCTAGGCCAGTTCCTTGTTCATCAGCACAGCCATGATGGTGACGGGAGTCTCTCCTTGTATTGCTCCAAGGAAGACAACTTCTTCTCCTTCCACCTGTGCTAAAGACCAATGTGACAGCATAAGAAGTTCTGGTGCAAGCAGGACCCAGGTCCAGGTTAGTGACAAAAGAAGAGCCTGTTTTTAAGGTGGAAAACTGTGTCCCCACATTAAAACAAATTTTTAAAATGCGCACTGAATACATTTGCCACCTTGATTTTTTAAAAATACAGTACTCATTCATTTTATGTAACTAGTTGTTAAAGCACCCACAACACTTTGGCCTGAGCTATTTAAAGACTTTGCAGCGCTGCATCTCTGCTCAGCTACGCAGATCAATGGCAAAGGTTGTATTGCTGTCCACATTGAAAGAGCAAAGTTTTCCCCAGGCTGCCAAGTGAAAGTGCTGCATTGATCAGCGTGGGACAGGAGGGGGAGGGGAAATGATTTCTTGCAACCAGTACATTTGAAAGAATAGGAACAGTCTATAAGAAACAAATGAAAACAAAGCCCATTTTATGCTTAGCCCTCACATGTGTTTTCTCAGGAGTGAGTCCCTCTAAATTCAGTGGAGCTTACCTGCCAGTAAGGGTTTAGGAATTGCAGCCTTTGGCACTCTTACACGGGAGTAAGCCCTACTGAATATGATGGATTTACTTCTGAGTTAATCATGCATAGGCCTGCACTATCAGTCATCCAAACAACTGGGAGAGAAAGAGTAGAAAATGGGATTCACATGGGAGTGTGCAGCTAAGTCCGTGGCCTTTTTATTCTGTATTAATTAATCCCAAACCTCAGGTTCTGCAGCCACTGTGGCTGCAACAGAAGGGAAATTCACCCTTTTGTAGGAAGAAAAGAGTACTTAGCACGTATTAAAGGGAGAGAGCTAATGATTGTTAAGCTACTACTGCCAGTACTTGCTCTGGCCTTTTCCAGGTAAAGGAGAAAAACAAGACTCCTTTACTAAGCCTGCAGGAACATATATTGTAAACAGGTCTGGGTGTCATAGGAATTCAACTCTCCCAGGGATGAGGGCGGCAGCAGGAGGAGGGATTGCCAAGTACTACAGCTGAGAGGTCTCTCCTGTCTCCGATGTCACCCAGCTCCTGTGTCCCCTCCTCCTCCTCCTCCTCCTCCTCTTCTTACCTTGTGGCCCCTGTAGAAGGCGATCTCCTCCACGTTGGCGATGATCCGAGAGTGGACGTAGCGCAGGTAGCCCTTGCGCTGGGCCTCTTCGGCCACCAGCTTGCCAAACCTGGGCGAGCAGGCTTTGAGGACCTTGGCGGTGGCGTAGACCACCAGCCCGGCCAGGAGCGTGGGCCCGATGGGGCTGGCCCCCCTGGACCTGGCCGTCTGGATGAGGGTGTAGGAAGTGAGCACCACGTCGAGGATGGGCTTGGTCAGGTTGGAGTAGAGGTGCGCCACCGACTGCGAGAACATGGCCATGTCTTCGGTGAGCGACTGGTCCGGGTTGGCCAGCCGGCTGTCCATGTTGATCACCTTGTAGTAGGTCTGGTCGGCGAAGTAGGTCTGGTAGGCGTGATCCACCAGGCGGGTGCGGAAAGCCAGCGCCAGCTTGCCCTCCAGGTAGCGGATGGCGCTGTTGACGAAGGTGGCCGGGATGGCGATGGCCAGCCACTTGATCAGCTTCCAGGCGAAGCTGCGCGGCCGCTTCTCCACGATGCTCTTGACGATCTTGCCGTCCAGGCCGGCCACGTAGATGGAGAGGAAGGTCCGCGACACCAGCGCCGCCGAGTGCAGGCACAGCCAGCCGCTCTCCGCGCTCACCGCCCGCGGGAAGAGGATCTTGCGCAGCGCCAGCAGCTGGCGGAAAAATTCCGCATTGGCCGCCGGAGACGCTCGGCCGGCGGCGGCGGGGAGACCCGGGCAAGGCAGCAGCTGCAGCTCCGGAGGAAGATCAGCCCGGCTGCCGCTGGCGATCTGCCTCTGCTGCGGGTCCTTCTTGCAGCCCGCCTGCCGGAGCCGCCTGCGGACCAGCGGGCAGAGGATCTTCAGCCCGTACACCGCAGCCAGCAAGCACGCCGCCCTCTTCGCGGCGCCCGAGCGGCTCCATTTCTCGCGCCCGGGGGGCATTTTCCCTGGGATCCTCCTCCTGCCTGGCTTATCTATTCCACCCGCCCAGAGGGAGGGGCGCAGGGACGGCAGCCGCTCATCCAGGCCTGGGGAGACCCATCTTCACGTGGCCCCCTTCCCCCCGCGCCGCCGATCGCGCCCGCGACCCAGGCGGAATGACTCCGGGTCCGCCGGCAGCCGAGGCTTTTTCCCTGCCACCACCGGCGAATCATGGCCCACCCCGCCGCGGCAAGCCACGCCCCCGCCGCCCGCTCATTGGTCGCCGAGGCCTGGGAAATCCTCGGCCGGCGAGCGGCGTCGCTTTCCTTCTGGTCCTCCACAGCGCTCTCGGTTAAAAAGTGGGATTCCGAAGCCGAGCAGCGGAAATCCTTTCCGCTGCCGGGTTGGTGTAGCGTCGAAAGCATCTGCTGTCATCTCTCTCTCTCTCTCTCTCTCACACACACACACTGCTGTCAATAAGGGACCAGCAGCCTCGAAAATAAGGGATTAGCAGCCAAAATAAGGGATTTTGCTTAGTTTATACATCAATCCCCGCTTCATAGATCACTGCCTTGCCGTGGCGAAGGGGCTTGAATAACTCAGAGAACCTATGAGCTATGCAGTGCAGGGCCAACCAAGATGGACAGGTCATAGTGGAGAGTTTTGACCAAATGTGATCCACCTTAAAAAGCAGAGACATCAGCTTGCCAACAAAGGTCAGTATAGTTAAAGCCATGGTTTTCCCAGTAGTGTTGTATAGAAGTGAGAGCTGGACCATAAAGAAGGCTGATCGCCGAAGAATTGATGCTTTTGAATGCTGGAGGAGACTCTTGAGAGTCCCATGGACTGCAAGAAGATCAAACCTATCCATTCTTAAGGAAATCAGCCCTGAGTGCTCACTGGAAGGACTTTGAATTTGAACTATGGATGGACAAAGGATTTATAGAGTTATGAAAGGGATGCAGAGGGGGAAATCACTACATTAAGATGCTGCACTGGTTGGAGGGTATGCTAAGCAGCATGTCGGGGCTGCCGTCGTCCTGGCGCAAGGAGTTCCATCTGCCCTTCCCCACCTGAGGGAGAGGGAGGGAGAGAGACTCTCGCCCACGCTGCCCGCGAGCCTGGCATGAGGCGTGTTATGTAGTGTAGTTTCACCCTGGGCCAACAGGGGGATACTGTATATACTGTATATAGTTTTCACTCAGGTCTGTAGATAGTTTTCACTCAGGTCCGCGGCACTTAGTTTAGGCGGGAACTCTGGGCTGTTGTGGTTACAATGTTGACAGCCGGCTGCCTATAAATACAGGCCGGCTGAGCTGTTCGCAGTCAGTTCTATTCCAGCTTATCTTAATAAAGAGCTACTTGAAGAAATCGCTGTGCCGGCTGCTATGTCAACCCACTATTTAACACTGGCGACGAGGGTGGGATCGATGGACATCAGAGCACAGCCAGATGCGGCCAGCCTCTGAACTGAGCTGAATCACAGAGCAAAATCACTGAGCGAAATCACTGGGCAGAACCAATTCAGAGCTGACTGTTCTGGCTAGAGCACTGTGTTCCATCCATCGCCCTTCACGCCGGCATCGGAATCATGGCTTCACTTGTGCCTCTACCGCCGTTTGCGCCAGCCTCTGAGTCATGGGACTCCTACCTCGCTCGGTTCGACTGCTACCTCCAAGCCAACGAGCTGACAGCAGTATCAGTGGATCGGAAGCGGGGCCTATTCCTCAGCCTCTGTGGGCCTGAGGTGTTTGAGACGGCCCGAGCATTGGTTGCGCCTGAAGCAGTCCAGGCAACCCCATGGGACACGATCCAAGAGAAGCTCCGCAACCACTACGCACCAAAGCCGTCCAAGATTGCTGCCCGCCATGCATTCTACCACCGGAACCAGGCAGAGGGGGAGTCAATCAACAACTACGCCACCGCCCTGCGACAGGCTGCAATGCACTGTGAGTTCCGAGACTTAGACGATGCCCTGATGGATCGAATCGTCTGCGGGGTCCGGGACATCCATCTGCAACAGCGTCTCCTAGCCAAGCCAGACCTCACGCTAGAGAAAGCCATTGAGGAGGCTGTGGCCTCAGAAGCTGCTGAACGCTCCGCCCGGGAGATCCGCAAGTCCAGCAGCCCGCGTCTTGCTAGGGGGCCAGTTCCGGTGCATCATGAAGAGGCCAGCAGTGATGAGGCATCCTCCAGTGAAGACGATGACGTGCACCAGACAAAGCGGGAGCGCAGGAAGCTCCAACAGAAGTCCAAGGGCCAACCGGAATGTGCTGGCTGCGGAGGCGACCATTCCCGTGCCAAGTGTCGATTCAGAGACGCCATCTGTAGGAGGTGTTCCAGAAGGGGCCACATCGCTAAGGTCTGCCGATCGGCTCCGTCTGACACCCCCCCTTCATCGACTCGCAAGTTCAAGTCTTCACTCCAGTCGGCCAAGGAAAGTTGTTTCGCTCTCACCAACTGCCGCTGCCCATCTGAAACCGACTCGTCTACGCGACGCAAGCTGAACGTCACGGTGCTCATTGAAGGAGCTCCATGTGACATGGAGATCGACACCGGGTCTGCCCTGTCCGTCGTGTCATAGAGCACCATCAAAAGACTGGTACCCAGAGTATCCAAAAGGCAACTCGACTCTCACCGCGTACACCTGAGAGACTACCAGGGAAACGACATTCCCGTGGTAGGCGTTGGCCGGTTCCGGATCGCCTTCAAGGATTTTTCGGGCCTGCTCCGGTTGGTGGTGGTCGAAGGTCAGCGGCCAAGCCTCCTAGGGCTAGACTGGTTTGATGCCCTCGGCCTGGAAGTCACCGGCATCAACTGCATCTCTAACGCAGAGACTGAGGGTCTGGTCAAAGACTTTGCCGAGGTTTTTGACGGCACCTTGGGACAATATACTGGTACGCCCATCTCCTTTAGCCTTGATCCACAAGTCGCCCCCATCAAGCTTAAGCCACGCCGGGTTCCCTTTGCTCTCAAGGCTAAGGTGGACGAACAACTGGACAAACTGATCGCCCAAGGAGTTTTGGAGCCCGTTGACCACGCAAAGTGGGAAACCCCCATCGTCACGCCGGTCAAGCCAGATGGGTCGGTGAGAATCTGCGCTGACTACAAGTGCACAATCAACAAGGCACTTCAGCAGCACGCTTATCCGGTTCCTGTTGTCCAACACCTGCTGCATTCCCTGGGTGAGGGTAAGGTCTTCGCTAAGCTGGACCTTGCCCAAGCCTATCAACAACTGCCAGTCGATGATGCCACTGCTGAAGCCCAGACGATCGTCACCCACCGGGGGGCATTCCGTTGCCGCCGGTTGCAGTTCGGGGTGAGTGTGGCTCCTGGCATCTTCCAAAGCCTTATGGAGCATTTCCTGCAAGGGCTTCCGGGCGTGGTACCATATTTTGATGACGTCTTGGTGTCTGCAGACTCACACCAGCAGCTGTTCGAGCGCCTCCGTGCCGTGCTGACCAGGTTCCAGGAGGCCGGGCTCAAGGTAAAGAGGGAGAAGTGCCTGATTGCCGTTCCACAGGTAGAGTTCCTGGGCTATCTTATCGATGCCTCCGGCCTTCATCCAACCACATCCAAGATCCGCGCTATCCAGCAGGCCCCCACCCCAAAGGACAAAACGGAGTTGCAGGCATTCCTGGGGCTGCTGAACTTTTATAACATGTTCCTGCCCCACAAAGCCACAGTGGCTGAGCCTCTTCACCGACTCCTTAGCACTAAGACGCCTTGGGCCTGGGGTCATCGAGAGACGGCGGCCTTCAACGCAGTCAAGGCTCTCCTTTCTTCAGACAGTGTGCTGGTACAGTACAGTGAATCCAGGCCGCTGGTCCTTGCCTGCGACGCCTCACCTTTTGGCATCGGTGCTGTCCTTAGTCACCGTTTTCCAGATGGAAGAGAAGCACCGCTCGCCTACTTTTCCAGGACACTATCTCCGACGGAACGGAATTACAGCCAGCTCGACAAGGAGGCATTGGCACTTGTGGCTGGAGTGAAGAGGTTCCATGAATACCTCTATGGCAGGACTTTTGACCTCATCACTGACCACAAGCCACTCCCGGGCCTCCTCGCCGGTGATCGTCCAACTCCACCGGTCCTCTCACCACGCATGCTGCGATGGACTGTTTTCCTGGCTGCCTACCACTACCGGCTCATCCATCGCCCGGGGAAATCGATGGGCCATGCCGACGCCCTCAGCCGTTGCCCTCTTCCAGCATTTGTGGAAGACCTGGCTCCAGCTTCATCGCTCCTTCTGATTGAAGATCTTCCGGCAGCGCCTGTATCGGCTGCCACTGTGGCCTCCGCGTCTGCCCAGGATCGCACCATCAGCCGGGTGCTCAACTGGGTGTGGAGGGGGTGGCCACAAGGGCCTTTTGCATCGGAGTTCCAGCCCTTCGCAACCAGACAACATGAACTCTCAGCTCATCGCGGCTGTCTGCTGTGGGGAGACCGCGTCGTGATTCCCCAGGGACTCCGTCAGCGCGTCCTGGAGGCTCTGCACGTTGGCCACCCGGGAATTGTCAAAATGAAGGCGTTGGCTCGGTGTTACGTCTGGTGGCCTAATATGGACGATGCCATCACTGCCTGGGTGTCCGCCTGCCAAGCGTGCCAAGAGTCGAGGCCTGCACCACCGGCAGCTAAGGGACACACCTGGGAGACGCCAAAGACACCCTGGTCGAGGGTGCACATCGATCTGGCTGGCCCCTTTCACGGCCGGACCTTTATGGTAGTGGTGGACGCCTATTCCAAATGGCTGGAGGTCGCCCTGATGCCCTCCACCACTCCCGAAGCTGTCATCCGGGTGCTGCGAGGCCTGTTTGCAACGCATGGGTGTCCTGATGTCCTTGTCTCTGACAACGGACCGCAGTTCACGTCAGGCACGTTTGAGCGGTATCTTTTGGGACTGGGCATCCGCCATGCCCTAACAGCACCTTTTCATCCATCCAGCAACGGGCAAGCGGAAAGAATGGTGCGCTCGACAAAAGAGGCACTGGCGCGCCTGGACCGGGGAGACTGGCATGAGCGGGTCGCCGAATACTTATTCGTGCAACACATCACTCCTCATGCGGCCACAGGGAGGAGTCCTGCTGAACTGCTTATGGGCCGCCGCCTCAGGTCACCGCTCGACCGGCTACACCCAGACTTTGCCGTGGCTGAACCCCCAGGCTGTGCCAATGCACCACGGTCATTTGTCCCAGGAAACCAGGTCTTTGCCCGGAACTATGTGGGGGACATCCCTTGGGTGCCAGCCACAGTAGTGGGAGTCACTGGACCTCGCTCGTACCAGGTGGCACTCGAAGACGGACATTTGTGGCGACGGCACATAGACCAGCTTAGGCGCAGGGTTGGCGACTTAGACACTACCGAGGTGCCCCCAACTGCGCTTGCGGCTCCAGAAGAGACACGTACAGATGGCGAGGCCCCACCTACACCTCCCTCGCAAACTGCCAGCGTGGAGCCGAACCAAGCCGTCTCAGAACAGACTCAGACCACTCCACTTGCGGAGGCTCCACCCACAGCAGCGGATCCAGGGGAGTTGGTTCCAACGCCACCTAGGGTCGCACCACAGCCTCAGCTAGAACTGTGTGGCCCTCCGGACTTGGCTACCAGTCCCCGGCGGTCTGGCAGAGTTTCCAAGCGCCCAACTCATTTAAAGGACTACGTTGTTGGACAGGTATCACTGTTGGTCTAAGTATGGGAAATGTAACCGATATGCTTATGTGCCTAATTGAACCATTACGCGTAGTGCTGTATATAAGGAAACCATTACGATTGTAACTAACGCCTTATCTCGGTGGGGAGGGGTGTTATGTAGTGTAGTTTCACCCTGGGCCAACAGGGGGATACTGTATATACTGTATATAGTTTTCACTCAGGTCTGTAGATAGTTTTCACTCAGGTCCGCGGCACTTAGTTTAGGCGGGAACTCTGGGCTGTTGTGGTTACAATGTTGACAGCCGGCTGCCTATAAATACAGGCCGGCTGAGCTGTTCGCAGTCAGTTCTATTCCAGCTTATCTTAATAAAGAGCTACTTGAAGAAATCGCTGTGCCGGCTGCTATGTCAACCCACTATTTAACAAGGCGGTTGTCGCCGCGGCCACTAAAGCGCCACCCTTCTGCGTCCCTCCCCATCCCCTCCTCTTCCTCCTCCCGCAGGCCGCCTACTCAGCCGCTGCCGCCTCCAGCTTCCCCTGGCAGCGCGGCAGAAGTCTCGCAAGAGAGGGGCTGCCTGCTCACCCACCACCACCCATCTCCTCATGACACACCCCTGAGGGGGAAAAGGGAGAGACAGAGACGCGGCAGCTCGTGCGCACTCTCTCTCGAGCCGGAGGACCCCGAGCCGCTGCTTCCCTCCCAAGCTGGGCGAGCATGAAACCCGGGAAATTTAAGGGACATCAGTCCGGGACAGCAGCGGGAAACGGCACTGGGATAAGGGAGTTTCCCGCCAAATAAGGGACGGTTGACAGCTATGCTCTCTCTCTTCTCCCAGTGGTGGCATGCAGTGATCTAGGTCAGTGTTTCCCAACCTTTTTTGGGCAAAGGCACACTTGTTCGATGAAAAAAATCTCGAGGCACACCACCATTACAGCCCCGTGACGTCAGCGCGCAGCGTCACGCCGGGAGGGACGCACGAAAGTGTAAGTTTCAATTTTTCCCCTCCCCCTTGCCGGGGAACCTCCAAGCTTTGGGGGTGGGGGGGAGGAGGCAGCAAAGCGAGGCAGGAAGGAGAGCGCGGCTTGGCTGGGTGAGCTTTGGCAGGGGTAGGGAATGAGAGCCGCGAGGCGGGCGCTGCGGACGGAGGCGCTGCCCGCCGAGCTCGCAGGCAGCCAGGCAGGCAGACGGCGAGAGCCCCGCGCTGGGCGGCCTCTCCTCGCCGCCGCCGCCCCGCCTCTCGCCGCCCGACTCGCCCGCCTCCCTCCAGGCAACATCTCGCGGCACACCAGGCAACATCTCGCGGCACACTAGTGTGCCGCGGAACAGTGGTTGGGAAACACTGGCCCCAAAGACTCTGGGAGCTATAGTTGGAAAAGGGTGCCAAGAGTTGTTAGGGAGCCCCGTTCCCTGCCAAGAAGGGAACCCTACCTCTACCCCTACCCCCACCCCCACCCCTACCCCTGATGCTAACCCTAACCCTAACGCTAACCCTTAAGCCTTAACTAGAACTACAATTGCCAGAGTTCCCTGGCAAGAAGGGAACCCTCACACCTGCCCCCTAACTACAGCTACAATTCCCAGAGTTCCTGGCAAAAACGGAACCCTAACCCTAACCCTGCCCCCTAACTAGAGCTACAATTCCCAGAGTTCCCTGGCAAGAAGGGAACACTAACCCTGCCCCCTAACTACAGCTACAATTCCCAGAGTTCCCTGGCAAAAAGGGAACCCTACCCCCACCCCCACCCCTACCCTACCCCTAATCCTAATACTTAACCACCGTAACAAGTCTCCGTCCCCTTAACCACCTACAGTTCCCAGAATCCCTGAGGGGAAGCCATGCCTGTTTAAAGTGACTTCATAGCAGTTCAGTGGTGCACCTAATGTGGCCTAATGTTCCCTCCCTCATTTTTGTTTCTCTCCCCACTGCCCCATCACTTGCAATGCAGCAGATGTCCGCCTGCAGTCTCCCTTCAAAGCTCCTTCTCTCAAGTATGGCCACAGCCTTGTCCATTCCATTTCTATTTCCTGTTTGCGAGAGATCTGAATTGGGAAATCCTTTCGATTCTTCATTAATAAGAGGCAGTGGGGTGAGGGAGGCCACGGCCCCATCCACACCATTTAATTCGCTATGAAGTTGCTTTAAACACTCATGGCTTAAACACCCCCAAAGACTCTGGGAGCTATAGTTGGAAAAGGGTGCCAAGAGTTGTTAGGGGGGCCCGTTCCCTGCCAAGAAGGGAACCCTACCTCTATCCCTACCCCCACCCCTATCCCTGACGCTAACTCTAAACCTAACGCTAACCCTTAAGCCTTAACTAGAGCTACATTTCCCAGAGTTCCCTGGCAAAAAGGGAGCCCTAACCCTGCCCCCTAACTACAGCTACAATTCCCAGAGTTCCCTGGCAAAAAGGGAACCCTAACCCTGCCCCCTAACTAGAGCTACAATTCCCAGAGTTCCCTGCCAAGGGAACCCCAACCCTACCCCTGCCCCTGACGCTAACCCTAACTCTAACCCTTAACTAGAGCTACAATTCCCAGAGTTCCCTGGCATGAAGGGAACCCCTGGGAGAAGTTATTTCTCCATTAACTGAATGTTACTCAGAGCTTTCATATGCTTGATGGTACCTTTGTGAGTAGGTCCTTCCTTCCTTCCTTCCTTCCTTCCTTCTATCTCTCTTGCTCTCTCTTCCTCTGTGTGTGCATATGAGAGAGAGAGAGAGTGCACAGATGGAAGTATTTCAGAGGGAGGGGGTATTGTTTGAAGTTTCTTGATTATTTCACTCAACCGAATGACCACATTTGCCTCTCTTTTAACTGCAGCTCCTGATATTATTTTGGTTTTTAACCAGGGCCACAATCCCTTTCAGGCAATCTTCAAACAGCCACCAAACAAACAAACAAACAAACAAATTTGTGTATCTGTATTCATCTGTAGTTCTCAGGGTGGTTCTTAGCATATAAATAAGAGATAAAAACACAAAATAAATGCCTGTACAGTAGTGGGTGGGGCCGAGGCAAAAGGGGGTGGAACTACTAACATAGATCTTAATGTGTATTGGAGGCTAATTTCTGCACATGCTTCTCTGTCCTCCATCCAGACAAGTAAGAGGCCTAAATCAGACTTCCAGGACACCTTTCAGTCAGGCAAACATACTCAGGAACATATATTCCTTTAATAATGGAATCGCTCCCACAGAACTTACAAGTGCACCTCCACAAATTTGCTTTAGGTACAGTAAGGGGGTGATTTTAGTAACATTTTTAACATACTGTGGAGGAGTCATATGTAGTGGCTGCATTGAAATGAGCACTATTGTGCGCATGCCCAACTTGTGGGCTTCCCATCGGCATCTAGGTGGCCGTTGTTGAAACAGAACACTGAACCAGATCGGTCTCTAGTCTGACCAGGCAGGGATCTTTTCTTATGTTTTGTAAATCTTCCTATTATTGCTGTCAAAATGTAACCAACAATGCGCAACCCTGTTATGGAGAAGCATCATTTGAACTCTTTGGGCATCTTTTCTTCATGAGAATAGGGAAACTGTTGTTGGAACTCACTCTAAAGTGTGCATTATGTCAGTGTAAAGCAGCCTAACTGGCTTCAGTGCCAGCCCATTGCCTTACTTTGAGCCATGTCTTACCAACAATCTCTTTCCAGTAATTGTGCTTGTCCCCATAAAGTCAAAGAATTCAAGAGAAGCAGAGAAGGGGGTGCTGGATACTGACCCCCCCCCTTGCTGCTTCTGTTGGAAAAGGGGTGTGGTTTAAACAGCCTGGTCACCACGCCCCTTCCCATTGTCCCTGCTCCTTTCCCTGCAAGGGTTCAGGTGAGTGCAAAACGCCTTGGGGTGCAGCAAGCTTTGGGGAGGGGCTGGGGGAGCATGCAATGCTAGGGATGTAATTCCTAGGGAAAGAAAGTGGCCATGCGTTCAGTTATGGAAAACTTAATAAATATTTCATACAAAAATAAATAAATAAAATAAATACTCAATGACCTGCCTTTCAAGTAAGTGGAAATGAAGCAGCTGGTTGCCATGGTGAAATTATGATGACACTGTTACTCTGTAGTGGCAGTGCTGAAGTCCTAAGTCAGATTCAAGGGGGGGGGGATTTCCCCCCAAGGCCAAGCCTACCAGCTAACAGTGACCTTAAGTTTTCCAGTAAAACATGAAATGGTGCACACGCTACATCTTGTTTGTGCGCTTATCAGGCATGTCCAAGGTCCATTTGGGGGGCCTAATCCAGTCCACCGGTCAGTTTAATCCGGCCCCTGTGGCAGTTTATTTCCTGGGGTAAAATCCTAAAAAAACAAACCCTCAACAAATTCAACCCTAAAAAAAGATTAACAACTTGGGGTGGCTGTTTTGGCGGCCCTCACAGCCCTTCACTTCATCAAATCTGGCCCTCTTTGAAAAAAGATTGGACAGGGTTACAGTCAAAGAGTTCGAGAGAAGCAGAGAAGCGGGTGCTGGATGTCCAGAGTTTCATTCTCTCCCGTGCTGCAGAGTGTGTGTGACTACTGGATCACATACTCTGTGTGTTGACGTTGCATTCTTTGGAAGCGAGGGAACAGAAGGAACTGTGCGCCACTTCCGTCTTCTTTCTTCTGTGTTCTGTTGTTCTCTCTCGGACGGCCCACCCCCCATGGTGCTTCCGTTGGAAAAGGGGTGTGGTTTAAGCAGCCCGGTTGCCCCACCCTTTCCCATTGTGCCCTGTCCCTTTCCCTGCAAGGGTTCAGGTGAGTGCAAAATGCCTACCATAAACGCATGCAGAAAGACAAACGTATTTTGCCACCCTACTTCCCATGGTAATCACAACACTATACAACACAATACAATAAAAATACCTTTATTGGCATTTCAAGTTAAGACCTTCCAAAATGGCTTGAGATACAAAGTCTTCTTTCTGTTTCCTGTTTCCGAGAGATTTGAATTGGGAGATCCTTTCGATTCTTCATGAATAAGAGGCAGTGGGGTGAGGGAGGCCATGGCCACATCCACGCCATTTAAGGCGCTATGAAGCCGCTTTAAACACTCATGGCTTAAACAACCCCCAAAGACTCTGGGAGCTATAGTTGGAAAAGGGTGCCAAGAGTTGTTAGGGAGCCCCGTTCCCTGCCAAGGAGGGAACCCTACCTCTACCCCCACCCCCACCCCTGATGCTAACCCTAACCCTAACGCTAACCCTTAAGCCTTAACTAGAACTACAATTGCCAGAGTTCCCTGGCAAGAAGGGAACCCTCACACCTGCCCCCTAACTACAGCTACAATTCCCAGAGTTCCTGGCAAAAAGGGAACCCTAACCCTAACCCTGCCCCCTAACTAGAGCTACAATTCCCAGAGTTCCCTGGCAAGAAGGGAACACTAACCCTGCCCCCTAACTACAGCTACAATTCCCAGAGTTCCCTGGCAAAAAGGGAACCCTAACCCTGCCCCCTAACTAGAGCTACAATTCCCAGAGTTCCCTGGCAAGAAGGGAACCCTACCCCTACCCCCAAACCTACCCTACCCCTAATCCTAATCCTAATACTTAACCACCGTAACAAGTCTCCGTCCCCTTAACCACCTACAGTTCCCAGAATCCCTGAGGGGAAGCCATGCCTGTTTAAAGTGACTTCATAGCAGTTCAGTGGTGCACCAAATGTCGCCGCCGCCGCCCCGCCTCTCGCCGCCCGACTCGCCCGCCTCCCTCCAGGCAACATCTCGCGGCACACCAGGCAACATCTCGCGGCACACTAGTGTGCCGCGGAACAGTGGTTGGGAAACACTGGCCCCAAAGACTCTGGGAGCTATAGTTGGAAAAGGGTGCCAAGAGTTGTTAGGGAGCCCCGTTCCCTGCCAAGAAGGGAACCCTACCTCTACCCCTACCCCCACCCCCACCCCTACCCCTGATGCTAACCCTAACCCTAACGCTAACCCTTAAGCCTTAACTAGAACTACAATTGCCAGAGTTCCCTGGCAAGAAGGGAACCCTCACACCTGCCCCCTAACTACAGCTACAATTCCCAGAGTTCCTGGCAAAAACGGAACCCTAACCCTAACCCTGCCCCCTAACTAGAGCTACAATTCCCAGAGTTCCCTGGCAAGAAGGGAACACTAACCCTGCCCCCTAACTACAGCTACAATTCCCAGAGTTCCCTGGCAAAAAGGGAACCCTACCCCCACCCCCACCCCTACCCTACCCCTAATCCTAATACTTAACCACCGTAACAAGTCTCCGTCCCCTTAACCACCTACAGTTCCCAGAATCCCTGAGGGGAAGCCATGCCTGTTTAAAGTGACTTCATAGCAGTTCAGTGGTGCACCTAATGTGGCCTAATGTTCCCTCCCTCATTTTTGTTTCTCTCCCCACTGCCCCATCACTTGCAATGCAGCAGATGTCCGCCTGCAGTCTCCCTTCAAAGCTCCTTCTCTCAAGTATGGCCACAGCCTTGTCCATTCCATTTCTATTTCCTGTTTGCGAGAGATCTGAATTGGGAAATCCTTTCGATTCTTCATTAATAAGAGGCAGTGGGGTGAGGGAGGCCACGGCCCCATCCACACCATTTAATTCGCTATGAAGTTGCTTTAAACACTCATGGCTTAAACACCCCCAAAGACTCTGGGAGCTATAGTTGGAAAAGGGTGCCAAGAGTTGTTAGGGGGGCCCGTTCCCTGCCAAGAAGGGAACCCTACCTCTATCCCTACCCCCACCCCTATCCCTGACGCTAACTCTAAACCTAACGCTAACCCTTAAGCCTTAACTAGAGCTACATTTCCCAGAGTTCCCTGGCAAAAAGGGAGCCCTAACCCTGCCCCCTAACTACAGCTACAATTCCCAGAGTTCCCTGGCAAAAAGGGAACCCTAACCCTGCCCCCTAACTAGAGCTACAATTCCCAGAGTTCCCTGCCAAGGGAACCCCAACCCTACCCCTGCCCCTGACGCTAACCCTAACTCTAACCCTTAACTAGAGCTACAATTCCCAGAGTTCCCTGGCATGAAGGGAACCCCTGGGAGAAGTTATTTCTCCATTAACTGAATGTTACTCAGAGCTTTCATATGCTTGATGGTACCTTTGTGAGTAGGTCCTTCCTTCCTTCCTTCCTTCCTTCCTTCTATCTCTCTTGCTCTCTCTTCCTCTGTGTGTGCATATGAGAGAGAGAGAGAGTGCACAGATGGAAGTATTTCAGAGGGAGGGGGTATTGTTTGAAGTTTCTTGATTATTTCACTCAACCGAATGACCACATTTGCCTCTCTTTTAACTGCAGCTCCTGATATTATTTTGGTTTTTAACCAGGGCCACAATCCCTTTCAGGCAATCTTCAAACAGCCACCAAACAAACAAACAAACAAACAAATTTGTGTATCTGTATTCATCTGTAGTTCTCAGGGTGGTTCTTAGCATATAAATAAGAGATAAAAACACAAAATAAATGCCTGTACAGTAGTGGGTGGGGCCGAGGCAAAAGGGGGTGGAACTACTAACATAGATCTTAATGTGTATTGGAGGCTAATTTCTGCACATGCTTCTCTGTCCTCCATCCAGACAAGTAAGAGGCCTAAATCAGACTTCCAGGACACCTTTCAGTCAGGCAAACATACTCAGGAGCATATATTCCTTTAATAATGGAATCGCTCCCACAGAACTTACAAGTGTACCTCTACAAATTTGCTTTAGGTACAGTAAGGGGGTGATTTTAGTAACATTTTTAACATACTGTGGAGGAGTCATATGTAGTGGCTGCATTGAAATGAGCACTATTGTGCGCATGCCCAACTTGTGGGCTTCCCATCGGCATCTAGGTGGCCGTTGTTGAAACAGAACACTGAACCAGATCGGTCTCTAGTCTGACCAGGCAGGGATCTTTTCTTATGTTTTGTAAATCTTCCTATTATTGCTGTCAAAATGTAACCAACAATGCGCAACCCTGTTATGGAGAAGCATCATTTGAACTCTTTGGGCATCTTTCCTTCATGAGAATAGGGAAACTGTTGTTGGAACTCACTCTAAAGTGTGCATTATGTCAGTGTAAAGCAGCCTAACTGGCTTCAGTGCCAGCCCATTGCCTTACTTTGAGCCATGTCTTACCAACAATCTCTTTCCAGTAATTGTGCTTGTCCCCATAAAGTCAAAGAATTCAAGAGAAGCAGAGAAGGGGGTGCTGGATACTGACCCCCCCCCTTGCTGCTTCTGTTGGAAAAGGGGTGTGGTTTAAACAGCCTGGTCACCACGCCCCTTCCCATTGTCCCTGCTCCTTTCCCTGCAAGGGTTCAGGTGAGTGCAAAACGCCTTGGGGTGCAGCAAGCTTTGGGGAGGGGCTGGGGGAGCATGCAATGCTAGGGATGTAATTCCTAGGGAAAGAAAGTGGCCATGCGTTCAGTTATGGAAAACTTAATAAATATTTCATACAAAAATAAATAAATAAAATAAATACTCAATGACCTGCCTTTCAAGTAAGTGGAAATGAAGCAGCTGGTTGCCATGGTGAAATTATGATGACACTGTTACTCTGTAGTGGCAGTGCTGAAGTCCTAAGTCAGATTCAAGGGGGGGGGGATTTCCCCCCAAGGCCAAGCCTACCAGCTAACAGTGACCTTAAGTTTTCCATTAAAACATGAAATGGTGTACACGCTACATCTTGTTTGTGCGCTTATCAGGCATGTCCAAGGTCCATTTGGGGGGCCTAATCCAGTCCACCGGTCAGTTTAATCCGGCCCCTGTGGCAGTTTATTTCCTGGGGTAAAATCCTAAAAAAACAAACCCTCAACAAATTCAACCCTAAAAAAAGATTAACAACTTGGGGTGGCTGTTTTGGCGGCCCTCACAGCCCTTCACTTCATCAAATCTGGCCCTCTTTGAAAAAAGATTGGACAGGGTTACAGTCAAAGAGTTCGAGAGAAGCAGAGAAGCGGGTGCTGGATGTCCAGAGTTTCATTCTCTCCCGTGCTGCAGAGTGTGTGTGACTACTGGATCACATGCTCTGTGTGTTGACGTTCCATTCTTTGGAAGCGAGGGAACAGAAGGAACTGTGCGCCACTTCCGTCTTCTTTCTTCTGTGTTCTGTTGTTCTCTCTCGGACGGCCCACCCCCCATGGTGCTTCCGTTGGAAAAGGGGTGTGGTTTAAGCAGCCCGGTTGCCCCACCCTTTCCCATTGTGCCCTGTCCCTTTCCCTGCAAGGGTTCAGGTGAGTGCAAAATGCCTACCATAAACGCATGCAGAAAGACAAACGTATTTTGCCACCCTACTTCCCATGGTAATCACAACACTATACAACACAATACAATAAAAATACCTTTATTGGCATTTCAAGTTAAGACCTTCCAAAATGGCTTGAGATACAAAGTCTTCTTTCTGTTTCCTGTTTCCGAGAGATTTGAATTGGGAGATCCTTTCGATTCTTCATGAATAAGAGGCAGTGGGGTGAGGGAGGCCATGGCCACATCCACGCCATTTAAGGCGCTATGAAGCCGCTTTAAACACTCATGGCTTAAACAACCCCCAAAGACTCTGGGAGCTATAGTTGGAAAAGGGTGCCAAGAGTTGTTAGGGAGCCCCGTTCCCTGCCAAGGAGGGAACCCTACCTCTACCCCCACCCCCACCCCTGATGCTAACCCTAACCCTAACGCAAACCCTTAAGCCTTAACTAGAACTACAATTGCCAGAGTTCCCTGGCAAGAAGGGAACCCTCACACCTGCCCCCTAACTACAGCTACAATTCCCAGAGTTCCTGGCAAAAAGGGAACCCTAACCCTAACCCTGCCCCCTAACTAGAGCTACAATTCCCAGAGTTCCCTGGCAAGAAGGGAACACTAACCCTGCCCCCTAACTACAGCTACAATTCCCAGAGTTCCCTGGCAAAAAGGGAACCCTAACCCTGCCCCCTAACTAGAGCTACAATTCCCAGAGTTCCCTGGCAAGAAGGGAACCCTACCCCTACCCCCAAACCTACCCTACCCCTAATCCTAATCCTAATACTTAACCACCGTAACAAGTCTCCGTCCCCTTAACCACCTACAGTTCCCAGAATCCCTGAGGGGAAGCCATGCCTGTTTAAAGTGACTTCATAGCAGTTCAGTGGTGCACCAAATGTCGCCGCCGCCGCCCCGCCTCTCGCCGCCCGACTCGCCCGCCTCCCTCCAGGCAACATCTCGCGGCACACCAGGCAACATCTCGCGGCACACTAGTGTGCCGCGGAACAGTGGTTGGGAAACACTGGCCCCAAAGACTCTGGGAGCTATAGTTGGAAAAGGGTGCCAAGAGTTGTTAGGGAGCCCCGTTCCCTGCCAAGAAGGGAACCCTACCTCTACCCCTACCCCCACCCCCACCCCTACCCCTGATGCTAACCCTAACCCTAACGCTAACCCTTAAGCCTTAACTAGAACTACAATTGCCAGAGTTCCCTGGCAAGAAGGGAACCCTCACACCTGCCCCCTAACTACAGCTACAATTCCCAGAGTTCCTGGCAAAAACGGAACCCTAACCCTAACCCTGCCCCCTAACTAGAGCTACAATTCCCAGAGTTCCCTGGCAAGAAGGGAACACTAACCCTGCCCCCTAACTACAGCTACAATTCCCAGAGTTCCCTGGCAAAAAGGGAACCCTACCCCCACCCCCACCCCTACCCTACCCCTAATCCTAATACTTAACCACCGTAACAAGTCTCCGTCCCCTTAACCACCTACAGTTCCCAGAATCCCTGAGGGGAAGCCATGCCTGTTTAAAGTGACTTCATAGCAGTTCAGTGGTGCACCTAATGTGGCCTAATGTTCCCTCCCTCATTTTTGTTTCTCTCCCCACTGCCCCATCACTTGCAATGCAGCAGATGTCCGCCTGCAGTCTCCCTTCAAAGCTCCTTCTCTCAAGTATGGCCACAGCCTTGTCCATTCCATTTCTATTTCCTGTTTGCGAGAGATCTGAATTGGGAAATCCTTTCGATTCTTCATTAATAAGAGGCAGTGGGGTGAGGGAGGCCACGGCCCCATCCACACCATTTAATTCGCTATGAAGTTGCTTTAAACACTCATGGCTTAAACACCCCCAAAGACTCTGGGAGCTATAGTTGGAAAAGGGTGCCAAGAGTTGTTAGGGGGGCCCGTTCCCTGCCAAGAAGGGAACCCTACCTCTATCCCTACCCCCACCCCTATCCCTGACGCTAACTCTAAACCTAACGCTAACCCTTAAGCCTTAACTAGAGCTACATTTCCCAGAGTTCCCTGGCAAAAAGGGAGCCCTAACCCTGCCCCCTAACTACAGCTACAATTCCCAGAGTTCCCTGGCAAAAAGGGAACCCTAACCCTGCCCCCTAACTAGAGCTACAATTCCCAGAGTTCCCTGCCAAGGGAACCCCAACCCTACCCCTGCCCCTGACGCTAACCCTAACTCTAACCCTTAACTAGAGCTACAATTCCCAGAGTTCCCTGGCATGAAGGGAACCCCTGGGAGAAGTTATTTCTCCATTAACTGAATGTTACTCAGAGCTTTCATATGCTTGATGGTACCTTTGTGAGTAGGTCCTTCCTTCCTTCCTTCCTTCCTTCCTTCCTTCCTTCCTTCCTTCCTTCCTTCCTTCCTTCCTTCCTTCCTTCCTTCCTTCCTTCCTTCTATCTCTCTTGCTCTCTCTTCCTCTGTGTGTGCATATGAGAGAGAGAGAGAGTGCACAGATGGAAGTATTTCAGAGGGAGGGGGTATTGTTTGAAGTTTCTTGATTATTTCACTCAACCGAATGACCACATTTGCCTCTCTTTTAACTGCAGCTCCTGATATTATTTTGGTTTTTAACCAGGGCCACAATCCCTTTCAGGCAATCTTCAAACAGCCACCAAACAAACAAACAAACAAACAAATTTGTGTATCTGTATTCATCTGTAGTTCTCAGGGTGGTTCTTAGCATATAAATAAGAGATAAAAACACAAAATAAATGCCTGTACAGTAGTGGGTGGGGCCGAGGCAAAAGGGGGTGGAACTACTAACATAGATCTTAATGTGTATTGGAGGCTAATTTCTGCACATGCTTCTCTGTCCTCCATCCAGACAAGTAAGAGGCCTAAATCAGACTTCCAGGACACCTTTCAGTCAGGCAAACATACTCAGGAACATATATTCCTTTAATAATGGAATCGCTCCCACAGAACTTACAAGTGCACCTCCACAAATTTGCTTTAGGTACAGTAAGGGGGTGATTTTAGTAACATTTTTAACATACTGTGGAGGAGTCATATGTAGTGGCTGCATTGAAATGAGCACTATTGTGCGCATGCCCAACTTGTGGGCTTCCCATCGGCATCTAGGTGGCCGTTGTTGAAACAGAACACTGAACCAGATCGGTCTCTAGTCTGACCAGGCAGGGATCTTTTCTTATGTTTTGTAAATCTTCCTATTATTGCTGTCAAAATGTAACCAACAATGCGCAACCCTGTTATGGAGAAGCATCATTTGAACTCTTTGGGCATCTTTCCTTCATGAGAATAGGGAAACTGTTGTTGGAACTCACTCTAAAGTGTGCATTATGTCAGTGTAAAGCAGCCTAACTGGCTTCAGTGCCAGCCCATTGCCTTACTTTGAGCCATGTCTTACCAACAATCTCTTTCCAGTAATTGTGCTTGTCCCCATAAAGTCAAAGAATTCAAGAGAAGCAGAGAAGGGGGTGCTGGATACTGACCCCCCCCCCTTGCTGCTTCTGTTGGAAAAGGGGTGTGGTTTAAACAGCCTGGTCACCACGCCCCTTCCCATTGTCCCTGCTCCTTTCCCTGCAAGGGTTCAGGTGAGTGCAAAACGCCTTGGGGTGCAGCAAGCTTTGGGGAGGGGCTGGGGGAGCATGCAATGCTAGGGATGTAATTCCTAGGGAAAGAAAGTGGCCATGCGTTCAGTTATGGAAAACTTAATAAATATTTCATACAAAAATAAATAAATAAAATAAATACTCAATGACCTGCCTTTCAAGTAAGTGGAAATGAAGCAGCTGGTTGCCATGGTGAAATTATGATGACACTGTTACTCTGTAGTGGCAGTGCTGAAGTCCTAAGTCAGATTCAAGGGGGGGGGGGATTTCCCCCAAGGCCAAGCCTACCAGCTAACAGTGACCTTAAGTTTTCCAGTAAAACATGAAATGGTGCACACGCTACATCTTGTTTGTGCGCTTATCAGGCATGTCCAAGGTCCATTTGGGGGGCCTAATCCAGCCCACCGGTCAGTTTAATCCGGCCCCTGTGGCAGTTTATTTCCTGGGGTAAAACCCTAAAAAAGGGGCTGTTTTGGCGGCCCTCACGGCCCTTCACTTCATCAAATCTGGCCCTCTTTGAAAAAAGATTGGACAGGGTTACAGTCAAAGAGTTCGAGAGAAGCAGAGAAGCGGGTGCTGGATGTCCGGAGCTTCATTCTCTCCCGTGCTGCAGAGTGTGTGTGACTACTGGATCACATGCTCTGTGTGTTGACGTTCCATTCTTTGGAAGCGAGGGAACAGAAGGAACTGTGCGCCACTTCCGTCTTCTTTCTTCTGTGTTCTGTTGTTCTCTCTCGGACGGCCCACCCCCCATGGTGCTTCCATTGGAAAAGGGGTGTGGTTTAAGCAGCCCGGTTGCCCCACCCTTTCCCATTGTGCCCTGTCCCTTTCCCTGCAAGGGTTCAGGTGAGTGCAAAATGCCTACCATAAACGCATGCAGAAAGACAAACGTATTTTGCCACCCTACTTCCCATGGTAATCACAACACTATACAACACAATACAATAAAAATACCTTTATTGGCATTTCAAGTTAAGACCTTCCAAAATGGCTTGAGATACAAAGTCTTCTTTCTGTTTCCTGTTTCCGAGAGATTTGAATTGGGAGATCCTTTCGATTCTTCATGAATAAGAGGCAGTGGGGTGAGGGAGGCCATGGCCACATCCACGCCATTTAAGGCGCTATGAAGCCGCTTTAAACACTCATGGCTTAAACAACCCCCAAAGACTCTGGGAGCTATAGTTGGAAAAGGGTGCCAAGAGTTGTTAGGGAGCCCCGTTCCCTGCCAAGGAGGGAACCCTACCTCTACCCCTACCCCCACCCCCACCCCCACCCCTGATGCTAACCCTAACCCTAACGCTAACCCTTAAGCCTTAACTAGAACTACAATTGCCAGAGTTCCCTGGCAAGAAGGGAACCCTCACACCTGCCCCCTAACTACAGCTACAATTCCCAGAGTTCCTGGCAAAAAGGGAACCCTAACCCTAACCCTGCCCCCTAACTAGAGCTACAATTCCCAGAGTTCCCTGGCAAGAAGGGAACACTAACCCTGCCCCCTAACTACAGCTACAATTCCCAGAGTTCCCTGGCAAAAAGGGAACCCTAACCCTGCCCCCTAACTAGAGCTACAATTCCCAGAGTTCCCTGGCAAGAAGGGAACCCTACCCCTACCCCCAAACCTACCCTACCCCTAATCCTAATCCTAATACTTAACCACCGTAACAAGTCTCCGTCCCCTTAACCACCTACAGTTCCCAGAATCCCTGAGGGGAAGCCATGCCTGTTTAAAGTGACTTCATAGCAGTTCAGTGGTGCACCAAATGTGGCCTAATGTTCCCTCCCTCATTTTTGTCTCTCTCCCCACTGCCCCATCACTTGCAATGCAGCAGATGTCCGCCTGCAGTCTCCCTTCAAAGCTCCTTCTCTCAAGTATGGCCACAGCCTTGTCCATTCCATTTCTGTTTCCTGTTTGCAAGAGATTTGAATTGGGAAATCCTTTCGATTCTTCATTAATAAGAGGCAGTGGGGTGAGGGAGGCCATGGCCACATCCACACCATTTAATGCGCTATGAAGCCGCTTTAAACACTCATGGCTTAAACAACCCCCAACGACTCTGGGAGCTATAGTTGGAAAAGGGTGCCAAGAGTTGTTAGGGGGCCCCGTTCCCTGCCAAGAAGGGAACCCTACCTCTACCCCTACCCTTACCCCCACCCCTACCCCTGACGCTAACCCTAACTCTAGCCCTAACGCTAACCCTTAAGCCTTAACTAGAGCTACAATTCCCAGAGTTCCCTGGCAAGAAGGGAACCCTCACACCTGCCCCCTAACTAGAGCTACAATTCCCAGAGTTCCCTGGCAAGAAGGGAACCCTAACCCTGCCTCCACCCCACCCTACCCCTAATCCTAATACTACTACTTAACCACCGTAACAAGTCTCCGTCCCCTTAACCACCTACAGTTCCCAGAATCCCTGAGGGGAAGCCATGCCTGTTTAAAGTGACTTCATAGCAGTTCAGTGGTGCACCTAATGTAGCCTAATGTTCCCTCCCTCATTTTCTTCTCTCTCCCCACTGCCCCATCACTTGCAATGCAGCAGATGTCCGCCTGCAGTCGCCTTTCAAAGCTCCTTCTCTCAAGTATGGCCACAGCCTTGTCCATTCCTCACTGACAGTATTTCACGTTCACTTCTCCGATGTAAATAGGGATGTCCTGTGGTTCTCTTGATGACTTTTAACACTGGACTTGGGGAAAACCTCACCGGCTCCAGACATCCCTGTAAGGCAAAGGCAAACAGGTGAGTGGGATGGCCAACACCCGACAGCGTCCCCCCAGATTCCTCCTCTGTTTGGCTGCCTGTTAAGAAACAAGGCTTCCAAACCAGTTTGCACCCATCTCAGCCAGCGTAGCCTCGCAACATCCACTAGCCTGAATGCAAATTCTTCTGACAACCATCCACCAGCTGCAACCTCATCAGGTCCATTGCCAGACATCAACCAGCTTCAGAGCTGAGTGTCAGTCACCTTCAAGTAGCGATCCCACCAGCAAGTAATCTTTGTACTTGCCTTCTCCTTGCTCCACAGCATCCCAACACCGGGCCATTGCCTCCTTCCGCTTGCCAGCTTGCCACCACGGGGCAGGAGACCACCAGGGCCACAGCATCCCAGCATCGGGCAATTGCCTCCTTCCGCTTGCCAGCTTGCCACCACGGGGCAGGAGACCACCAGGGCCACAGCATCCCAGCATCGGGCAATTGTCTCCTTCCGCTTGCCAGCTTGCCACCACGGGGCAGGAGACCACCAGGGCCACAGCATCCCAGCATCGGGCAATTGCCTCCTTCCGCTTGCCACCACGGGGCAGGAGACCACCAGGGCCACAGCATCCCAGCATCGGGCAATTGTCTCCTTCCGCTTGCCAGCTTGCCGCCACGGGACAGGAGACCATCTGGGCTGAGTGCCACCGAGCTGCCCATTTCTCTCTGGGGAGGGCAACTGCTGAGGCTTGCGCCTTGGCCCACATTTATACCCCCTCAGCAGCCAAATGCTTTTGTTACATCACAATCAACCCACGGACAATGGCAGCAGCTGGGGAGGCATCACCATCACTCCCTCAGCCCTCACAATGGTGAGCACACCTCACAAACACACACACACACACAAGTTGTGCCAATATCTGTGAACGCCACACTGGAAACCCAAGTGGGCAGGAGGGGGACATTTTTAGGCCCAGTGGTTGCATTTCCCTCCCCACAACACTAGTCAAATGCACAAATGAACAGAGCAATGAAAGCAAGCCTTATCTTTGCACAGGAAGCTGTTCAAGGAATGACATGCAGAGAGAAAGTTAGCATCTCAGGAAAAAAACACTTTTTCGTCAATCAATCATTCATTTATTGTATTTGACTAAAAGCCATTACAAATCCAGTTACAAAAGCACCAAACCCAATGACCCAAACTTATGTTGTCCCCTGCTCCTTTCCCTGCAAGGGTTCAGGTGAGTGCAAAACGCCTTGGGGTGCAGCAAGCTTTGGGGAGGGGCTGGGGGGAGGATGCAATGCTTGGGATGCAATTCCTAGGGAAAGAAAGTGGCCACGTGTTCAGTTATGGAAAACTTAATAAATATTTCATACAAAAATAAATAAATAAAATAAATACTCAATGACCTGCCTTTCAAGTAAGTGGAAATGAAGCAGCTGGTTGCCATGGTGAAATTATGATGACACTGTTACTCTGTAGTGGCAGTGCTGAAGTCCTAAGTCAGATTCAAGGGGGGGGGGATTTCCCCCCAAGGCCAAGCCTACCAGCTAGCAGTGACCTTAAGTTTTCCAGTAAAACATGAAATGGTGCACACGCTACATCTTGTTTGTGCGCTTATCAGGCATGTCCAAGGTCCATTTGGGGGGCCTAATCCAGCCCACCGGTCAGTTTAATCCGGCCCCTGTGGCAGTTTATTTCCTGGGGTAAAACCCTAAAAAAGGGGGCTGTTTTGGCGGCCCTCACGGCCCTTCACTTCATCAAATCTGGCCCTCTTTGAAAAAAGATTGGACAGGGTTACAGTCAAAGAGTTCGAGAGAAGCAGAGAAGCGGGTGCTGGATGTCCGGAGCTTCATTCTCTCCCGTGCTGCAGAGTGTGTGGGACTACTGGATCACATACTCTGGGTGTTGACGTTCCATTCTTTGGAAGCGAGGGAACAGAAGGAACTGTGCGCCACTTCCGTCTTCTTTCTTCTGTGTTCTGTTGTTCTCTCTCGGACGGCCCACCCCCCATGGTGCTTCCGTTGGAAAAGGGGTGTGGTTTAAGCAGCCCGGTTGCCCCACCCTTTCCCATTGTGCCCTGTCCCTTTCCCTGCAAGGGTTCAGGTGAGTGCAAAATGCCTACCATAAACGCATGCAGAAAGACAAACGTATTTTGCCACCCTACTTCCCATGGTAATCACAACACTATACAACACAATACAATAAAAATACCTTTATTGGCATTTCAAGTTAAGACCTTCCAAAATGGCTTGAGATACAAAGTCTTCTTTCTGTTTCCTGTTTCCGAGAGATTTGAATTGGGAGATCCTTTCGATTCTTCATGAATAAGAGGCAGTGGGGTGAGGGAGGCCATGGCCACATCCACACCATTTAAGGCGCTATGAAGCCGCTTTAAACACTCATGGCTTAAACAACCCCCAAAGACTCTGGGAGCTATAGTTGGAAAAGGGTGCCAAGAGTTGTTAGGGAGCCCCGTTCCCTGCCAAGGAGGGAACCCTACGTCTACCCCTACCCCCACCCCCACCCCTGATGCTAACCCTAACCCTAACGCTAACCCTTAAGCCTTAACTAGAACTACAATTGCCAGAGTTCCCTGGAAAGAAGGGAACCCTCACACCTGCCCCCTAACTACAGCTACAATTCCCAGAGTTCCTGGCAAAAAGGGAACCCTAACCCTGCCCCCTAACTAGAGCTACAATTCCCAGAGTTCCCTGGCAAGAAGGGAACCCTAACCCTACCCCTACCCCCACCCCCACCCCTACCCTACCCCTAATCCTAATCCTAATACTTAACCACCGTAACAAGTCTCCGTCCCCTTAACCACCTACAGTTCCCAGAATCCCTGAGGGGAAGCCATGCCTATTTAAAGTGACTTCATAGCAGTTCAGTGGTGCACCAAATGTGGCCTAATGTTCCCTCCCTCATTTTTTTCTCTCTCCCCACTGCCCCATCACTTGCAATGCAGCAGATGTCCGCCTGCAGTCTCCCTTCAAAGCTCCTTCTCTCAAGTATGGCCACAGCCTTGTCCATTCCATTTCTGTTTCCTGTTTGCAAGAGATTTGAATTGGGAAATCCTTTCGATTCTTCATTAATAAGAGGCAGTGGGGTGAGGGAGGCCATGGCCACATCCACACCATTTAAGGCGCTATGAAGCCGCTTTAAACACTCATGGCTTAAAGAACCCCCAAAGACTCTGGAAGCTATAGTTGGAAAAGGGTGCCAAGAGTTGTTAGGGGGCCCCGTTCCCTGCCAAGAAGGGAACCCTACCTCTACCCCTACCCTTACCCCCACCCCTACCCCTGACGCTAACCCTAACTCTAGCCCTAACGCTAACCCTTAAGCCTTAACTAGAGCTACAATTCCCAGAGTTCCCTGGCAAGAAGGGAACCCTAACCCTGCCGCCTAACTACAGCTACGATTCCCAGAGTTCCCTGCCAAGGGAACCCCAACCCTACCCCTGCCCATTACGCTAACCCTAACTCTAACCCTTAACTAGAGCTACAATTCCCAGAGTTCCCTGGCATTAAGGGAACCCTACCCCGACCCCCACCCCTACCCTACCCCTAATCCTAATCCTAATACTTAATCACTGTAACAAGTCTCCGTCCCCTTAACCACCTACAGTTCCCAGAATCCCTGAGGGGAAGCCATGCCTGTTTAAAGTGACTTCATAGCAGTTCAGTGGTGCACCTAATGTGGCCTAATGTTCCCTCCCTCATTTTCTTCTCTCTCCCCACTGCCCCATCACTTGCAATGCAGCAGATGTCCGCCTGCAGTCGCCTTTCAAAGCTCCTTCTCTCAAGTATGGCCACAGCCTTGTCCATTCCTCACTGACAGTATTTCACGTTCACTTCTCCGATGTAAATAGGGATGTCCTGTGGTTCTCTTGATGACTTTTAAGACTGGACTTGGGGAAAACCTCACCGGCTCCAGACATCCCTGTAAGGCAAAGGCAAACAGGTGAGTGGGATGGCCAACACCCGACAGCGTCCCCCCAGATTCCTCCTCTGTTTGGCTGCCTTTTAAGAAACAAGGCTTCCAAACCAGTTTGCACCCATCTCAGCCAGCGTAGCCTCGCAACATCCACTAGCCTGAATGCAAATTCTTCTGACAACCATCCACCAGCTGCAACCTCATCAGGTCCATTGCCAGACATCAACCAGCTTCAGAGCTGAGTGTCAGTCACCTTCAAGTAGCGATCCCACCAGCAAGTAATCTTTGTACTTGCCTTCTTCTTGCTCGACAGCATCCCAACACCGGGCCATTGCCTCCTTCCGCTTGCCAGCTTGCCACCACGGGGCAGGAGACCACCAGGGCCACAGCATCCCAGCACCGGGCAATTGTCTCCTTCCGCTTGCCAGCTTGCCACCACGGGGCAGGAGACCACCAGGGCCACAGCATCCCAGCACCGGGCAATTGCCTCCTTCCGCTTGCCAGCTTGCCGCCACGGGGCAGGAGACCACCAGGGCCACAGCATCCCAGCATCGGGCAATTGTCTCCTTCCGCTTGCCAGCTTGCCGCCACGGGACAGGAGACCATCTGGGCTGAGTGCCACCGAGCTGCCCACTTCTCTCTGGGGAGGGCAACTGCTGAGGCTTGCGCCTTGGCCCACATTTATACCCCCTCAGCAGCCAAATGCTTTTGTTACATCACAATCAACCCACGGACAATGGCAGCAGCTGGGGAGGCATCACCATCACTCCCTCAGCCCTCACAATGGTGAGCACACCTCACAAACACACACACACAAGTTGTGCCAATATCTGTGAACGCCACACTGGAAACCCAAGTGGGCAGGAGGGGGACATTTTTAGGCCCAGTGGTTGCATTTCCCTCCCCACAACACTAGTCAAATGCACAAATGAACAGAGCAATGAAAGCAAGCCTTATCTTTGCACAGGAAGCTGTTCAAGGAATGACATGCAGAGAGAAAGTTAGCATCTCAGGAAAAAAACACTTTTTCGTCAATCAATCATTCATTTATTGTATTTGACTAAAAGCCATTACAAATCCAGTTACAAAAGCACCAAACCCAATGACCCAAACTTATGTTGTCCCCTGCTCCTTTCCCTGCAAGGGTTCAGGTGAGTGCAAAACGCCTTGGGGTGCAGCAAGCTTTGGGGAGGGGCTGGGGGGAGGATGCAATGCTAGGGATGCAATTCCTAGGGAAAGAAAGTGGCCACGCGTTCAGTTATGGAAAACTTAATAAATATTTCATACAAAAATAAATAAATAAAATAAATACTCAATGACCTGCCTTTCAAGTGGAAATGAAGCAGCTGGTTGCCATGGTGAAATTATGATGACACTGTTACTCTGTAGTGGCAGTGCTGAAGTCCTAAGTCAGATTCAAGGGGGGGGGGATTTCCCCCCAAGGCCAAGCCTACCAGCTAGCAGTGACCTTAAGTTTTCCAGTAAAACATGAAATGGTGCACACGCTACATCTTGTTTGTGCGCTTATCAGGCATCTCCAAGGTCCATTTGGGGGGCCTAATCCAGCCCACCGGTCAGTTTAATCTGGCCCCTGGGGCAGTTTATTTCCTGGGGTAAAACCCTAAAAAAGGGGCTGTTTTGGCGGCCCTCACGGCCCTTCACTTCATCAAATCTGGCCCTCTTTGAAAAAAGATTGGACAGGGTTACAGTCAAAGAGTTCGAGAGAAGCAGAGAAGCGGGTGCTGGATGTCCGGAGCTTCATTCTCTCCCGTGCTGCAGAGTGTGTGGGACTACCTTATCACATACTCTGTGTGTTGACGTTCCATTCTTTGGAAGCGAGGGAACAGAAGGAACTGTGCGCCACTTCCGTCTTCTTTCTTCTGTGTTCTGTTGTTCTCTCTCGGACGGCCCACCCCCCATGGTGCTTCCGTTGGAAAAGGGGTGTGGTTTAAGCAGCCCGGTTGCCCCACCCTTTCCCATTGTGCCCTGTCCCTTTCCCTGCAAGGGTTCAGGTGAGTGCAAAATGCCTACCATAAACGCATGCAGATTTTACCACCCTACTTCCCATGGTAATCACAACACTATACAACACAATACAATAAAAATACCTTTATTGGCATTTCAAGTTAAGACCTTCCAAAATGGCTTGAGATACAAAGTCTTCTTTCTGTTTCCTGTTTCCGAGAGATTTGAATTGGGAGATCCTTTCGATTCTTCATGAATAAGAGGCAGTGGGGTGAGGGAGGCCATGGCCACATCCACACCATTTAAGGCGCTATGAAGCCGCTTTAAACACTCATGGCTTAAACAACCCCCAAAGACTCTGGGAGCTATAGTTGGAAAAGGGTGCCAAGAGTTGTTAGGGAGCCCCGTTCCCTGCCAAGGAGGGAACCCTACGTCTACCCCTACCCCCACGCCCACCCACACCCCTGATGCTAACCCTAACCCTAACGCTAACCCTTAAGCCTTAACTAGAACTACAATTGCCAGAGTTCCCTGGAAAGAAGGGAACCCTCACACCTGCCCCCTAACTACAGCTACAATTCCCAGAGTTCCTGGCAAAAAGGGAACCCTAACCCTGCCCCCTAACTAGAGCTACAATTCCCAGAGTTCCCTGGCAAGAAGGGAACCCTACCCCTACCCCCACACCTACCCTACCCCTAATCCTAATCCTAATACTTAACCACCGTAACAAGTCTCCGTCCCCTTAACCACCTACAGTTCCCAGAATCCCTGAGGGGAAGCCATGCCTGTTTAAAGTGACTTCATAGCAGTTCAGTGGTGCACCAAATGTGGCCTAATGTTCCCTCCCTCATTTTTGTCTCTCTCCCCACTGCCCCATCACTTGCAATGCAGCAGATGTCCGCCTGCAGTCTCCCTTCAAAGCTCCTTCTCTCAAGTATGGCCACAGCCTTGTCCATTCCATTTCTGTTTCCTGTTTGCAAGAGATTTGAATTGGGAAATCCTTTCGATTCTTCATTAATAAGAGGCAGTGGGGTGAGGGAGGCCATGGCCACATCCACACCATTTAATGCGCTATGAAGCTGCTTTAAACACTCATGGCTTAAACAACCCCCAACGACTCTGGGAGCTATAGTTGGAAAAGGGTGCCAAGAGTTGTTAGGGGGCCCCGTCCCCTGCCAAGAAGGGAACCCTACCTCTACCCCTACCCTTACCCCCACCCCTACCCCTGACGCTAACCCTAACTCTAGCCCTAACGCTAACCCTTAAGCCTTAACTAGAGCTACAATTCCCAGAGTTCCCTGGCAAGAAGGGAACCCTAACCCTGCCCCCTAACTACAGCTACGATTCCCAGAGTCCGCTGCCAAGGGAGCCCCAACCCTACCCCTGCCCCTGACGCTAACCCTAACTCTAACCGTTAACTAGAGCTACAATTCCCAGAGTTCCCTGGCATTAAGGGAACCCTACCCCTACCCCCACCCCTACCCTACCCCTAATCCTAATCCTAATACTTAATCACCGTAACAAGTCTCCGTCCCCTTAACCACCTACAGTTCCCAGAATCCCTGAGGGGAAGCCATGCCTGTTTAAAGTGACTTCATAGCGGTTCAGTGGTGCACCTAATGTAGCCTAATGTTCCCTCCCTCATTTTCTTCTCTCTCCCCACTGCCCCATCACTTGCAATGCAGCAGATGTCCGCCTGCAGTCGCCTTTCAAAGCTCCTTCTCTCAAGTATGGCCACAGCCTTGTCCATTCCTCACTGCCAGTATTTCACATTCACTTCTCCGATGTAAATAGGGATGTCCTGTGGTTCTCTTGATGACTTTTAAGACTGGACTTGGGGGAAACCTCACCGGCTCCAGACATCCCTGTAAGGCAAAGGCAAGCAGGTGAGTGGGATGGCCAACACCCGACAGCGTCCCCCCAGATTCCTCCTCTGTTTGGCTGCCTTTTAAGAAACAAGGCTTCCAAACCAGTTTGCACCCATCTCAGCCAGCGTAGCCTCGCAACATCCACTAGCCTGAATGCAAATTCTTCTGACCACCATCCACCAGCTGCAACCTCATCAGGTCCATTGCCAGACATCAACCAGCTTCAGAGCTGAGTGTCAGTCACCTTCAAGTAGCGATCCCACCAACAAGTAATCTTTGTACTTGCCTTCTCCTTGCTCCACAGCATCCCAACACCGGGCCATTGCCTCCTTCCGCTTGCCAGCTTGCCGCCACGGGGCAGGAGACCACCAGGGCCACAGCATCCCAGCACCGGGCAATTGTCTCCTTCCGCTTGCCAGCTTGCCGCCACGGGACAGGAGACCACCAGGGCCACAGCATCCCAGCATCGGGCAATTGTCTCCTTCCGCTTGCCAGCTTGCTGCCACGGGGCAGGAGACCATCTGGGCTGAGTGCCACCGAGCTGCCCATTTCTCTCTGGGGAGGGCAACTGCTGAGGCTTGCGCCTTGGCCCACATTTATACCCGCTCAGCAGCCAAATGCTTTTGTGACATCACAATCAACCCACGGACAATGGCAGCAGCTGGGGAGGCATCACCATCACTCCCTCGGCCCTCACAATGGTGAGCACAGCTCAGCAGACAAAACACACACACACACAAAGTTGTGCCAATATCTGTGAAGGCCACACTGGAAACCCAAGTGGGCAGGAGGGGGACATTTTTAGGCCCAGTGGTTGCATTTCCCTCCCCACAACACTAGTCAAATGCACAAATGAACAGAGCAATGAAAGCAAGCCTTATCTTTGCACAGGAAGCTGTTCAAGGAATGACATGCAGAGAGAAAGTTAGCATCTCAGGAAAAAAACACTTTTTCATCAATCAGACAATCAATCAATCATTTATTGTATTTGACTAAAACCCATTATAAAGCCAGTTACAAAAGCACCAAACCCAATGACCCAAACTATGGCTCCCAGATTCGGGGGGGGGGGCCAGGTGGATGCCATGTGAACTCAGCGATGTGTCAAGTGATGGCTATGTAGTACCTCCAGGTTCAGAGGTGGCATATTTCTGCATATCAGTTCCTGAGAATCAGGAGGGCTGTTGGGGTCAGATTCTGCTTGCAGTTTTTGCACAGGCATCTGTGAGAATGGGATGCTGAACTTGGGCCACTGGCCTGATCCAGGCAGCTTTCTTAGGTTACAAAGGAAGACTTCCAAGAGAATACTTTTAATGTAGCACTCCAAGAAATGCTGCAAGTTTCAGAAAGTCAAAGAATGCACTCCAAAATCAGAAATTTTGAAACCATTTCAGCACAGTCCCATTTTACTTTCCCCCTGCATCTTTTGCCCAGTAGAACCCCAGATCATGTTTTAATCTTTAATCAATAGTGTATCTTGCCTTCTGGGAGTGTGAATCGGATGTGCAAACTGCAAATGCAGCAAGAAAAGCTGCTGGGAGGCTTGGCTAGTTTTGGATAAGAGCAGCGAAGAAGTCTTTGCTTCCTGGGAGAAGTTATTTCTCCATTAACTGAATGTTACTCAGAGCTTTCATATGCTTGATGGTACCTTTCTGAGTAGGTCCTTCCTTCCTTCCTTCCTTCCTTCCTTCCTTCCTTCCTTCCTTCCTTCCTTCCTTCCTTCTATCTCTCTTGCTCTCTCTTCCTCTGTGTGTGCATATGAGAGAGAGAGAGAGTGCACAGATGGAAGTATTTCAGAGGGAGGGGGTATTGTTTGAAGTTTCTTGATTATTTCACTCAAGCGAATGACCACATTTGCCTCTCTTTTAACTGCAGCTCCTGATATTATTTTGGTTTTTAACCAGGGCCACAATCCCTTTCAGGCAATCTTCAAACAGCCACCAAACAAACAAACAAACAAACAAATTTGTGTATCTGTATTCATCTGTAGTTCTCAGGGTGGTTCTTAGCATATAAATAAGAGATAAAAACACAAAATAAATGCCTGTACAGTAGTGGGTGGGGCCGAGGCAAAAGGGGGTGGAACTACTAACATAGATCTTAATGTGTATTGGAGGCTAATTTCTGCACATGCTTCTCTGTCCTCCATCCAGACAAGTAAGAGGCCTAAATCAGACTTCCAGGACACCTTTCAGTCAGGCAAACATACTCAGGAGCATATATTCCTTTAATAATGGAATCGCTCCCACAGAACTTACAAGTGTACCTCTACAAATTTGCTTTAGGTACAGTAAGGGGGTGATTTTAGTAACAATTTTAACATACTGTGGAGGAGTCATATGTAGTGGCTGCATTGAAATGAGCACTATTGTGCGCATGCCCAACTTGTGGGCTTCCCATAGGCATCTAGGTGGCCGTTGTTGAAACAGAACACTGAACCAGATCGGTCTCTAGTCTGACCAGGCAGGGATCTTTTCTTATGTTTTGTAAATCTTCCTATTATTGCTGTCAAAATGTAACCAACAATGCGCAACCCTGTTATGGAGAAGCATCATTTGAACTCTTTGGGCATCTTTTCTTCATGAGAATAGGGAAACTGTTGTTGGAACTCACTCTAAAGTGTGCATTATGTCAGTGTAAAGCAGCCTAACTGGCTTCAATGCCAGCCCATTGCCTGACTTTGAGCCATGTCTTACCAACAATCTCTTTCCAGTAATTGTGCTTGTCCCCATAAAGTCAAAGAATTCAAGAGAAGCAGAGAAGGGGGTGCTGGATACTGACCCCCCTTGCCGCTTCTGTTGGAAAAGGGGTGTGGTTTAAACAGCCTGGTCACCATGCCCCTTCCCATTGTCCCTGCTCCTTTCCCTGCAAGGGTTCAGGTGAGTGCAAAACGCCTTGGGGTGCAGCAAGCTTTGGGGAGGGGCTGGGGGAGCATGCAATGCTAGGGATGTAATTCCTAGGGAAAGAAAGTGGCCACGCGTTCAGTTATGGAAAACTTAATAAATATTTCATACAAAAATAAATAAATAAAATAAATACTCAATGACCTGCCTTTCAAGTAAGTGGAAATGAAGCAGCTGGTTGCCATGGTGAAATTATGATGACACTGTTACTCTGTAGTGGCAGTGCTGAAGTCCTAAGTCAGATTCAAGGGGGGGGGGGATTTCCCCCCAAGGCCAAGCCTACCAGCTAACAGTGACCTTAAGTTTTCCAGTAAAACGTGAAATGGTGCACACGCTACATCTTGTTTGTGCGCTTATCAGGCATGTCCAAGGTCCATTTTAGGGGCCTAATCCAGCCCACCGGTCAGTTTAATCTGGCCCCTGTGGCAGTTTATTTCCTGGGGAAAAATCCTAAAAAAGGGGCTGCTTTGGCGGCCCTCACGGCCCTTCACTTCATCAAATCTGGCCCTCTTTGAAAAAAGATTTTTTTAAAAAAAATTTATTCGGTTTTCAAATTTTATACAAAACACAACACAGACACAAAGACACAGACACAAACATGCATAATTTCAGAATCTTACTTTCTTAACCACTTTCCCTGACTTCCCCGCACCTCCCCCTCATACATCCCAATTCCAATAGTTAACTCAGCAAGTTCTTATTAACCAGATTTAGCTTAAACCTCAATTAATTCGTAATACTAATCTTTTATGTCTTTTCCTAAAGTCGACCCAAGTTCCCTTCCACAGATTTCCCACTTTTATAGTAATTACTAAACATACTTAGAAATAAGAGAACAACATAAAATTGTACACCCTTTGGATTCAAAAACTCCCCCCTCCCCGGTTTCAATCCCCAAAATATGTCCATAATATCAGTTCTTAGCCTGGATTCCTCACGTCCGAGGCCTTCAAATTTCTCTCAATCCCTCTCTGCCTGTTTTGTTGATAGCCCTTTATGTTGGTCATCAAGTCTCGGAGGAGCTCTATCCCAGCAAACTCCATGTTACTTCCAACCAGTCCTCCATTTTCAAAAGCGGAGCCCAAATCATGTTTCTTGCTTCTTTTGAGTCCAAATGTCCCAAAAGCTCCAACTTTTATCTTGGTCAGATTTGTAATCCATATTTCTTCCGATCTCCCCATGAAGAGATCACTCCATTCTTCATTCTTAATTTCAGTCCAAATTCTCAATGTCCAAATCTTGTTTTCCTTGTAATTCTTTTTTGTAGGCCTCTGGTTGTCCCTTTCCACCTGCAACACTTCAGCTCCTCCTTCCCACTCCTCTAAATTTGCAGATGTCCTCTTTGAAAAAAGATTGGACAGGGTTACAGTCAAAGAGTTCAAGAGAAGCAGAGAAGCGGGTGCTGGATGTCCGGAGCTTCATTCTCTCCCGTGCTGCAGAGTGTGTGTGACTACTGGATCACATGCTCTGTGTGTTGACGTTCCATTCTTTGGAAGCGAGGGAACAGAAGGAACTGTGCGCCACTTCCGTCTTCTTTCTTCTGTGTTCTGTTGTTCTCTCTCGGACGGCCCACCCCCCATGGTGCTTCCATTGGAAAAGGGGTGTGGTTTAAGCAGCCCGGTTGCCCCACCCTTTCCCATTGTGCCCTGTCCCTTTCCCTGCAAGGGTTCAGGTGAGTGCAAAATGCCTACCATAAACGCATGCAGAAAGACAAACGTATTTTGCCACCCTACTTCCCATGGTAATCACAACACTATACAACACAATACAATAAAAATACCTTTATTGGCATTTCAAGTTAAGACCTTCCAAAATGGCTTGAGATACAAAGTCTTCTTTCTGTTTCCTGTTTCCGAGAGATTTGAATTGGGAGATCCTTTCGATTCTTCATGAATAAGAGGCAGTGGGGTGAGGGAGGCCATGGCCACATCCACACCATTTAATGCGCTATGAAGCCGCTTTAAACACTCATGGCTTAAACCAGTGTTTCCCAACCTTTTTTGGGCAAAGGCACACTTGTTTGATGAAAAAAATCTCGAGGCACACCACCATTACAGCCCCGTGACGTCAGCGCGCAGCGTCACGCCGGGAGGGACGCACGAAAGTGTAAGTTTCAATTTTTTTCCCTCCCCCTTGCCGGGGAACCTCCAAGCTTTGGGGGTGGGGGGGAGGAGGCAGCAAAGCGAGGCAGGAAGGAGAGCGCGGCTTGGCTGGGTGAGCTTTGGCAGGGGTAGGGAATGAGAGCCGCGAGGCGGGCGCTGCGGACGGAGGCGCTGCCCGCCGAGCTCGCAGGCAGCCAGGCAGGCAGACGGCGAGAGCCCCGCGCTGGGCGGCCTCTCCTCGCCGCCGCCCCGCCTCTCGCCGCCCGACTCGCCCGCCTCCCTCCAGGCAACATCTCGCGGCACACCAGGCAACATCTCGCGGCACACTAGTGTGCCGCGGAACAGTGGTTGGGAAACACTGATCTAGGTGCATTTCCTTTCGGGATCTGCTGCCCCACACATGATCCTGTCCTGGTGGAAGGTGTGGAACAGAGAGGTGGAAGGAGGGGGTTCCGCCCACCACAGGCTTTCTGAGGTCGATCTGTAGCCTAGCCTGCAAAAACTTGCCCCTCTCCCCCCCCCCCGTTGCTTCTGCAGCCCGAATTGCAGCCTTCCCAAAAGGGTTGCATTGCGAGCCGAGGCAGTGGAAGCTGAGAAATTGTCCCTGCTCACATCCAGGGCTTTAAAAAGGAGGGGTTCACACATGCAAGTTCCCCGTGCATAGTGCTGCCTTGCATATCTGAATGAGCCTGGCAATCAGAGATGCAAAATTTGGAATCAACTTTAAAAAAAACAAAACGAAGTTATCCCTGGAATGGGGACTGGTCAGGTGACTTGAGAATTCCGTGAATGAATCTGCATGTGCAAACTATTCTTAGTCACATCAAACTGTTGTTGTTTAGTCTGTCCGACTCTTCATGACCCCATGGACCAGAGCACGCCAGGCACTCCTGTCTTCCACTGCCTCCCGCAGTTTGGTCAAACTCATGTTGGTAGCTTCGAGAACACTGTCCAACCATCTCATTCTCTGTTGTCCCCTTCTCCTTGTGCCCTCCATCTTTCCCAACATCAGGGTCTTTCCCAGGGAGTCTTCTCTTCTCATGAGGTGGCCAAAGTATTGGAGCATCAGCTTCAGGATCTGTCCTTCCAGTGAGCATCAAAATATTATTATTGCTATTATTAATAGCCCACACTTCACCCTAAGGTCCCAAGGCGGAGTACAGCAATTAAAACACATTGTTAAAAGCAGTTTTAAATAATTTCCAATCCTAGAAATAAGGTGGGTCCTCAAAATATACATCTCAGGTGTCAAAAGCCAGGTTAAAGAGATGTCTTCAGCATCTTCTGAAAGCTGTATAATGAAGATGCCAGACACATTTCTGTGCGGAGGGAGTTCCACAATTTAAGGGCTACCACAGAGAATTCCCTCTCCTGGGCTGTCAACCCCCCAAGGTTCAGAGAGTGATGGAACAACCTAAGGGTGGGTTCTGTAGGGAAGAAGGCAGTTTTTTCAGATGGCCTACTAAGGAGAAGAGCTCTCTAGTCATTTCTATACCGTTCTCAGACAGACCCTTGAGCAATAGAAAATAGGTTTGCTGCTTTGGAGATGAGGGGGACAGGGCCTTGGTACCATATTGATGCAATTGCATGTTCAGAAAAGTTTTGTTTTCTGTTTCTGCTAAAGGCACAGATGCCTCATCAGAAAAATGGTGGTGACCTCAAAAGGACAAAAGGATGTTAGGGCTCTCTGACAGCACTCCATTGATAGCAGAACTTGGCTAGCAGAACCTTCCTCATGCGCTAAGTGCTGAACTGAAAGACAAAGTGCTAAGAAGACCACAGCACAGTAATTATCATCTGGAAAAACCCTGTGTGGTTAATGCTGCCCTCATCCTGACATTGATTTAAATAACGTACAGTACATATATAAACATCTCTTCTCGTTTGTGAGCTAGCAAGAATACAGTTTAAGGCTTGAGGTTTTCACTTTCTGCAAGCCCAACATTTTTACGGTACTGTTTTGATGCTGACTTGTCTCATGAAGGCTGTGATCCTAACCACATTAATCACGGAACTTTCCCCACTTTTTAGTATTTTAGGTTGCAACCCAATGGGCTGCCAAAACATGGTGCCTGTGTCAACGAGTTCAAGCTGCAGTTCTCCTTTCCGTGGACTTTTTCTTTCTGCTGCTGGCTTGGCCGACTGTGGAATTTGGCTCCTAATTTACATATAAGGAAAACATCCAGTACACCACTTTAACATGCTTTAAACAATTTCTTAATTAAAATACTTGTAAGCACCAGTGGCGTAGCGTGGGGGGTGCAGGGGGGGCCGGCCGTACCGGCCGCAACATCTGGGGGTTGGGGTTAGGGGGCGCAAATCCACGGGTTAGGGGACCCAATTACTTGCCTTGCCCCGGGTGCTGACAACCCACGCTACGCCACTGGTAAGCACCAACACAACGATCCATTTTGCAACAAGAGGCTTGAAACATCTTTTTCTCGTGACTAATAGCCATTCATGTCCTATCTAGTTTTCTTCCTTTGAGGACCAACACATACCAGAAAGCAGCTGAAATACTGCTCATGTTTCATGGCCTGGGTTCTGGTCAACGCTGTCCAGCTTCTCTGCAGAACTATGACTGAGAGGCCATCACATATGCATGCCATCTTGCCAGGTTCACCCCAAAATATGGCACCAATCATCTCCACATCCCTGTAATTAAGGGGCAGATGTACACATTGCAGATACACACACACAAACACACAACAAATGTGGCCATCATTTCTCATAAACAATGTAGTGCATATGAGTGTGATTTGAAACCTCACACATCCCCTTTAAAAAAAGGCTTCTGGTTGGTAACTCTGGTTTATCTGTCTGTGTTGAGTGGTCCCAAAGTGTCAAATGAAATAAATGAAATTTATACAGACAGGTTGTTAACAGTTTGTGGAGATCACTTTGATCTAATTTCACTGTTAGACACATAAACATCCAGAAATACACATATACACACGTACGTGTGTGTGTGTGTGTCTTTTAAAAATACAGTTTAGTTATTTTAATTGTAACTGTATTTAAACAAATGATATGGTTCAGAATGGAACAGCCATTTAATGTGGAGGGCATGGATGGTTTTTGGAGGCAAAGCCTGTGGACCAAATAATGTGGTATTTGGAAGATTTCTGGAGCACTGCCATTACAGTAGCAAGAGGGCAAGTTGGAGAACTAACTGAAAGGAGAGTTCTGCAATGAGTCAGGAAGCCCAAAGTTAGATGTAACTGCAAACCAAAGTGAAGCCCGATGGAACACAGTCTGTGCAGCAAGCTTAGTTTATTCAGCTTTTCCATTTAACCATTTATATTCCACTTCTCTACCAACTTGAGGCAGCATGCAGTATTCTGAAATCACGTCAGATATCACCACCCATATATAATAAGAAGCTCACAGCACTCCAAAAATGACACATTGCACAAAGCTGACCATATCAGCAGGATATGCAACATCTCTCAGCTTGCAGTATTTTAAAATCACACCAAGTGAATTAGCACCCATAGCTAATTATATATAAATGCATAGCACTATAATTATAACACATTGCACAAAACATAGCACGTTAACCAAGCATGAAATATATATTTACTTTTTTTAAAAAAAAATAATTTTTCTTGATTTTCTTTCCTGCAACAAATATCCATAAACATTCATTTTCCAATTTCCCCCCTCCCTGTTGACTTCCCTCAACCTCCATTTCTGGTTTGTTACATCAAATGGTACAATCTACTGTTTATATATGATACTATGTTTTCCCATTTTTATATTTCTTGTTCTCTGTAAATAAAATTGTAAATCCTGCCAGTGAGTCCATGTTTTTTTGTTTCTGCAAATATGTTGTAAAGGGTTCCCATTCTTTTTCAAAGTCACTATTGTCCTTTTCATGCAACTTGTCCGTTAATTTTGCTAACTCTACATAGTTCATCAACTTTTCTTGCCATTGTTCTTTGGATGGTACTTCAATGGTCTTCCAATTTTGTGCTATTAACATTCTTGCTGCTGTTGTAGTGTACATAAATAATGTCCGTTTTTCTTTTGGCAACTCTTGTCCCAAAATACCCAACAGAAAAGCTTCTGGTTTTTTAACAAATGTTATTTTAAACATTGTTTTTCAATTCACTGGACATTATTTCCCATTTTAAAAAATAATCTTGCAGTCCCACCACATATGGTAAAATGTACCTTCCCCATTATATATATATTTACTGACCAAACAAATGGATGGCTTTAATGGCCCTTTTTAAGGACTAGAAGGGAATATACCTGACCAAGGCTGCAGTCCTATACACATGACAGGGCAATGAGGTCATATTTAGATGCTTTCCCCCACAATCTGAGGTATGGTAGTGACCAGATGCCAAGCAAATATGATCCCTGTCTCCTCTCATTTTAGAAACTGAACACAGGGAAGGGAGTAATTAGGGAAACTTTTCAAAACATAGCATTTGCCAGGCTCGAAGGGCAAAACTGCTGTGTGGCTGGCTGGCTGGCTGGCTGGCATGCATCCGATCCCAAAGCTTGGAGGAAGGGAAAGAAAATCTTAATACATAAAGCAAATAAATAGGTTAACCAGAATAAAAGAGAATGGAATCTCATGTATAGCTCCCCAAATATGTTTCCATCCTTGCTGTGCTCAACCTTTTAAAAGCAAATCTGCTACAAGTGTTTGAGCAGAAACCTGTTGCTGCTTTTACAGTGTTCAGTAAAGGCTTTGGGCTCATCTGCAGATAGTTTTAATTGAGGACCCAAGGGCAATGAGCTGGGTTGCTAAGGAAAGGCACCTGCAAATGATATGACGGCAAAAGCAATAGAGCTAACTAAGGTGCATGGGGAAAACAATGCTTTCAGTACCAAATATTCCACACCATATACACAAGATCACATCCTTGTCTGTATTCTGCTTTGTTCCAGAATTAACACCTTTCTGGTTTCACGCCTAACAGCAGAGAAATAATTCCTACTGTGAGCATGACATGGCGGTTTAAGGTTGTTAAAGGGTAACTAATCCAAATGTAGAACATGCAACCCTCAAGTTATGAACCATCTTTTCTGCCGACAAGCTGATTTTAAACCTGCCAACTTCATAGGAGTTGTGACTTTGTGTTTGTGTTTAACTTTCTACAACCTTTGGGGAGACCCAGTCCCCGAGAACAAGACAATATCATAGCCCTTGGCAGCCTTGAGAAAAAAGACGATCATAGCTCAAAAGACCATAGTAGGGTGACACCAGACTGCTAAATTATTCCTCTACAAATATGATCTGTGGTAGGTTAATTTCATGTCCTCCAACATTTCTCTGATGAAAATAGGGATGTCTTCTTCAAGTGTTATTTGTCAAGTGTTATTTTTCTAGAAAAAGTGCTGGACCTCACCAGGAACGCCTTCCTTGTTCTTTTATCATGGCAATAGCACCCACCTGAGAGATGTCGGGACTGAGTTCCAGTGAGCTCCAGCTGAAAAAAAGCCCCGATGATGATGATGATGATGATGATGATAATAATAATAATAATAATAATAATAATAATAATAATAATAATGTTATTATTTATAACATAGAGGTTGAATCCTGACAAGACAGAAGTACTGTTTTTGGGGGACAGGAGGCGGGCGGGTGTGGAGGACTCCCTGGTCCTGAGTGGGGTAACTGTGCCTCTGAAGGACCAGGTGCGCAGCCTGGGAGTCATTTTGGACTCACAGCTGTCCACGGAGGCACAGGTCAGTTCTGTGTCCAGGGCAGCTGTCTACCAGCTCCATCTGGTACGCAGGCTGAGACCCTATCTGCCCACAGACTGCCTCACCAGAGTCGTGCATGCTCTAGTTATCTCCCGCTTGGACTACTGCAACGCACTCTACGTGGGGCTACCTTTGAAGGTGACCCGGAAACTACAACTAATCCAGAATGCAGCAGCTAGACTGGTGACTGGGAGTGGCCGCCGAGAACACATAACACCGGTCCTGAGAGATCTGCATTGGCTCCCAGTACGTTTCCGAGCACAATTCAAAGTGTTGGTGCTGACCTTTAAAGCCCTAAATGGCCTCGGTCCTGTATACCTGAAGGAGCGTCTCCACCCCCATTATTCAGCCTGGACATTGAGGTCCAGTGCCGAGGGCCTTCTGGTGGTTCCCTCGCTGCGAGAAGCCCAAGTTACAGGAAACCAGGCAGAGGGCCTTCTTGGTAGTAGCACCTGCCCTGTGGAACACCCTCCCACCAGATGTCAAAGAGAAAAACAACTACCAGACTTTTAGAAGACGTCTGAAGGCAGCCCTGTTTAGGGAAGCTTTTAATGTTTAACAGACTATTGTATTTTAGTGTTTTGTTGGAAGCCGCCCAGAGTGGCTGGGGAAATCCAGCCAAATGGGCGGGGTATAAATAATAAATTATTATTATTATTATTATTATTATTATTATTATTATTATTATACCCCAGCCATCTGACTGAGTTGCCCCAGCCACTCTAGAAGGCTTCCAACATATATAAAAACATAATAAAACATTTTTATTAAACTTCCCTATACAGGGCTGCCTTCGGATGTCTTCCAAAGTTAAATGTATCTCGCATAACTCCAGATGCTGGGGTGAAAATTGGTGGAGATTCTATATCTTTCACACAGTACAAGCCCCACCCCCAACATGTTTAAATCATGTATGGCCATGAACACACATGCAGAGACGAGAGAGGGGGGAAACACAATGTTCTGTGTGGATGTTAAATCAGACGGGATGAGAACTTCGGCCATTGTCTAATTCTACCCCAGCTCCTCAAGCCTTTCGATCTGCACCCTTATCTGCCCCCTGCCTTTTAAAAAAAATAATATTTCTGGTTTCTATTCCTTATTTAACTGCTGGAGAAAAGCTGTCTCTGCCTTTGCACCTTCCGAGAGCTCCAGGGAGGCCTTGGCTGTCTCTGAGGGGAAGAGAGACGCAGAGGAGTCCGGCCTTCGTACCGCATTCACTCCTGGGGGGCTCATTGCAAGAGCCAGTTGCCTTCCTGCAAGGCCTACCTAGAAGGGTGGCTTTTTAAATATATAAAATAAATAAATCATCCATAGGCCGCTCTGTTTCTTTGGGAGAGAAAATGAACTGGGTTGGTGGCTCTCGGTGAGTGCAGCCCAAAGGGCCTCATAACTGCTCAAGCAAACAGCCTGCAGCAGAAATGAAGGCCTCTGACCTCAGGCAAAGGTTTTGTGAAAAGAATTGCTGAGACACTGGGAGCATATTAAGTTCCACAAATGCAGATTTGCAAATGTAGATTTCCTTAAATCATTATGTTACGCTTCCTCAAATGTAGGTTTAGGTTTCTTTCACTCGTTACATTACACTTCCTGTGGTTCTGAGGGCTGTAGGGCCACCAAAACAGTACCACAATAGATAAACAACAAAGCTTTTATTTTTGCAAGGGGAGGGCTTTGAATTTTTGCCTGCTGTTTGGGGAGAAGATGGCAGCCATCTTGGAACTGATCTGTGCAGCTCAGGTGCAAAAGGACAGCATCGCTCCCTATTCATTCGAACACTTGATTTTTAAAAGTGCTTTCCAATGAGCGTTGTGTTTGCCAGTTCAAAAAGTTGTACTGTTTATAATTCACAATCAGGCATTTGAGGATGACAGAAGATGGCAAATTCATTCCGTGACCCAAGTTTTCCAGAACCTCCATCTTTGTGGTCTTAGAACCACACAGGCCTTGACTAAGGCCTAGTTTTCATTCAGGTGATAAAAGCTGCCTCAGGGCTTCACCGCTTCAGGTCAAGGCTCACATGACTGAGGGTGAAGAGAGATATATATAAAGAGTACAGTGGTGCCCCGCAAGACGAATGCCTCGCAAGACGGAAAACCCGCTAGACAAAAGAGTTTTCCGTTTTGGAGGTGCTTCGCAAAACGAATTTCCTATGGGCTTGCTTCGCAAGACGACAATGTCTTGCGAGTTCCTGCAGGTTTTTTCCCCTCCCCCCCTTTTCCCCAAGCCACTAAGCCGCTTATCAGCTGATCCGATAAGCCGCTAAAAGCCGCTAAAAGCGCTAATCCGCTAATCCGTCAATGGGCTTGATTCGCAAGACGAAAAAACCGCTAGACGAAGAGAATCACAGAACGGATTCTTTTCGTCTTGCGAGGCACCACTGTAACTCCCAACACCAATGCACTTTTTTGTTGTAAGAAGACCCCACACTTCTTTATATGTGCATTGGAAAGACACAAAGTATAAACATGTTTGACTTTCTCATGTTTGGAATGTTTCTCCAAATATACATTCCTTCCGCATCCAAGACTGGATATTGGGAAGAAGACCCTTGTCACGTTGATTTTTCATGTCAGGGATTAAAAAAATTTTTTTAAGGAGAATTATTGACTCAGATGAGGCCCTAGGATTAGACAAATCCACAGAGGATAAGCAATGGCTATGTTCTGCCTCCATTGTTGGAATGTCAAGTTGCTGGGAATCACAAATAGGCAGAGCACTGTTATGCTCAAGTCCTTTGATCAAAATGTAGAATTTAAGGATTTATCTTTATTTTATTTGTTTCCCCTCCAGTGGAGAGAAGTCTATTACTGGCTAGTTGGCTTTAAAACTTCGAATTAACAGGCATTTAAGAATTGAAGCATTCAATTGATTAGTGCAGATTTGCTTTAGCTGATGACCTGGTAAATAGAAGAGTATTAAATATGCAGTATGTAAATGTCTCCTAAATGTCTGCAATCGTTTATTATTTCTGTATATTACTAATGTCATTACAAATTCATGTTTCTTTTAAATCTTTCAAGTAAAAGAATCATGCTCACCAAGGAGAAAAGAAAGCAGAAGGTAAGGAGGAATTACACTGAATTAAGAGGCAGGTGCAAATGTGATTTCTGCTTGCCAGAAATCAACAACAGAGAAGAGAGTATTTGCATCATTGAAGTCTGGAAACAGATTAATTTTTCCAGAGAGGTAGATGTGATATTATGAAGCCATTCACGGGGTTCAAACACTCCAATTTTTCTGCTTGTAGACAGAAATGTCCCGTGATTGGAAATGAGGAATTAAAAACCCATGCAAGTCAGCCATTCCCAAATCATGTTTTTTCGGTTCATATTGTCAAGGTTCTACTTTCAAGCTGAATTCTTTCACAACTGCTAACTCTTCTCTTTTGCTGCCAATGGCACTAGCTGTTTTGAGGATCTTGGTTGAATGATACAGGGAAAGTTCCTTTTTTTTTTAAGGCAGTTTGTAATTGTTTGCCACCTTGAGCCTTGAGGTGGGATATATGTATGACTAAGGGCCTGTTTCTTTAGCAAGGAAGTGTACATTGTTATGACATTTTTCTGTCATTCTTAATATAACAGGACTTTTTCGAAAAAGAAAAGCTTAAATCAAAGATGAAGCTGTTGGGAATTTCTCCCCTTAAAAGCTCAGCTGTCAGCTTAGATCTCCTCAATCTGTGTGTTGTTAATCAGATATCTACCAAGAAAGATTGTTCTGGTGAGTTTAACTGCAAACTTAATTGTCAAAGTTTTACCATTAAAAGCATGACCATAAGAAAAATGTGGCTAAGTTCTCCAACATTCACTCCATCAAATTTACTCCTACTTCATCAAATCTGAACCACAACCTTTTTGTGTTCATTGAATGTCTTGCTAACTAAAAATGAAAACATAATGCCGAAAAAGTTGTAACCTACAATGAACATATCACCAATAATGAATACTGTATAGCACTGTTTAAAAAGTGTTTTGGTCCTGCACTCTTACCAAAACATTGGATGTCCCTCTTTAATTCACTCAAAGGACTGTTAATCTTTTGAGTACTTTCATTACAGAAAATGTTCGAAAAGCAGTTCATGTGGATATTAACAGAGGAGTAAAATTCCCGCTGAGAAGGCACAATGTAGAACTTCCCGAGTCACCACAATGTAGACAGTCCAAACCATACCAAGATGACACGGAGCACAGGTACATCCCAATATAATTTTCTGAATTGTAATATTTTGATTCTTTGTATCTGTCTACCTAACGACGTACGTACGTACCTATCATAGACTACATTGGCATGCAGGTGCAGCTATGTGAAGAGTTATAGGTTCTAGCTGAAATGAAGACATCCCAGGCAAATGTTTTAATAATATCTGCACATCACAGATTCCTAGCTCTTTTTCTTATATATGCCACAATCTCTCTCACATTAAAGTGAAAATGTAAGTAGCCTATAAGAATGCTATGGAATTTTTTTGATCCTTTATGAAAATCAATAGCCGTGAGATGCTACCATTTCTTTCTGGAGTCAGAGGATCCCAACAAGACAGGCTGAGAAAAGTTTTAACATTGTGAAAGAATGGGAGGCAGGGCTTGGTGAGGTTGACAGTGGTTGCATACAGCTTGAGCTCCCGCTTTAAACCGATTAATAGATCTTCCTGTTGGTATAAAACTGTGTGAATTTTTTTACGTTTAAAAGAGGTGTTCCATGTAGAGATGTGTTTGGGAGCCATCACAGCAGAAAGCCCTCTTTACTGCCCCTAGTAAAGCTATTGGGCTCAGAATGAACATTATTTATTCAAATAAGAAAACATGACTTATTTATTTGGGCTTTGCATAATAAAGTGACGCACCTCATTATCATTTGCTTGGCTTGGCCTTTTGGTGTTATGATTACTATCCTTTGTTCTCCATTTGACAAAGTGGAGTCTGGGACATGCAAGTTTATGCCACAATATACAAGTTAGCTTTGACTCAAGGTCCTTGAGGAGACCACAGCCTCCTTTTGCTGCTATACACCTGAAGTTTGTCACTAAGGCCATGAGTAGAGAGGCATAGGATTATATGTAAGAGTTTTAATTTTGCCCGAGTCAGCGTCAAGAAAACCTAAGAATACCAAATGCCCTCTACTTAGCCTGATAAAAGATGCAAATCTCAGCACCTCTGAAAATATGCAAAATTTTCCATAAACAATAACACCTTGGAGGTTCCAGGCCTCAAGGAGGTTAGACTGGCCTCGACCAGAGCCAGGGCCTTTTCAGCCTTGGCCCCGGCCTGGTGGAACGCTCGGCCGCAAGAGACCAGGGCCCTGCAGGATTTGACATCTTTCCGCAGAGCCTGCAAGATAGAGCTGATCCACCAGGCCTTTGGCCGGGGTCCAGTCTGACCTCCCCTTCTTTTTTTTTTTATAAGACCCTGTAGGTAAGTAGCCTCCCTAACCCTTTCCACTGGCTCATATAAGACGAGCACAAACATTTGGGCCTGGTGAGCACTCAATACTCCCAACCCCTATAGTTATAATCCGTGGGTTGACATCTGATTTTATTCTGCTCCTTGATTTTAACTGTATTTTAATCGATTGTTTGATTTATGTTTTTAATGTATCATATAATTTGATGTTAGCTGCCCTGAGCCTGGTCTTGGCCATGGAGGACAGGGTATAAATTATTATTATTATTATTATTATTATTATTATTATTATTATTATTATTATTATTATTATATTTCCTTGTCATAATAGGATACAACAGGAGGTATTAGAAAACAGAAGAAAATATTTATCAGAAAAGCAGAACATTCAGTCCCAAGTAAGCTATGCTTATACCATGCCTACCAAGCTTTTTCTGTTACACTCAGTTGTGTCACTGTTGGCTCCATGCTAGTTGCAGCATAATATTTTGCATCCCCCAAATGGCTCTTGCTACAATTCCTGTGAGATCTTGTACAATAAAAGTTTATGCCCTAGTGATTTACATTTATTGCATAGTTTTGTTTAATAGTTGTCTTTCCCAAAATAGTGCTGGTGGTGGCATATAAACCCATAATCATCAAAATACTATTTTAAAATAAGATTCATAAGCATAAGTAAATCAGTGTATGCTAGTGGAAAGTCTCAAGGTTCATTTGATTGTCTGTCAGAAAAAAAAAAGATTTCCCAGGGTTTTAGAAGTTAAGCAAGTGTCCAAGGACATACTGCATCTGCTACAAAGTGTTCTTATAATCTGTTGACAGTGCCTACAGTCTTCTCAGCCAGCAAATACTATGTGTGAAGAACCTTGGTTTTCAAAGGCTGCCTGCAGGCAAAGGAATTTCAGTAACCCAGATGTAGACACAGCTTCTGGTCTATATTTCCAGCAGTTGAATAGGTAGGGACAGGCTTTATATTGCAAATAAAATATAATGCAGAGTGGATTTTTATCCACTTAAAAATATAATGGCTTCCGAAGTGCATAATTATATTACTTTTTGCATTTTCTGCATCTTGAAGATAAAACTTGTGCTAAGATATTACTGTACTGGACTTCCCGTGCTTTTTGTTTTTCATATACAGAAAATTCAGTTCTTTGTTGTTTTGAGAATTCAGATTCTAGAGTTGTTTTCACAACATATATTGTGGTATTGCTGGAGCTTTGTGCAGACATTGGAGACTAGGCATGGCGAGCATATCAGAATCACGTTTCCCCTCGCATACAACTCCAGTCCTAGCATCACATGATGGATTGTCATATTTCCAGAGGGGCCTACGCTCATAGAGCCCATTGCCTGCAGGGTGCAGCTGCCCAATCTATACATTCTAATTTTGTCATGTACAGATTGCATGGCTGGAGCCTTGACATTTTTGACTACAAACTTAGGCCCATATGCAAAAGGATGATCCAATATAATATCATTACAACGTGGTGTTACAACATCAGATAAGCAACCAAACATCACAACTGTGATCCCTGCACCATGCATATCAAACATCTACATGACACTTCGGTTTAATGTAAATAGTCTTCTTCTGCCAGTTCTTGCATTAATCACTGTGCTTAATTTATGAATTAGCTTATGACGAAAGAGGATCAGAAACGCTCTCATAAATTACATAAACAGAACAGGGAACAAAGCCAAATGGACTATTGAAATGACACAGCGTGACAATTATTAGCTTCTTTTGTCTCATTAAACCACACTTGCACAAATAGGATCGTAGACTACTGTGGCTCTCAGCAAACACACTGCCTATTTTTAACAATACATTTAAAATGTCTTGTTAAGTATGGCATGATAGTATTCTGAGAGCCATTATGGATCCGAACATGCTTTCAGAATTCTATCACAGTATACACGATAGCCCATTAGGTGTTGCATATTGCTAACATCTTTCCCTGTGCTTTTCATGCAAAAGTGCTTCATTCCTCTCCTCCTGCTACTGTCAAGTTTACTGCAGTGGAGCAGCAGTGACATACAGTGGTTGAACAAGTTAGTCACAACTGCTTAAAATAAGATGTTTCATATGATTCTGAAAAAGACTAAAACAAGGTCCCAGTTTCTCTTCATAATCGAGATATAACATGCTTAAAGTATTCAGAATTCTAAAAAATTGGGTAATTCCAGAGAGAGAGAGAGACTGAGAGAAAGAGATCGAGATCATATTGAAGTGAAGAACATGCATGTTTATACTAGTAATATAATATGTCAGCAGATTATATGTTGCTTAGCTGTTTAACTGCTCACCTTTTCATTTTCCCCACCCCATCCCCACAAAGTCCAGACTATAGTAACCCACTTGGCAAGTCTCCCAAGGTCAGTGATGACACAAATTTCAGAAGCCTTCGCAATGAAGAGCCATTGTTTGGATTTGTGAATAACGTATTAGAGGCTACCGCTGGTGAAAGCTCTGGATCCATTGCAGCTTTCTTTGAAGAGGAGAAACAGCAGTTTCCAACTGCTCCTTCTTCCGATTCCAGCCATTCTTTCGGTAACAAAAGCATCATCGACCAGCTGTTTACCGATTCAGCTAATGCAAATGAAATATCCAGAATGCCTAGTCCTTATGATATGGAAGAAATGCACCAGATGTCAAGTTGTGCTCACAGGTGCCCTGCTGAAAGAGACCTCAGAGGCATTTTCACAGCTCCAGAGCAGATTCTCTTCCCAAACAGCCAGAGCTTAAATGCAAGCACCCAGGAGTCCATTAATCAGCCAAGAGATTACTGTATTCAAGAACGAAAGCCTGTAATGTTTTCTGAACAGCAAGAGAATGCTAAAAACTTTGGAAATACAGGTAAATGTAAAAGTAAAGTAATTACAATGTAGAGGTCTTCTCATATTTAAGGAGCCCAATAATACAATTAGCAAAATGTCCTTTTGTTAATATAAGTGCTTCATAAAGTAAAGGCAAAGGGACCCCTGACCATTAGGTCCAGTCGTGACCGACTCTGGGGTTGCAGCGCTCATCTAGCTTTATTGGCCGAGGGAGCCGGCGTACAGCTTCCAGGTCATGTGGCCAGCATGACTAAGCTGCCTCTGGTGAACCAGAGCAGTGCACGGAAACGCCGTTTACCTTCCCGCCGGTGCAGTACGTATTTATCTACTTGCACTTTGACATGCTTTCGAACTGCTAGGTTGGCAGGAGCAGGGACCGAGCAATGGGAGCTCACCCCGTCGCGGGGATTCGAACCGCCGACCTTCTGATCGGCAAGTCCTAGGCTCAGTGGTTTAACCCACAGCGCCACCAGCATCCCTTAAGTGCTTCATATGGGGACCTGTATATCAAAGGGACCTCTTGAGGTCCTATATATTGAAGGGGATACACACAGATGCACTGCACTCACCATAGGGTGCTATTGGTAGAGACAATGTCTCTTACACACTGCTTTCTTTTTCTCCATGTAAGGGAATGGCAGCCATTCACTTGTCTGGGAGAAATTAGAGGGAAGGGTTGGGTGCATCTTACTAGGCCCAGAATCCCAACTGAGGAACAATATTTGCTTTCTCTCTAATGTATTTGCACTGCATCCCACTTAACTTTATCCCATATTACTGCATGGATTCCATCAAGAAAGAGGACAGAGCCAACCTCTGCAAAGCCCCACTTGTGCACTTGCACTTCTTTGTACAGAATACTTCTTGGCTTTTAAGCTTATTACCAATACCCTTGTCTTTTAAAATAAGTTACCAATATCATCATTATATGTGCAGTGCATTGGCTTCCTGCCAAATTTGGAAGTGGATTAACAGCATACATAACTGTTCTTGTCATGGAGCTATGGGGAGATGCAGCAACAATTATCACTGCTGGTTATCTGGTTGCATTTGGAATTAGATTACAGAGAGACATATTGATCCAGAATTCTATGTGTGTATATGAAGCTTCTATACAAGTGGGGATTCCCATTCATTTCCATGGAGGAAGTCAGTGGGCGAATGGATTCCCATTAAAATTAATGGAGAAATTGTTGCAGGGAAAATGTTCATTAAGATCCTCCACACCTAAAACACATCACATCACATATGTGGGGTACATACTTGGTTCTTGCTTTTTTTGTTTTGTTTTTTAAATAGCTTTAATAAATGGTTATTAAGTATGCCCCACGGAGAGCCTCAAGGTCCATAAATAGCAACACCCTGGATGTCCTGGGCCCTAAGGAAGTTAGATTAGCTTCAACCAGAGCCCAGGGCCTTTTCAACTCTGGCTCCGGCCTGGAGGAACGCTCTGTCTCATGAGTCCAGGGCCCTGCAGGATCTGATTTCTTTCCGCAGGGCCTGTAAGACAGAGTTGTTCCGCCTGGCCTTTGGCTTGGAGCCAATTTGATTCCCTCCCTCTCTTTCTTTTTTCTTTTCCTTCTCCTCCTGCAATGAGGCTACCTTTTAATATTTTAATGTTTCAATATTTTAATGTTGTATTTTAATTTTGTTTTTAAGTTGTAATCATTCTTCTTGTTTTTATTATTGCTTGTAAGCCGCTCTGAGCCCGGCCTTGGCTGGGGAGGGCGGGGTATAAATAAAAATTATTATTATTATTATTATGGACGTACCTGAAGTTATATTTTATAACTTTTTTATTTTCAGTGGGATTTGAAAGCCAAAAGAGAAATATCAAGGTAGCAGACAGCATGCAAAATCGCTTAGAGAAAAGGTAAGTCTTTGAAGCTGTCAGGGAACTGCCATTGGGTCAGGGGGGAGAGGGGAAAAGCCGGATGGATTACAGAGAGCCCCCAAAGATCGTGGGGAGCAGCTCCTCCTCAGCAGAGGAGAGTAACCATGCCTCCAGTGGAGAGGAGCTTCAGGGCTCGGAGGAGGCGAGGCGGTGCCAGGACACCTTGCCTGGGCAAAGCAGGGAGAAGAGAGGTCCTCCGTTACCCACGCCCTCCCAGCGCAGTAGGCTTCCGCACCGAGAGGGGAGGTGCAGACTGGGTGTCAAGAAATTACTTTGCTGGGGAAGGTTTAAGGACCGCCCACTCACAGATTCTGCCAGTGAATGAGTCAGCCACGGGAGAGTGGCGCTCTGGACACATAAAGTTTATTTTGGCATCAAAAGCAAGGCTTCACAGCCGAGCAGGGAGGCATTTGCCTGTTTGCTCTCTAGCAACCCCTTGGAACCCTAACAGAAGCATTTGTGCTTCATTTAACCCAGGGTTCGGCACGGTTTACCTCGCCTGGGCCAGTTCACTCCCACGGAGATTACTCTGTGGGCTGGATCGAGTCTGCGCAGACACGATTTCTGGCACCGCGGAAGTGAGTCCCCGCTCTGTGCCGGTTTAGCGCAACGCACGGGGACTCACTGAGCGGACGGCTCGGTTCGGGGGTGGCTCATTAGCCATTTAAACGACCCCTGTGGGCCGCTTGTGGCCCATGGGCTGCAGGTTGTCGGGCCCCAATTTAATCTTTAAAGTAGTGATATGGTGCCTAGTGCATATATGCAAGTATTTCTGTTGTGACAATCTCTATAGCACTCTGGCTCTCCAGTTTCAGTGTCCAATTCAATGTGTGCATTTTTAAAAGCCATTTGATAAAGCCACCATGGCCAGAAAATAGTTTTATGATCCACATCTGTCAGCCTGCACACCACAGGTTAGCGGTAACAAACACGGTCCCCTCCATATCTGGGGGACTGCAAGCACCATGATCATTGACTCTTGGCCATGCTGTCTGGGACCGATGGAAGCTGAAGTCAGACAATGTCTGGAGGGCAACATGTTGGTTACCCCTGCCAAAGTCTGAGGTAAAGGGTATAATCCATGATAGCAGTTAATTAGTGATAGCTGCTGTTCAGCAAAGTATCATAGATGTTTACGTACTTACTGCAGTTTCTCAAAGTAAGTCACTGTGCAGTTGCCCTGAGGCCTAAGAGTTTTTAATTGATCTGCATCCTCCCATTGGAATGACAAAAGGACATACCAGCACATCACACTGAAGGTTAGGCTGGTGTTTGTGTTACATCAAACGATCCCATGCTATCACTCCATTTCAGGTTGCAAGATACCTCACACTCCTTCCCCAACTTTGTTTCCTAACAAAAATGGTTGTGTTGGGAAATACAGCGATATCTGTTGAATGTTTAGAAGTTATTACTGAGCAAGGAAGGTAAAGGTAAAGGTAAAGGTACCCCTGCCCGAACGGGCCAGTCTTGACAGACTCTGGGGTTTGTGCGCCCATCTCACTCTATAGGCCGTGGGCCAGCGCTGTCCGGAGACACTTCCGGGTCACGTGGCCAGCGTGACAAAGCTGCATCTGGCGAGCCAGCGCAGCACACGGAACGCCGTTTACCTTCCCGCTGGTAAGCGGTACCTATTTATCTACTTGCACCCAGGGGTGCTTTCGAACTGCTAGGTTGGCAGGCGCTGGGACCGAGCAGCGGGAGCGCACCCCGCCGCGGGGATTCGAACCGCCGACCTTTCGATCGGCAAGCTCTAGGCGCTGAGGCTTTTACCCACAGCGCCACCCGCGTCCCTATAATGTTTTAAATGATAATGCATCTTATTCCTCTTCTACTGTTACAGTGTGGCATAGAACAGGCGCTTTCAGATCAGGAGCCCAGTGTTAGATCTCCACTATTCAAAAGGGTATAAACTATTCAGTTAACACTATAGTTTAATTATAGCTACCATAGCATACCAAAACACCATTAGCAATGTTAGTTTTAGTTTGGTGATCAGGGACTGAAACTGCGATGGAAGTGACTCCCCTCTCCCGATATTTTGCAGCAGGAAGGCTGGATGGGCAGAACATAATCTGAGCAACTTGCAGATATTTGGACTTGAACAGGTAAAAGCTCTGTATGATTTGCATTGTGTGTAAAGGGAAGCAGCTCGAGTAGAATATGGCATGTTTTCAGTGCTACTTATGATCTGAACATAGAATTATTTTATGCTGTGTGCCCTCTGCTGCTGAAACCTGGCATCTTGAGCACTTTTCTCATTATATGAGGAAAGGAAGTCTCTTCCAATGAGCTTAGGTTGGGCTCTTGACTATTCCTTAATTGTCTGAATATTGGTTGGTGGGGTACACCAAATTGCAAGCAAAATTCTTTAGGGGTATGTTTTGAAGAGTAAATTTTCAAAAATGCTCCAGGTTAGCAGTGCTACTTAGAGGAGCGCGACTCACATTTGTTTCAAACACTGCATTTCATGCCACTGTACTGAGAGTTTGTGCAAACAGACACATCATGATGCGAACTAAACTGGGAATCAGAATCGATTGTGGGTAGAGCTGAGGAGAATGCAATAAAGGAAGGAGGGACAAAGTGATGGAATATTACAGCTGAGAATGTAGATGGCAATACAGTGGTACCTCCGGTTAAGTACTTAATTCGTTCCGAAGGTCCGTTCTTAACCTGAAACTGTACTTAAACTGAAGCACCACTTTAGCTAATGGGGCCTCCTGCTGCCGCCGTGCCACCGGAGCACGATTTCTGTTCTCATCCTGAAGCAAAGTTCTTAACCCGAGGTACTATTTCTGGGTTAGCAGAGTCTGTAACCTGAAGCGTATGTAACCTGAAGCGTATGTAACCCGAGGTACCACTGTATAGGTAGCAGGCAAGCAGGTAGATACTATGGAACTCCAGGACAGGATAGCATCATGCAGGTTGTTCCCCCACCTGGCATCCACCATGCCTCTGTGGGCATGGTGAACAGAGTAACTTGCTGTAGGGTTTCCATTTTTGTTGGCCAACCCACATTCGTTGTCACATCTAGATCAGCCTATAGAATCAGCCCTTAAGAACTCAGTGGGAGCAAAAGGCTGAGGAGTGAACAAGAGAGATCAGTATTTCCTATGCTGGGATAGCTCACTCAGTAGAGCATGAGACTCTTAATCTCACAGTCATGAGTTTGGGCTCCACGTTGGGCAAAATATTATTGCATTGCAGGGGTTGGATTTGATGGCCCCCATGGGCACTTCCAACTACCGTATTTTTTGCATCATAGGACGCACCGGACAATAGGACACACTTTGTTTTAGAGGGGGGAGAACAAGAAAAAAAAATCTCCCCCTCTCTGCCCAGCGCCCCTTCAGTGAAGTGGCAGGAGGCGCTGCACAGAGAGGGGGAGAACTTTCCCCCTCTTGTTTTCCCGCTCTAAAACAAGGTGCCGTTCAGGCGTCTACCTTGGAAGCTTGGAGAGCGAGAGGGGTCGGTGTGCACAGACCCCTCTCGCTCTCCAGGCTTCAGGTTCCTTTCGACCTGCTCTTTGGGGCAGGGGAAGCCCACCACCAGCCCCAAAGAGCAGGTCAGGGAGCAGCGGAAAAGCGCAGCGGAGAGGCTCCTGCCATAGCCGCGCATCACCTCTCCAGCCGGGAGAGGGTCGCGGGGCTATGGCATCTTCGCTCCATAGGACGCACACACATTTCCCCTTCATTTTTGAAGGGGAAAAAGTGCGTCCTATAGAGCGAAAAATACGGTATATGATTCCATGGCAGCTCTTTGCTCCTTCTTTTCTAGCTCTGCTATAACGTCAAAGCAATTATTAAAGTTAGTATAATTTGAAATTAGTATGACAAATGCCATTATTAGTATGTGTAGCTTTTACTTGGGTTACCTTGGAGTGGATTTTTGATTTTTTTTTTAAGTATAAAATTGACAGCCCTTTCTATAGATGACCTGATATGGCAAGCATCAAAACCTTGACATTTTAGTTGTTTTCTGAAACTCAGTATGACAAAATGTTAGGTTCTGTATAGAGAATGGCATTAGTATGTTGGCAACTGACTTGTTTTTGAGAGTATGATTCAGCTGTTAAGGGGGAGTTAATTATGAAGTGGGAAACTATTACTAACCCAGAGAGGACTGGCTAATTGCCACTCATCACTCCTGTGGAAAGTGGGCAAATTCCCAAGGATTTATATCAGATATGAAGGTTGTGATGAGGAGAAACAGTATTTGATTTTCCTGAAGTGTTTTATAAATTAATTTGTCTGTTTTATTTATTCATTAAACCTATATCGCACCCTTCCTCCCAAAGGGGCCCATACTTTCTAGGTCATCTTTCAGGGTTACCCCTTCTAAGCCAGCTTCCAACATATTGAAACAAAGCGCATTACAAGAACAAAAGCATATGGCTCATCTCAAATGTGTGTGACAGGAGCCTATGTGCTGCACATGATACACTCGAGTGTTACCCTTCCCTATCTGTTCAGCGCTTATTTCTCTTGAGTGTGTGTGATAATGGAAAAGCTGAAATATTAGAGACTGTTCTCATTCTGCAGTGGTCCAGTTGCCTGCCATTCCCCCAAACTGCTCTCAGCAAATCTGAGGGCCACACCCCTAGAGTACATACGGAGAAAAGAGCTGGATCACTGTAGCAGCAGAACTTGGGAAGATCAGATCAACTTGGTTCCGGCAGTGGAGCTGCACAGATGAAGGGCGAGATGATTCTCCTAATCATACTCTCCATTTTTAATAGCATCAGATGTTGAATAAACTCATTTGTCTCATCTGGTGGTGAAAAGATAACTTACCCGGTTCAGACCAGGACAGAGGAACGGCCTAGAATGATGGAGATGCAGGAGAAAACTCACCAGACTTGCCAATGGCAGCACTCAAGAGGATGGTGGAGCAAACTCCTGCAAAGAAGAGCCTCACTTTCCCCATTTTGTTTCAGCAAGCTGTGTTTGTGCATGAACGAGAAGCTACAGCGCTTTTGTCTCAGGGTGCAATCTGGGGGATGCCTATAGTCCAGCCCTCTACAAACAGTAGTTGTAGCAATAACAATGAAGCACAAGACTCCCCATCTGCAGCTTCAGGTGCAGGAAGGTCCTTAGGTCAACTTGGCTTGATAGGTGTCGCCTTTTACTCGTCCTTCCCACCAGACTTAGCAATAGCAGAAATTGTGAAGCCTATGGAGAAAGTGTAGGAGGCCTGGTTCCTTATACTGAATGACCTCTTCTATGTAGAGTCAGTGTTGTGCAGCAGTCCCATGAGTGAATAACTACACCTTGTCAAGTCATTTAGCAAAGGTCCAGTGGTCCAGTTGCTATGAAGACAGATAATGACCTAGTAATCTTTATTTATGTAAAAGGCAAGTTATGTCCATTTTCCTGGGTTAACTTCGAAGCTTATGGTTTGAGCTCATGGTAGAAATAGGAGAATGTGAGCTGCTTAGTGCAATATTATTGGAATGACTGGTCAACAATTTATGGGATTTGCCTGAAACAGAATTGAGGAACCCAAAGTAAAATGTACAGTAAATGAAGTTAGGCTAACATCATCTTTAATTTTCTTTAAAAAACCAACAACCCGAGAAAGGAAGCCTGCAGTTACTATGATCAGCATTCAAAGCATGGAAAACAAAAAGGTTAGTACTAATTTCAGATTCCTTAGTTTTCTTAATGGTCAAGAAGAACAGAACACATGTTCTTTAAGTCTGAGTTTCTCACCTAATGAGTTGTTATGTAGCTTTAACTCTTCTTAAATAGGTAAACCACTGGGTGGAACAAGCCTATGAGGGTGAGGAGGGAGAATCTATGGTGGAAGATATCCCCCAGTCCAAAGCCATATGGGGCTCTTGACAACAGAGCAAAATGGGTGGTCTTTAATTCCCCCCCCCCACTGTCCCTTGCCACTTAGTCATTTTCATCTTTTAAAAAATGTTTCCCTCCCATTGGTTCTAAAAGATGGGGAAATTAGACAACATTCTTTTCGAAAAGTTTGTTAGTGCTTAGAATTTTGAGATATATATTGTTTCAGATGAAGAATCTCAGCTAAGCAACCAGTCACCTAGTTATTCTCCAAACCGAACAGAGAGCTATGCCACTACTACATCTGCTGAGGTAAAGCGAGGCAAATATTGCCATAACTGAGTTTACACAAGCTTATCCAAGTGTCTGGGAATAAGCAGGGGTGCCAATGGTTTTTTGTTTTGTTTTAGCCCAGTAGAGTGTATATATTTATGAGCAGGGTTGAATGCAGCAGGGTCACATAAACACCAAAAACCATTCCTATATGACATTAACGAGAATGGTGATTCACTGGACCCAGATGTGCACGATTAAACTGATAATTCTGTTTCAACAGTCTGAAGAGGAAGAGCAGGATGGAAGAGCATTGTCTTACTTTGAGAACTCTTTTGCAAGAAATGATGGCAATTCACTTCCAGTTTCAGGAAATCAAAAGCTGCAGTGCAGTTGCCAGTCAATGGCCATGAATTCCATTTTCCTCGACAAGAAAACAACTGACATTCACCCCCAGGCAAAACCAGCCAGGCTTCTGAAGAAATATATGTTGCGCAGAGCTCAAACGCACAGATCATGTGAAAAGAAACATGCTAATTTCAAGGCGCAGCTCAACGCTTGGTCGCAAACAGAGACACGTGCTGAAGAAATAGAAAAATCTGACGCAGCCGTGCAATGCAATATAATGCAGGCTTGCAGCTGTAATAACGTGCCATCCTCTGTCCATAGTGCTGAAATCACCACTTCCGCCAGCAAGGTAGAGACCACTGGAGGGCAGAACATTCCTGCAGATGAATGCTGAAGCGCTGCTCTGAGAAGCATCCATTCGTTGAGCTAAGAGTTTGTCTCTTGAAACAGTATATGGCAAAATAAACTTAGGCATTCTGGATTACAGTAAGAAAGGGGAGGTGTGTGATTAAATAAAGAAATCATATCAAATCAATCTATATGCTTATTAGCTGTTTAATAAATAGGGGAGTTTTGACCGATTTATTCTTTTTAAAGAACGTGGACACACATATTTGTCCTGCTCAGACACAGTTAAATCCCTTGGCCATGATCAAACATAGGGTTAAATGTACACTACAGTGATTGTAACAGGCTTAAGCATGGCTAATTTAGTGTTAATTGGAGCCAGTTTAAATAAGGTGTGTTGCGTTGGGTGGCGACCTCTTTTGCACAGCTGTTTGCTCCTCCCCCCCAAAAAAAAATTCAGTATCTCCTTCTGTAGTATACACAACTGATAAGAACATATGGTAAAAGAAATATCTCTATTTTAATTCTGCCTTTTTCTTCCTGAAGGCAATGGACCAATTCAGAGGTAACAAGTTGCTTGGACAAACCATGGTTTGTTGGTAGATGAACAAGCTTGAACAAGCCCTCCTCTACGCCATCCCTCAACTTCCTCCATGTGGTTTAAGCACTGACTACAACCAGAATTACTTTGCAGTGCTGGTTGGGGGGCAGCACTTAAAACACAGTTTCTAGGTTTATATTCAAAAACTATGGTTTATAAAACTGTGTTTCTTCTGCAGCTGACTGTGCAAAAGGAAGAGGAATGGAAAGGGACAGGATAGGGCAAGCATGTTGCTTCTTCATGTGCCAAGAAACTGATGGCTTGGAAAAGGCCCCTTACATCTGAATAGGATTGTGGAAAAGGGAGTCTTTATATAGAACCATTTGTTTCCACCTCTGTTGTCAACAAAACAAAATACTCTTTTCATTATCTGCATTAGAAATTGCTGAACAGGAACATAGAAATTCATTGTGCAATTAGAACTGTTAACCAAAGTTACTTCATTGTAATCTGCTATTGCATAAACATTATGAATGGTAGTATATAAAATAAAAAAGATATTCCAAAACATCATTTCTCAGCCATTTAACTTAATTTAACCACTATTGGCTTTTACTTTGTTTGGATGATTTTCTTGAGCCTGAAAGGTTGATATTTACTCTTATTTTATTCAGTAGCTATGTGATCTGCAATCTGAAATAAAATTGTTTTCTTTTACTCTCTGTTCTTTGAAACATAACTCTGCTAAGACATCCAAATCCTCTATTGGCTGTTGACTGTATTCCCTGCTTCAGCACAGCCACATCAGTGTCAGTCAGCCCTGACAAGCTGTGGTTGAACAGAACCTCCACTTTTATTTTAAACTCTGGCCTTCTGATTATTTCCCACGATCCCATTTTGTTAGGAAATGTTTTGGGTCAGAAGAGAGACATTAACTGTTGTTCTTTCAGTACTGCAAGAAAGGCAGGGATTATCTGAAGGTTAATATGCTGTGCCTTTTTCCTTCTCAGTGAGCATTGTTGAAAGATTTGCTGACCCTGCTTCAGCTGGGTTCTTCTGGTAGCACGTTTCTCAATCAGGAGACGTCATGTAAAAGATGTGTGTTCTCTGGCATTCAAACTGTGTTTTAAAGCACCAGAAGCAGATCCACACATAAAACAACAACAATAACAACCATTTTCCTTGACAGGCAACACACAAACCAGTAGACGTTGGCCAAGTAGGTGTTTCTACTGCAGGACACTCCAGGGTGCAATAATTCCTACATAACTGAAAACTGAAAGAGCTTCTTTTAGAATCTATAGCAACCTACTGGCAGAGGAAGAATCCAGAAGAAAGACACAAGACTATTTTCTTTACTTGGTCCTTTCCATCTTCTGCAGGCAAGATTTAAGTGTCCATTCTGGGCTTACCAGTCTCATCAGTCTTAGTAACTAAACTGCCTTGCACTCAACATTTTTGGGAAAGGCAATATATATAAACAGATTAGCAGTTGTGTCCGACTCTTCATGACCCCATGGACCAGAGCACACCAGGCACTCCTGTCTTCCACTGCCTCCCGCAATTTGGTCAAACTCATGTTGGTAGCTTCGAGAACACTGTCCAACCATCTCATCCTCTGTCGTCCCCTTCTCCTTGTGCCCTCCATCTTTCCCAACATCAGGGTCTTTTCCAGGGAGTCTTTTCTTCTCATGAGGTGGCCAAAGTATTGGAGCCTCAGCTTCAGGATCTGTCCTTCCAGTGAGCACTCAGGGCTGATTTCCTTAAGAATGGATAGGTTTGATCTTCTTGCAGTCCATGGGACTCTCAAGAGTCTCCTCCAGCACTATAATTCAAAAGTATCAATTCTTTGGCGATCAGCCTTCTTTATGGTCCAGCTCTCACTTCCATACATCACTACTGGGACAACCATAGCTTTAACCATAGGGGCCTTTGTTGGCAAGGTGATGTCTCTGCTTTTTAAGATGCTGTCTAGCACACATCCTTCACCAATATTTCAACCAGTTCAAATGTCCTTTATGTAATAAAAATCAATTCAATAAACACATTTCAGCAAAGCAAGCAAAAAGAAGAGTATCATTTATACATCAGAAGAGTGTATATATTATATATAAACTGGGATGTATGTGATAACTCTAATTACTGAAGTTAAGAATACTGTTTCCAAAAGTTGTGAGCTGAAAGTCTTTCCTTTTACTAATAAACGTGCAACATTTTTGTTCTTGCCCACTTGCTGAGCTTACATGGACAAAGCCATCTCTTCAAATACAAAACTAAGGAGTGGTTTGCACTGCCTCTCTCGTCTGAGCAACCGCAGCCTTATAATCAAGGGATTCAAGTTCCTTGTTGGAATACTTGTTTGGCTGGAGTGCCGTAAGGAAAAAGTGGGGTTTTCCGGTCCAAATGCATAGTATGGGGGCAAAGATATTCTAAGCTAGCATTTCTCAAAGTCACTGTGCCTTTGGGTGGTGAATGATAAGTAAGATGATGATGATGATGATGATGATAAATTATTTATACCCCGCCCATCTGGCTGAGTTTCCCCAGCCACTCTGGGCGGCTCCCAATCAAGTGTTAAAAACAGTACAGTGTTAAATATTATAAAACTTCCCTGAACAGGGCTGCCTTAAGATGTCTTTTGAATGTCAGGTAGCTGTTTATCTCTTTGATATCTGATGGGAGGGTGTTCCACAGGGCGGGCGCCACTACCAAGAAGGCTCTGTCTGGTTCCCTATAGCCTCACTTCTCGCAATGAGGGAACCGCCAGAAGGCCCTAGGCGCTGGATCTCAGTGTCCGGGCTGAACGATGGGGGTGGAGACGCTCCTTCAGGTATACAGGACCGAGGCCGTTTAGGGCTTTAAAGGTCAGCACCAACACTTTGAATCGTGCTCGGAAACATACTGGGAGCCAATGCAGATCTCTCAGAACTGGTGTTATGTGGTCCTGGCGACCATTCCCAGTCACCAGTCTAGCTGCTGCATTCTGGATTAATTGCAGTTTCCGGGTCACCTTCAAAGGTAGCCCCACGTAGAGCGCATTGAGGTAGTCCAAGTGAGAGATAACCAGAGCATGCACCACTCTGGCGAGACAGTCTGCGGGCAGGTAGGGTCTTAGCCTGCGTACCAGGTGGAGCTGGTAAACAGCTGCCCTGGACACAGAATTAACCTGCACCTCCATGGACAGCTGTGAGTCCAAAATGACTCCCAGGCTGCGCACCTGGTCCTTCAGGGGCACAGTTACCCCATTCAGGACCAGGGAATCCCCCACACCCACCCACTCCCTGTCCCCCAAGAACCAGAAAATGAAGTGTTTCCCATCCTGTAAGTGCAACATGAGATGCTGTACCTGTGTATTCTCTTCCTGCCATGCAAATGTTACAGAATACAAGGTATTCTATGGTGGCACTAGCTGAAGCTGCATAAAACAGATACAGGAAGAGGAAAGCCTTTTTAGATCTATTGGTTGTGTATGTTTGTGCAGTCTTTGAATTCACCTCGGGGCACTGCGACATGGATTCACTGCTGTTGCTCATCCATTCTCTTCTCAGCCTCGACATAAATCAAAGCACATTTTCATCAGGGCACAGTCCCCACATAGCTAAGTCATTTCAAGAGTGCTTTGGCAGTTCATCATGGAAAATATTTAGGAATGCACCCCCTTCAAGAGACAGCTGGTTTTCAGTGCATCACTGCAAAACAGTAACAGGTTCCCTGACAGGCTCTCAGTCCCAAAATACCATTTCCATTGAACGTCTCACTTGGTTGAAGGAGGGCACAAAGAACACGCCCTTATAAACCACACTACCTATATTTTATAATGTATTTTAATATAATCTATGGTGCAACAATCGCTACCTACTTTGATCTTTTCACTCTGTTGGAGTGCATGCTAAAAGAACTTGAAAACTTAATGTGTAAATCATTCAAAATCCAACTTCAAAAGGCCCCATGGACTGAAGATTAGTAAACATTCTACGCTGTATTTGTCTCACCCTTGTGCGATTTAGAGGCTGGAAGACAAGTTCAGCCCAGAGTAACTTTCACATGAGAAACCTTTCAAGCATAGTTCTAATTAGCGCAGCTGATTTCTGATAGGAGATCATGCATCTTCATTGACCATATGTTATCTCATAGATAGACAGATGATGATGATGATGATGATAGATAGATAGATAGATAGATAGATAGATAGATGATAGATAGATAGATAGATAGATAGATAGATAGATAGATAGATAGATAGATACAGATATGCTCTTACTTTAGTCAGCGCTAAGCTATTAAGCTGGTTATATATGGGCAAGGCTAAGGCTCAAGGAAATCCTAATCACATGATCTCATTTGCATTTTGGCTGTACTATTGTAGCCATGGTTACCAGGAGCCAGAGCAAGTTTCTTAATGTAGAGGAGCATACCTGCCAAGCTGGCTTTCTGGTCATAGAAATGAATTTATCAACTAGGCACCATGACCAAGCATGGAAATTCCATATGCAGGGTAACAGCTGTTTGGCCCAGCATAAGGATACTTCACAAGAATAAATGTTTCCTTTTAGAAACCTGTGATCCTAGGCTTGTTTGTGCTGTTTGTAGTTTCAATTAGGTACCTGTTCTCTGAATTCTGTACTGCATGGTTTTAATGGAAAAACTCTTTTCATCGTTCTTCAGCTGCTTATATCTCATTATGATTTTTTTTATAAAAAATATTTATTTGGTTTTTCAAATTAGATTTTTACATTCACATATCCAACATACAACATAAAGACAAGCTTCCAAAGAATATCCAGGACTTCCCTCCTCCCCTTTGTGGGTCCTATTATTAATCATTTCCTCCTGCATCTTTTATAATAATCCAAATCTTTTTTTGGGATGGAAAGAAAAGGCCAAATGGAATATGGAAAAATGGAATGATTATGTTTTTGAATACGTACAATCAGAAATATTTGCACAGATAGTGGTAGAGGATAGATGGGAAAACAAATGCCAAAGAATCACAAATAAATGGGCTTTTTATAGGAAATGGATAGAAAGAGGGGAAGCCAACCCTAACATAAAAGCTCGAATGAACAGACTGTGTACATGGATAAAGATATGAAGAAGGAAGGCCTGACAGGGGGCGGGGAGGGGAGGTTTGGAGTGGGGAGGGGAGGGGAAAGAAAAGAAGAAAAGTTAAACCGGATGGTATTTTGAATGGATTTTGTTGTGTAAACCCTTTTTCAGAAATAATAATAATAATAATAATAATAATAATAATAATAATAATAATAATAATAATATCTTTATTGTCATTGCCCCCATCGGGGACAACGAAATTACTTGACTGCTCCATAAAAACACTAATTAAACAATACAGTATAATACAGCAAGGGAGATTAGATGACTTTCAAAGTCCGGGCTTCCCATTCAGGGCCGAGATCGCTCTGGAGAAGAAGCTGTTCTTAAGACGACTCGTTCTTGTCTTCATCAACCTGTATCTCCGTCCCGACGGCAAGAGCTCGAAGAGACAGTGACCAGGATGCGATGGATCTTTTACTATGTCCAGTGCCTTCCTATGGCACCTTGTGGCATAAATCTGCTCTAAGGTGGAGAGTGGGCAGCCAACAATGCTCTCTGCTGCCTTAACAACCCTGCACAACCCGACCCTGTCCTGGGTAGTACAGCTTCCGTACCACACACATAAGTCATAAGTGAGCACGCTCTCAATGGCACAGTGATAGAAGGCAAGCAGCAGTTTCTGCGGAAGATGGTTTTTCCTTAGTATTCTCAAAAAGTACAGTCTCTGCTGCGCCTTCTTCACAAGCCCCCTTGTGTTGACACTCCAGGTCAGATCCTCTTGTAATTCAATGCCCAAAAATCTGAACGTTGTTACCCTCTCCACACAGACCCCATCAATCAAAAGTGGCTGGACGTTGCTCTTCTGTCTCCTAAAGTCCACCACAAGCTCCTTTGTCTTCCTTGTATTTATGAGCAAGTTGTTAGCTCTACGCCACTCTGTCAGCCGCTCCACCTCATCTCTATAATCCGTTTCACCCTTCCTTTCAGGGATGAGCCCAATCACAGTTGTGTCATCTGCAAATTTGACAACCCTATTACTAGGGTGAGTAGCGACACAATCATACGTGTAGAGAATATAAAGGAGCGGACTGAGTACGCATCCCTGTGGTGTTCCTGTGTTAGTCTTAAGCATATTAGAGGTATAAGGGCCCAACCGAACCCTCTGGGGGCGGTCTGACAAAAAGTCCAATATCCACCCACAAAGTGATAACGGAAGCCCCAGATCTTCCAGTTTAGACATCAGACGTTGTGGTAGAATGGTATTAAATGCCGAGCTGAAATCTAAAAAAAGCAGTCTGGCATAACCCCCCCGCTGCGCCAAATGTGCAAGGACGGCATGGAGGGCAATTGCCACAGCGTCCTCTGTCGATCTTTTCATTTTATAAGCAAATTGGAATGTGTCCAGTCCCTCTGGTAGGCAGGCAATGACATAATTTTGTACCAGCTTTTCAAAGCACTTCATGATTATAGGTGTGAGTGCTACTGGACGAAAATCATTCAGATCTTCCGGGTTAGATTTTTTTGCTATTGGAACGATAATAGAGGACTTTAGGCAGGATGGAACAATAACCTGGGCTAGGGATCGATTTAAAATCCCAGTGAAAACTCCTGCTAGTTGATCTGCACAGTCTCTCAATACCCTTCCAGCTACCCCATCTGGCCCTGTGGCCTTCCTTGGGTTGATTCCCTTCTACACCTTCCTCATCTCTTCTTTTTCCACAGAGACTACTACATTCCTTTGTACTGATGATGGTAATAGTGGTGATGATGGCAAAGCCTTCACTGGGAGTGGTGGTGGTGTTGGTAAAGCCTCAGCAGGTGTTGCTACAGATGTTACTTCAAAACGGGCAAAAAAGGCATTCAAATCCTCCACGAGGGATGCCCCTCCCTCGTCTGCCAGGGAGTCCTTGGATTTATACCGTTAATTCTTGTACACCTTGCCACACCTGCCTGGTGTTGTTACTTTGTAAATGATTCTCCAGCCGCTGTCTATACACCTCCTTTGCTACACGGATACCTCTCTTTAGATCGGCTCTAGCTGAGCTGTACAGCGACTTATTTCCACTTCTGAAAGCAGTATTTCTTGCCTTTAGCAACCCCTGGACCTCCCTTGTCATCCAGGGCTTCCTGTTTGGGTAGATCTTTATCCGGCGCCTCTGGATAAACCATATATATTAATATATATTAATGCTATATATATATATTAATGCTATGTAGGTATGCATTGTAGTATGAATGAATTGTGTTTTGTATTCTTTGTTTATAGAATATATATAATAATGTTACGTTACTAAGCAAATTTAATAAAACAGTTAAAAAAAATAAATACAAAATAATCCAAATCGTTTACATCTCCATTATATCCAAAATTCACCATTAAACTACAAGTGTTAGCCCAATCCTACTAATGATTTTAACTGTTTACAATGGTTTTTAAGGTAAATTATAAATTTTCCCTATTCCTTATTTAAATTTTGGTCTTCCTGATTTCTGACTCTTCCGGTCATTTTTGCCATTTTGGCATAATCCATCAACTTAATCTGCTATTCTTTGTCCTCTTTCCATCTCTTGGCCAACAACATCTGCACAGCTGTGGTTGCATACATAAATAGGATTTTCTGCTCCTTTGGGATTTTGATACCTCACTATGAAATCTAATGCATTTGGAAAGGGCAAGGTCCAGTTGTGCAGATACAGACACTGATTCTCCAGCAGGAAGCTAACTAACTAAATAACCATTTCCAAAACTCAATTTGCTTGCAAGAGGATTTGATTTCCAGGCTGCATTCCACACAGGCTCCTTTGTCAGCTACATCCGTCACCTCAAAAAGGGCCTTCAAACCTCTGCCAAAAAGGAGTCAGTTCCAACAGAATTAATAGTACTGCCAAGCAAATATGGCCACATGGTCCAACATCCAACCTTTAATAGTTATTCTTTCCCAGTAATGTTTCATAAAGTGGTCCCATCACAGTTACCTTCAAAAATCCACCTGCTCATATAGAGGGCTAGCAATCTTATGAAGGGTTTTAGCATAGCCTTTCGTGCAATCCTAAGCACGTTTACTCAGGAGTAAGTCGTCCTGAGTTCAACGAGGCATTCTCCCTGGTAAGTGCATTTAGGATTGCAGACCAAGATTGTAAATTGCTGGGGGCGGGGATTTTTGCTGTGCCGTTGACAATGCTATTTATACAACAATTATTTCAAAATGTATGCAAGACACCATTTGAGTAAAAGCGACCAGTGCTCGGTTATGTTGTTCCATATTTAAATACTACTTTTCTTCACTGGGAAGCAGTTTGAAGTTGTATGTATTACACTGGCTAATAATATTAATAACAACAATAATAGCAAGAATTCATTTATATGCCACCCATCTGATTGGGCTGCCATTGCCACCCTGGGCAGCCTCCAGCAAATTAAAACATCAAACACAGTAAGACGTCAAACGTTTAAATACTTCCCTCTACAGGGTTGCCTTCAGATGCCTTCTAAAAGTCAGAGAGTTGTTTATTTCCTGGACATCTGATGGGAAGGCGTTCCACAGACCAGGCGCCACCACTGAGAAGGCCCTCTGCACATTTCCATATTCCAAGAAACTGTGATTAGTAGTGTGTCTCTGCTAGATAAATATGCTCATGTTGGATAATATGCAAAGTAGCCCTACAAACAGTCAGAAGGGTAGACCTTAGTGACCTCATAAGGTCACCCTTGATCAATGTTCTCACCAGTGATGCACATTGCAGAGAAAAAAGGCTGATTGTCACATGGAATCTGGCGTCCGTGACCACGCTGTACGTGGCACCGCATAACCGAAGTCACCAACCCGCTTCATTCATATGTTATTGATGCACGCCCATCCACAAGGAGACATCAACTGTAGAGCCTATATGAAGGCAACGGAAATTCCAGCTGCTGTTTCCTAGGATACCTGAGTCTCCTGACTATGCAACCCCTTGTCCAGATTAATCTGAATTTTGTGGCAGCAGCTGCATTCTGCCGAAATGCCTGCTTGCTCACCATAAGCATATGTAAATAGCAAAATTTTTAAAATCCTGTCGATATAGAATGAAGCCAGTGGAGCAGAATCGTCGCAGACAATCACTCTTTGGAATCTCATTCGGGCTCTCCATCTCCAGATCTAAAGCTTTCGCATTTCCCCAACAAATCAGATAGGTAGTAATGATTTCTGACCCCACAGGGAAGTTTTATTTAAAAGCTATCAAGCAGGGGGCATAAGCCATCTTCCTCTCTAGCTCATAAGAAAATTGCTTACTCCGTTGCGGCTACTTTTATGTTATCTCTGACGACTCCCGTCTTTTCCAAGTAATAAGCAAGCGGCAGGTGCTGCTGACTTGTGACTTTGCTTTGATGCCACTACACAGCACACAACATACCCCCCCCCCACCTCTCCCCGGCAAATTCATTAGGCAGGATTGCGTCAAAGCACCAGGGAATAGCAGGAGGGGAAGCGGTACTCGCGCCCACGCAGAAAAAGGTTTCGCTGTCATCTTGCATCGGTGGCATTCAGGGAAGATGCAAAATCATCAAGTCTACTGCGTTTAGACTGCAGATCAGCAGGACGGGCAGTTATTATCTTTAAGTTGAGGCCTGGATCCAAAGAGCTGTGCAACCACTTTCCGCACACCCAGAAAGCGTTGGATCTCAAGTTCCTCGTGCAGATCTTCCTCATGGCAAACCTTGAAAAGCAGTCTGCATGGCAGATCAAAATAAAAATCATTGTCATGGCCAAATCCTCAGCCTTTGGATCTCGACGCTATTAAGAAGGATCGCTTCTCAGCCATATCTTCATGCAGTTTTCACATAGGTATTTTAGTTCCACTTGTGCTCACTTTACGGTATGCCTTGAGAAACAAGAGGGAGGCCTAATGTTTTACCATATGACACTGACAAACTGGAACGTGTCCAGAGGAGGGCAACCAAAATGGTCAAAGGCCTGGAAACGATGCCTTATGAGGAACGGCTAAGGGAGCTGGGCATGTTTAGCCTGGAGAAGAGGAGGTTAAGGGGTGATATGATAGCCATGTTCAAATATATAAAAGGATGTCACATAGAGGAGGGAGAAAGGTTGTTTTCTGCTGCTCCAGAGAAGCGGACACGGAGCAATGGAGCCAAACTACAAGAAAGAAGATTCCACCTAAACATTAGGAAGAACTTCCTGACAGTAAGAGCTGTTCGACAGTGGAATTTGCTGCCAAGGAGTGTGGTGGAGTCTCCTTCTTTGGAGGTCTTTAAGCAGAGGCTTGACAACCATATGTCAGGAGTGCTCTGGTGGTGTTTCCTGCTTGGCAGGGGGTTGGACTCGATGGCCCTTGTGGTCTCTTCCAACTCTACGATTCTATGATTCTATTCTATGATTCTATGATTCTATGACATTAAAACTTGCTGCCTTCTGGGTAAAGATCTGAGGATTATATGAGAAATGCCATTTCTTGTCCAAATTAGCATACACAGCTGTAGGCCTCAGATACCCATTTGCAATTTTAAAGTTTTGCTGCCAAGTCTAGGTGGGTGTCTGAGTAGAGAAAACTTCCTAGCTAAGGCGGTTGTTAAAAAATAAATAAATAGACATTCGAATTCTATACCAGCTGCCTTAAAAAGCAGAGTATTTTGCTTTTCACAGTCACAATTTTGGGTGGTTTTAATCGAAGCATAGTGCTAACTTTTGACACTAAAGGCAGCCTTTAATAGGTCAAAGTTAACAAATGACCAAATGCTACATAGATCACTATGGATTTTATGACGTGTCTTGACATTTATCAGTTTAATTGCCATAAAATCAAAAAGTGCTTCAAAAGTGACCTTTTCACATGAAAAGGGGTCTCTTTTTCGGGGTTATTTTGGAGCAGAGAAAAAGTTAGTTTCAGACCATAGCTAAGTTACCTTGGGCTCTAAAGTTAAGGGTGTTCACTGAAGGAAAGTTTACAACTCAAGGAGCCCATAGCCCCATTTTCCTGGGTATGACTGTTTAAAGCTTGCTGAATGAAGGCAAAATCTGAGACTGGTTGACATCATATTGGAATTAGAACTTTTATGCAGCATCATTCAGCAAGACTTCAGGAGTTTAGCCTCCTATGAATTTGACTACTACTTAGGAGAGGTAGGTGTCATTTTGCAAAATATATTCACACAATTCCTTATTAGGTTCTCTCACAGCAGTTTCTTGACAGTGTTCTTTCAAACTCTGTCAAGTACAAATAAAACCCCAAGAAACGTTTTGTAATCAAGTGCCTCACCTTTATTTTTGTTCATTTACAATTGTCAGACAATTCTTTAATAAAGATATTTATTCTTATATAGAGAGACACTGAACTTTCAGGAGGGTAATTTGAACATAAAAACATTCAGCTGTGTAGCACTACATTGTCATAAAATGTACACCACTTTTTATACATTATAGGCTTGGTTGGTTGAGCGACAAAACGGCATTATGTTGAATGTGGAGGGAGGGGAGGATGACTGATTCAATACATGCCTTTCTGATGTGACAGGCAGAATTCCTCACGTGTTATTTCACCACCCAAATTTCACACGGCGAGGTGTTTGCCTAAAAATCACCTGCATGTGGAAACAAATGCTTGTGTTGAGGCATAACTGCTTTTGGACGCCACTTCAGACTTGGGCGGCAGATCGGTGGAGAGATAGGGGAAAAATATGACTGAATATTCTGCAGCAGGGGAGGTAAGACAAATGTATAACTAAATTTTCTTCCATAAAAAGAAAATCCCTGACATCTAGCTTTCTAAGTGCCGGGAACTTTAAAAAACAAACATAAAACAATACAGTCCAGTACCAATCATGTACTTAAACATGTTCCAGGACAGAGGCTCTAAAACAGATTTTTTTCTCTTTTATATCAATCCATGTGACCCTTGAAGTAGAAAACATCTACTTCCCTTCTTTGGTATGTTACATAAAATAAAATAAAATGTCAACATCCATTTGGAAAAGACCCAAAGAATATATGTACTCCAACATTATATATTTATATGTAAAGCTTTATAGTTACACATGCCCAGTTCCTGAATGTAATATAGTTTATATTTATTACATACAAAAATTTATAGAAACTAGTTTCTTACACTAATTTTAACTGCTTTGATTTCAAGAGATGCAAGTCAGATTAGGAAATCTGTTTTCATATTGTACTAACAAATCTGTTGGCTAAAATATTTTCATATACAGTACTTGGAACAACATTAGCACTTTGTTACAAAACACCACAGTGATTATTATTGGCACATTAAAAACCTTTCTCTATATGAAAATACACAAAATAAATAACTCCCCAATATTTTTCTTATTTTTAAATCTATGTAATTACCTTTAAATAATTTACTCTCCAGTACTGGAGCCATTTTTACCGAGAAGAATATACTTTGCTGACTTCTTACCTTGAAAACATTATTTCAACTGAAACCATTCTAGGTTACACCAAATGGTAGCTGTACACAAGGCTATTTATAGAAAACAACAATTTTGCAAGAAAAAAAAGTGACTTGTTTAAATCCAAAGAATAATTCAGGATTATTTTGTCATCAGTAGCTACATTTAAGCTGTCAAAGTTACCCGCAATAACACACGTTTTAATAATTAAAAAACCCCATAAAACACATATTGTAGCCTCACTGCTTCTGGCCTGATGCACATCCAGAAAAGAGGCAAAAGAAAGAAAAACGCACAAATCAATTGATTAAAGTGCTACTCAGATAATTTATCTTCACATTAATTTTTCAAATACTGATTTCATTGATGCTTCTCTCACGTTTCTAGAAGTTTTAAGGACTACCGGGAAACACATTTGACATTTAGCGATAACCACGGGCACAGTCCACTGGGAGCTTCTCCTATGAAGGGCCATCAAGTCAAATGGAAGAGGTACAAAAACACCCATGGGCTCATATCTATAGAATGCAACCAAAGTTGCAGTAACTTCTGAATCACTCGTTTTGAGCTAGTACTGGGTGAACATACCTTGTCGCCCTGGACCTAGCTCAAAAACAAGTCTAGCCTTTCGAAGTCCAAGCTGGGGTTGGTGGACAGTTCAGCTTTTAGGTCCCCATGATTACTGGTGACACAATGGACACTCTTCACCCCCCCCCTTCTACCGCCGCTGAGAATTAATTTTAATTCCTCCAATCTGAATTGAGTGAGCTGAGAAGACGTCAAAATAAAAACTCACAGATCCAGAAGCAACGGATCCAGAAGCATGCTCATTAGGTACATTATGTTGCTTAGAGACACTGGGAAGTTAAAGCTGGCCCTTTGACATGCCTTGAAATGATCTCCCACTAGGTAAATTTCAGAAAGGGGAGAGGGAAATTGGAAGCTGGAGTCCAAACAACCATCAGGCCAAATATGGGCTTCCGCTGTAATTAATGGTGCTCCTTTATTTAGTTTTAAATGGGCACACTCTTCTGAATCCATCCAATTCTGAAATGTGATGCCACCCCTAGTTTAAGCCAACACAGTTCTTCTTGGTGCACAATGCTTGGCATGTATGTTGGCTATATGCTTATATGCAGTCTGTAAATTTCTCAACCAGGAGCCACCAAGCTTTCAGGGCCACTGGGCATTCTTGGGAGTTTTGAGAAGGTGCCATGGGCAGCAGGCACAAATGGCTACCGTGGGGACATGGCATAATGGATGCCACATCTCTGAGACGTGGGACCAGAAAATGGTAAGGGCATTCAATGGTGAAAAGAGGATCTGCATCAGCTACTACTGCACTCACTCGCAAAGAATTTGTACACCATTTCTGTTCTGAACAGATGGGAGAGTGGGTTGTCCTGGCATCCAATGAAACGTGGGAATGTTTACAGGACCATGTTTAAAGGGGCATGTTCAATATAGGAAGGGCCGAGCCAGTGCAAACAGGAACAGAGCAAAAACAGCCAACAGTTTCTGGTGTCTTGTGGATTTCTGAGGTCACCGTACAGGAGGATGAACTGGCACCTACTTGCACTAAGTTGGCAACTCTTTCCCAATGCCTGCTTTGAGATCCCTCTTTTTTGTCCTATATAGGCGAGCTGCTCTATGTCTGAGTTGGAATGCATTCTTGTACAAAGCCTTCTATGTTGAATGGGACAGAGTCTACTATTTTGGTATATTTACTGAATACATTCCAAACCTGCTTAATGTTCTTTAATCTTTATAGAATTCTCAACGACAACACCTCATCGTTACTAATGGTGGGCATCAATCATAACCTGTTTCCTTGGCGTTTCCCTCAGTGGTCTTAGACATTAAAAACATACTGACTTCCCATTCCTAATGTGAGCTTCCTTCAAAATAAATTCTACATGATCTCCTGCTCTCATTTTGCTTGTAACAGTGCTTTCACTATAATTCACAGGACAATAAAAGTTGTGGAAATTAAGTCTGGTGCGCATATAACAAGCAAGGCTACTTGTTTTTATTAAGTTCCTAAGAACTCAGCCTATTTACTCATGCTTAATAACTTAAGGGGGGGAGAGAATGTATAACAGAAAATAAATGAATATTTTCTACTTAGCTAAATCAGTAGGGCATGGGACTCTTAATCTCAGGTCGTGGGTTTGAGCCCCATGTTGGTTAAAATATTCGTGTATTGCAGGGGGGTTGGACTAGATGACCCACGTGGTCCCTTCTATACCATTCTATCATACTATGAGACAAATCAAAATCTACCTGAATGTTGAACAAAATAGAAGATATGGATAAACCAGGGCGGGAGAGGGAGAGACAGAATTAACCAACAATCCTGAATTATCATTATTTTCCAAAGATGTGTTTGTAACAACGATGTGCTATTTTAGATCATCCCAGAGCGGGCTGCATGGTTTGTGACAAACATCTATTTAGAGCAATCACCTTCTGATTCAATCAGACAAGCAACAAATAAGTGTTATTGTCCCAAAGCAGGTAATTAGAGCCATAAAATGGTGAGCATATTGAGCTCTGATAGTACCAATCATCTGCCCTATCAAATGTGCTCCCTTGGACCCAAACTGGTATGGACCATTCCACACACAACCCTAGGTGCAGACAGATGCCACCACTCCAATCCTGCACTGCAAATTTTTGTGCCCAAAGGACCTGATCCTCGGACTGGAAGCCTCCGTCCATCTGCAGATTGCTTTTGCTAAACTAGGATGAGTTCTTAGAAGAGGTATTTTAAGATTTCTCAAATACACCATATCTGAAACTACTAACTGACCTGAAGCACAATAGATCTGAATCGAACAGACCTAGAGAAATATGTGGGCATTAGAACGTTTGAATAAAAGTGTTGTGCTCAGGTATGCTATCCGTGTTCTGTTACAAATAAAAGTCCTAGTAGAAGAGATGGACCTGCTACATTGGAGAACATTCAAGTGACGTCCACCGATCTCAATGGGTCTAATCTTGAGTAGGGCTAAACTACATATCATCTATTGTAATTAAATAGCTGTATCTCGAATATTAAAACTAGGCTTTTCTGACAAAGTTAAGATGTAAAATATAAACAAAAATATGCTGTAAAATAGAAACATTTCCCCTTTACTCTTTGATTATAAACATTCACAGATTCCAAAAATAAAAACCCCAATTTTGTAGGACTTTTTCAAGTAACATTCGATTCATTGTTATTATAAGTAATTCTTGGTACTGTGACTAAGGCATTATTACAGCATAAAGCAACATCAAAAGGAAGACTTATGCCAGCGTGTCCAGAAGGGAAAATAAAGCAATGGGGAAAAGGTGGCTGTGGATTTTGTGCTCTTGTTAGTGAGCTCAAATATACTGCTTTCGGCCTCTAACAGGTAGAGAGAGGGGGGAAATGTCAGGCCTGGCTTTAAAAAAATATACTCCCTAAGAAGATAAAATATGTTTCAGAAAAAGAGATGAGGATGGCGGATGGCTGAACGTCATTTGAGAGAATGTCAAAGAACCAAAATGCTGGCTAATGCTTTTCCGTTGATAAAGATATCAGCGCAGTCTGGAAAAATAAGAAAGTTAATATAAATGGGAACACTATTTGCAATGCTCAACACATGGGCTTGTGACAAGGTTCTGTCTGGAGCAATCGTCTTTTGATCTGATTGGGAGAGCAAGGAGCAATTTTTATTGTCCCAAAGCAGATAACCAGAGCCACAGAAGACGAATAGATCACCAATTAAACACCCATATCCTATGTGGCTTTAAGTCCCAACCCTGCAAATTTCTGAGATCAGTTTGAAATCTCCTCCTGGGCATACCTTTCACACATTTCCCCTCAATTAAGGCTTTAGGCAGGAAAACCAGTGAAGGCATATTTAAGGACTGGCCCTATTAAAAGCAGCATTTTGGCACAGACTTCATTATCACTGGACTTTATTGGTCATTGCAACCAATTCCAAGAGAATGTTTAAGGGGCAGGCAGAAACCAGTTTCATCATAAAAGCTGACCGGTTTGGTGCATTTGCCCATTTTTAAAAGGCAGATGCAAATTAAACCCATTTTAAGGCAACACTGTTCGTTTGATGGAACCATACATTTCAAAGTTGAACGGTGGCTGTGGAAAATGTGGAATTGTTCTGGAAAGAGAGCAGCTAGCTAGAAAAGGTGAAGCTCTACACATCGGAGCCTTGAGAAAGACAGCGCTTCCTTTCCATCAGTTCCCTGCCTGAAACTTCAAAAGGTTAAAAGGGCACATGGATGTTCAGCAGAAAGAGCCAGTGGGAATGTAAGTCCTCTTTGGGGTCACTCTCATGCCAAACCTCCCAAACAGCTTTTCAAATGTGGGTTTTACAAGCAGCACTTAAAAATGAATGATTAATTTGCCTTTTAAAGGTATCCTTTGCTGAAGAAGTCTTATTTCCTTTCTCCCAGTCACAAAGGAGGATGCATATGCCTTAAATGCAATTTGGAAGAGGCTATAAACTACAATATCTATAATATTATCCCCTTAACTGGTTTTTTTAAAATCCCAAAAGTCTCTTGAGCCAAATGCTATCCAAGGGAAGCAGAATCAGAAGGGGCAGGGGGAATAACAGGAGACACCCAGTCAATATAGCACAAATTTGATGGCAGCACTAACTCTTTGATTAGTGCAGTTACTAACCTAGGTAAAGGTAAAGGGACCCCTGACCATTAGGTCCAGGAGTGGCCGACTCTGGGGTTGCAGCGCTCATCTCGCTTTATTGGCCGAGGGAGCCGGCGTACAGCTTCCGGGTCATGTGGCCAGCATGGCTAAGCTGCTTCTGGAGAACCAGAGCAGCGCACGGAAACGCCGTTTACCTTCCTGCTGGAGCGGTACCTATTTATCTACTTGCACTTTGACGTGCTTTCGAACTACTAGGTTGGCAGGAGCAGGGACCGAGCAACGGGAGCTCACCCCGTCGCGGGGATTCAAACCGCCAACCTTCTGATTGGCAAGCCTTAGGCTCTGTGGTTTAACCCACAGCGCCACCCGTGTCCCTTAGTTGCTAACCTAGACATGTGCTTTTAACTTCTAGTTCTTCTGCAGAACCACCTTTTCCTTAAGTATACAATTATATGCAGGAGGGGGTAGGAGAACTTTGCGGCCTTCCAGGAGTTGTTGGCACTATAACTATCAACTACCACCATTTCTGACCACTGGTCACACTGGCTGGAGCTGATGGGAATTTAGGTTCAACAGCATCCTAAGGGGCACAGGACCCCCACACCTGATGTAGGCTTCAGAGTGTTCTGTACTAGAGCCCTTTCGTTTTTACTTTTCTGTGTTTAGCTGGAAGTGAAGGTTCCACACAGTATTTAATCCAGAACTATATTACCAACCACGCTTTCCTCAATGGCCAAGAGTCTTCTGCAGTGTTTAGCCATGAGCAAGTTTCATTCAATAAAAGGTGCTCAACCAAGTTAATGGAAAGTTTCCTGTGCACAGGTCCTGCCTGTTTGTTTGATCTTTTGGAGGGGAATAGAGATGAACATTAGTTGCTCCAATGGTGCTTTCCATTCTTTGGGGAGGGCAGAATAAGGGGAAATAAATGGGCGTTAGGAAGCTCTGTGTATCCGCCCCCTCACCCTTTTTATGGTAGAAGTTCTAGCTCACCCATAGCTTCATAAAGGAGAAGTGGCTTCATGAAGGGATCAGCTTTTGTCAAATTTTACCAGGTTCAAGGAAGCAATGTGCATGGATCTGCTGTTGAACAAAACAGACTGCTCCCCAGAATTGCTCGCGTGCAGTTGTGTTTCAAGCAACCACCCACAACACTACCCAAGAGAGAATGCTAAAAACCAGTGCCAAAATTCTCTGCAGACCTGCCCTGTGGCTGTTCTCGGGGGTCCCTTGTGCAGAGCAATGGTCATAAAACAGTGGCAAGTTATTACAAAGATAGGCATGCCCAAAGGAAGGAAGGAAGGAAGCAACCCAAAGGGCTGCAACACCCTGCCTTCTCCTTGAATACAAATGAATCTACTTTTGAAAGAAGGACAGTAATAATATTAAATTACAATTTCCACAGCAGGCAGCCGATTTCTCTCTCTCTCTCTCTCCCGCTTGTTTTGTAAGAGGCTGAGCACTTTTGTATCAACCCTCGGTTGCCAGGTAACCGTACTTTAATGATTCATTTGGTTTCTGACTAGCTGTTCTTTTTCACTTTTTTTCAAGTGGGACAAAAATGCATGGTATATCATCAATTGAGTTTGGTATCGTCATTTCTAGGACCTCAGACATACACCCACCTGGAATGTTTGTATCCTCCCAGAATAATTCCCTCCCTCTCACAATTGTCCCTTTTTGACTAATTGAGAGATCAGTGTCCTGTTTTGCTGTATTCGTCTCAAATGACATGGTTTGGAACAGGAAAGTGAAGCTGGATAAGACAGTAGAAAGGAGAACCAGACCAGAAGCAGGGCAGTGAGGTCATCAAGAACAGCTCCTTCACCACCACCCCCTGCCAAAAACACCACCACCCAGGCTTGATACACCAGCAGCTGAAAATCATTCCACATCAGAAGCATCATTGTCAGAAAGATGGTAATTACTTCCCTTCACCCGGATATATTCAATATACCTCCCGTCATCTGAATCTGAAATGCCACATGTACACAGTGAGTTCTCAAATAAGCATTCAATTTCCTCCAGTTTCTTCCCTTTCGTCTCAGGAAGGCAGCCGTAGAGGAAAATGAGTCCCACAAAAGCAAATCCTGCATAAAGGAAGAATGCTCCTGCAATACAAACAAACAAACAAACAAACAAACAAACAACCCCCCCAGACACAGAGTTAATAGAAAGTTTTCCTCTAAAACAAAATACAAGGTCACAACAATAAAAGATCTGCTATATATCTTAGCAAAGTTAAAATGAAGGTTTCAGAAACAAATAATTATTTTAATATGCATTCAAATAATTATATTGGTCAAGATTCCAAATATTTAATTTTTGCAAAACCATGATGGCGTCCCAATAACACTCAAATCTCATTTAAAATTTCTTTAGTAAAGAGACTTGCTAAAGAATGCAAGTTACCACAGAGAGAGACTGGAGGAATTCAGTAATATGGGTTTTTGGGAAAAGGGCAAGGCTATCAGCTAGATTATGGGATGTGGGTGGCACTGTGAGTTAAACCACAGAGCCTAGGACTTGCCAATCAGAAGGTTGGCGGTTCGAATCCCCGCGACGGGGTGAGCTCCCATTGCTCGGTCCCTGCTCCTGCCAACCTAGCAGTTCAAAAGCACGTCAAAGTGCAAGTAGATAAATAGGTACCTCTCCGGCGGGAAGGTAAACGGCGTTTCCGTGCACTGCTCTGGTTTTCCAGAAGCAGCTTAGTCATGCTGGCCACATGACCCAGAAGCTGTACGCCAGCATCCTTGGACAATAAAGCGAGATGAGCGCCGCAACCCCAGAGTTGATCACAACCGGACCTAATGGTCAGGGGTCCCTTTACCTTTTTCAGCTAGATTACAAGCAGCATGACTTGAAGGACTCAGGAATGTGTCCCCAGACACGTCCTGGCATCATGGTGAAGCTGGCAAGGCTGCCCTGCCAATGGTGGTAACTGCTGAGCCTCCACACCAGGCCCTGGATGCCACCTTAGTTTTCCTAAAGTGCAATGTCCCAGACTTTTCACTGTTCCATGCCAACATGGGTTTTTGTCACCACAATGTCACACAGCCAAGCATTACGTTTTGGGAGAGCTAGAATTTATGGGTACAAGCACAACTGTTGGGGAACCAACAGAGAGCATGTGGCCAAGGGCCTCTCAACCCTGAAACTGGCCCAGGATGACTCAGTGATGGGTGGCTTGGCAACACACCCTGTTCTTAAAGCCAAATGATTAAAAAATGTAAAACGTCTACTACTTGGAAGTTTAACTACTCACAAACCACTGAAAGCAGTAATACAGCTTTGGGAACGCTGTTTAGAAACAGAACTCAGCAACACAAAGTCTTGAAAAGAGAATATATACACAAATTTTCTAGAGGCCTTTAAAAAGGAAAGCTAAACTGCCCAGCGAGACCTTAGCTGATGAAAAGCTAAAATTCCAAGGATCTTAAACGCAATGATCTTGGTACTATTTAAGACAGAACACACTTCTTACCATAGTACGTCAGATATTCAGCTGTGTGCAGAAATGTAAGTGACACTAGGACGTTGAAAATCCAGTTCACGCCGGAAGAACAGGCATTTCCTGTACTTCTAGCCCAAAGGGGGTATATTTCAGAATTTACTGTCCATGGCATTGGTCCCATTCCTTTTAAAAGAAACATGCCACAAAATTAATATTAATGAACATTCACATCAAATACCAAAGGATCTTCAAAAATGGGATGTGGTACAAACAGAATGTTGGAACAGTAATATTTTACTTCAGTAGAAAGCCGCCATATGAGGAAAAATTAAGTTACTCAGAGATCTAAATCTTATATTGGGGGGGAGGTATTATTCAGTACACACTAGTGTCTCTTGGGAGTGACAGAAGGAAATGGAGATTGAAGAATATTGTACCTAACTGTGGATCTAATGAAGGGATACTTTTGGGAAGAGGAAGCAGAAGTCAACCTGTTTTTATAGATGCATAGATGGAGGTATTCCAACCATTATTGTATGTATGGCTTAGAAAGATGACTCTTTATTGTACCTATTTCTGTAGTTCAGAAAATTGTCGTTTGCATAGAATTATTTAAGTACAGTGGTACCTTGGTTTAAGAACAGCTTAGTTTATGAATAACTTGGATTAAGAACACTGCAAACCTGGAAGTAGGTGTTTTGGTTTGTGAACTTTGCCTTGGAAGCAGAACATGTTTTGCTTCCTGTTGAGTGTGTTCCGTTTGTAAATTGAGTCCCCCACTGCTATGGGAAAGCACACCTTGGTTTAAGAACGCTTTGGTTTAAGAACGGACTTCCGGAACGGATTAAGTTTGTAAACCAAGGTACCACTGTAGTTAAATGCTTGCTCCTACAATGCTAAAAGGACTAACTCTTCAACACACTGACACTCGGCACATGGAGCTGATAGTTTTAGCAAGAAGAATATACAAAGGATATTGAAACTGGCAAGGGCACCAAGAAAAGCAAAGAGATACTTGGGCTTTTGGGGGATTATTTTAAATAAAGGAATGAGGTATGGAATGTGTTAACAATATGCAGAAATGGCAGGAGAATGTAGCCTTAATCCCCCTCCTTTGATTTTTCATTTAAATTTAAAATCAAGGAAGTGAACAGCTACATTAAGGGAACTGGAAAAGGGGGAGAAATTCCTGTAACACTGAGAAAAAAATATGAAAAATTAAAAAGGTATAGTAAAACAAAGGCTGAGTAGCAAGATGATATTAATCATCATTGCAAAGGTCAATCTGTTGAGTTGTTACATTCCAGGAGAGTTCCTGATCCAATATGAGCCTGAGGCTCTCACACGGACGTCTTTCTCGGGGGGAGGGGAGTAATGAGTGAGTGAACTGGGTTATACCAGTTATTTGAAAGCAGTATTTCCCTGCCCACTTTTGTCAGAGAACAGAGGTTTTCAATCCGGTGGCCAAGGAGACAGTGTGTTCAAATAAAGGCAAGAGAGGCAGTTCGCTCATCATTTTCTCCTCGAAGTGAGGCAGGCACACAAATATGTCTAAGACTTTTATCAGTCCTAGAACTTTTCCTGGAATATAACAGCTCCACAGGTCAAATTTATTTCACATGAAAACTAAACACACCAAATCTGTTTACCTGGTGCAAAGAAAACCAGGTATAAAATAAGTCCCACGAGCGCCGTCCAAGAGTATGGTGTAGGGCAGAAGTTATATGCCCAATATGTCTCTTCAGTTTTGAGTCTGGTCTCATTTGAACATCTGCAAGATAGCCAGAATATAAAACAAAGGTTTAAAGGTAAAACCAACATCTATAAGCAAAGAGCAAAACAAAGACTTAAGGATAAAGTGAGCGCCTATAAGGAAAGAATAAGAATCATTAAGTTACAGCAGGCAGACTCAGACCAGAGAAACATAGTGCCTTCTGGCTAAAAGCAGATCACTGCATGCAGGCAAAGTCTCTAGAAGAAGACCGTTCCATAATACCGCAGGCAGCTTATTCCATTGCTGAATTATTCTTATAGACAGAAACTTGACAAAAATTGATGCCCTGTGTATTTCAGAAGTGTTGTTTTTTTCCTGCCTCAGAGGATAAGGTGGACAAATATTGCTGCTCTTCTGATCTCCAGAGGGGTAGCTGTGTCAGTCTCCCACAGCACCCCCTCCCCAACCCCCCCCCCATAACAAAATAAGTCTCGTGGTACCTAAAAAGCTAATAAATAATTTTATTCATTTATTTTACTTAGGAACAGTTGCTCATGAAACATCCCAAAGCCATTACAATAAAAACATAGCCATAAAAATATACAGAAAACCAGTTTCGGATCAGGACAGATACAGAACAGGGTGGGGTAAATATCTCCACTTAAAGTGGTGCCTCGCAAGACGAAAAGAATCCGTTCTGTGATTCTCTTCGTCTAGCGGTTTTTTCGTCTTGCAAAGCAAGCCCATTGAACGATTAGCGGATTAGCGCTATTAGCGGCTTATCTGCTGATCGGATCAGCTGATAAGCGGCTTAGCGGCTTAGAAAAGGGGGGGAGGGAAAAAACCCAGCAGGAACTCGCAAGACATTGTCGTCTTGCGAAGCAAGCCCATAGGAAATTCGTTTTGCGAAGCACCTCCAAAACGGAAAACTCTAGCGAGTTTTCCGTCTTGCGAGGCATTCGTCTTGCGGGGCACCACTGTATATTATGGGATGGAGTTTTTAAGGGTAGGTGCTGTCACATTAAAGGCACGATTCCTACACCATACGGAATGAACCTCCTGATGAGATGGTATCTGCCAGAGGGCCTCTCAGGTATACAAAAGATGAGGTGGCATTTTAGATATCCTGGTCCCAAGTCGTACAGGGCATTGTTCAGGGAAGTTTTTAATGTGTGACATTTTAGTGTATTTTTTGACTTTGTTGGAAGCTGCCCAGAGTGGTGGGGAAACGCAGCCAGATGGGTGGGGTACAAATAATACATTATTATTATTATTTGCACCAGCATCTTGAACTGAGCTCAGTAATGAACTGGTGGCATTGAGCAGTCAAGCCCACTTGCCCACAAAAGCTTATGCTGTATAATTACCGTATTTTTTGCTCTACAAGACTCACTTTTTCCCTCCTAAAAAGTAAGGGGAAATGTGTGTGCGTCTTATGGAGCGAATGCAGGCTGCACAGCTATCCCAGAAGCCAGAACAGCAAGAGGGATCGCTGCGCAGCGAAAGCAGCGATCCCTCTTGTTGTTCTGGCTTCTGAGATTCAGAATTTTTTTTTCTTGTTTTCCTCCTCCAAAAACTAGGTGCGCCTTATGGGCAGGTGCATCTTATAGAGCGAAAAATACGATGATTTGTTAGATGCCTCAAGATTCTTGTTGTTTTGCAGCTCTTCTGAGATTCTTTTAAAGCTCAGAACTGCCTTGAACCTTTTCTGCAAGCGAAACACACACACACACACACACACACACACACACACACACAAACACACACTGTTCCTTTAGGACCCCGGAGTAAGATTCTACACACCGTTGTGGAAGGGTTTCCCCACGCTACAGAAGGCATAAGTGCCCAGAAGGCGGAATGCCATGATCATTAAGCTTCTCACATGGGGAAAGAATAACAACATTTCTGAAGCACGTAAAAACCAGAATGCTGTAGAAGGTAAAAAATTAACTGAATTCTGACTGCAAGCGTGCAGTCAAAATAAACAGGCCCCATTTCCTTTGTTCAGAGACTTACCAACAGCTGGTAAGTACTTGCCTAGGTAGTTCTACTTCACGCACGGCTGTTCGTATTTCTCTATGCAACTGCATATGCAGATCCATTATCACATGGAGGAGGGGGAAAAGTGAGAACTGGGATTGGGAAATGGTTTCTCCTAGAAGCTCAGCCAGTTCTTTGATTTGGGCCAGTTCTATGATCAGATTTGAAAGCCACAGGGAGAGAGCAAGCTTTGAATGCAAACAGGTGCCCAATACAAATCCTAAACTGCTCCCCTTCACAGTCTAGTTTTCCCCCATCAGTTTGGCTTTAATTTTTGACTGCTTTGTCTGTCTTTTCATACCATTAGCCACCTTGAACTTGAAAATGTTTATATCTGGCAGTCCCTTATAGAAAATAAATAAATCATATCTCATGTAGGCTTAAACACATATTGTAAAGATTGTATCAGCTGCAACCACAATCTCTTCTTTCTCATTTCATCTGCTTGTTTTGTATGAAGTGTGATGGCTGACTCCAGTAACCACGAGAGCCTTTGTGATAAGCCTTACATGGTAAAATAGTTATATATTCGCCCATTATTGCTAGTAATTAAGGGTAGAGGAGGCAATTTTTGTCTTTGCATTGAAGAGCAGCACTACGCACATGCGCAGTGGGTTTCTCCCCTACTAAACAAGTGGATTCAACACATCTAATTCTTTCTCTGACCCACCTTGTATGGCCAGATTCTTGCATTTACGTCAGTTTAAATTACGGACAATAGGATAACAGCTTCACATCCCATCAGCTCCTTTTAGTATTGCCGTTAGTATTTTTTGAGCAGGTGCACAGTGATGAATAGTGGCTGATTATCCATGTCTGAAGTGTCTTGAAGCAAACAATACTGTAATTGGCTTAGTAGATTCCTTTCAGGCAGTACTGCAGCTGCCCACTAAAGTGAAGTCCAATGTTTTCTTAGGAACGCAGTAAATAAAGATGCTAGTCAATTTGTCATCTTGTATCCCTGTTAGGCGGTATGAAGCTGTCTGCTCAGTAGCTTACATTTGTAATTACCAAAACGCCCATCGTTATAACTGGCAGAATATGCAAAGCAAGAACACATGAACGTCTTGAGGTCTCATAAGGCAGGGGTTGGCAAGGTTTACCTCGCCTGGGCCGGTTCACTCCAGCAGAGATCCCTCCATGGGCTGGATCGCGCACGTGCGGCCGCGATTTCCGGTGTCTGCACAGATGCAATTTCCAGCACCGTGGAAGCGAGTCCCCGCTCTGTGCCGGTTTAGCGCAGCGTGCAGGGACTCGCCAAGAAGGCAGCTCGTTTCGGGGGCGGCTCGGGGGCCGGTTAAATGACTCCCGTGGGCCGCTTGTGGCCCATGGGCCTTAGGCTGCCTACCCCTGTCATAAGGGATGCAGTGCATCTCTAGATGCTCTGCACTTGAAATCTCTACTGCAGGAACAAGGCTGGAGAGCAGTCTTCTGCCTTTAACATAATAGAGATCCTAGGAACCAGGAGAATCAGCAGGGTTTGGCAGTGTCCCAGACTGCAAGTCAAGAATCAAGCCTCTCCTGTCTACATAGCCTCACCTCTCTATCTGGGGACCTGATTCTTGGGCATGCTAAAGGATGGTGAAACTCTACAAATGGGTTTCTGTATACACAGGCATGCAGAGACTATAACCCTGGGTAGAAATAACTTCCATCTTCACACGTATAGCACTCAGGATGTTCTCCATTTTTCATCTTCATCTGAAGATAGCAGGGATCTTCCTGTGAACAACTTGTGGCCTTACAACTTCTATCAGCCCCAGTCAGCATGGACAATGGTCAGTGATGATGTCAGTTGTAGGCAAATAACATCCGGGAGGGCCCAAAAAATTATCCTGCCCTGACTTAGGCGAAGTGCAGATTAAGTGAGGATTTCTAGCTGAGCTGCAGGGCAGGAGTGAATGTGAAGATGAGAGACCTATTCACTTTAAAATACTGCATGGAAGGCAGCAGGAAATGAAGCTGCTTACTCATTCCTCCCAACCTTGCTGGAAACACCAAAAATCTTCTTTCCTTCGTCACTCCATTAATGGCTACAGTGCCCTGAAACACAAACCAGGATGACAAACGAGACACGAGCCTGAGAGATTCATGATGGGCTCTCATGCCTCTAATTTCTTTTAAAAGCAAATAACTGAACATGCTATTTATATTGTTAGGAAAGCTTAGCCTTCACTCTCCCAATGTGCACGAGGTGGTATTTCTTGGAAAGAAGGGTGAATGGGCAAAGATGCTCAGTTATTCTACCAGATAGGAAGAAAATAGGGCACATAAATGGAATTACTTCTCACCTCATTTATGGATTCCTTTCTTCACCAGCCTCCAATGCTTGTGCATATTGCAGCAGGTGATTTAGGCCAAATTAGATTAGATGGTGGTGATCTGCTGATAGTAGTAATTATTTCCTATTTTTCTAAATAAAAAAAAACTGTCATGGGAGCAGCCACGATTGCCTTAATGCAACAAACAGCAACTCCAGGGTGAGTGGATTGCTTTTGAAATATGGCACAGGAGAAAGGGTTAACCCCCTGCCACATAGCATGTGGCCCTGTACCTTATTATATGAGACAAAGATGGATACCCTGTTGGATCAATCCACCAACCTCTGATGGATTATTTAGATGATGTCACACTGCGTATGTCCAAAGAACAGCTCCCACAAAAAACGTCCTTGCATAGTCAAAGCAATCTCAGCCTTTTGCTGCTTCTTGAGACCTTCAGCATTCCCCTGAGTTTGGCTCTTACTTCCGTTCTTCCAGCTGTGTCAGGGCTGATGGGATTCAAAGCCTTTCCTTCAGCAACTGAAAAGCCATGGCAGCACAGGGCCAAAGGTGCTATCTTCTCTTAGCTCAAACTGGAGTCAGGTGTTCCCTGGATGATACGTTTTCCAATTGCTTTGTTGACTTTGGCTCCACCAACTCCCCACTTTCCTTGTCACACAGGATCAGAAAGCCAAGATGCCTGGCAGCTTGTTTTCCCAACTGTCACATTTAATTAGCCTCTCCAATTCCCATAGCTTCTTTAGCCATTCCCAGAGCTTGTTGCTTCTGAGCATGCTCATTAGTGTTGGCAAGTTGAGAGCTCTAGGAATTCTTCTCCATCTGCCTCAGACCTATTTTTTCAGCAAACCCCTGGAGAGGTATAAACAGAATGCCAGCCGGTTTAAAATCAGCTTTGTTGCTATTGCAAACGCAAGCAGGAATTCCAAGGAGCCCAAGGGATGCATTTTTAAAGGGCTAGTGCAGTCACTTTCCAGAATAGCTGTTCAAAGTAATCATAGGGAGGTAGAGGAGAGACGCAGACACTCTTCAACTTGCTCTTCACTGACAGGGAACATGGCATACCCACAAAATGTTTTCTAAATATGAGGTATAGGAGCAAGCTTGGCATGGCGAGAAAGCGGCATATATATCTGATGTGTACAGAATCAAATAATTTTAAGTTGGAAGGACCATCTAGTTGAACCCACTACGATGCAAGAATCCTGCCCACAGCTATCCATGGGTGGGCTTGAAACACCAACCTTCTGGTTAACAGCCAGCCACAATGACCCTTTGCACCACCTGAGATGCCAGGCACTAGTTCAAGTTCATGTTCAGAATAGACAGAGCTCTAAACTTGTAACTATAGCCAAAGTCTAGCAAATATGCGCCTTTTGGGACGGCATCTTCAATACAGAACACAGGAAAAGATCCAGGCCACTGATGACGGTTGAAGCTGAAATGACACATGTGTTCCACAGGAAATCAAGTCACATCATTGGTCTACCTGGGACTTTTTGTATGCAAAACAGTTGCTCTACCACTGTGTAACAGACTTTCCATTATTATTTCCAGCAATATTCTTGTTTTTCAAATGTAAGACATGGCCTTGTTGTTGTTGTTTAGTCGTGTCCGACTCATCGTGACCCCATGGACCAGAGCAAGCCAGGAACTCCTGTCTTCCACTGCCTCCCGCAGTTTGGTCAGACTCATGCTGGTAGCTTCAAGAACGCTGTCCAACCATCTCGTCCTCTGTCGTCCCCTTCTCCTTGTGCCCTCCATCTTTCCCAGCATCAGGGTCTTTTCCAGGGAGTCTTCTCTTCTCATGAGGTGGCCAAAGCATTGGAGCCTCAGCTTCAGGATCTGTCCTTCCAGTGAGCACTCAGGGCTGATTTCCTTCAGAATGGAGAGGTTTGATCTGCTTGCAGTCCATGGGACTCTCAAGAGTCTCCTCCAGCACCATAAATCAAAAGCATCCATTCTTCGGCAATCAGCCTTCTTTATGGTCCAGCTCTCACTTCCATACATCACTACTGGGAAAACCATGGCTTTAACTATATGGGCCTTTGTTGGCAAGGTGATGCTGTCTGGCCTTACCAAGCTGCTTTAAGTGGAGGAAGTATGGTTTGGGAGATGCTGCTGAGACCTTTCTCACATGGTCATTTATTTCCAGCTTAGAATCACTATGCCTTTGGGAACTAGAGGACAGTGGAAATAGCTGTGGTCCCTGTCTCTTCACCCATCACCTGCCCTATATAAAAAGCAGTTTTGGAAAGAGTATTTTGAGCATTAAGCAGCCATTAGCCAGGAACACTTCCTCCACTAGGTCACAGCCTGATCAAGGTGATTTGGATGGAGACAACAGTGAATTCTGTGAAAAGTGTATTCTGAGCATCACCACATGCAAACAAACAAGAGAACACGCTCACAACTCTGCTGCTATGGAAGTACTGTAAAAGTGTGGTTATTTTGGCCTCTTTGCTTAGATGCCCTAACCCAACACTGCATGTGTTGCCACAACATCATGAGTTTTATTTAGTTTTTGCGTATATAAATTATTTAGACACTCTTCCAACAATTAACTCAGATTAATGGAAATGCAAACATAAAAGGAGAAAAATTATGGCAAAATAATTTGCAGAAAAATTATATGAGTCAGGGCTAAAGAGTTGTAAACAAGAACATGCCATGATTTATATGGACTATAAAATAATAAGGCTAGATAACAACATTTCCCTCAAAATTACTGAGAAAGTGGAAGCATAGCAGCCTTGTAGTTAAAACAGATTTATGAATATTGATCATCTTGTACTTTCCACAGACATCATACAAAGGGTGTGTGTGTATGTGTAACTGCCACAATAAATTAATAAATATAGCAAAATATATATTCTTTATACTTCAGAATATCTCCAGTGACGTTTAACTGTTCCATCCCCAGCTGTGCTTCTAATCAATAAGAAAAGCCTTACGAAGAAAACCTCCCATTGGCGCCAATTAGAGTCGCTCTCTTTTTTAAGGAGTTAATTGTGTGATTTTTGTCAAAAATATAGCTAAACATTTGCCCCTTAAACCATGTGTTCCCAATGACAACTGGAGCCCTCTGCAACTAGTATTCATGAAAAAGGAAATCCTCTGATGTGGTTGCTAACCAAACAACTAAAGTAACATCTAACTTGATCCTACGCAGGACCATGGGAGCATTATAAAATTATTAGTATGCAGAGTAGCTACAGACACATTCTACTCTGTTTTGTACAGCACAGAACTCTGGGCCGCCTAACAGAATTGGCTGAGGACAGATGAGATTCAGGAGACACAAGAGAAAGTAATTCCTCACAGCACATATGAAATCCCCCACTAAACTGTGTGGCGACAACCATTAATTTAGACTGCTTTCAGCTAAGCACAAACTACTTTGCAGAGATGTGCAAAAGTAGTCCCCTTTTGAATCCCTCCCCCATGTTCACCAATTTATTGGGTGTCATTACTATTCTTCGGGATGCGGGTGGTGCTTTGGGTTAAACCACAGAGCCTAGGACTTGCCGATCAGAAGGTCGGCGGTTCAAATCCGCGTGACGGGGTGAGCTTCCGTTTCTCGGTCCCTGCTCCTGCCAACCTAGCAGTTCGAAAGCACGTCAAAGTGCAAGTAGATAAATAGGTACCGCTCCGGTGGGAAGGTAAACAGCATTTCCGTGCACTGCTCTGGTTCGCCAGAAGCGAGTTAGTCATGCTGGCCACATGACCCGGAAGCTGTACGCCGGCTCCCTTGGCCAATAAAGCGAGATGAGCGCTGCAACCCCAGAGTCGGTCACTACTGGACCTAATGGTCAAGGGTCCCTTTACCTTTACCTTTACTATTCTTGCTTTTAAGAACCAATGCTCATGCTGTCCTTAGCTTTCAATACAGTCAAACTCGGTTGCTGAATGTAATCCATTCCGGAACACCGTTGGACAACCGAGGCGCAGCTTCTGATTTGTTGCAAGTGCTTCTTGCACTCAAGCAGAAGCCGCATTGGACGTTCAGGTTCCGAAAAAGGTTCGAAAACCGGAGCATTTACTTCCGGGTTTTCGGTGTTCGGGAGCCGAAATGTTCGGCAACGGAGCCTTTTGAGAACCAAAGTTTGGCTGTAGTGTATGCATTCCTAAACAGCTAGTGCAAGACCATGTGTCTAGCACAATAGTGATAAACTCTTTCCAGGGTCAGATGCGAATCATTTGGTAACAACAGAAAAAGAGAGCTACTGCCCTTGTGTCCTGTTTGTGGGTTTTGCATAGGCATCTGACAACTATGGGAGCAGGATGTTGGACAAGATAGGAAGGCCTCTTCGTATCTTCTCTTGTGACTTATCCAGGAAGAAGCAGCAACAAGTGCCAGACCAACAGCAGATTAAAAATATGGCACTGAGCGTTATTAAAAGGAGGAATATTGCTATCATGTTTTTTGAAGTTTTCTCCTCACAGCACTTTTAAGCTCACAAAATTAAGAGAGAGGAATATTTAGGGCACAGTCCTTATCTGCTTTTAAAATAGATTAAAATTGTGAGGGATAATTATGTCAATACCCTGCCTCTGATTACCAGCTGTCCACTTCTTGAAAAAAGTAACAACTAGATGGATCTTAGTCTGACTCAGAATGGCAATACTTAGATTCTCAACTATATGAACAGGAAGTCTGATAACATGGGTGTTGTTTCTGTGTGTGAACCAAAGTCATTGAGACTTAATTGTACAAGTATTCAGCTTACACATTATGCTGCTCGTGTATATTTCATCAAGGCCTCTATTCTTTCATTATGAACAGGAACTCATTTTTAAGTTTAGCAGCTCTAGAAAGTGGGCCAGTAAGCTATTAAATGCACATAAGTAACCAGCTGCAAAAGGAAAATATGTTGTCACTTTTGTGTGTCTCGAAGAACCCAAAGGCACACCTAATCCTGTTCACAGTGGCCAACCTACTTCCCACAGGCATTACTGTGACAGATGAACAGAGCCAAACTATAGCTAATGGTTTACTGTGAGCACACAGATGGCTCTTGCTTCACTGCTCCCCCAGCAGTAGCAAAAATCACAATCCCTGGCTTAGTATTACATCCAAACCGAGGATCATGGTTTGCCGTGTTCCAAAAAAACCAACAAGGTTTGCTCTTGACTAACCAAGTATGGTTGGTTTGTAGAGAAACAAACTATGACTCCCAGGTTAGATGCAGAAATAAGGCAGGGATCGTTGTTTGCTCTAGGGGTAGGGGAACATACACAAAATTCTATGGTTTACTATGATGTGCAGCTGGGCCACTGTAACCCTGAATTTCAGTAATCCTGAATTTCACCACTAAATGTGCGCTGTATGTCCTCAGCACAGCACAGGGAAAAGCACAGCTGCATGAACAGGGAAGACTGTTTGCTTAACTCTCTCCAGCTTTCATACAATTTATTATGACACTAAGCAAGTGACTAGGCAACTGAACTGCAGTTGAGGGCACAATGGTGTCATTTTAATCAGTTTCGCCCAAACAAGGCATTTGCTACTGTATACAAACCAGAAAGTTCGTCTAGAGCCGAAACACCAGGAGCTGTGCTCTGCAGACTTCAGAATTTTTATCACCAATCATCCTGACAGCAATGCAGAAAATGCTCATGAACATCTAACACCCCAGAACGTCACAGCGTGGCCAAAGACACTAAGCGGGGTGGACATTAAATATATTGTCTGCATTCTGAGCACATCCACCCTCCTGTTCTTATAAAGGTTTGTAACTCCTCCACTTTTCAATTGAGAAGGGTACCCTTGGACACATTGCAACCGCCCAGCGATATACTTAGCAAACTGGTCCTTAAGCAGATCAAAATCAGGGAATAGAAAACAAGCTATTCAGTAGCGAATAACACCTCCCAAGAATACTGCAATGATTAATTAGGTTCCCAAGAAGCTTTTAGCATTCGCCCAGGTTTAATGAGACTTAAAGCTAAAGTGTTTCTAATGTCCTGACGTAAGCTTGTTCTCCAATGCCATCAATTTCAAACATAACTTTGATTTTAGTCCTTACAGAGTAAACCAAGTTGGGTTTTCTTTTCAATTTGTTTTCTTCTTCTTCTTCTTCTTCTTCTTCTTCTTCTTCTTCTTCTTCCAATGTGATATTCCCTTTTCCTTATGTTACAAGACTCGCACTTCATTGGATTGCAAGAAAGCAACTTTTGCAAGCAAGCAACAGTATTTAGTTGGTCTTTTATGCTCTCACCATTGTGAAAGGTCTTCTTAACAGAAAGAAGTGAACAGCGCATTGCCTTGCTTTAATGTCCTATTATTCTAAACGCTATTTCAGTCATTAGCCATCATTAAGTACAATTATAACAGCTGTAATCAACAGCACAAGAATAGAAGAGCACACAGACATGTTTGTCAGAAGAACAATGATTACATTAATCACACTTGACGTTGATTTTTGTCTTGAAATATTTCAACTGTTTTAGAGTCGGAAGGTGAATTGTGAAGCTTCCAGATGACAGAACTAGGTTCTTCCCACATGAATGAACTAACAGCATGATTGTGTTCTAATCCTGAATGATACTTTCAAAAGGTAGTGCAATTCATTGGTGCAGCTTTGAGTACTAAATATAAATTTCATGCATTCTTATAGCACATTATACAAATACCATTTGCTAAGCTGACTCACCTATACATTATTAAACTAGCCAGCCTTAACATATTTCACAACTGCATTGAAGTTATGTTACCAATACAATTAGTAAATCCAATCTTAAAAAATTACCTTTTCATTAAAGTTTATTTATTTGATCTATTAAATAAATTATTTAATAGATTATCTAATCTATCTCAGGAAAATTAGACTTATGAAAATGACCAAAAATATCTCAACTTTTTGGAATGCTTACAATTCTTCAATCTCTTTGTCTTTTGAGGAAAGGGGGGAAAAGGAGTGGAAGACTAAAGAGAATACCGTTCTGCGTTGGGGTGGGGAGGTTAGGTTGTTATGATGCCTAAGCCCTTTCTAATGCCTGGATCCAGCAAGGGTTAAAACCTAATGGAGGATCCCATTGGCTGTACTGGTCACTAGTATAAGAAAAGAAGTTGCACTGTGCCAGAGAGCAAATGGGTGGGCCCTTTCGCTCACTTGGCTGGTAGTGAAAAAGACAAAAGTGCGGTGTGTGTTTGAGCTGGACTGGAAGCAGGCTGCAGCAGAAGCCTGAGAGTGAGAGCCATGCTTGATTTCTGCTTGAATCAAAGACTGTGGCTATGGGAGAAGCAAGACCTTCTGCAGTGTTAATGCTGCGAGCTCCTCCATCATAGGCTCAGGTTGCATTTATGTGTAAATAAACCATATATCATTAAGACACCACAGTCTCCGCTGTCCCTCATGCCAAGGAAACCGAACCCTGGGTAAATAAGCGCCTGGAAACCCTGGAATCTTGAGCCGCTCGGAGATTGGGATGGCATGCAACAATACATATTGAGAGGGGCCATATTCTAAAATCCCCCTAAAACTGAGAGGTATTATACATTGTTGCAATTGATGTAAGACTGAACTTCTACTGGCACCAAATTGGGAACTTTTATAAACACTGATGTGGACATATTTAAAAAAAGCACTAATGGTGTGAAAAGAGTGTGACACTCATTAACAAACAGCCCATTACTTCTGACAACTGTGACTAGATTTGTATGAACCCAAGTGATAATTCCACCTTCTCAAGTACAGTTTAAGTCAGTCATTCTGACAGCTATGCAGTTTGATGCATCGCATGAAAATACTAAAAAGGAGTGAAATTTCAGCAGGTCAATGGGACACGGATGTCACAAAATAGTATGTAATCTTTCAGATTGTTATGAGTTGGTATTTGCTTTTCAAGAGGTATCTGAATGAAAAGCAGTGTGTGTGTGTGTGTGTGTGTGTGTGTGTTATAACCATAAATCACAAGTTTTGGGTTGGTGGGACATATTAAAGAAGCATGAAGGGATATGGCACATTAGAAGGTAGCATCAGAGATGGCTACTTTGTGAATGCACACACTGGCTGCCTTTTGGCTCATTGAAATTCAGTGAGTAGCATGTTCTTGAATTCACCACTATCTATTTCCTTTGGCCTTTTTCCCTACTACAGTGGTGCCCCGCAAGACGAATGCCTCGCAAGACGGAAAACTCGCTAGAAGAAAGAGTTTTCCGTTTTGGAGGTGCTTCGCAAAACGAATATCCTATGGGCTTGCTTCGCAAGACGACAATGTCTTGCGAGTTCCTGCTGGTTTTTCCCCTCCCCCCCCTTTTCTAATCCGCTAAGCCGCTTATCAGCTGATCCGATCAGCAGATAAGCCGCTAAAAGCCGCTAATAGCGCTAATCCGCTAATCCGTCAATGGGCTTGCTTCGCAAGACGAAAAAACTGCTAGACGAAGAGAATCACAGAACGGATTCTTTTCATCTTGCGAGGCACCACTGTATCACTTTCTATGCCCCTCTACCTGGGAATAAAAAATGGGAATAAAATGGCTCACAAACAACAGTCTGTACAACAGAAAACTCTTTAAAAGTATTTTGTTCAGTTTATACGACAGAAGGAAATGGGCTTGCTTCTTAATTTCTGCAAAAGAGCATTTGAGGGTGTTCAGAATTTGCAAGGAAGTCACCAATTACAAACCCAGTTAACCATATTGGAGTCAAATAGGATACTTCCTTTATATAATTTCCAAATTCAGAATGAGTTTCTAGAGTTAGAAACTGGACTTAAGGACAGAGATTGTTTAAATTCCTTGCCAGCCACCTCCATATTAACTGGAAGTGGGGTAGCCAATAGCATAACATATTTTAGAAAATTTTACCAGACATAGAAATATATTCTGGTAGATACCAGCCAAAGTAGTGAAATACGTCATCCTGAATTATGTTTCACTTAAACTTGTCTCAAAGTATCATTACTGTCACTTCTTTGTCAAACAATAATGGGCTTCTGAGTAACTAAAGCGATTGATTAGTATAGGTACTCTGTTGCCATAGGAGCTAATGGTTGGGCATCTTCCTAGATGGGGGCATGGTCTTTTTTCTCCCTCTTCTGGCTGGATGTGATGTCAGGAAATGTCATGGAGTGCAAGTGAACAAAAGGGCTTGGAAAACTAGAAACTGGGCTGGACAGATGCAGAGGCTTGGCTTGATCTCTAGGAGAAAATAAAGCTATGGGTTTGGTACCCCCACCCCCAAAAACAACAAAGAGGTGAATGCAATCTGTTTGAGTGATACAGCTGTGAGCCTTCCATCTAATGCTAAGCCTGAACATATGTGTAAAATAAACCTTTGATCACAGAAAACCCTACCAGTCTCCAAAAACCAAAAACCAAGGTAATTGCCGGAACCCCTGAAAGCTGCTCAGAGATCAGGGTGCATGATGCAATATTTACTGCTGCAACATTGTGTCATCTTTAATTATTTTTGCTTCTTGCCGCCTCATCAATTTGATGTGCACTAAGTCCCTCCACTGCCAGAGTCAGCATTGGGTCTTGGCACAAGGGTTATTAAGGTTTGTTTTTGTCTTTGCCATTGATGTTCAAAAAGAAAGTGTGATGTGACCTTTAAGTCAGCACTCACAAACGATTCCATCCTACAGCGTTTTTATTTTTTGAGAAAGGGGGAAAATGGAAGCAAAATGAGAGGGTTTTTGACAAGAGGAAACCTCTGGTGCACATTATTATTATAATGACAAAATACCAGTTTGAGGACAAGTGGAACAGTGGCACTTCTTATAAAAGGATATTAAGGTCCTTTTAATATGAAATTAAGCAACACAAAAGCAACGTACCTGCCCCAGGCTGCTTCCATTGTAGACTTCCTATCGACAGGGACACAGGAGGACTCCACAACACTTGACTTGTTTAGTTTGTAGCAGAAGCCACAAATTGGATCCAACATGCACCCATTACAGTAACTGAAAGAAATGAAAAATCACAAGAATAAGTCCAACGTTTTCACAGCAAAACATCAATTAGCCAAAGGAAGCAATCAGACTGGCTCATAGGGCAAGTTTGTACCTTGGATATCAACAACTTTTGGTAACATTAAAACTGAGAAAGTTTTGCTGCACAGAGAACATCTGCACAATTGCTGAAAATAAAAGGTAAATAAGCTGAACATACAGAATAATACCCCGTCAAAATTAAGTAGTACAGATTTTCCCATGGTTTTAATTACATAATTAAGCATGCTGAAAGCTTCCCTTTGAAATAGAAGCAGACGGATAGGAGAAACATCAGCTGGATCATGAATATTGTTGCTAAATTCTGAAGAAGCTGGACTAGCAATATAAATCATGCTAATGATCTAAGTTTAATGGTTTGTCTCCAACTTGTGTTTTGCTTGGAAAGTGTACATCAGCACACTGCTTGTTCACGTTAATAGTTCATTTTTAACTATGGTTTAAACTAGTGGTGGTGAACCTCTGGAATTTTGAGTGAACCACAACCATCTTTCCTGTGCCTGATTTCATATGACATCAAGCAATTGACAGATGGGTGGCCCCATACAGCTGTTAGAAAGCAATCTGAGGAGGGCTGGCCACTTCTGGATCTGGAGAGACAGAAAAGCCCAGTTTGATGGATAAGTCATCATTGGACAGCGGTGAAATTTTCCTCTCAATAAGGAGACAGATAAGAAAAATATCCCTACAATTACCAATTGCAGACAGGAAGGAATCAAGACACTATTGCACTGGAAATTAAGTTTTAGCAATGATAATTAAGGCAGGGTTGATCATCAGTCAAAATAGCATATATTTTGTGTGTTTGTGCGCATCTCTACGCACTCACACATTCTTATATACATCCCTAACTTTGCATGAACAATAAAACCAAACACACATCTTACACCAAACAGCAACAAAATTTACTAGTTTTTACTAGTAGTAGTTCAAAGCTACTAATCAATTGAGTATGCTTACTACTTTCCAGAAAGGGGTAGATTCCAAGTACTGTTAGCAATTGTGACTTTTCCGTCCCTATTTATATGAGGGTTTGAGTCTGTAAAAAGGTGAGGGCTGTTGTTTGCAAGTGCGTGTAATATGAAGTCATCCAGTATCAGTGATGGAAATGACGTCACCACCACATGGAGACCAGCTCCTTTTCTTTCACCTTGTTTTTGGTTATTATCCATAAATTACATGCAAGATTAATAGCTGAGCCAGATTAAAAAAATAAGCAGATTAATATTTAAACGGACCTCATCCCTTGAAATAAACTGTGCACAACTGACTATAAGCCACTAAAAAGGAACAGTTTAATATTATAATTTTAAAGTATATCTTTTAAAACCAAAGGCAATGGTGGCATTATACTCCACTATAAAGTGTCAGGAGCTCATTCTACACTTGAGTAGGACCCTGGTAGAGACACACACCCGACTGACATGTTCCTTCCCTCCTGGTCGATTGTTCGGGAGTTTCAAAAGCTTTCTTCTGACCAAACATCACAGCGACCGATGCCAACAGACATCGGCACACTTAGGGATCCGCAGAGTCTTCGCAGCTTGCATAACAGACCTCAGCAACTCAGCATTTTGGCTAATCTACTTTATTTACATATAAACACACACGGAACACTGCAACATGGCTCCCTCTCCAGCATCAGACAGCAAACAGAAAAAGAACAAAGGACAATAGTCCCACTTCACGGAACACAGTAACACAAACATCCTGTCTCTGTCACTTCCCACTTTGTGGAGTCAAAACATACACCGTCATGTGATAGACAACAATCCTATGACTGCAATCATGGAGCAGGAATTCTAACATAAAAGACATATGAGGTATTGCTGGTATGTCCAGTTATTGTCCATATGTTCAGTAAGTTTACCTATATAAATACTTTATTGGGAAAATAATGTTAGTAAGAGGAATCTAGTGGAATATATTGCTCAGCTTTTACAATGGGTGCCAGTTGTGGCCCAGTGCAGTTCACTGCTGGGCCAGGGAGGCCTGCACAGCTGGCAGAGGACGTCACTTCTTCCTACCTGAGACTTTCTTAAGAACTCAAATGTGAAATTGTTCATCTTTTGACAAAGATGTGTAACGTCTTACATATTTCTGTACTGGATAATTAGAAGGTAGCCAATGTAAAATCAACACAGGAAATTATAGGCCTGTTGGTCTAATGTCTATCCATGGTAAATTAGTAGAAAGCATTATTAAGCATATTGAAGAACGAAGTACAGAGCCAATGGGAAGCGCTTCCTCAATGGGGAATCCTGCCTCATCAACCTTTTAGAACAATCCCTATCTAACAGGACCAGTGGTCAGGGATGATGGGAATTGTAGTCCCAAAAAACTGGAGGGCCGGAGTTTGCCTATGCCTGTTTTAGAGGTTCATGTCAACAAACACATTAAGACACTGAATACTTGGACTTCCAAAAGGCTTTTGACAAAACCCATCACCAAAAGCTCTTAGGAGTCACTGAATATGAAGATTGGTTCTCTAATGGATTGTAAGTGTTTAAAGAACAGGAGATTGAAAGGTAAGAATCAACAGACTATTACAGTGGGAAGAGGTAAATATCCAGGTTCCACAAGGATCTGTATTGGCAGGGATGATATTTATTTTAGAAATATCTGAAGCTTGAGGTGAGCAGGTAAGCGCCCATATTTGTGTATGAGACAAACATGATTCAGGATGGTAAAAAAACCCCAAGATAACTCCAAAGGAACCTTTCCAAATTGGGAAAGCACAACAAAAGAGTAAAATATATGCAGGTATAAAATGATAAGCTCTGAAACTAGGATATTTTACCCTATCGGTACATATGCAAGCTGACAGTAACCAGTCAGGAAAAGGAGCATGGAATCACTGTGAATAACTCAATGAAAAATGTCAACTCATTATGTTTAATCAGTGAACATGGCAAATTTCCATGCTGGGAATTATTAGGAGAAGGACTGAATGATCATAAAAATAAAAATGGACAATGTAATAATGTTCTTATGTAAATACATGATCTAGCCTCATATTGAATATTGTGTTAGGTAAAACTGGAGAACCAAACACTGCAGAAAAAGGCAGGCAAAATTATCTAGGGGGTTGGGAGCACTTTCTATATGAGAAAAGGTTAAAAGGTTTGAAGCTTTTTACGTTAGAAAAAAAGACAAGAACCCAACAGAGAGGACGATAAGAGGTTTAGTTATGTATGGTGTGGGGAGGGAAAGAATCTGTCCTCTTGTTCAATGACTGCAACTATTTCCTGAGTAAATGGTGGGGAGGGGTCTTGCCTTTAGGCTCTCTTGTGAGCTTCTGCTAGGCCACTTTAAACTGGATCCTAGGCTAGACAGGCCCTTTGTCTGATTAAGGAGATGTATTATTTTGTTCTTCTAAGGAGACCACGTAAAAATTGGGTAGTTTTATTGTGGCAAGTAGGAATCACAGCACTGAATTTATACGGACCTATGAACAGGATGTGGGTGGCGCTGTGGTCTAAACCACAGAGCCTAGGGCTTGCCAATCAGAAGGTCGGAGGTTCGAATCCCCACAACAGGGTGAGCTCCCGTTGCTTGGTCCCTGCTCCTGCCAACCTAGCAGTTCGAAAGCACGCAGTGCAAGTAGATAAATAGGTACCGCTCTAGTGGGAAGGAAAACGGCGTTTCCGTGCGCTGCTCTGGTTTCGTCAGAAGCGGCTTAGTCATGCTGGTCATATGACCCGGAAGCTGTACGCTGGCTCCCTCGGCCAGTAAAGCAAGATGAGTGCCGCAACCCCAGAGTCGTCTACAACTGGACCTAACAGTCAGGGGTCCCTTTACCTTTACCTTATGAACAGGCCTTAGTTCAGGTGATGCTAAATACACAATCTTTTATCACAAAACTGGTCCTCTCAAAGAGTGCTTCCACACACTATAGAACACCCACACTTTTGTTCACTTACACTTACAAGACACTTGCCTGTTCAGTTTCTGCTCCCCTCCTCCCTAAGCTCAGGAAATCCAAATGTTTATAACTCAGTACCGTAAATGCACATTTCCCCAGCTCGACATTGGCTATGACACTGCTATTCTGCTCAGGTATGGCCTGTGTGCCTTGCTGCAGCCATTTCCTTCTCAATAGTCCTCCCATCCTGAACTGAAGTGGAGGCCAGCATGACCAAGAATGCAGTAGCAGGGAGAGGCCATTTATACTAAGGTTACCAGATGTACCCGTTTCCCGGGGACAGTCCCCAGATTTACAAATCAGTCCCCATACAAAAGCCATTGAAGTTGAAAAGTGTTCCCAGATTCATTGAAAAAAATCTGGTAACCTTAATTTATACACAACGGTCTTAAGGAAAATCTTCCCTTCCCCATGACTGGATACTGCTAGAACTACGCTGAAATGTTATGAACTGACCTAAAGTAGCTGCCTCTCATTATATATAAAGCAAACAGCCAACTGCTTAGTAAAATAACCAGTCACTACCTATATTATACCATTTCATTTTATTTTAGGCAGCAGACTAACTCAGCATCAACCAAAAGCACAACGTTTAATTTCACTGTTTCTACACAATATTGCAACCTGCAAAAAAAAAAAAAAAACCTTACACCTAGTTGCTCATGTAGACAAAATTCATCGTACTTCCAGGAGTCTGAATCAATCTGTCAAAGGAAAAGCTTTCAAAATACTTAAAAACCTCAATACAACTTATAATTAAGTTTCAAGAAGAGCAGAAGTGCTTCAGATTCAGAACATCTTGTATTCCTTGGTGTACGGAGTATTTATGGAAGTTTCGTTTCTCTTGACAAACGAGAGAGGGATTTCCTTGCAAAAGGCCAAGCTACAAGTAGCAGGTCCACCGCTTTAAAGCTGTCACGCATTTCAATAAATGAGGATTTTCACCCAGCAACACACAGCAGGGAAGGAAGAGGAAAATATATTCCGACTACCGGGGTAATGTGCAGGAGATCAGATGTGTTGTCCAGTCAGCCACTTCCTGCAGCGATACAGACAGTGTGCTATGTTGCAAAGCACCCATTTTTGCTGGTGCCAGAGACAGGCCCTATAGCTAATTTTCTGTACCCCAATGCAGCACAATTAGATCTGTCAAAATGGGAATAAAATACATATTTCTATTCGCCTAGGGCTTGCCGATCAGAAGGTCGGCGGTTCGAATCCCCGCGAATCCCCACGACGGGGTGAGCTCCCATTGCTCAGTCCCTGCTCCTGCCAACCTAGCAGTTTGAAAGCACGTCAAAGTGCAAGTAGATAAATAGGTACCGTTACGGCAGGAAGGTAAACGGTGTTTCCGTGCACTGCTCTGGTTTGCCAGAAGCGGCTTAGTCATGCTGGCCACATGACCCAGAAGCTGTACGCCGGCTCCCTTGACCAATAAAGCGAGATGAGCGCCGCAACCCCAGAGTCGGCCACGACTGGACCTAATGGTCAGGGGTCCCTTTACCTTTACCTTTAATGTACTTCAGAGACAGGCTAGAACTGTGCACCATATAGCCTTGAAGCCTGGGACATGAGTGGAGCCACTGCAGGTGCAGATCTAGTTGATATCAACAAACCTTCAAACAACTGCTACTCTACCTGCCCTATTTAGCAACAATACGCCTGTCCCCTGGTACAAAAAGAAAACGTTGGATTGGTCTGATTCATTCAACCCACCTTTATAGATTAGTTAAACAAGTGATATTTACATCAAATGTTATTTTTAACATTGATACTTTTAATACCCTTAGATGGGAGCCAAACACACTTTTGTATAATTTAGATTTTGATAATATGTCTATGACCATGGAGGTTTTTTTTAGACATGCCTTTAAAAAAAAAGCAATTGTTGGTATTTGATGTAGTTCTATTAGATATTGCTAAAATTCTCTTGCTTAATCAAGATTGTTGCAGAAGTGTGTTTTGGGTATATGGTTTATCAACCTTTCATTAAGTTGGATATATTGTGGAATGAGGCTGGGTTTTTTTGGTAACTAATAACTGGGTATAAACATGCCTTTCTTTGAACATCTTCTACCACCCTCTCATTTTATATCATCTTTTGCTTGCCGCCCAATTGTATCCTTGCTGAATCAGGTAATTAAGGGTTTCTCAGCAATCCATCAACCAATATTTTAGATTTGTTCTGTATGCTATTAATCTCAGGTAACTTCTGGAATGCTTGATTAAGTTCTATTAAGTAAACAAAATATATTTAAATGCCTGAAGACTCTTCTTTAAACACTAAATATTCTGTGTGCTTATACAAGGGTATGGGTAGGCTGTTGTTATGGAGGAAAGCAAGGTGAAAAATCGAACTGTCAGTCTGCTACATAGAAATCAGGCTTAGATTTGTCCTCTACAGAGTGGGAAATTGTCACAGCTGTAGCTCACATTCTTCCGCTGTTAGAACTAGTACCAAAATGCTGGACAGTCAATCTATTCCAGGGCTATTTCCCATGTACCTAGTTGCAAACTGCATTACAAGACTGAAAGTGGCCTTTGGAAAATGTACTTTTAAAAAATTACATTTATATCCTGCCTTTTTTCCCATCATGGAACCCAAGGTAGCATCCACGTGGTTCCCAGGTGACCACACTGAGACCTGCTCAGCTTCTGCAAGGTGGTAGCTTCATATGCCTTCCTATCATAACCTGGAACCAATATCACAAGGTCTTTTACCTTCTGAGCCCAGCAAAACCACTGCTGGGAGTGCTGCCTGCAGAAACAACACCCCACTCCAAATGCCAAGGAAGAAAAAGGGGCTTGAGATAATTAAAAAGACAAAATGTGGAGCCCACAGAGCCCAGTCTGAAAAAGAAAGCGATCCCCTTTGCATAAAAATCTCCTTACTCCTTGTATTAGGGTTTGATATCAGGTTTAGCCGAGTGTCTAAATAAGATGGGTATCTTGTCCATGTCAAATACTGCTCATACGTTACATATAAAGCGTCCCTTGTGTTAATAATAGGTTGCTGTATTGCATTTTTATTATATAATACAAGGGGGAAGTAGAACAAAATGTTGCTGGGTAGGGTGCTCCTTTTCAGTGTTCCAGTTACAGTACCTTGAAAGAAAGCTCTTCCAGGGACAGGGAACCTGTGGCCCTCAAGCTCTTATTAGACTACAACTTCCATCATCCTTGACCACTGGTCCTGTTGGGAGTTGTAATCCAGCAGCATCTGCAGAGCCATAGGTTTCCCATCCCTGCTCTGCTCTGTTCCCCATTCCAAGTTTCATATCCGACTTCCATAAGCATAGCTGTCAACCGTTCCTTATTTGGCGGGAAACTCCCTTATCCCAGTGCCGTTTCCCGCTGCTGTCCCAGATTGATGATGTCCCTTAAATTTCCCGGGTTCCATGCTCGCCCGGCTTGGGAGGGAAGCAGCGGCTCGGGGTCCTCCGCCTCAAGAGAGCGAGTGCATGAGCTGCCGCGTCTCTGTCTTTCCCTTTTTCCCCTCAGGGGCACGTTGTGAGGAGACGGGTGGTGGCGAGCGAGCAGGCAGCCCCTCTCTTGCGAGACTTCTGCCGTGCTGCCAGGGGAAGCCGGAGGCGGCAGCGGCGGCTGAGGAGGCGGCCTGAGGGAGGAGGAAGAGGAGGGGATGGGGAGGGATGCAGGAGGGCGGCACTTTAGTGGCCGCCGTGGTGCCGCAACCGCCTCATGCCGGGCTCACAGGCGGCCTGGGCGAGAGTCTCTCTCCCTCCCTCCCTCTCTCTTGGGTGGGGAAGGGCCGATGGAACTCCTCGCGCCAGGACGACGGCAGCCCCGACGTGCTGCTTAGCATCCCCTCCAACCAGTGCAGCATCTTAATGTAGTGATTTCCCCCTCTGCATCCATTTCATAACTCTATCTTTATAAATCATTTGTCCATCCATAGTTCAATTTTTTACTACGAGTTTTCTGTCAATCCTACCAATGTATGTAACTCCTTACAATAGCTTTGCAACTAAATTATAAACTTTCCCCATTCTTTATTAAAGAGGTCCTCTTCCTGGTTCCTAATTCTGCCTGTAAGCTTTGCCATCTCAACACTGTTCATCAGTTTTGTCTGCCACTCTTATTTGGTCGGAGTTGTAGACCCTTAGGATCATCTAACCCAACCCCCTGCAAAACACAGTCAGTGGCAGCCAAAGCAGCATGGCTCCATCAGTGCCGGATTTCTGTACAAGCTAAACCAAAATCCCTTATTTTGGCTGCTGATCCCTTATTTTCGAGGCTGCCGGTCCCTTATTTTCAAATCTGTAAGTTGATAGCTATGCATAAGGAAAGCAGAAATGTTAACACAGAAATCGCCGTACCACTACATTGAATTCCTTCCCTAGTTTGAATGTATCATTATTCACTTTTGCTGCTCCTAAATTTCTGTTTTGCTTTGTTCTTAAGTGTTAGTTGTATTTTATTGCTTTCAGAGATTGCTTTTTATCTGTCGTGTTTTATATGATAATTTATTTCATTTCTGAATAGCTTCCCATGAGGCATCCCACAGCAATTTGTAATGTATGGACATAAAAAAACAAAACAGTTGGATATATTAAAAAGTTGTAGAAAACTGAACATAAAAATAATTTTATAAAACAATTATAAATATAAAAGCAGTTTAAAACAACAGCACATAAAGTCAATGTCATTCAAAGACAGATATCAACAGAGATAAATATTTTAGGGGGGGAAGATTTTTTATTATTCTTATGGTTTTGACAGTGAATTATACTGTTCTGGGTATTTTTAATGGAACAACATACATATAGTACTGAAACTGGAATCTTATTACTTGTATGTGGTGGGTTTAAATATAAAATGCATCAGAATTTAAACATATATGGGAGGAAATCATTTCCTATTGAATTGCAAGATTCCCGATGTTGCAATTCATTCTTCTGTAAGGGAAGCGCTATAATTTCTCATACAAACCTTTCCTTTGGTAGGGCTGCCAGTGCTTTAAATTTTTCAATATTTTCCTTATGTTTGTTCTATTATGTCAAGATTACATAAAATAATATACATACCAGATGTGTGATTTGACACTAACTTTTGAGGAAAGTGTTACTATTACTGCTTAGTGTTCTCGGATCTAAAATACAGTGGTATCTCGGGTTAAGTACTTAATTCGTTCCGGAGGTCTGTTCTTAACCTGAAACTGTTCTTAACCTGAAGCACCACTTTAGCTAATGGGGCCTCCCGCTGCTGCCATGCTGCCGGAGCACAATTTCTGTTCTTATCCTGAAGCAAAGTTCTTAACCTGAAGCACTATTTCTGGGTTAGTGGAGTCTGTAACTTGAAGCGTATGTAACCTGAAGCGTATGTAACCCGAGGTACCACTGTATCTCAAGGTCAGTGTTTTCCCCCTTATACTATTTATTTTAAACCTTTTGTTTTCCAATGCACATTGGTGATATCAAGCATACCTCATCTAATACTCTAACACTCTCTGTGTCAGGCTGCCTTTGAAAAGTGCTCAGAAACTTCAACTGGCTGCAGCCAGATTGTTGAGTGGGGCTGGCTATATGGAGCCGAACAACTCCTGACTAACAGTCCTCTTCCAGCCACAATTCAAAGTGCTGGTTATATGGCTTAGGTCCAAACTATCCAAAAGTCTGTTTTCTCTCATACAAACCTGCTTGGGTTTTGAGATCTTTGTGAGAGGCTCACCACCACAGGCACGCTTGGTAGGGACGCCTACCAATTATTATTATTTAATCCCCCCACCCTGTTTTTACCTGTTCTTATTTTATTTGTAAGCCACCTTAAGTCTGTGTCAGAAAAGGAGGGGTATAAACCAACCAACCAAACAACCAACCACCATCATCCATTAGCTTCCTGCCTAACCTGTGACAGCTAACCTATCAAAAATTAAGAGTGTGGCATTGCAAAATGTCAACATTCTATTACATACTAAAAAAAATACTCCTTTCTTCATGTTGAGACTGACCTAAAAATAAAATTAATTTCATATTTCATATTTTATTACTAACATGACAGATGTCTGGACTCTTTGTGTTGAGAGATGCTACCCTCCAGGGTTTTAAATTAAATTAGGAGATTTAATAGAGAGAGGAACATGCTAAAGAAAGGTTAAATGATAGTACCCGGGAACAGCTTTTATTGCTTAGCCAATTTCAGGATTTATTATAAGGTCATTCTTCAGCTCTACAGCATGAGCTTTCCAATAGAATTTTAATTACATTTTGATTAGAGCGGTGGAAAATGGTTGGAACAGGCACATGTGCTTCATTCTGGGATTCGGTTCTTCAGAGCTTTCCTTGGAAACCACCATAACTTCTATTTTTCAGCTACATGGGGCTTGTATTTTATAATTTGACAAAACATAGAAGTGTTTTAAAGGGCACTAACTGGAGTAAAGTGTGGCTTTTAAATTCCCAGGGCACTTAAATGCTGGTACAGATTAGACCATGGATGAGCAGACCAATGGAATACAGACCAGTTTTTAATGGAGCATCTGCTGGTTGTTACATTAAAGAATATAAGAAAATCCCTGCTCAATCAAGTCAAGTGTTCATTTGGTCCAACGTCCTATATGCAGAATTGCCAATCAGATGCATACAGGAAATCCAATAGGGCAATGGTACACTCCATACATTTACACACCTGTAAATTCCAGCAACGTATTCAAAGGCATACTGCCTCCATCTGTGGACACAGGACACAACTATTGTGGCTAGTAGCCCTATCGACCTAATCAAAACCATCTAAGCTGGTGGCCATCACTAAATTTTGCAGCAGCAAACAATGTGCTGTTTCGACACACCGTGCATCTATTATACCAAAACTTTCATTTCAGTCAGCAGTGAAGATTGGTATGACTAATTTGCAAAGTTAATTCTGTGAAGATGACTCATTCATTGGTGATCTCCATAAACTGTGTGTGCTGGGGCAACAGATTGTCATCTTTGCCTCACATGAACTCTACACACAACTGGTTCTAGAAGACTTTTGTCTGGAGGAAAACGCATGTAGGAATGCAGCCCCATTTAATGTCTGGATCAAAGTTACGCAAAACAGAACATTTAGATTTCTATTTTGTTGAAAACACACACACACACACACAAATATCTATACAGAAGTTCGCATTTTTACACTGATCTACAAAGGCTTCAAAACTGAGTAGTAAATGGTAAATTAACACAACTAGAATCCCCTGCCATGTCTCATAGTTGAGCATGTGCTGCCTGCTTTTAAAAAAATATTTTTAAGTCCATTTGTTTTCCCCACCCTGCTTCTTAGGGCTAACCTACTATGTCTTAGGGAACCTTGTGCCTTAAAAAGCAGGCTCAATAAAGTACATTTCTGCTCCTCTAACAGTCCTTGCTCAAAATTGAAAGTTCACGTGTAGTAATGGAAAAAGTGTACCAATTATGTAAATATGGAACAATATTTATTATTACACAAGGCTTCATTCTATTTGGAATATTACCATAATACTCTTAGAGTGTAAAAGAGTTTCATGTAGCAAGACAAGCATTTAAGATCTCCACTGTTTCTATTAAGACAGTAAAGGTAAAGGTAAAGGTACCCCTGCCCGTTACGGGCCAGTCTTGACAGACTCTGGGGTTTGTGCACCCATCTCACTCTATAGGCCGTGGGCCAGCGCTGTCCGGAGACACTTCCGGGTCACGTGGCCAGCGTGACAAAGCTGCATCTGGCGAGCCAGCGCAGCACACGGAACGCCGTTTACCTTCCCGCTGGTAAGCGGTACCTATTTATCTACTTGCACCCAGGGGTGCTTTCGAACTGCTAGGTTGGCAGGCGCTGGGACCGAGCAGCGGGAGCGCACCCCGCCGCGGGGATTCGAACCGCCGACCTTTCGATCGGCAAGCCCTAGGCGCTGAGGCTTTTACCCACAGCGCCAATTAAGACAGTGGATGGATAAAAAAATTGCCATATTTTTCTGTCTACAAGACGCCCCCATGTATAAGATGCCCCCTATTTTGGGGGACTCCGATTTAAGAAAAAGGGGGGAGGTGTATCCGTGTATAAGGTAAAGGTAAAGGTATCCCTGCCCGTACGGGCCAGTCTTGACAGACTCTAGGGTTGTGCGCTCATCTCACTCTAGAGGCCGGGAGCCAGCGCTGTCCGCAGACACTTCCGGGTCACGTGGCCAGCGTGACGAAGCTGCTCTGGCGAACCAGCACCAGAGCAGCACATGGAAGTTTAAAAGTTTGGGTTTTTTGTTATTTAGTATAATTGTTTTTTAAAAAATATTTTAAACCCACTGCCCGAACGAACCCCGAAAGTACTTGCAGAGTTTGTAGTCTAATACAAGGTAGATATTTTGGTTCTCTTTTATTGCATCAATAAAGTAACTGGGTGTTCTTTTATTTAATAAAGGCTGAAATAAAAGGACTGCCAGTGGAGCATGCAATTTAACAGTTACAATGAGAGTAAGAAGTGCTCCACCCAGTTCTGTCAACAATACCACATTATTCTTTTCTGAAGAAAAGAGCTCCAAATGCTTTTACGTTTCATCACAGGGAAAGTGCTCTACCCCTTTATCATTCTGGATGACTGCCCAACCCCTTCTGCCCTTTTCTAGCTCTATAATATCTTTTTTGAGACAGGTGATCAGGAATGTACACAAAATTTCCACCCTTAGGCAGTGGGCACCCAAAGCAATTTACGGCAATTCAGCACAATCAGATATAATCCACAATCTGAACGTCTAATGAAATTGCTTAAAGTGTATTCATGCCAATCCACAGCAGCGAAAGAAACACAAAAGTCAAGTATTTTCAACGTACCTATTAGAATCTAATAGCATATTCCAACCTTAATTTCATCCAGCGCACCTGAATATGATCTGAGTACCGTTAACTATTTTTCTTCTGCTCTCAACTTCATTTGTTAGACTGAAAGTGTACCTCATCCATTGCTAGATGATGTAGCCAATGTAAAGTCTTCCAGATATTTGGGGTATAGCTCCCATAAGCCCAGCCAGCACGGTCAGGCATGATGGGAATTGTAGTCCAAAACATTTGAAGAACACCATGTTTTCTACCCCTGATGTAATTTCCACAATGCCACCAATAAACTACAATCTCAGGTTCCATTTCTCCACTAATTTGTACTATAACCGGAACCTGTTTTTCATTTTATGTGAACTAAGTTTTAAAGTGAGGAGTTACTATATTAAGTTGCATCTCTAACACATTTCTCTGCAGTATGCTATTTGCCCTTCAAACATCCTACAACGAAAAGAGATGTGTGCATTAAAATTGCTTTCCCTAAGTTGTGAAAGCAATTCTGTTCTTATCATCTGGAGTTAGTTCCGTCTTCAATCTTGTTCTAGTAATAGCAAAGAAATCATGTACTGGGAGAAGAGAGATAGGGTCAATCAACACACAAATGAGAAAGCTATGCTACACTGGCATTAGAGAAACTTCTGTGACAGAAGTTTGTTTATAAAGCTATACATGGAACCGCATTTCTTTGGCAGTTTTTTATGCAGATGGGAATTTCCGTTCCCATTTGACTAAATTTCCAGCAATTATAAATTAGACAGACATGGTCAGCTGGAATTGCAGGGTGATATCCAAAGCTTTTGACAGCTGTAAAACCTTACAAGGAGTAGAAATATCACATCAGAAGCTCCATGAACATAATGGACTGTCCCCTACTTCAGCAATTGTCTACACCTACAAACTGAACTCATTAAAATTCACCTTTTTAGGTATTACTTGTGAAATAACAAGTCAGTGTTATATAGTTGTAACTCTGCACAGCTCCTTCATCTCCAACACTCCAGGCATCTGCTATTGGTTTCCAACATGCTTATAGGTAGCAGATACACTGGAAACGTAAGCTGAGTTTCAGTATAATATCATGCTTTCATCCAAGCAATGTATCCCTTAGAGGAGAGCTGGCAATATTGCAAGAATCAGTTTCCACAAGCATTCCATTTAATTTACAATTTTTTCATCTATGCCTCCTGTATTGCCAAATGCAATTCAGTCAGTCTTTCATCAGGAAGAGAAAAAAATCATTATATTTCTATAAATATGCTTAGTTTAAAATATAATACTGCCCTCTTCCTTTGTTGCTCTGACAACTTCTCTTTACAAAGAAATGCTTATTTATTTAGAATATTTGTAAACCACTTCTTCAAAAGAATTTTCCAAACCAACATAGGGCTAAAATCTGTAAAACGAAAACAGGCCATGACCACTTCAGATGCATCTTATGTGCATGATCTCACATGCGCAAACCACGCCAAACCTGGATGTAACCCACAAATGTCACAGAAAGGGGCGGGGGTCTAGAACATAACCCTCACACAAATCAGTCACTGCCTATATTAAAAACCTTCATAATTAAAAACAAATATAAAAAACCAACAACACTTTAAAACAAATAATAAGTAATCAAATCATTTTTCTGGATAAGAAACGTTTGCAGCAAGCATCTAAAACAATGTAGTGAGAATGGCTCACAAGAGCAGAGAACATTAAAGGAACAACAACTTCTCAGAAATGTGGAACAAATATTATGTGAAAATCGTAAAAGTACAAGTTCTCCCAAACAAAGTGATCAAATAGGCATACATGGAGCAATGGGGGTCCCTTAAGTAACCAGGTCCCAAGCTATTAAGAGCTTTATATACCAACAGTGAAACCACAGAAGATTGTTGAGCAAAAGCTTAATATGCCGACAGAACTGAAGTCTCATCAAGCAATCGTGCTGTAGCAGTTTGCACAAACGGCACAATGTAGAAACCACCCTGTCATGAGTCCTGAGGCATCATCGAACTCAGATGTGGAGTACCAGGCTGAGAGAGATGAGGGGAAAATGAGATGACACGGGGAATTAATACTGGGGGAAGAAGGCAGCTGCCCTGGCTGGGGAACGAGGACTCCCATCTTCCTTCTTTCCTCCCAGGGAGATGAGGAAGAATGGGCATCTCATGGGCTGATGGGGAGGACATAGCCTGGTCGCCCAGGACCCAGTGGCACTCCTGTCGCTGGGAAAGATGCATCCTCCCAAACCCAGAGAGCATCTCCATGCTTGGTGATCTTGCAGGGCATGAGTCTTGTGAATAAGCGTTCTTTGCCCTGTCTTGTGCCAGGGGCTCTTTGGATCTAAGCCAAAGTGTTTGCCTAAACCAGGAATGGGGAATGTGTGGCCCTCCAGATGTTGTAGACTACAACTCCCAATCGTTCCTGACCACTTGGGCCTAATAGGAGATGGAACAAAAAATAAGATAAATGGAAGGGTGAAGGGCCCCCATTCTGGCCTAAGTAATAGACTAAGTTTCCTGAACCCTAGGAAAGCAATCTGGACCAGCTTAGGAATTCTCTACAGGAAGGGTGCATGGAGTAAGTTCTGCACAAGTTGAGTTCTTTCTATGTTTTTACTGCAGACAGACAACTACCAAAGAGGTCAGTACATCTTATGCTGATATATAATTAATAGCAATCAAAATACAATGAGCCACTAACATTTCTCATTGGCAAACCTCAACCGGACAGGTACAAACCTTATGAAGGAAGGAACAGAAATATCCCTAATATGTTTTGAACACAAAATCCTCGGCCAATGAAAGTCTGCACTAGAAAAATAAATTGGATTCTCATCAGAGGTTTTTATGAGGAAATTACAGCAACTTACCTGTATTTTGTGCAGGTAGAATTTTGACCTGAAGGGCCTTCGGGATTAAGAGTGACTTGTGGTGAAACCTGAGCTGACAGCAAAAATCCCAAAGCTAAAATAAGAAGCGCAACTGTAGTGCCTACAAGAAAGAAACAAAACACTTTAGTTCAGAACAGAATTTTACTACCACAAATGTGCTTCTTTAGCAGAAAACTGCTATTTTGTTCAATTTAACAATGTTGAGCTGACTTTGTCCGTTGCAATAAAGTATTTATGTTAGGCACCTAACTCCTTGACATATGCAATGCTCAAGAACATCACATAACACAGAATGGCCAGGAACAAGGGACCGGGTTGCTACTTTGATGAAAAATTCGTCACAATATGTTGGTGCTTCATCCACATGCTCAGATGGAATTATATCTACAAAAAGGCAAATGTCACAATAGCATCCAATTCTAGCATCTGTCAATCCAATCTGCCTTATAACATCGGAGACTGAAGTAAACAGGTGTTTAGACAGTCCTTTTTGTTAAGAAATACTGAGTGTAGAATTCTGTTTATCTGAGGAAAACATGGCAAGTAGCATTAAGAGGACAACATTTCTTCAGAGATTTGCATTCTTGAAGGCCCAAATTCATTCTATGGCATCTATAAACAAGAAAAAGATGTTGCGTAGACCAGGCAAGAAATGATTTATCCTTACAATATAAGAAAAGGAGGTTGGAACCTTATGGCTGCAAAGTCCTACACTACCTGTAACTTCAAGCCTCCCCAAACAAGAGACAAATGAGGTCCTCTGCAGCCCTTGTGGTCTCTTCCAACTCTATGATTCTTCCTCAAAAAGGAGAACACAACACTTAGTCAGAGCCAGCCAAGTAGCAGGTGTTCATAAGTTCTTCTTGAAGCTCACTTGCTAAGTGTACTTTGAGGAAAATGATAGTTCTGCCTCACATCAGCATTGAAAATTTAGATCAGGCGGGCAATGACCCTTCCTTCTCATCTCTGAAACGTGCTGAAGCATGTTGAAGCACTTGAAAAATCTGCGACATTCAGTCTGAAAACCAGTCTCTCTATAGTAAGATGTATTCACTGAAATCTGTCAGCAGAACTTACAGTACTCTACAGGTTTGAATAGGATGGAGTTTCAACACCCCTGTTTTCAGAAAAACAGCAAACTGACTTCTTTATTTAAAAAAATGCTTGAATTACTACAGGGTTTCAAAAAAGCAACTGGAAATTGAAAACAGTCACCAGCTGAGAAAAGTTAGTTACTCATTGTTACTGAAAATTGCTATTTCCAAAATGCTTTACATTACTAGCTCTTACAGTGGTTTAGGGCAAACAGAACAGGGTATCTCTTGGAATTTCAACATAGAAAGCACAATCAAATCAAAAGCAGACAGCTGATTAAATAGAAGCTGTATTTGGTATTTATTTGTTTTGGCTTATATCATGCAAAGCTGTGGCTTACCAAGAGCATGCAGATGTGGAGGCCGTGGAGAGCTGCTCAAAGCCTCTTTCTTCCTCCTTCCTCCCTTTTACTGCTGCACTATGCAGAACCAGGTCAACATTTCGCTTAGTGTGTCGTCCAAACTGGGTTCCACAGGTCAGCTATCACTTCACAAATCACAAGCTGTAGCCAAGGTTTGTTCTTGGCTCCAGCTTGGGGTTGAGGAGAGAGCTTACCCACATTCTGCAGTGCAGACACACAAGCCAAGCCTTGGCTTTGTTCAGGAGGAACGAAAAAGACCAGGAGGCAGCAAAGCAGCTGTGAGCTCTTCTCTGGGTGCCTGCCCTTTCACATGGTCTAGGGAAGTCCAACTTTGGTTTACCACATTGTGTGAACCAGGTCTAGGCATACAACAGTGAACACTAAATAAAGATGAGCACACCATAGCTAGTTCACTTATCAATGCAAACCAGGCTGGATAAAAACTATTTACACAGGCAAATTAATTTAGAAACTCTTAAGAATTTGCATAGAAGACTGAGAGTTACATTATTTTACTGTGCAACACTGTTATCAAGATTAGTTATTACGAAGTCTTACCATTCTACATTGTTACTTAGCATAGAATTGTAGAGTTGGAAGGGACCGTAAGGGTCATACAGTGGTACCTCAGGTTAAGTACTTAATTTGTTCTGGAGGTTCTTAACCTGAAACTCATGAGTTCTTAACCTGAAACTCATTTGCTCTACTTAGATTGTTCTCGGTCATTTTTTTTTTCCTTTAAAAAAAGGGGAGGGGGAACAAATGACGAAACCTGGTTTCATTCCCCCCCCCCCCCGCTCTTACTTTACAGAACAAGTTTCAAAAGCTGGATTCAAGAAGAACTTTATGTAAGCTTGGTTTTCAGGCGACATTGAAACACTGGGGGTGGGGAGCATCTAAGCTAAAAAAAAACACAAGAAAACACAACAAGGTAATGAAGCAGGCGTCTGTGGGGAAGCTCCCCGGCCCCCCATCTGGCACCCAACTCTTCTTCTGAGAAGACTTGCTCACCCCAGGGGGTTCACTGGCCTGCAAGACCCAAGCAAGGCACCCATAAGGCGGGAGGATGTGAGGGCGATCTGGCTGCGACATCTGTCACCCCATTGATCGCCAGGGTTGATTCGGCTGATCTGGCTGGCTAGGCGGGTGTCCCCTTCCTCCCTCACCGCTCCATGTGCGTCCCTCCCGAAGCTGCACGCTTGGTGGAGGACGACGACTATCCCAGATAGAAGGACTGTACCGTTCTTCGGTCAAGGGTATACGATAGCTGCGCTCCCCTGCTAGAACCTCCAAACCTGAAACTGTTCTTAACCTGAAGCACCACTTTAGCCAATGGGGCCTCCTGCTGCCGCCATGCCGCTGGAGCACGATTTCTGTTCTCATCCTGAAGCAAAGTCCTTAACCTGAAGCACTATTTCTGGGTTAGTGGAGTCTGTAACCTGAAGCGTATGTAACCTGAAGCGTATGTAACCCGAGGTACCACTGTATAGTCCAAGTCCCTGCAATGCAGAAATCTTTTGCCTAATGTTGAGCTCAGACCCACAAGCCTGAAATTAAGAGTCTCATTCTCTAACAACTTGGCTATCCCAGGTCTTCGATTCATAACTGCTTGTTACTGGTTGCTATTCCTGCTCCCGAGGCTTGGAAATGAATCAATGGATCCAAGTTACAAGAAAGGAGATTCCTGCTAAACCTCAGAAAAAACTTTCTGGCAGTTAAGAGCTGTTTGATAGTGGGACAGACTCCCAGGAGAGAGTTCCAGGTGGGCTCACCTTCCTTGGAGGTTTTTAAGCAGAAGTTGGATGGCCATCTGTCATGTATGATCTACAGTGATATCTTGGTTTAAGAACAGCTTAGTTTATGAATAACTTGGATTAAGAATGCTGCAAACCCGGAAGTAGGGGTTTTGGTTTGTGAACTTTGCCTTGGAAGCAGAACACGTTCCGCTTCCTGTTGAGTGTGTTCCATTTGTAAATTGAGTCCCCCGCTGCTATGGAAAAGCACACCTTGGTATAAGAATGCTTTGGTTTAAGAATGGACTTCCGGAACGGATTAAGTTTGTAAACCAAGGTACCACTGTAGTTTAAACTCCTGCATTACAGTGGATTGGACTAGATGACACTTGGTGTCCCTTCCAACTCTACAATTTTATAATTTGATTGTTCACATGCTTTTGGGGGCATATATGCTTATTACCTTTCATTCTAAACCTGCAGAGAGGCAACTCATCCAAAAGAACCCCAAATATGCCACACCTGATCAACACAGGACTGCCTCTTCCAAAACCTACAGACACCAACTTGGCTTGTTAATTTAAGAAGCTTTAAGAGCAATCTTCTGCCATCGTTACTGCATTTCCCTGTCTCAATAAACTTTCTTCTAAGCTGTCCATCTTGGCCTGAAACAACATGTCGCACAATAATGAAGAGAACTAACACAAAGTTGTACCTGCTAAGCTTCCGAGGGTGAGTTTTCGCCGGCCCACTTTCTCAACAAGCCAGACTCCAACAAGAGTGAAAATGAAATTAGTGAATGCTGTCACTGCAGCAAGCCAAATTGCAAGCCGGTCATCTTGAACACCAGACATCTGCATAATGGTGGCACTGTAATACCTGAAATGTTAAATAAAAGAGAATAAAAAGCACTGCCCCTGATTCGGTCAATGATAAAATGATTTCATATATGGGTTTTCATTATGGAGAGTACTGTATGAGGTTTCTACATTTGGGCAGTTACAATGTTTTCTTTTACAATGGCACTAAGGAACTGAACACGTCCTGTGCTTTGCTGGGCAGCTTGACTCGGGAGACTCCAGAAACTTGTTGCTTAAAAGGCTCTGAAATTTCCAACACATGTCCTAGGAACACTGTTCTCCTGACACTCACAAATCCTTGTTGCTTTGAGGCCAGTTGGGGACAACACTGGAGAGATCTTCCTACAGAAGAACATGAGAAAGGATGGAATGTTGCCATGGAGAATGTGACACCAATTAAGAGTGTTAATTCATAATAAACTTAAGAATTAAAAACTCTTAATTGCTATTCTCCACTCCTGTAAGAAGGACAGATCCTGAAGCTGAGGCTCCAGTACTTTGGCCACCTCATGAGAAGAGAAGATTCCCTGGAAAAGACCCTGATATTGGGAAAGATGGAGGTCACAAGGAGAAGGGGACGACAGAGGACGAGATGGTTGGACAGTGTTCTCGAAGCTACCAACATGAGTCTGACCAAACTGCGGGAGGCAGTGGAAGACAGGAACGCCTGGCGTGCTCTGGTCCATGGGGTCACGAAGAGTTGGACACAACTAAACAACTAAACAACAACTCCTGTAAGTTAAATTATAATTTCTATACTGCCATTCATCAGGGAATCACAAGACAGTTTACAATATAAAAACATAAAAATACATTCCATAGTAATAAATAAAAACAGTTTAAAAGGGCATAGATTGTTTAATCAGCCAAAGGCCTGGGAAAAGAGGAATGTTTTTGCCTCGTGCCTAAAGATATGTAATGAAGGTGCCAAGTGAGAATCCCTGGGGAGAGTAATCCACAAGTAGGGAGCCACTGCTGATGGGAAGTTCTACTTCTGCACATGAGTCTGGCAAACCGCTCTAAGCTGAAGCATTCCTTCCTCATCCACCCTAGAATGTTTAGTTCACATTGAGTTCATGAAACATCATGCCCTGACCTGTTCTTAATGCATGGTTGACCACATCTACGGAATGCGATTGTTATGCTCTTTTAAGTTTTGCAATATCAATCACTAGTAATAGTTTAATAATGAGGTTTTCATACCTGTCCAACCATGTGTTCCCTTTCCCAACCTTTAATCTATTGATGATTAATGCCTATATGCAACCCTTGCATTGTATTTGTGTTAACCAATCAGCAACAAGCACATATGTGGCAATGCTGTAATATTCAATAAAAGGGACTTCCCGAGACATGCTCGGCAGATGCCTCCCATATGACACTTGTCATTCGTCTGTCGCTTATTTCAACCCAACACACTGCAGAAAAGGCCCATTCTCATGTTGCCACCCTCTGGACCTCGTGTGGAGGAGGAACACAAAGAAGGGCCTTTGATGACGACAAAAGACTCTTCCAGTGTCTATACTGCATTCAAACAAAATGTGTTGCTGTTGCAGGCGATAAAAGCGCTTGTCACTAGTGGGTCTGCTGAGCCGTCTATTTAGTACACATTTCAAAATAACTGAATTTAACAAGTGCTATAAACTTTTAGGGGGTCTGAAATCTTATGCTTAGACATGACCAATTTAAGCCAACCTTTAAAGCAGAGGGATTCCTTTTTGTCCTAAACGGCTGGTAGTGTGTTCTTATGACACGATTGCATGTCAAATTTCAAAATGGATTTCTAAATTACTACTACAAATGCTATCACTCTGAAATACTTTAGTGAGAATTATTTAAGCATTCAAATTCTTGATTCCAAATTGCAAAATCTTTCAAGTTTTGATGAAGTCACCAGCAAACAAAATGCTGCAGTCCAGCTTTCATTTTAAGTTTGCACCTCATTTGTATGAAATGCCATCTCATCAACACACAAATATTTTATGATCCAAAGAAACGTAATGGTTGTGATCTTTTGTTCTGCTATAACTGAAATATCCTGGAATACCAAATCATTTCTATTTTACCATCACGTAAAATACCAAAGGATGCTGGTACTTTCAAAGCCTCTCAGAGCCAATTCCTCCTTTCTGCTCATGTTTTTCCCCCTTATTATTACATTAGTCCTTCTCCTCCTGCTTTCAGGGCAGGGGTCTGATTGCAGATCCAATTTATCTGTGCTTTCCACAAGAAAACTGTGACAAAGCTTCCATTTAGCCTTCTATTCACAAGAAAGGGTCTCTATTGTTTAGACACAATCTTAAACCATAGTGAATTCGTCCCTATTTCATATTCTCCCTTCTTCCCTGACACAGCCATGAGCAGATTGGCAGGGTCTGCATCTGTTTCAAGATAACCAGAATTATTCATTATATCTGAACTCAGAAAAGCAGTGGTTCATCTTAACTATGGTTTAAGGCAGGGATGGAGAAACTCTGTGGCCCTCCAGATATTATTGGATTTGAATTTCCTTCACCATGGCAACACATGGAGGGCCACAGCTCCTCCATCCCAGTGCAAGACTAACCAGAGTTGCCTGAAAGCAGAAACAAGAGCTTCCAATCTCTTTGCAGCTACACCAGAGCAGCAGAAAAGGGAAATATGGGCACTCCAGCCTAGTGCACATAATGCTAAGCCATAATTATGTCTGGAATAAATCACTATCAGTTCCTGACTATGACAAAAGTCTAACTGATTAAACTTCATTTTCAAGCATAGTTGGCAAACAGACAGCTGCTACCTGCTCAACTAAGGACACTTAAAAGAAAAACTGTTCTTGATAGAAGTCCTCTCAGATGCTCCAACTTTTAAATTGAAAACGATTCCAGTGGACAAGCCAAAGCTGCTTATACTTCTCAGAGTTGGTAGCAGAGACCGCCAGAGGGAGCCCTCACAATAAACAGTATACTCTGAGGAAGTGGTGGTTTTGAGACATTTTCTCACCTATAAGTATCAGCTCTGTATGTAGCACAAGCAACCATGCTTTCACATGATGGAATGAACAGACTAAGTATCCTAGGCTAAGAACACAATTCAGGAACAATAGACACACTGGAACTGGGACAAAAGAGGAGACAAGACTAAGGTCTACAGGCAAATTAGACAATGGCTGAAAGGCAGACCTTTAAAATGTGTTTACAGGAGTGAAAAGGTAAATTTTATATATCAATGTATTTCAGAACAATCACCACTCTTTCCCTTTTTCAAATGTTCCTGCTCACTACATATTGACATTTCAGTAATATGCGCTTGTTAGTCCCTTCCCTCCTATGAATTACATCTGGCTCAAAATTACTGCCTGCAATTTTTAATCCTCAATCTGAAATCTTAAACTATTTCTTTGGATGTCACTGTGTCATCGCAGGTAAGAGAAAGAGGAAATCCCAAATGTCAGTATCATTCATAATTTAGATTTTCTGTTTAGCTCATCAAATTGCTGGATATGAAACCCAAACAAGTGAACACTGTGCTTCCTCAGTGAAAACGATGCTGTCATCCTCTTAGTTTCTTAACTCTGTAATTATTTAACCTTCATTTATATGTAATTATTTAACCTCTCTTTATAGGAGGAGCATCTTTTGCAAACTGATTCTTAATGAAGTTGGCTTTTCAGTGGTTTGACAGACTTTTCAATCACAGTTAAATAGGATGAATGTTCCCAGTGCAAAACCACCTTTCAGCAGTTACAGTAGTTTCTCTTTTAGAGACATGATACTGTTACATACCTTTTACAATGCAAAAATAGCAGGAGCAAAATTTTAACACATTAACACAGTTTAGGAAAGTGTCTAGGAAACCGCTTTCCCCACAACTTGTAACTCAACTGCGAACTCAGCTCAAGGCAAAATGATACCACAAGCAGCACTCTAGCAAAATTGTTAAAGCTTTAGAAAAGAACTGAAGCAGTTTTATAACTGACTCATGTACCTTCTTCTGCCTTCAAAATACCAATTCTTATGGGACTATTTTATCCATTTGACTCCAAAAAAAGGTATCTTGTAGAAACACAGTGAGATACTGAAATTCAAAATGCTGTTCAAATATGACTGTGCTTAACCAAATCAAGTTTATGTTGTTAATATATACAATTCCTGTCAGAAGGAGAGGGGAAGTTTGAAGCACACAAGTCGGTTGATTCACATTATGCTAAAACCCAGTGTCTGAACCCAGCTATTGGCTATTCTTCGCCTCCATTTCCACAAATCAGAAAACAGTGCTGCTATCTTGCAAATTTTGCAACCACTGAGCCCAGGTTAGTCTCACACAAACCAAAGGAACATTTTACAAGGCAGTGATATATGACAAGAACGAGAGGGGTGGAGGGGAAAAATCACTGAACTGAAAGTGTTCCATTTAAAGCTTGGTAACTGAAAAAAAGCTGAACGTAAAGAGTACAGTCCATTCATTATGTGCAGCAAGATATTTCTTTCCTGAGTAGCAAAAACTGTCCCACAACTGTTTCAACACGTGAGGTTAAAAATCAGTTTATCACACACACAAAAAGAACCCACAATGGTCTTGTAATATATTAATGGATAGTGTATTTAATATAGTCATGCAGACTTACTTTCATGATCCAGTAAAGGTAAACTATATTTCTTAAGGATTATTGAATTTATTTTTTCCCTTTAGGACAGATGAGGCTAACTTGTAACTCTCTGTTGACCATGCTAGGTGTGGCTGATGGGAGTTGAACAGATTAGCCACTCCTGCTTAAAGGTAACACATTCACCATCTTGCTGGGCTTTTGCACATGCACATCAGTATAGAAAATTTCCTGAAATTCTGAGAAGAAAGCAACACATACACTAGCTCAGTTCAGACCATCCTGTAGCCCAAACCATGATATGATGGATCAGGAACAAGCTGATGGGCCATATACTACCTCTCCCCACTATATGCAACTCCACTTTCTATTTCCGGCCTTGATATTGACATTCTGCTGTGATGTCCCAGTTAGCAAACTATGCTTTACTGCTTTCCATTCAAACCAGAACCAGAAACCCTTGGTTTGGAGCATCATCTAAATTGCTTCAGTAATGCTTTCTGTGACAATATAACCATGTTCAATCCTTAATGTGGTTTTTGAATCCATTTGCCGAGACAAAATCCTCGTCTAGTGGCTACCGCACAGCTATTTTTAAACTCTTCCTTGATTTTCCAGATAGCTTGATAAAGGTGCGGCCATGTATGAGTATCTCTTAGTTCAAGTCAAGTATAGGGAATCATGCTAAACCACTTAACTTGTATCTCTTTTTTTTACTTCTACCTCTTTCATCAGAGTGCTTATTAATCTTTGCTACTCTTCTCTCAGATGTGGCGTGTCTTCCTCTGCTGCACATCTACACAATCTTTAAACAGAATGGATTGTGCCTCATCCATTCCAGTACTCCGTTGTATTTATTGCTTTTGGTGAAAGGTCTAGCAAATTTAACAGTTACAATAAATAAATGAATACAATAATATGAAACATTAAACCAATTTAAGGGCTATGTTCAGGTGGAATTCAACTGCATACCAACAAATCCAGGTTGTATAACTAAAGCTGATCTGGTGCTCTTGTGTAGCAAACCCCCTTTCCACCAAAGTTGAACATTTTGCTGAAGGAGAGTGACAGGAAAATGTGCTAGAAAGTGTGGGATAACCATTGCTTGACACAACATTTTATAACCTCCCGGCAACTAGAACTGATGCTCAGTCTAACCTTGTTTAACCTCCCCACAAACACTGTTGAACATTTGTTTGAACAAACAGGAAGTCTGAAAACAATCCAAGATTATGTCACTACCGTGTGTTAATCACCAGTACGGATTGAAACACCATTTTATCAGCTAAGGCAATCTGCTGCAGAGTAAATAGACATCTCTCCTATAAACCTTATCCTAATTTCTTAGTGACAACAGCAAAAGAGGGCAACACAGCAGGCCACCTATTTATTGATATCATTTAGCAAAGGAAAAAAATCACAGCCAACTTTGGTGAGAAATTGTTATTATTATTACTGGAAATTTTATAATGCAACTAAACAACCTGTCAATGGTGCATTACCCACAATACAAATTAGACAACAAGGACATAAAAGAAGAAAAAGCAAGAAACATGTCCACACTCAATAAAGAAACAGGCAAGACAACAGGACATACCTGTGTATTTCTACTGCTAGACTGGTATGGTTATGCTTGAATCCTGAACAGAACATTCACAATATTCAGGCATTCTTGGTGGGGACATGGGAGACAGCCTTATCAGTGGTCTGCTCCCAGACTTCTGGGAACTCCTTCCCTAAAGAAGCTAGACCAGCTCCCTCCTTGCTGTCCTACTGGCAGGTGAGTACTTTCTTGTTGCCACAGGCTTTTGGGAACTGATTGCTTTTAATTAAAGAGCTGGTGCCCTGCTGTTTTTATTGTAGTCACTGGTATGTTTTTAAACGGATCTTATATATGTATAGAGTTTTAATTCTATCAATTGTATTTTAATTATTGATTTTCTGATTTTTTTTGAGAGGTTCTTGTTTTTAATCTGTAAGCCGCCTTGAGTCCCATAAGAGAAATAGGTGAAGTATAAATAAACGTATAATAATCATAATCATAATCATAATCATCATATACATTGTAATGGACTAAGACAAATAAATTCCACATTTGAAAATTAATTGTGGTGACAAAAGCATACTAGAATACATCTAGAATACATCTAGAATAAAGACACCAGACCTCTCCAAAAAGGAAAATTGTACACTTTGAATGATTATTATTCAGCACCAGAGGCACTGTAAAATATCATAGATGAGATTTTCATGTTCAGAACACATATCCCCAATACAAAAATGTTGGGCGTGCTAGAAAGCCCCTGTGCTGTTTTCAATGATAAGCTAGTCAACACAATGTATGCTGTTGTTTGTGGGCAAACTAGTATTCAGCTCAAACATACCTTTGAAAGCTAGAATTATCCACCCCTTGGAGTTACTGACATGTCAAATCAAAAGAACATGGGAGGAGCAACGCACCTGCCTCCTCATTCTGAGGAAGCCATGCTTTGGGCTTAATGTTATGTGCAAATGTGGTTGTTATGTTCACCTGTCTTTTACTAGAACCCCAAGTTACCCAGTGCAGAAGACATGAGTTTGAGAACCCTCAACGTTCGCCAATGAAAGGCTCCCCATTTCAGATGGTTGCCTCCTAGTGAGAGAAGGGAGAGCAAGTCATGCCATGCATGTTTTGTTTTGTTTAATACTCAATTGTCACAGTGCAGCTAAACTAAAACTGTGTGGATAAGGCCAATATATAGTTTGGTCATTAGGTGGTACTGGACTAAGTTGTAAATGGGCAGAGCTGGAAATGGGCAGACGGTTTCCTGTTCTTATTTAAGGTATATAACAAAGCTCTTGTCTAGCTTTTGGACTGGTAGATAAATCAAGCCATGGTACCTTAAAATTACACATTCTATGTCCCCCTCCCCCCTGCCAACATCCCTTACTATGATGACATAGTAAAAAAATAGAAAAGACTGCACAATTCCTCAACATTATGAAAATGCATTAGCGCACAGACTTCTTTGCATACAGAGCGTTATCCCCTAATGAAATCATTCTCTTGAACCAAATTATTCTTGAATAGCCTAGTGAAGGTATTTAAAATTCTAGGAACACTTCAAGTTTAAGTTCACACACAGAAACCACCTCATTATTTTCTCCTTTTTCAACTTTTAATTAAATGTGCTACATCAGTAATATTTACCTTGCATAAATTAACTTTTTAAAAGAAACACGTCTAAACTTTTAGGACTGCTTAATTAACATCAGTAAGAGCCGCCAGCCTAAAACCAGACAATTCCTGGGAATACTGGTTTTCTTTTCATAATCAAACATTGAGATATTATATTAGACTAATTATATATAAAGAATATAAATGCATATCTTTAGGTGCCCACCAATCTTAAATTTTAAAGCAACAGGCACAGATGTTAGTTCTGAATAGCATTTTTGTATATGTGTATATTTATTAAAATATTAAAATATTTAGAACCCACTCTCTATCCAAATATTTCAGGGTAGGGGCACACTAGTAATTAAAACAACCCAACTACGAATCAGGAGTTGATATAAGAAATAACTTTAACACGCAGTGACAATCATTACAAAACTAAGCTGTGAAACTAACAGTTACTAAAGCTTCAGTATGCTTAAATATCATAGTGTAGCTTGCTCCCATGGTCCTGAGTAAATATCATTGCAACAGGCTGTGTACAATGCATTTACTAAATACGTTCAGCGGGGCCAAGAGGTGGCTCATGGCCTATAGCAGACTTGATCCCGAGTTTTCATGTTACTCACATACATTATGAAAGAGCATCTGGGTCATGCATTTCTTCAGCATAGTTGCCTAGAGACCGTTTCGCCATCTGCAGCAACAATCTAGACCCGTGCGAGTTAAAGGCTTTTATGCATTTACATAGGCATACACCTCATGCAAACCGCCTGCAAGTCGGGCTACACATTGCTATTCCTTTGGTCCTCGGATATTATCTACCACTCACTACACATGAGGAAGAAAGTGAAGTTATCCACTGGGCAGTGAAGGATAATGTCATTACTTTCTATGTATTACATAACCTGGGAAGGTAGCCCATATAGCAGAAGGAAAACTCTGATCTGAAACCTCTACGGCCTTGAGGAATTATATTCAGGAGAAGAAAAGGCTAAATAGTCAATTCTACACAAATCCGGAGTGGAGTCCCTAAAACAGTTGGATGGCACCTTGTACGCCTCCTTCTGGCAACTCCTACAGCCCAGCTGGTGCCAAACGTATTGCTGTGCTTTCCTTTGTTGTTGTTGCTTAGTTGTTTAGTCGTGTCCAACTCTACATGACCCCATGGACCAGGGAATGCCAGGCACTCCTGTCTTCCACTGCCTCCTGCAGTTTGGTCAAACTCATGCTGGTCGCTTCGAGAACACTGTCCAACCATCTCGTCCTCTGTCATCCCCTTCTCCTTGTGCCCTCCATCTTTCCCAACATCAGGGTCTTTTCCAGGGAGTCTTCTCTTCTCAGGAGGTGGCCAAATAACATTGTTATTTGGTATAACAATGTATAACATTGTTATTGTTGTAGTTGTTGTTAAATACGATGTCCCTATTTTCATCGGAGAAATGTTGAAGCATATGTCACTTTCTCTAAGCTTCACCTACTTCACAGGGATGTAATGGGGATTAAACGGGGGGGGGGGGAGGCATAGAGAACACCTTGAGCTCCTTGGAGGAAAAGATGGGCTATAAATTGGATAGAGGTAAATATTCAGAAGCAAGCATCGTAGCACCAGTGCTCTGGCTGGCATCGACAAGAGTTGTGGTCCGAAGTATCCAGAGTAGACCAGGTTGGCAGAGGCTGGTTTGCTGCTGGGTAGGAACACTGCAAAGGCTTTATTCACAACCTATCTGCTTACCTTGGGGGAAACAAAATAGCAAACCTTCTCCCCGGTTTTATGTTGGAGGAGATTACCTCTATGATCTAACGCAGCGGAAATTGTGAATGTGATAAAGTCCACATGCGCTCCCCCTCCACATCAATGAAGCCAAGAGAGGGGGGATTTTGTCATCTGGGCAGCCCAGGACCTCCATATACCCTGCCCAGGCTTGGACTCTAGGGGGGGTCACTTTGGTGCTGCTAATGCAGGAGTCTGACTTCACCCCCCAGAAGCACACTCCATTGTCTTTCGAGAGAGACAGTGTTGCCAACACCAACAATAACATAAGTAAGTAATAAGTAATGTGCCACAAGACCAATTAAATTTATTATTCTGTGCTTTCAAGACACAATGTAAATGAAATCAAACTGAACTGAGTATCATCCCCAATTTCGCAGAACTATTCATATCCAACGAATGTGGGGGTTTTGGTGATGATGTAGCTCATAGAGCATCAGTTTTTTATGCAGAAGGTATCATCACATAGGGTTGGAAATGTCCTCTGTCTGAAACACTGGAGAGCTGCAACCTGCCAGAATAAAAAACTGAACTAAATGGACCAGTGGTCTGATTCAGTATAAGACTACAATCAGACCTCAGTTCCCGAACGCCTCCATTTTGGAACATTTTGGCTCCCGAACGGTAAAAACCCAGAAGAAAATGCTCTGGTTTTCAAACGTTTTTTGGAAGCTGAACATCTGACATGGCTTCCGCTTGAGTGCAGAAAGCTCTTGCAACCAATCAGAAGCCGTGCCTTGGTTGTTGAACGTTTCGGAAGCCGAGCGGGCTTCTGGAACGGATTACGTTAGACAACCGAGGTTTGTCTGTACTAATTTTCCTAAAACTGATGAATGTTTAGGTGAGGGTGACTGCTGGATGCTAAGGTCAAGTGAGTTGCTTGAAGTGTTGAAACATTTTTGTTGCTTAAAAATTTTTAAACCTACACTTTCCCGGAAAGGTTATTTGATTTTACCACACCCACACCAAACATTAATTCAATCTTGGGGGTATTTTTGCCCCATCCCCACAAAATGTACCAAAAATTACTATTTAGGCCCTGGTAGTTAACTGCATAGTAATATTAATGTGTATGCCATCTGAGTACTAATTAGGCAGCATCCGCTCCTGATACACACAAACTTAAAATGTTTGCTTCTGCTCCATCTGTTTTGGCATATTATTCAGTGATCATGGGAACCTACAAAGGAAATGTCTGGCAGCTACATATCCCAGAATTTAACTTCTGGAAGTTATGATCAAGAACAGCCAACATCCACAGCCTTGTTAATTGTCTCAGGATTCTTCATTGTATACACATTTTGAAGTAGCAATATTCCCTCTATTTCTGACAATGCAATCTATACCTTCAAGCGTTCCAAAATGTCCCTTCCTAAGGTGAGGAGGCTGCTCAGAGATGAGGGCTTTGAAAGCATGTGCTGGGCCAGTCCGTAGTTCCCTCTCACTTAAAAGGAAGGGTTATCAAGGCAAGGAACAGGCTGGCTGATAGCCATCCCAACTTTCAGCCGCCTCTCCTCAAAGAAAATGTGTAAACCTTCATTCTTTACACCAACATAAATTGTTTAGAGGAAATCTGGACTGAATATGGCCTGGAAAAGGTTTAAAAGTAAGTCAAATCCAGGGCTGTCACCTTATTGCTATCTTTTGCGATACAGAATGTTGAAAATCATGACTATTAGGGGATTTGAAGAACTGGAAGGGAAATGGTAACAGAATTGAGGCAGGTCTACAGACAGATGGGTGGAAGGGTTAGGATTCTGGTGTGACCAAGGCCAGCACAGGGCCCAGATTCTTTTCTTTCTTTCTTTCTTTTTTAAAAAGGTTGACCAGACATTTCTGAAGAAAGTTAGCACACAACATGCAGATGTAGCCATTATGATTCAGCACTCAGGCAGCACAATTGCAAATGACCATCGCTTAATCACTGTTGCTGAGCATTAAGAGGAAGAAACGTGGATGCCCTCATCTGTGATTTGGGAAGGGTCCCTCCCAGAGCTAAGAAAGAAAGAAAGAAAGAAAGAAAGAAAGAAAGAAAGAAAGAAAGGCAAGAGAAGGAGGAGGATACTGGGGTATGCTTGTTAGAGCACCTTCCTCATTATCATTTCATTCATTCAATGTGCTGTCTTTGCAGAATAAAACACAATTGGTATGCTTTACTCAGAAGTAGCTCTGTTGAAATAAATGAGGCTTCCTTCCTACTGGGGGTAAATGATATGACAGGAATTTCAGTTTTTGCCCACTATATTTATTCATGTGTGTGTGTTTTTCTGCACTTATTTTTCTGAACATGTCTTTCTCAACTCTGCATTTAAGCACTAGACCCCAATCTGCATATTTTGGAGCACATTTTAAAGACTCCTTGACAGAAATGAGCTCTTCAATTAAATCATTAAATTAACTGGCTCTATATCAAAAATACTACAAATCCAAGAGGCAAACACAGAAAAAGCCATAAAGACACGGCCAAATTAATTTTAATCACACTGCCTCAAGTATGCATATGCTTTTTGCACACTCATTTACCCTCTTGGATGCATGGATGCTTAGAATACACACAACCAAGAAACTACACTGGTTAAATTGGTGACAACAAGCAAGAGGTCGTTGGAGTGTCATGCTGGACTCTGTGCCTGTAACTAGGCATAATTACATATTAAATCCAAGTGGTCAGAGCTCCACTGTTCTATCATGCATAAAGAATAAAAGTATGTGAAAAGGGCTACTGTATAGAAAGATAAGACTATCGACATAGCATTCTGGGGTATATTCCACTCCCCCAGGTTGCAATCCCTCAATCATCTTTGCTGAAGCAGACCCAGACAGAATAGAATGTGATTCAGGAGGTACTGCTTAAGGAATAAACAATAAACTTTAAATACAGACAACACACACACTTCAAGGAGATCAGCATATTATCCATGGCACATTTCAGAGAGCTGAAAAATTTCATCATTTCAAAAAATCCCATTTGGATCCGATCAATATCAAACTTTCATTAAAAACGCTGGAGCTACATGTGAATGCAGCAGTTTTCTGGCTTTCATTAGAAGTTTTTCAACTTTATGAGTGTGGAGAAATTCTAATCACAAAAGTGAAAAATACCTTAAAATATAATCCAATATAATCCATTACAAATAAACCATCGCCATAATTTCATCAAATCAGGTTATAAACTAAATATTTGGATTTGCAAAAGACAATATTTTAAATAATTGTTGCAATGCAAATAAGGATTAATAAAAGTGTTTTGCTCTTTGTGGCAACTCTGACCTTATCACTAAATATAATTCAGGAATGATTAAGAACTCAGTTATTTCATTATTGCCTTTATGTTAATCAAAACCATCTCAACCATGGTCTCAAAGGGGTCCATCATCTAAGGCTGTGTATTCTGGAAGTTACACAAAGGGATCCAAAGTGCTGGAAAGAAGGGGGGAGTCGTAGCAAATATGACCAATGTTCAGGGTCAATGGGAGTTGTAGTTCAGCAACCTAAAGAGCCCCACACCTATTAGAATTTTAAAGCCTGCAGAAAGTGACTGAGGCTGTAATCTTATTCCACTTACTTGGAAGTAAATTCTATTCAACTTAATAGGTTTACATGTAGTTTACATGTAGAGGATTGCACTATAAAATGTGTTTTTTTTAATTTCAGACTCTTTGAATGAGATGCTGCCCAAAGAGAAAATTCTAGACAGTTTTGCTTGACCCATAGTTTTTTTTGTTTTTTTTTAAATAAAGAGAACAGTTGATATAAGAATTTAATATCTCTGTTTTTGTTAATCACTGCAATATATTTAATTTTTATATATTTAATCAGGCAAAACGTAACAGCTATTTCTACCTCTGAGCTACAATTTCCTTATCAGATTATTTTTCTCACATGAGAGAATGATTAGATCTCCAAACTTAATTAATCCCATAGGAAAAAAGGAACAAAAAGGAATATACAAAGATTTTTTGCAAAAAAGGGTTCACCTCTGAAAATGTAGTAGTCCAAACCTACTTATGTTTCTGAACAATTCAGTTGACTTTTACAAGACTACTTCAAATCAAAATATATGTTAAACATTTTCCAATTATGTGTGTGTCACTCACAGCAACTATTCTACTATAATGGACATATTTAAGATGAAGTAGACACAGCAAGAGGAGGGTGAAATGATTCAAAATGAGAGCATATTTCCCAAGAGAACTGTCCTATTTTACTAATAAGCCACACTCCACTCCCAGGCACATTACACGCATCACATCTCATAATGCATTTCGCTGTCTGTGTATGTGTTTTCTAAATGGGGGGAGAGGAACTCCACATATAAATTTGTTACAGGGTAAATGGTAGGAAGTAATGAATGCTGAACAGCAGGAGTCATTTTCAAAGCTACTGGTAGGGCAAGCAGTGAACCCACCCAGAACTACAACATCTGTAACACACTTAAGTCCTGGATACAAGGGACATATCAAAACACAACCTCCAGGAGCCCATAGCTTTAAGATTTCCAAAGAAGGCAAACCTCAAGAGCAGCAGAAGTCATAATGGTCCCTCTTCACCAGGCTACTGTTGCTAAAGACTAATAATGATAATAATAATAATTTTTATTTATACCCCGCCCTCCCCAGCCAAGGCCGGGCTCAGGGCGGCTAACAACCAATAATAAAAACAAGTTGATTGAAATACAACTTAAAAAACAAGATTAAAATACAACATTAAAACATTAAAACATTAAAATGCAGCCTCATCACAGGAGGAGAAAGGAAAAAAGAAAGAGGGGGAGGGAATCAAATTGATTCCAAGCCAAAGGCCAGATGGAACAACTCTGTCTTATAGGCCCTGCGGAAAGAAATCAGATCCTGCAGGGCCCTGGTCTCATGAGGCAGAGCGTTCCACCAGGCCGGAGCCAGTGTTGAAAAGGCCCTGGCTCTGGTTGAAGCTAATCTAACTTCCTTAGGGCCCGGGACCTCTAGGGTGTTGCTATTTATGGACCTTGAGGCTCTCCGTGGGGCATACTGGATATAAATTATAAAATATAAATTAACATGCCACCTAGACTTTTCAGGAACACATGCATATGAAAACTGCCACATGATTTATTGTTAGCGTCGCCTGCAGCAACCAAGCAGGCAACTTGCTGCACTGGCAATAATCCTCCCTTCTCCAAGAACCATCAAGGTCATAGATGTGCTAGTAAAGGTAAAGGACCTCTGGGTGGTTAAGTCCAGTCAAAGGTGACCATGTGGTGCGGCGCTCATTTCACTTTTTAGGCCAAGGGGAGCCGGTGTTTGTCCACAGCTTTCTGGGTCGTGTGGCCAGCATGACTAAACTGCTACTGCACGGAGGACCGTGATGAGTGCCAGAGCGCACAGTGGTACCTACTAATCTACTTGCACTGGTATGCTTTTGAACTGCTAGGTTGGCAGAAGCTGGGGCAGAGTTGGCATAGAGGAGCGATATTCCTTCCTCCCCAGACTCTCTATACCTTGCTATTCAAGCAGGTACCTTCTCAGAGACTATTCATAAGCTATCAGATCACATGTAAGAGATATGTAAAGAGAGCTCTTCCTACTTCTTGTTCAGGAGAACTGATAGGTAAGATGCCTTTCAGGGGTAGATTAGAAAGATACGCAGTTCCCAAGCTGGATAGAGAATTTGGTTTCTTGTGCAAGAATAATATTTTTTTGTCATTTCTAGCTAAGCTTTAATATTCTTCAAAAGGTGTTAGCCAGCTTATATATTGCACCGAGGGGTGGAGAGAATAAAGAAATGCTACTGGCAACATTTTGTTGAAGCATTAAGAATACAAAATACCACAAGGGGCACTATCCTCTATCATATTTTAGTCAAATTTTTGAATGGATCCAGTATCCCTTTCATCTTGCTATTGTCGTTGTAGAGCAATACTGAAGGAGTGTCTTAGAAGTGAGAAGGTTCAGTTAACACAAAAAGTCCAACTGTGGGTTGTCACAGTCGTCAAACAAATAAACAAATATTTGTGGACTATTAATTTAATGCACAACGTGCATTAAAATAAAATGGAACCTATTTGGACCAACTGGCATAGCAAGTCTCTTCTGCTAACTGCCTACACATTTTATAAAATACCATATTTTTCGCTCTATAACACGCACCAGACCATAACACGCACGTAGTTTTTAGAGGAGGAAAACAAGGAAAAAAATATTCTAAACGAAATAGTGGATATATGATTTTTGTGGTTCATGCTGTGGCCACAGACATGTGATCTGACAGTGAGTTTGGAGTAGCCCAATGCAAAAATCCTGAGGATCCATGTGGATCCATGCTTTGTAACCACGGAGGAGAAAAGGAAGGGGAACCATGGATCCTCTGCTCACGACTGCAGCAGATCCCCCCCGCCACCCGCAGGCATTCGCTCCATAAGACGCACAGACATTTCCCCTTACTTCCTAGGAGGAAAAAAGTGAGTGTTATGGTGCAAAAAATACGGTATATAAAGGAGTTGCCTCCTATTGGAAAGTACACCTCAGTCAGAAGATAAAAGACCTTATTTCCAAAAGGTGCGACTCTTTTTCATCAAGTCCTGCCCACTCACTTAATCTTGGTGTGAGATTGTTTCTTGTTAAACTCCAACTGAGTTTGGTTACCTAGATATGTCAGTCTCTCACCAGCAGAACCTGTTTTGACGCTCTCAAAATAACGGTGACTAAAATCCACAAAGTGCAAGACATGGTGCCATTTGCTATAATAACTTTAGCAGGCTATTACACAAGGGTTGCGTTCAATTCCTGCCAACCATCGTCAGATTTCACACTGACCATCTTTCAAAAGATTTCACCTCAAGGCAAATCGTGTCTCCCCCCCCTTTTTTAAAGGAAAAATGGGTTGTATAAAGTGCAGTATTTATAGCTCCAACTCCAAGACGAACAATTGAGTAAACATCCTGATTGATCAGTGTTTTTCAAAACGTATAAGAAATGAGCCCAAGAAACCTCCTGCACAACCTCATTAACAAATTTATGAATTTGGCTTGCATCAAGTGTGCATTTAAATGCGGAAGACTAAAGGACTTAAGTGACAATGAGGTTTTTAAACATACCTACCTTCCATACCTTGCTCTTGATACAGATAATGTTGGCTATGTATTCTTCTAAACATCAACAAATATCTGATGAATAGTGGGAAGGATGCATAGGAATATTGTGAAAGGGAAACCGATTGACTGAACATTACATTATTATTTTTTTAATGGAGATGAATTTCAGCACCTCAAATCTGGCAGGCTGCTATGTTTGAAAAAAGCAAGTCGTTCTCTCTCAGTTTTACTAATTATCAAAGCTGTGTATTACAACAAAGCCTTTGGGCTCTCTCCCACATAGCACACACTCACAGCTTTTTGATCGTGCAGTGAAGTTATAATGCTGAATTTGTGACATTACAGTTATTACCAAGGCAACAGGCTGAAATCAAATAGTACTATGACTTCCTGGCAGGATCAAGGAGGAGAAATGGCTGGACTGTGAAAGACTCACGCAAATGGCTTAAAAATAGGAACAGAGAAGAATACAAAGACACCAGCAGGATACATTTCTCCCAAAGCAAAATTATTAAGTCTGCAATACTACTGAATTCTTACACAGATCTCACAGCCACAAAAATATTGTCTGAAATCATTAAAAAAACTGATATTCATATTTAAAACTTATCAGTTTCTTAGGGTTATAAGTACAACATTCCTACTAATTTTGTATGATTTCATGCAACATCATTTTGCTAGAGTTTATCAGCAGGTCATTTAATCTCCTAGTCCTTTGACATTTGAATATCCTCACTCTGATTTACAGTTTTCAATTATACTTCCTATCATTGAATCCCACGATCAAGTGTCACATTATGAGGATGCAAGTCTACAAGGCCAATAAAGCAGTTCTAAATGACCTCCACCATTAGAATGACAATTACTGTCCCGTAAGTCGGGAGTTTCTTATCTCCAATACCCTTCCCAAAACAGACTAGATTTTGCCTATGGCATTCTCCCATTTGTTTGTTTTTAAACTTATTCAAGACTTTCTTCACGTAGCAATGCCACCAGCTAGGCTGCAGATATAAGCTTACATGATGCCCGTCCACATAAAAATCACTGCATCTGTCAGTGAGATTGGGGTGGGGCAGAGCTGTCCTGCCCTTCTTCCAAGGAGCACAGCGCCTTCATTTGAGAGAATTATTGGCCCCACGTCATCCATCAAGTGGAGCCTTAAACCTTGACATTTCTGGTGTCACTCTGACTGCTATACCGTATCACAGTAAGAAGCCTAGGCTGTAACCCTTCTTTGTGCAGGGATATTAGAAAGGGTTATGGAGCTACATTCAAGGATGTTAGCCCAGTCCCAAGTTCTCAACACAGGTTCGCCACACCAGTGACAATCAGCAGGCATAAAATGAGCAATAATAAATTTTGAAGATCGTAAAAGTTATGCAGGCAAACTAATGGAGTCAGAGTTCAATTAGGATTTAGGGCGCAGTAATATCGGGCTCTCTGAATCTTCCACTTGGTTCCAACCGACAGAAGAGAAACAGCTAGTCTTCCTTTATCAGCTCAGCTGGGTCCAAATGCCATGTGGTTCCTCTTCTATCAGAACTGTCTCCATCAGCTGCTATTCCAGCTGGTTGTTATGTAACTTCATTACATAATAGCGTGAAAGAATTAGTACCTGAATTTGCTTATTTTCCTCCTTTGTATCAGATCACAAGTCACTGTTATAAAAATGCAAACAAAAAGTAATATATAGGAACACAGGAGGCTGCTTTATACAGGCTGAGACCATCGGTCCATTAGCTCAGCACTGCTTAAACTGACTGGAAGCTAGTTGTACAAGGTTTCCAAAAAGGAAACTTTCCCAGCCTGTGATCTTCTTTATGGAAAGCAGATTCTCCACCACTGAACTATGACCCTTCTGTACAAAACATGTAGTAAATATAATGAGACCAGTTTCTTCAACAGCTGCACATGGAAAAACCTTGTTTAGCACATTTTCCTCCCTACCCAACACGCAAAAGCGATGGTTCACTCTGCTACCATGGTCCTCTCATTTAAAATACAGTCAGCTGGAAAAGATATGGCAGAAGGCTAAATGTGTGCAGTGCTGCATCTTTACGTTAGTAAGCCATTAAAATGTATAGGTCATAGAATGTGCTGAAGGTTACCAAGCAGTCTGCTGTCATATACTACAATTCATATCTAGCAAGACGACAGGTTTTCAATCAAAGCATTTCACAGTGCGAGTCCCCTAACATACATTGGTGAGTGTCTGTATCTCAAACACCAAAAAACAAATTGAGGGGAAATCAATTTACACTGAATTGTGTGTTTCTAATACTTGGTGCCTAAAGATTTACTTAATAAATCCACACCAGAGCTGCTGTAACGCATTTTAGAATTTAAGAGATTTTTTTGCAGTAACTTCCGCCCTTCTCCACTTCCTCATTGTCAACTAGATCTGTTCCATTCACGGTCTGCAAAAACTACTGCTTGGTAAGGTGTTTCTGATCTAAGCACATCTGTAAGTTTAGGATAAGCAAAGTCAGCTAATGAGTACCATAAATCTTACAGGGTTTCAATATATTTCCAAAGAAAGAAAAAAGATTTGGACCTACTCCAACTGTGTTTTTTCTTCGGGAACTTCAGATATTTTCTCATTTACCATATTCACACATCACATTTTCAAAGTAATTTGATACCAGCCCTACACTTTGTGGATTTTGTTTCGCCTCGTAGGGAAGCATGCTTAAATAGGTGCACTGCAGAAAAATCTGCTCTGTTACCTTGAACATTAGTCTAAATGCAGTTGACAATGCATTTTCATGCAAAATTTGAAAAGCACACATCTAAAACAAAGGAGAAGGTCCCCAGGGATATGAAAAACAGAAAACCACAGGAATCTACAGAAAAATGTAAATAGTAGAAAAGTGATTATTAAATTTACAAAATATTATTACATGTGAATGTATATATAAACTTAAACAGTTGCCACTGTTGGGTAACAATTACAACAGTATCTCCAAACATCTCAAATTAATATGACAAGATTTCCTGCACTGCATCCCATGCTTTATCGCAACAAATGGAGAGTTTCTTACAAGTGGAGTTTGTCAATTTATAAATCACCTTTATACTATTTCCATTGTTTCTGGGCTTCCTGACATTTTCCCTACTGGTCACCCCTCACCCTCTATACTATCTGAAAAATATACATGTCACTGAAAGCTTTTTGTCTATTTTCTGTTGTACCAAATGAAACATGTTTTTTAAATAAAAAAACCAAAGTTGAAAAAGTGATACATACATGACTGTGTTAATACCTGCCAGTTGCTGGAACATTTGCAGACCACAACCCACTATTAACTCTCTTCGAGTTGGAGGATAGGTCAGCATTCTGCAGATCACAGGTCCAGCTTGAAAAAATAAAGAAAAATGAAATTCATTACATCAATCAGTATTTCCCATTATGGCAACCAACCACATCCCATATTTTGAACTTTTTCACACGCTATTTATTTCATACATTCTTTATTATGTATAGCAGATGAATAACTAACCACAGATCAAGTGGTTTCAAGACTGTTGTCATGCTGGGACATAACAATCAATGAAATAAAATGTTTCAAGCCTCTGGAAGACAAATGATATATAAAGGTGGGTATTTCAGGAAAGCAGAAAGCCAAAAATGATAGTGCCATCAAATCCACATCACAAATGGCTTACAAAATTAATTAATTTCAGATATATATACAACAATTGTTCATATACTGGTCTAAGGATAAGAATTTAAATTAATAATTTTCCAGTAATAATAATAATAATAATAAATTTTATTTATATCCCCCCCTCCCCAGCCGAAGCTGGGCTCAGGGCGGCTAACAACAATCAAAATAATCCAACATTCTAAAAACATTCATTATAAAATTAATTAAAATCAAATTGATGGCAACCATTAAGCAAAATTATGTGCAGATTGCCAGAGGAGGGGGTAACTTTAGTTTAATAAATACTACAGGACCTGAAAGAAGGGATACATTGTACCAGGGTTTCCCAGTCTTAGGTCTACAACTCCCATCATTCCTAGCTAGCAGAACCAGTGGTCAGGGATTATGGGAATTATGGCCCCAAAACAGCTGAACACCCAAGTTTGGGAGACCTTATGATATACAATACCAGCAGGGAAAATGAAAGTTGGTTAATTATACAATTGCTGCTGAAATTTATATAAAAAACAAGAAGCACTAAGGTTATTTCTCTATGCTATTCCCCTATTAATTTTAATGTCCATATTTTAAGATTAGCAATGCAACTAAAATCCATAAAAATATAATACTATAGCCATTGCATACTCACAGCAGGTTTTATAATTCAGATATTGCTCTAGTCTTTAAAATTATGCATTGTTCTAAAAATTTAAATTATGACACTATTCCCCACATATATAAAACATGGTAATTAAAAGTATCTACTGCAACAATACAGGCATAAAAACAAGTACTGATAATCTTCAGTCTTAATGATAATAATAATAATAATAATAATAATAATAATAATAATAATAATAATAATAATAATTTATATCCCACCCATCTGGCTGGGTTTCCCCAGCCACTCTGGGCAGCTTCCAACAAAATACTAAAATACAATAGTCTGTTAAACATTAAAAGCTTCCCTAAACAGGGCTGCCTTCAGATGTCTTCTAAAAGTCTGGTAGTTGTTTTTCACTTTGACATCTGGTGGGAGGGCGTTCCACAGGGCAGGTGCCACTACCGAGAAGGCCCTCTGCCTGGTTCCCTGTAACTTCGCTTCTCGCAAGGGAACCACCAGAAGGCCCTCAGCACCCAGGGGTGAACGATGGGGGTGGAGACGCTCCTTCAGGTATACTGGACCGAGGCCGTTTAGGGCTTAAAAGGTCAGCACCAACACTTTGAATTTTGCTCAGAAACTTACTGGGAGCCAATGTAGGTCTTTCAAAACTGGTGTTATGTGGTCTCGGCAGCCGCTCCCAGTTACCAGTCTAGGTGCCGCATTCTGGATTAGTTTTCGCTTCCAGGTCACCTTCAACGGTAGCCCCACATAGAGCGCATTGCAGTAGTCCAAGGGTGAGATAACTAGAGCATGCGCCACTCTGGCAAGACTGTCCACAGGCAGGTAGGGTCTCAGCCTGCGTTCCAGATGGAGCTGATAAACAGCTGCCCTGGACACAGAATTGACCTGCGCCTCCATGGACAGCTGTGAGAAGTCATTAAGTTTCTCAAAAACTGAATAGATATGGTGGTACACGCATCCTTACCATATACAGCAGGATGAGTGCTTAGTATACTAAATGACAGATTATCAGTCAGTTCTCTTCCAATCAATAAGATATAAGAGATGTCTTCACTCCCCCTGCTTTTCTTGTTGGTAAACGAAGCAGCTATTGTTTCTTCAAGCTTATTGCTCCTCTAGGACCTTCCCTAAGCACTCTCTTTTCTTGTATTATCTGTTTGCCTCCATATAGAAAACCATTTTTAGCATGCCTTAATTATACATGCTAAGGGCTGGAGAATTCACCAAGAGAAATAAAAGCGGCTGCGGTAGCTCAACCGTCTTCAGTACAGTGACTCCTAGGTCAATATATTCACAAGGGATTAAATGCATGGCATTCAGACAACACTGTCCATGAAGTTCGGCTCAAAATCAACATTTATAGGGAATAAATTATACGTAACCTTAGATATGATTTTTTCTATTTGCTTAACAGCATTCATTCGCTACCCAATAAGGTTGATTCACTGTTATATTAAAAGACAGTTAACTGCTGCATTTGGACGAAAGGTAACACAAAAACCTAAATCATCAGCCTCAAATTTAGATCTCTCAATTGTACCTTTTAAGGAGGTCCAATCTGCTACCTTAAAAAAAAAGAAGATTAAACCACAACTATCCAATTCAGGAGAGCCAACCTTTCCATTATAAATAATGTACGGTATAAATTATTTAATTGTTAGTAAAAAACTGTAAGACACTTACTGTTGGCTTAATAAATTCATTTATCTAAAACATAGAGTCTGATTTCGCTCCTTCAAAAGGTACCACCAATTTAAAAGCAAGGAGACAAAACAGTCAAGTACAGCAGTTCAGAACAAGATGCATGGTTTATGGTCATTTAGTGCTATCTTAAAAGTATTGGGTTTTTTCCTACCAACGTTTTAGGATACAGGTAACTGACAACTTATGTTTATTTAACTTGTGCGCATTCAGCTTTATGCACTTGGCAATAAAATAGATAGATAAATAGGTAGGTAGGTAGGTAGGTAGGTAGAAAGAAAGAAAGAAAGAAAGAAAGAAAGAAAGAAAGAAAGAAAGAAAGGGGGAAGGCCAGAAAAAAAAGACCTTGGCAATCCCACCCCCACTGAATCTCATGCACTTTGCTATATGTGATTTTGAGTTTATGCATTATCCCCGAAATGTAACCCCAGTGTAAGTTGAGAATTGCCTGTACAAGAAAGTTCACTTTGCAGCTTTGACTCCAAACAGGTCTACTTGAAAACCAAATGCAGCCTTTTAGCCCATTTTACCAATGCCAGCAATTGACTTCACAACCACAATTTTATTCTACCTAGGCAGAACCATATGTTACCCTTCTTGAAGCCAATTTATCACTAAACAAAATCCAATGAAGTTCTCATTAATGAACAAAAGCACTACACAATTCCAAAACACATCAGCAACTGCAGATGAGAAGCTTTTATTCCCATGATATGTTTTCCTATCAAATAACATTAAAGTGCTTATTTATTTGATTTGTCATTTTAAAATTATATCTGTGGTCTATAAACCTCTATAAAAGTTTTTCAAATCAAAATAGCATGCATAACTAATTATTTCTCCAGAATTTTCCTATTATGCTATTCAATACAGTTTAATTGTTTGAAACTGAGGTTTTAATGCTCACTTTATTACAACTGTACAAAGACTATGCATCTTCCAGTAGGGGTTCCAGAGCTTATTTCTTTATTCCAAGTCTTCCTCGGATACTTAAGAAATCAACAGGAAAATAACATGGTGCCAAGGTCATCCTGCTCTGATTTAATTATTTCTGTTGGAATAGAGTATTGTTCTACTCTCCAGCACAGTTTAAATGACCCGGGTGTTTTGTTAACTTCTCACAGGTACAGGGCATGACTATTTTCAAAGGAATGGAACACCTTCAATCATGTCAAAATATTCTATCATATTATAAAGTCTAGAAACGTCACTGTAACCATTTTTTCTCAGGATTAAAATCAGAACGTCAAGCCACACTTCCCAGAAAAAAAAATGGATGATTGAATAAAGGCCCCTTTCCTTGTTTTCTTAGCAGAATGAGAGCCATGCACCATACTTCATCCCTGCCAGCAATGAAGTTAAATATGGAAGAAACAAGTTCTGTAACAAGAGCTAAATAATACAAACTGAAAGGGACTGGTGGGGAGAATGATGCATGACAAAGACTCTCCTCCTGGAAGAGAGGGGAGTGGTTGTGGGCGGGAACCCGAGCCCCGCCTCTAGCAGGGGGCGTTAGCCCCCTGCCTCCCACTCACCTGGCTGGCGCCCACGCCCATCGGCAGGCACCCAACCAGGTGCCTCCGAGGGGGCGTGTTCAGCAGCCTAAATGCTGCGGCGCCAGCCCCTCCTCTGCCTCACTCTTCGTCGTCCCGTCGCGAGTCACCCACCCTCCACTCCCTTTGAGCTCAGGGTCTTAGTTTTCCTTGGCCTTGCTATGGACCTTAGGTTGGTCGCCCTGGTTGTCCGGGGGGCCTGGTAGGATTTTTTCCATTTGGCATTAGGCTTTTTGGTTTTTTCGCCTACCTCGTAGCAATCGTCACAACTTTCGTGGTATTGGTGGGTAGGTTAGGCATTGGAATAATGTGTTGTGGTGTCGAAGGGCTAGGTGTGGTCATCACCTATGCCTTCAATTTTTGGGTATTCCGTTAAAGGAATCTGGCGGTCGTGTATTCTGTCCGATGCCTGCTTGGCGGGAGGCCATGGCACGACCCTCGGTGACATCAGGGGAGAGCCTATAGTTGGATTAGCATCAACAGGCTCCACCTACTGGTGAATAAACCCTCCTCGTTTCAGACTCACCCCTCTCTGAGGGGGTGGAGTCAGCTGACGTAATCCAATGCCTAAGCCAATACCTTTTCACTTGCTATAATCAATAAAGTTGTGGCCTTTTCTTGCCCATTAACCTTATATCACGTGTCCTTGTGTATTCATTCCTCTTTGGGGGGGATCGGGTCCTCGAACCACAATCTTTTAAAAAACCAACTACACTGTGCAGACCCCATGCTTACCATGGGAAGTCAGCTATGTCTCATTGACCCTGACTGTGGAGTTACAGCTTTAAAAGCAACAGGAAGGAACTGTCCTCCCTCAAAAAACCCCAGCCCTTAAACAAAGCTTAGGCTGCTATCCTGTAACCACTTACCCCAACAAACACAAAGAAATCGACTTCTGAGTAGACATATAATGTGTTGTACTGTAAGTGAATTCTTATTGAGTGTCTGCTGTAGAGCAGAAGACATGTCTAAGTCTCTTTGAACTAGATGAACTCTTTTCCAACTCTACAATTCTATAACTCTTTGTAAAGTGTTAACCTTTTGCATTTTCCATTTGGGTCGGAGATTCTGCAATTATTGTGTAGCAGTATTCTGGTTTCACCAGAAGCGGCTTGGTCATGCTGGCCACATGACCCAGAAAAACTATCTGCAGACAAACATCAGCTCGTCGGCCAGTAAAGCGAGATGAGTGCCGCAACCCCGGAGTCGTTCGCGACTAGACTTAACTATCAGGGGTCCTTTACCTTTACCTTAGGGATGCGGGTGGCGCTGTGGTCTAAACCACTGAGCCTAGGGCTTGCCGATCATAAGGTCGGTGGTTCAAATCCCCATGATGGGGTGAGCTCCCGTTGCTCGGTCCCTGCTCCTGCCAACCTAGCAGTTCGAAAGCACGTCCAAGTGCAAGTAGATAAATAGGTACCGCTCCAGCGGGAAGGTTAACGGTGTTTCCGTGTGCTGCTCTGGTTTCGCCAGAAGCGGCTTAGTCATGCTGGCCACGTGACCCGGAAGCTGTCTACAGACAAAACGTCAGCTCCCTCAGCCAGTAAAGCAAGATGAGTGCCGCAACCCCAGAGTTGTTCACGACTGAACTTAACTGTCAGGGGTCCTTTACCTTTACCTTTTATGTGCAGAAAATACTTTCTAAGGGGTATCTGACCTCAGCCAAACTCAGCACAGGAAAAATACATTCTGGTTGCTTGGAAAAAAGGAAGAGAAAACCACAGTGCTTCCAAGGACTACCAGACAACAGGGCAGAAGCAGTACACATACACTAAAGGGGGAAACAGCAGCTCTTTAGGACTCCAGGGATTCCTATTGCCCAGCGTCCAAACAGTTTGTTAAATATTTATCTAGATGACTGATGCCGAGTGAAAATGTTATTTTTCAGATTATCATTTAAGTACTCAAGCAAACACAATTAACCAAACATTCATTTGTGAAACATGTAGTCATAAGAATAAAGATTTTAAACCATTAAATCTGATACACTGATTAACCTTTCCAAGGGTTATAATATTTGTTGTATAATATTTTGTAGTTACTACTATTCTGGAAAAAGTCAATAGAATTAGAAAATCCTTTAGTAGACGTGCTTTAGACTTCAAGTTATCTTAAGTTTGTAGATTTTTTTTAAAACTGAGGGTAGATTAATTTTTTTTAAAGTAAGGGTCCCTAATGGCCTTTGTGCATATTGCCATTCTTGTTGCTAGGATACACTGAAAAGGATTCTACAAAAGGTTGGACGATGATGAACTCAGAAGCAATCTCACTGATGCAGAGAGTAATACTTCAGTTTCCCCACAGCTGAAACCAAGCTCTGGAAAACCACAAAAACATGTTTTAGAAGCAGGGCTGGCCCCAAATATTTTGCTGTTAGCGGTGAAGGACTGGCACTCCTTCCCTATTCCACATTCAAAAACGGCCTCGACAGACAGTTGAATCTTACTTCAACAATGATAGCCGATTAGCATCATTCACTGCACCCAAAGTACCAGGCTAGGTCTGGGGGAACCGGAGAGGCTACATAGCATGTACAAGCTCTGTCCTCCAACAGAGGGGAATCGCCAAGAGGCTTAAAAGTAACAACCCCTGAATCTGCCACTTGACCCAGTTGCCTCATCCAGCCCTGTTTGGAAAGGAGTTGTTGTTGCTGCTGCCGCTGCCGCCTACCACTGTACTAATTCATAGGCTGCTTTCAAACCACTGTACATGGTAAACCACTCCGAACACCAGTACAAGTCACACCATCTACATGTATTATTGCTTTGCGTAATGCTACGATCACGGCTGTAAAAAACAATATTAGTTAAAACTATGGCACTCGCTCTCACAGGAGGCAGTGATGAGACTCAGGAGTTGTATGTTCTCTATAATTTTCTTATTACAAAGCACTATAATAAAGGTCGACAACTCTTCAATATTCCCTTTTCGATGTTTATTAGGAATAAAAATATATGCTAGACCCCATTTTCCTTTCAATTAGATTAGTATATCCTCATATTTAATCTTCCATCAATCTACATAAAATAATTAGGAACAATTAATATGATCATCAATATCATCATACTTTATTTTGTGGGTGGGTGCATGATTTGCTGTTTGCTGCCCAAAGCATATCATCATATGTGCCACTGTATTCTGCTCTGGTCAGACCTCACCTGGAGTACTGTGTCCAGTTCTGGGCACCACAATTCAAGAAGGACACTGACAAACTGGAACGTGTCCAGAGGAGGGCAACCAAAATGGTCAAAGGCCTGGAAACGATGCCTTATGAGGAACGGCTAAGGGAGCTGGGCATGTTTAGCCTGGAGAAGAGGAGGTTAAGGGGTGATATGATAGCCATGTTCAAATATATAAAAGGATGTCATACAGAGGAGGGAGAAAGGTTGTTTTCTGCTGCTCCAGAGAAGCGGACACGAAGCAATGGATCCAAACTACAAGAAAGAAGATTCCACCTAAACATTAGGAAGAACTTCCTGACAGTAAGAGCTGTTCGACAGTGGAATTTGCTGCCAAGGAGTGTGGTGGAGTCTCCTTCTTTGGAGGTCTTTAAGCAGAGGCTTGACAACCATATGTCAGGAGTGCTCTGATGGTGTTTCCTGCTTGGCAGGGGGTTGGACTCGATGGCCCTTGTGGTCTCTTCCAACTCTATGATTCTATGATCATCTTTTTTACACATTTTAGCTATTGTTAGTATGTACAGATGCCGCCAACTATGCTATGTGCCCCAACTATGCTGGGCTAGGCAAGACCCAATGTCATCTCACAAGGCATACTCCCCCAGATGGATGGGTGTGTGATTCATGTTGTGGGGTCAGCACAACCAGTTGCTGATTTAATTTCTTATGAGCATTTCATAAGCAAGATAATTTGGACCAAAAACAACTGTTCTAGGACTCAAAGGTGGGAGTCCCCAGTCATGGAAATATACTATATGGGGCACTCCAAATGCTATCTGGGGGTTCAGGGATGAATGAATTTTCATTCTTTTCAGTGTTTTGAACTTGCAAGCAAATAAGGAACTGGGAACTAGTAACCTACTTGAGCACTGTTTTTATGTAGCATCAGGGTTCCAGATCCCAGGGCATGGCATACAATACATTAACTCTGCTGAAACTACATAGGCCTGGCTTGGCTTGGAAACTCCCCAGGAGTCCTATACATGCTGCCTGGAGTTCAACGGAAGCCAGCAAGGATATAAAGGCACAAAATAAAACAGAACAGGCTCTGAAACAAACAAGGGTAAATTGCTCCTTCTAAGCTGGATAATGAAATACTGAATGGCAAAATAAGGAAAGGGGAAAGCCAGCTGAAGTAGAAGCCTTCAAGGCATGTAGGAAAAGCATGTTTTTAAGAGCACTTAAAGAACCAAACTATCAGAAAAACAGGACTATGGGGGCATGCTGCCCTCATGTTGTGGCCAGCACTTGCAGCAGTAGACTGGTACAAACCCTCAGTTGCCTGGGGCTTAATGCTTTCTTCTCTTCAGCCTGGCATAGGATACTAAGAAAGGTTACTAACCTGAAGGCTAAGGCTTGAATCCTATGCACCTTTATTTGAAAACTAGTCCCTTTGAACAATGTACATATGTGAACAATAGACATACAGTATATCCTGAATATACATGCATGATTGGGGTATAACAGGTGTCTAAAAGCAGTGGGTGGCAGCAAAATAGTGTTTCTCAATGAGATACAAAGTGAAAGTCCATGTCATTTGGTTGGTAGAGTCATAATGATTTCAGTTTGTCTTTTTTTTAATAACAATTCAAAAATATCAATGCGTGGCAAATGCAACACGTCAACTTAAACATTTTCTGTGTTCATACTTCTAGAAATAAGGTATTGCCAAAATTGTAACTTCAGTTTAATACATCTGTTTGTACTCTTTTTCAAGGCTGTTGGACTGTAGCTATATCCAAACATTTTCTTGCTCTGCATTTACAAATGCTGCAAGCTACTGGGAAAACTGTTTTCCATTGTCATAGCAATGGAAGCTAAATACTATAAAGCGCAGTGCTTTTGAAATAAAATGTGAATAAAGATGTTCTATACAGGCATTTCTGTAGCTATTCACTTGTTTAGAATCTGCCATAAACTGTCATTTTATTCTTGCTTCTAACAGATCTAATTTAGTTTTAACAGAATGTTAACACTTCAGAGCTCCCTCTTAGAATTGCTTGTTCGCTCTTATAAAAAAAATGCTAACATGCAAGAGAATAATCCAATTCCGGTATAATCACTGAAGTCACAGAAAACCACTCAAACACAATAGAGCTTGAGCTTTAGTTCCATTATTTATAAGCAATCTTTTTGATGCAAAAATAGTGCAATGTTGATATTGTTTGTATTTCAGGCTGTGATGTAAATTCAAGAAATCTCCACCCCTGCATAATGAAATTTGTAGTAGTACTAAGGTTCATGTGCTGCCTCTCCCAGCTTCTTGTTGGGGAAGAGGAAATCCTAAAAACATAACTCCTCTAATGCAGTGTTGACAACAATGCTTGACCTGAAAGCCAAAGTCATAACAGAATGAACACAAACAAGATCACCGAATATCACTGCATTCGAAGCTCACTAAAACTGCTAGCTCTGAAGTGCTAAAATCTTCTGAGTTTTTAAGGAGGAAGGAACTTATCTGAAACCCTTCATCATGACTTTCCAAAGTCCCATGAGCAAGAAATATATTAATAAATTAAAGTTTGAGTAGTCAGGGCTGCATAAACTTGAGACCAGACTTATCCTGCTAATATCTGTTTTTACAGGAAATAAGAATTATACATTAATCTGCTTATATCCATACACTATAAATAAGAGGCCAGTGTTTCAGAATCTGTTTTGCATCTTGAAAGGTAAATGAGGAAAATCCTCTTATATCCTCTCATATCAGTGTCAAGAGCTTCTTCACCAATGCAAAATTCACTTTAAGCAAAACATATTTTTCCTAAACAATTATTTGGGTACAGTACCAGAAGGAACTTCTTGTGTCATTTTTAAGAAACCCCATTTTACCATCAATGAGAAAAACAAAAATTGATAATATCTCAACACAAACATAATAACAACCCTTGAATCACAATAATTTGATTTTATTTCCATTTTTAGAATAAATTTGATTTTATTTCCATTTTTAGAATAAACTCTGATCCAAGAAAAAGCCATAAGCCATTTCCCCTTATGGTCAACAGCACATAATATTATGTTACATATTTAGTGTGCAGAACAGCAAGTGAGTAAATGCATAAAAAAAACTTAACCTATGATTCAGTTTAACACTCTTATGTTAGACCCACATCTCTCCATGGAAAAATCATCATGGGCTAGACGCCGAACAGCAACATTAAGCAGCACAGTTTGGGCAAGCCCAGAGGATTCTTTTTTTAAGCTACAGACCCCGGAGATACAAACAGCTCATAAAAGTCCACATGGTTTCAGAAGTGGTTTGCAATACTGCACAGTTTCAATTCACAAAAAGAGAAGCCAGAACCTCTTGGCACGCAGAACTAGTTTGGGGGGGGGGCCTTTCTGGATCTCAGCCGAGATAACAGCCACAATCCAAAGAAACTGAAACACTTGCACGAGGATCTGTAAACACAAGCCACAGAAGAGATAGGCTGTTTTGCAGATTTTAAGATTTCACCCCCTTTTTCCAGCACTGGGAACTGCTGTGGTAGAAACAGCAGTCAAACTACAGACTGTATTCAAGTTTTTCATCCTGTGTCATTATCTTGGGACCAGTAATGAAGGCTTGGGGTGGAAAAGATCACCTCACTGCCTGCTCCAGTTGGACTACTTCACAGCATCCTCCTTACAGGGCCACCAACTATAGCCCATGTGTTGGTAACCTCAAGGCTGGATTACTGCAATGCCTCTACGTGGGGCTGTCCTTGGGGTCTGGTATGGAAGCGCCAGCTTGTGCAAAATGCGGCAGCCAGATTGCTCATGGGGGCATCTGGCTGACAACATATGAAAGCATTGTTGAAGAATCTGAATTGGCTGCCCATCTACTAGAAAGCCAAGTTCAAGGTCCTTGTATTGAATTACAAAGCCCTGGACCATTTAGGTCCAAGCTACCTCAGAGACCACCTTAACCCTTCTATCCCAGAGCAGCCAGTGGGATCACCTGTAGAAGCATCAGTGGATTTCCCCCTAGTTGGCAAGGCACATTTGATAACAACAATTGACCAACCCACCTTCTCTCTGAAGAAGCATCTAAAACATGGGTAGGCAAACTAAGGCCCGGGGGCCAGATCCGGCCCAATCACCTTCTAAATCCGGCCTGTAGCCATCCGAGAATCAGCGTGTTTTTACATGAGTAGAATGTGTCCCTTTATTTAAAATGCATCTCTGGGTTATTTGTGGGGCCTGCCTGGTGTTTTTACATGAGTAGGATGTGTGCTTTTATTTAAAATGCATCACTGGGTTATTTGTGGGGCATAGGAATTCGTTCATATTTTTTTTTCAAAATATAGTCCGGTCTGAGGGACAGTGGACCGGCCCCCTGCTGAAAAAGTTTGCTGACCCCTGATCTAAAACATAAATCTGCCTCTTGCATTTCCCTGCTACTGGATCTGTACTGTACATTGCCAGTCCGTGTTTATATACTTTTTAACAGATTAAAAAAACTAATCCTGTTAAATAAATTCTAACAGAGACTGGTATAAATGGGGAAGTTCAAACACTAGCAGCATGGGTTGAAAAGTTTATTCCGTTCACGAACATGTTCACTATGACTGAAGTCTCACTCCAGTTTGGTTATAGAAAATGCACAGAAGTGGCTGTATAAGGCACGTATAATTTGCATGACCCAAAAGCTAATAGAAGCAACTCACGAGAATTCAATATGCTAGTTGGAATTTGCCAGCCTTTATTTCTTTGTAACCATACTGGGAACCTCACACATCAAAATCCACTGCGAATAAAGAGAGGCAACAGACTGAAAGGTCACTGTAGAATCCCAAGTTTTAATATCGCAGTTGAAGGATATCAGAGCTAGCGTGCACTAGTGAGTTACTCCTGACAAGCAATTATATAATTAGGTTGTGACAATTAGAATATATACACCTAGTCAATTGAGAACAGAACAAAAATTATCCTTCAAATTATTAATTTGTTTGAAAAAGTATATATGGCTGATTCATTATATTGGCTTCCCCTGTTTAACTGAATCCTTGAAACTCATTAGCAATTCTTAAGACAATTATAATTTCATTATGTTAAAGTACGGAACCAAGTCTGATTAATTTCTTCTGAAAAATACCAATAGAATTGATGTAGGAGCAAGGCTGTATAAAGAATAGAGCTTAGTTTAATCTTATTTTCACTGGGAGTATGGTTAGAACCAATTAGGATTGCCTGAAACCATGGGTTGCAAATTATTGGTTCTTCTTGTTTTTATTGTTATTATGTATTTTGTGTTTTAATATTGTGATTTTAAGTTGAGAACTGCCCTGAGACCTGCAGGTGCTATACAAATAATATTAGTAGTAGTGGTAGTAGTAGTAGTAATATAAAATCTATTTCAAACTAACCTAAAATACTGTTAACACTGTCACTCATTAATAAATGTACAAAGAAAGCAGAAATTCAGCCTTACCTGCACCAACTTCTTTTTCTTCCTCTTCTATGTTATTCTTGATGCTATCATATTCTTCATCTATTGTTTGATTACCCCGCATCAGAGACAGGATTCTTCTTGCCTTTTGAGTCTGTCCTTTTTGAATAAGCCAACGGGGGCTTTCAGGAAGAAAGAGGAAGCCAAAAAACTGTATTACAGCTGGAACTGCCGAGAGGCCCAACATATATCTGGGGGAAAGAAAAGAAACATTTTTAATGCAAATTTATCAAGATTCTCTCCATAAAGAACAGCAAGGCTTTAAGCCGCTTTCTGAATACGCTCAGTATTTCTCTAAATAAGCAGATGGAGGTAACATAGTTTATATCCTGAGATTTCCGTATCAGACGATTCCAAGAACTCTTGAACAGGTTTTCAGTTGTTCCCTGCAGACATAATTTTAACATTGCTGTTTGCAAATTAGTTATTTCAATTACTGTTAGATAACATAAACTCAGCCCAAAGTTAACTTATATTAGATTGAAAACTACAATTATTTACATGTATCAAACAGCAAATACGCTGAACAAATGCAACTCCAGACCAACTAAAGAGGCCTACAACTACAGTGGCATGACAGCTGACATATTATTCTCTCCCATTATGGATCTAATATAGAAGACAATCACAGCTGTCATGTGTCAGGGGACTGCCATCGGAACAGGGGAAGGAGGCAGGGGAATACAGAGAGCCTCGACGCCAGCTCCAGTGGTGGGGAAAGCCATACCTCAAGTAGAGTAGAGAGGGAAGGGGCCAGCCAAGCGAGGAGAGGGCTCAAAGATGCTACTGAGAGCCCAAGCGCCTCACCTAACCCAGCTGGCCAGGAGGGATGTGCGCCACTTCCGTCGTCCAGCTTGCACAGGGATGTGAAACACAACAACAACAACAACAACAACAACAACAACAACAACAACAATAATAATAATAATAAATTTTATTTATATCCCGCCCTCCCCAGCTGAAGCCGGGCTCAGGGCGGCTAACAACAATAAAATAGTGAAACATTCTAAAAACATTTCATTATAAAAATTAATTAAAATCAAATTGCTGGCAACCATAAGCTTAAGTTCTGTAAAGATTGCCAAAGGAGGGAGTCAGGCTGTGCCCTGACCAAAGGCCTGGTGGAACAGCTCTGTTTTGCAGGCCCTGCGGAAAGATGTCAAGTCCCGCAGGGCCCTAGTCTCTTGTGACAGAGCGTTCCACCAGATTGGAGCCGCAGCCAAAAAAGCCCTGGCTCTGGTTGAGGCCAGCCTAACCTCTCTGTGGCCTGGGACCTTCAAGATGTTTTTGTTTGAAGACTGTAAGTTCCTCTGTGGGACATACCAGGAGAGACGGTCCCGTAGGTACGAGGGTCCTAAGCCGTATAGGGCTTTAAAGGTTAAAACCAGCACCTTAAACCTGATCCAAGGAGGGGAGGTGGAGATTTGGGGTGTCTAAGTTCTTACATTGGGGAAAAGCCGGAAGGGGCCACTCCCGGATTCTGCAAGTGACTAAGATGGACATGAACTTTGTGGTTATGCACTGTAAATAGTTTGCACCAATAAAACCTGTAAAAGACAGGTCAGAGTCCTGCCTGGTTACTCACGAGCAACCACCACCCGCACCACCCGCACATTAATTGACAATTCCTTACATACTGAATCATTAACTATTTTTCCAAATTGTTCCACACTGGGCTGGAAGCATTCTTGTACTGTTGGTTTTCTTGGAATCAAAAATAAAAGTACTTCATTCTGGGGGAGAAAAATTCCATTTCACTTTTGACCCTTGATAAGATAAGCTGCTGTTCCTGCTAAAATGACATTGGTAAGTGTGTTACATTTAGAATAGCAAAAATGTTCAGATAATTTTAAGTGTAATGAAAATCTTATGGATTACTATAGTATGCAAACACACAAAACCAGCAGCATGGTTGAATTTTATCTTGGTAATTCGCATTCCAAAAGTTGGCCATTCTATTTTTCAAGATATTTACTGACTTGCAGATTGCAATGGCTTCTAACAAATGGTTAATGTTATTATATTTTAAAATGTTTTTACTTAATGTTACTAACATACAAGTAAGTTTTGCTTTAAGTAAATGTTTTACTTTAATGTTACTAACATGCAATATTTGTTCCTTTCACTATTATGACAGAATTTCTTGTAATGGCAAGTGGAAAAAACTGAATCTGAAATCCACACCTCCCAACTCACTCACTCTTAAATCAATTCAAGCACACTATTGCAATTTTCTATAAAAAGGAGCTCCCCTCCCCTGATAATTCAAATATTATTTTTATTACAGTTCAGTTTAAAAATACAAAGACCATGCAAGAGGAAATCTTATGGTGAGTTAGTTGGCTATCACCCAGGGTTCTATAATGCATCTTTAAAGTACAAACAGGTTCTCTTCACTAACTAAACAGGCATGAAACTATACCATTTAAAAATACTTAAGTACCGTGTGGGATCACACTCACAGAGCGCTCAACCAAATGTCCGAGGGAAGCCTGCAAGCAGGAGCAAAGTGAAACAGGGCTCTTCCTGTTTGTGATTCCAAGCACTGGGCATTCAGTGGGCATGCAGAGATAGAACATAGCCATCATGATTGAGGTTGAATCCTGACAAGACAAAAGTGCTGTTTTTGGGGACAGGGGGTGGGCGGGTGTGGGGGATTCCTTGGTCCTGAATGGGGTAACTGTGCACCCTTGAAGGACCAGGTGCGCAGCCTGGGAGTCATTTTGGACTCACAGCTGTCCATGGAGCCGCAAGTTAATTCTGTGTCCAGGGCGGCTGTCTACCAGCTCCATCTGGTACGCAGGCTGAGACCCTATCTGCCCACAGACTGCCTCACCAGAGTGGTGCATGCTCTGGTTATCTCCCGCTTGGACTACGGCAATGCGCTCTATGTGAGGCTACCTTTGAAGGTGACCCGGAAACTGCAATTAATCCAGAATGTGGCAGCTAGACTGGTGACTGGGAGTGGCCGCCGGGACCACATAACACCAGTCCTGAGAGATCTGCATTGGCTCCCAGTACATTTCCGAGCACAATTCTAAGTGTTGGTGCTGACCTTTAAAGCCCTAACGGCCTCGGTCCTGTATACCTGAAGGAGCTTCTCCACCCCCATTGTTCAGCCCGGACACTGAAGTCCAGCACCGAGGGCCTTCTGGCGGTTCCCTCATTGTGAGAAGTGAGGTTACAGGGAACCAGACAGAGGGCCTTCTCGGTAGTGGCGCCCACCCTGTGGAACACCCTCCCTTCAGATATGAAGGAAATAAGCAGTTATCTTCTTATTAAAAGACATCTGAAGGCAGCCCTGTTTAGGGAAGTTTTTAATATTTAATGCTGTATTGTTTTTAACACTCAATTGGGAGCCGCCCAGAGTGGCTGGGGAAACTCAGCCAAATGGGCGGGGTATAAAAAATAAATTATTATTATTATTATTATTATTATTATTATTATTATTATTATTATTATTATTATTATTATTATTATTATAGCTACTGCTAGCCCTATCCTCCATGAATTTGTCTACCACTCTTTTGAAGCCATCCAAGCTGGTGGCTATTGCTACATTTAATGATTTTTCTAGATCACAGACAGAAGATGGTCTATTCAAAACCAAGCAATTAAAAATTTTTTTTAGCTTTGGGGATTCTTAAAATTAGTTCTCTGAGTAACAGAAGAATCAAGACGTTACATGATGTTGTACTGAGAACCATAGAATTGAAGCCATGGGTCTCCAAGAAAGCTAGCATGCATATTGATTACATTTGCTATAGATCTTGCCACCCTGCAAATTACAATGTTGAAAGATAAAATCCATAGCTCCTTAATTCAATCCATTAGTAAATTTCAGCTAGATTTGCTGCCATTATTCAAAGCCAATTAGCATTCTAAGGGCACCAACTTAAAACCACAAAAAGGAAGATTCCAAGCGTGCAAAAACAAAGCAAAGTCTACATTTAATTCATTTAGATTTGCATCTAAAATTGTTGGGTTTAAAATAAAAATGTAATCTGTAAAATGTAACATATTTGGATAGTTTCTTTTTCACCTATTATTATCATCAATCTTTATTACGGTCCAGAGACCCAACAAATCGTTACAAAGCAATACACAATTCATACAGCCTACCTCCAGGTTAAACAAGCATTTTGTTCAGAATATAGGGATCATTGGTTTTTGCAACCACCGATAAAAACTTTGCCACTATTATTATTATTATTATTATTATTATTATTATTATTATTATTATTATTGCTCCTTATTGTGATTTTAAAAGGGTAATTAATTTTTTCACTAAAGAGTACAAAAGACATTGCAAACAAAAAATGTATCTATATCATGTGTGTATACAAATAAATATTTGTGTGTACTACACACACATTTCACACACAGAGCATCTAAATGGCAGTGCAGCTCTAACTTTACTTTCAATAACAAACAAACAAATTACACTAACCTCCATCCATCCTTTGGAAGATAACTGAAGGCTCCATCTATAACACTTGCAAAGAACTGTCCTCCTGTGATGAAGAGTGTGTTTATAGTAACTAATCTGCCTCTTAGATGAGGTGGAGCAACTTCTGCAATGTATACTGGGACTGTCATAGAAGCAATACCTGGAAGAAAGTAATTAAAATTCAGTATGAACCTATTTACAAATAAGAACTATTATTTTATCATTGGCATGTGTTATCTACAATTATGACACTCAATCATAAACAGGAGGAAACGTTCTACCTTTCAAATAAGTAATCAAACCAAAGTACATGCTATATAAATACAGCATGTTTACAGCGCATCTGAAAGATAAGAGTTCCAAACGGAGGAGAAATCATTTGATCGTGAATACAGCATAGAGAATTGCACTGCAAGTTGAAAATAATCAGATAAGAGATTGTCAATAGATAAGCAAACAGAAGCTGAACATGTAGGAAGCGTGGTGACTATATGTTTGGAGGGATTTATATCCCTCATTTCAAAGCATAATACAAAAGAATAGTAGCAAACAACATAGCCGACTAAAAAAGGAATGAGTTGTAAGCAATCCATTAAGGGATATCTGTAACCATTAAAAATCATCAAAGGCAATTAAAGCCTAATAGAACAGGGCATATGTCATCTGGCACCTTAGCATATTTTAGCCCACTATCAACCCGGGCTACATTATGACTCCCTCATACTGGTGTATTTCCATTGACATGAACTAAATTACCAGCAGGTCCACAAAGCACTTTATTAAAATAGATTTCAGTAACAGGCATCTTACCAAATTGCTACAACTTTCTATGAAAAAAGTAAGCTAACTAGTTTTTGTGGCTGTATTTTTTATGTTGTGTTTGTCTCAAAGCACACCTAGTACTTAGAGATTAGTCTAAGTACTTAGAGAGTTAAGAATATTATAATCTTATATCCATCGGAAACTTACTTATTCTGCCAATTCAGCTGTATCAAGTCAGATGCTAGAAACCAACCCCTTTTCGAAACCAAAGCCAGAAGAACTGTATCAGATACACTTTGTCTCTGTCTTCACAGGGAAGAGCATAGAGCAGATCTCTGTGCCTGAACTAACTTTTGCAGAAATGGAGTCTTAAGAATTAATTAAAATAATAATTATTATTATTTTTTAAAAAGCATGCTAAGAAGTCCAGTGATCCACTGAATTGTTGGCCCATACTTTATCTGCACTGAGCTTGCAGAAATAATTCAATTCCAGGTGAGCTGAGTGCCAGGCAAGCTCTGTATTTTATATGAATTACGCTCTTCACTACTCTTGGTTCTCAGGTTGGCTGCCTTGGAATGGATTTTGTTGCAGGACTAATATATTGAACCTAAGAACACTAAGATTTTTAAAGACAGTAACGAACAAAAAAAAAAGCTGTCTTTTGAACAGCCTCAATAAGCTGAACTGCCATACTCTATGTTCTTCAACCTTGGGTACCCAGATGTTGTTGGGCTGCAACTCTCATCATCCCGAAGCTGTAGCTGAAGATGATGGGACCACATCTGGGCAGCCATGGTTGAAGAACACTGTGTACTGAGCTTGCAGGACTCTGCAAGGGACAAACTAGAAACATGCAGCAGAAACTCTCCCAGCAGCCATTTGTACAGGTTACAACCAAGACGAAATCCCTTTCATCTTCAAATGCTTTGTGATAGATGAGCCCAGGCTACTTGTGTCAGTTTCTCCAATTTGTGGCCACCGTTCAACAGATACCTGCCAGCAGCATATTGTACACGGTATTATGCTAGCCAAACAGATGGCCTAAACCACCAATTACAGGAAATTATGAGATAGGATAAATTGAAAGATACAAAAGAGCTGGTTATGGTTTTCAGTTCCACACAACAAAGTTGCTGGAACCTCTCTTCTGCCAACTCTGTCCCACCATGTTAAACTGAAATGGGATGAAGGAGTGCAAGTTAATGCTTACGGACACAATTAGATTTAGAGCCAAACTAAACATTACAAAATGTGCATTATCTGCATTGTCTTTCTATATATATATTTTTGTCTGTCTTCTTTCTAAGACTTGGCTTCTCCCTGCCAGCCACAAATCAAGGGGATGGCAGATGGTGATTCACACATTACACAATGTTTACATTACACATTACTAGGTAGGAGGAACGGTGGCAGCTTTGAACATTTTAATGTCTGTTTTCCCCCTTTAAGATCCTCCAGCTAATTCAACTTATTAACACTACACACTGCTTTTCAAAGTCTATCATTCTCATTGTGAAATGTTTGCAGTATGGGAAAATATTTCATTCTAGAGAAAGAATTTGTAGTGGATATAAGTTTTTAGGTGATGTACAAGTTAATGAACAACCAAGGAAATATGGCTGCTTAGCTATACTCATAAGAGCAAACTCTAGGGGCCAAGGTCCCATTGTGTCTCCCCCCATAAAGTATTTGATGGGGCTGCATTCCCAAAGCCTTTCATTAACTTTTAGACAAAATATGCAATACGGAAAACTTGGGTTCATGTTCAGAATGGAGACCCATGACATGCTTCAGAAATGTACCAGAAATGACAGACATTAACATGAAATTTATTAGTTACGATGGTATATTTGAATTCCAAAGTCAATCTGAAGTTCATGAATCACAAACACAGATAACTTTAGATAACTTTAAAAAGAAATAGATATAGTCTTATTACAATAATATTTGCCAATGTTAGCAAGCTTCTGATATTGTATGTCCTAAATGATGATGATGCTAATAATAATAATAATAATAATAATAATAATAATAATAATAATAATTTATTATTTATACCCCGCCCATCTGGCTGGGTTTCCCCAGCCACTCTGGGTGGCTTCCAACAAAACACTAAAATACAATAACCTATTAAACATTAAAAGCTTCCCTAAACAGGGCTGCCTTCAGATGTCTTCTAAAATTTTGGAAGTTATTTTTCTCTTTGACATCTGATGGGAGGGCGTTCGACAGGGCGGGTGCCACTACCGAGAAGGCCCTCTGTATTTCTTACAAGAGAAATACAAAAACTTGGTTGTATAATCATTCATTTATGCATTTTATTTGTATGCCGCTTTTCCACAAACAAAAAAATCATGCTCTAAGTGCTTACAACAAAGAAAACATAAATACATTTCACCACAAAAACATTTCATAAAAACATAGCGCAAAACAATAGCAAATATACTAATATACAAACCCCCCATTATCAACATGATAAAGATAACAAGATTACTTAAACAACACGCAGCAGCCAATAGCGAAAATAACAAAAGATGTGTCATATCAAGCACAGGGCTTACACTTAATGAGTTAAAGGACACATCCAACCAACTCATGTTCCAGATGTGGCTGTGAAGATAAGAGGCAGGTCACTTCAAAGTAGCGCTGCTTCTTATACACATTAACTGAATCAATTAATGTCATATCAAGCAGTGCACATTAATTTATGTGAACTATATTTAGATAATACAGGACATTCCTAACAAAAGATAGTTAATTATCCCCGTGATCCAAAAGGGGGTGTTTAAATTACACCTTGGCATTTTCCAATAAGCTTTTGTTAGTCTAAATAAATGCAGTTGCTCTGGGCAAGTACATCAGCATCAGTATAAAGGAAGAAGCTATGAATATAACAGCCACTGATGTGGGGTCAAAAATGCTCCATGAACGATTATCTACTTTGAAATGACTTGTTTCATAAATTAAATCAGTGGTATACCGTATTTTTTGCTCTATAAGACTCACTTTTTCCCTCCTAAAAAGTAAGGGGAAATGTGTGTGCGTCTTATGGAGTGAATGCAGGCTGCGCAGCTATCCCAGAAGCCAGAACAGCAAGAGGGATTGCTGCTTTCACTGTGCAGTGATCCCTTTGCTGTTCTGGCTTCTGAGATTCAGAATATTTTTTTCCTCCTCCAAAAACTAGGGGCGTCTTGTGGTCTGGTGCGTCTTATAGAGCGAAAAATACGGTAATTCAAGACAAATTCAAATCAGATTAGGCAACCGGAAGGATAATAGACAAATCTTTAAGATGTAAACAATATAAGTGCAGCGTTATCCTATTGCACTGCTAAATATCTTAGGATACGACCAGCCAATCGCCCCTCAGATTTGGTTTTGAGACTTTGCCATTAACAAAATCTGACTGGTGACATAGCTTTATGATACTGCCACATTTATTATACCATTTTTGAATAGTATTTTTGAATAGTATTAAAAAGGGATGCGGGTGGCACTGTGATCTAAACCACTGAGCCTCTTGGGTTTGCTGATTGAAAGGTTGGCAGTTCGAATCCCCGTGATGGGGTGGAAAGAAATTGCAATTGAGTAGATTGCAATTGAGTAGATTGGAAGTCTAACACAAAGGTGGGGTGTGGGGTGGTGGATGGTGATGGGAAAAGGAATTATTTGTGGGATTGAGTGTAGGTATGTTTGAATATTTTTAAGGATTGTATGAAATGTATGTTTGTATGTTTGTATATTTGTAATATATGTGTATTAATGATGAATTATTTTAACAATAAAAACTTATTTTTAAAAAAAGAAAAAAGAGCAAAGCCAGAGGAAAATGGCACTAGGAACACAGAGGAAACAATCCCTGTAAACAGATGAAAATGTAAAGGAGCTACACTAAAGGGGCTATTCAGGAAACAGTGCATCCATTGAAAACCTCCCTTTCTCCCCAAAATTACCGTAATAGGCTACACTTCAGCTTAGCCCTCCCAGCTATGCTGATTATAAAAGATTACCTTTAGCTGTTCCAAGCGCATCACGTACCCCAACTTGCTCTTGCTGGTAACTAATGAAGTTCTACCTTTTAAACAAATATTTAATTTCAGTATGTGCTGCCTCATCTCTTTCCCCTCCTTGGTTAGGAAACTCTCAGTTCCAAGTCACATGGGATGAATAAATCCTCAGGCTTTTTGCTAGCTGCTGGGCAGAAAGGTCTATTAACACTTCTGATTTTTCCATCACCTGCATGACAGTTTGAGATAAGAGTTTTTACTGTTCAATTGCAGGATCTGGAAGGAGTGTTAATAGACGCAGTAGAAACACAGAGGTAGCAGGATGTGTGTGTGTGTGTGTGTGTGTGTGTGTGTGTGTGTGTGTGTGTGTGTGTTCCACAATATAATGTAGTATTTTCTGCACAAAAAAGCCACCATTAAAACAACTGGCATTAAGAACTGTTCTCACCAGTTGTTAGAAGTTGAGTGTGACCTGCCTGCTTCCCTATCAGATTGTTGGTATCCTCTGGCTCAAAAGACAATAGACCACCTCTGGGGGTGAAGTCAAACCACTGCAATAGCAACACCGAAGTGACCTCTTTATGGTGCTAGCCTGGACAGTGTGTATGGAGGTCCTGGTGGTAGTAACTAAATTTTAGTCAGAGTAGACCCATTGAAATTAATGAACCTAACTTAGTAATGTTCCTTCGTTTCAATGGGTCTACTCTGAATAAAATATAATTGAATATCACCATAAGGAACAAGTGATTTAATCCTTCTAAGTGTTTACTTTGGGGGCAATAGCTTTCCAAGCCATGTGCCCATGACCTTTCATCCTCTCCCTTTTGACATTCTGGCTGGTTTTTGGCTGGCTGAGATGGTTTTATGATACTGGTATCAATCATTCGTTTTGTTTCCTTCTGCCACTTTTATCTGTTCTGTTTTATCTCACTGATGTATGCTGCTTAAATTTTTGTATTTTCCCCATGTCGTACTGTTTTAGATGCTAGCTCCCTTGGATTACTTTTAGGAAAATAAGGGTTGTAAGTCTTAAATAAAAATATTAGCAACAGTAGACTTTAGACTATTACATTTGGAAAATTTCCTTTATATGTATCTTTTTTCGTGTCAAATTGAGCCAACATGGTATAGTGGAAGTGGGAAATCAATGCTTACATCTGCAATACTTTAGGATTTCACAACATGACCGTTAAGGTGGGTGCCATCATATTTTCACTTGCTTGGAGCCTTACGAGCTCTTGACATTATCATACAAATCCAAATATTCCAAACATCAATGGGAGAATAATTTGAAGAGCTTTTAAAACCAATTTGAACTCCGTTTTTATAGTATGTATTTTCTGAAAAAAATAACCTGAATATAAATATGTTGGTCTACATTTATCTCATAAAACTGAATCATGACCATCTGTCAGACAGATAAAAGCTACTTTAGGTGTGGGCATTATAAATACAGTAGGCTGCATATTGTATTTATTATTATGAGGTTCCAAATGAACCCACGACTAGCTACTCATCACGGTGCAGAAATTTCGGAAGTGTAACTTGGCAAGATCATCCATTAAGCCCATATGGATGGTCCTGTACTTCAACAAGGATATTTACTTTCCATCACATTCTATTTTAGCCAGCACTATTTTGTACAGTTACTACCATCTGCTGCTTCTTGAAAACACTTGTTACAGCCATCTTATGGCCATATACTCTGAACTCAGTCCCGCTTTGCTCACTAGTATTGAATGCCAAATCCATAAGAATTGCAAATCCATAAGGATTGCACCCAACAGAAATCTGGCTGCTGTTTCCAAGCAAATAAAATTCAGCAGCATGATTCAAAGATTAAAAATGTGTTCTTAGGTTATATTCAGTCTCTTGTTGGCCTTGTTGCTGGCATCTATCTGTCTTGGGAGACAATGGAAGAGTGCACCTTCAGGGGTAAAACCAAACTGTTGGCGAGTTACAGCACCTGCTATGGCTGTAGAGACCGATATGGAAGAGACATGTATTGTTGCAGCAGGGTCAGATGAAGCCATCTGGTTTTGCTGCTATGGATGCACAATGGTGTTTCTTCTCCCTGCACTCCTCCCAGCAGTCATACCTCCTCTGGTCACTGCTGTGGATAGACAACCTGCCTTCAGGCATTGTAATTGTCTGTCTCCCATATGGCGGGTTTAATGTTGCCAGCCTTCATGTCAAGATCGCAGACATCTTTGTAACACAGAGTTGGTCTGCTAACAGGCCTAGTGCCTGAAGCCAGCTCCCCATAGAGCATGTCCTTGGTGATCCTGCCATATAAATTCAATAAATAAATCTTCCATTCCGTGGACATGACCAAGCTGGCGTAGACGTCACTGAGATCAGAGTACAAAGATGCTGGGAATGCGTGCTTCGGAGTCAGATCATTGTTTGGTCCTGCTATGCAATGCTCAAAATTTTCCTAATGCAGCACATATGAAAGGCATTGAGGCATTGGTCCTGGTGGATGTAAGTTGCCCACGACTCTTTCCCATAAAGCAGTGTGCTCAACATGCAAGCCTGGTAGTCCTTCATCTTGGTATTGGTCATTAGCATCACATTCTCCCATACCCTTTTGAAGAGGCGAGCTATTGCTGTAGCAGCCTTGCCAATACACTTGTGCAGCTCAGCATCAATGGAAAGGTTGCTGGTTATGGTGGAGCTCAGGCAGACAAAATTGTCTAGGACCTCAAGCATGTGGTCACCACTGCTGATGCGTGTTTAGAGATTACCCACATTTTTAAAAAAGCTTTCAAGCTCTTGGACTTGCTGGGGGGGGGGGAGGCCCACTTGATGTGCCAGTTTTGGAAGGCTAGAGATTGTCCTGCAAAAGCATCCCTGAGCCTTGCAGAGGTGGTGCGCTGAGCAGACATTGCCCAGCAAGCAAAGTGGAGAGCTTAAAAGCTCTTTTTGCTCCAGGTAACCACAAGTGGATCCAGAATGAAAAAAGCTTTTAAGTTCTCTGTTATGCTTGGGATTTGATTTTTGGAATTTTAACCATCCTGCCTTCTACCACATTTGGTTGAAATCGTGCAAGACAAATAATAATAATAATAATAATAATAATAATAATAATAATAATAATAATAATAATAATAATAATAATAATAATATATTATTTATACCCCGCCCATACAAATGCATGTAATATGAGGGATTACTGAAAAATAACCCAAGTGGCAGAGTAATAAGTGATTGGCTGAATTCTGCCCTACTAGGGTTTGGCACTTTTTATGTCTATTTCAACGGAAGGATTAAGCATGTGCTGAAATCTCTCCTATTCATCCACAGGTTTGAAGGGTGCTTGACTTAATTTCCACTCTACCTTCTTGTAGCCTGTCTTTCTTATGGTGTTTCAATATCAATTTTGCAGCATAGTTATAAAGTGGTTAGGAGACCAAAGGTATTTATTTGCCAGGATGCCACAGTGGCTCACTCATGATAAACTGATTTTGTAAAATTGGGGAGAGTGCAGAGGTAATAGCATGAATAGCAGGGCAAGTACAGCACCATGAATAGCAGAGGAAGACAACTCCTGTACTTTAATATATGAACCACTCTCAGGCTTTGCATTTTAGCATGGAAATTTCCTAAAATGCAATCTCCACAGCTAATTCAAAAGGACTCCTTCTATATATAAAACTAGATTTTAACACTATGCACTTAGCCAATTTAGAGGAAATCCAACACTGAAGATGCAAGAGAATTTATCCAATATTAAACTTCAAGTGCCTTCAGCTTCTTTTTTGCTTCTCTGCAGACCAAAAGACACTTTCATTAATAATTTTCTTTCAATGTTGTGCTCATGAACTACACCCTAGGCTTGAGTATGAATCATTGTTATTGAATGGAAAGTGACTGGAAGAGGGAAAAGTTGGATAAAAATGGTGCCTTAAACTCACTAGAAAGTTAACATTTTGAAGGAGGTATATTTTTATCATGTACCTACTAAACCAACTGTTCAGGAATAGCACTATCCAAGCAAAAATGAACAAGGATAGCATTTCTAGAAGCGTATTTATTACAATAATTTATATCCTGTCTTCCTGGATACAAGTCCTTCAAAGGCAAATTACAAGTAACATTTAACTACTTTTAAAAAATCACAATAATATAGACATACTGGTGTCATCAGGATCCTTCCATCATGGCAACTGTTAGTAGCATAGCCGAGTGACAGACTCTATCATGGGGAGCTGAGAGTCTTGCCAGAGCAAACCCCGATGTCTCCTTCCCTCTTTCCTGGTATGTTTGAGGTTTGTCACAGTAACAAAAGGCTTTATCCACTGACAGCTATTTATCAAGCTTTATTAATATGAGGGATTTTAAGAAGGTAGTTTGCATGTTCACTTAGACACCAGCTTTACAGACCTTAAAAAGTCCTTTTAAAAAGGTCCCTATTCCACAGGTTCAAGTCAAACTACAATCAGACACAGGAGTGGTATCCTTCCTGTTTAATTAACTGAACCTGGTAACCTCCAATTCAGAGACCCACTCAAGTCAATTTTTGTCCAGTGTTCAGTCATTTTCCATTGGGGAGAATGAAGTGATTAACTTTATCTTCCTTGGTCTAATGACTGCTCCTCAAGCCAATAATTAAAGAGAGCATAAAAGCAATGAACACCAAGGGCAAATAAAGAAAAAAGACAAAATCTTAATACATGAAGTCTGATCTATATATAAACTAGTCACAGCTTCTGAATAAAAGCTTATGCCCCTACAACATGTAAAAGTACCTGCATCAAGTGTCCTATCCTATGACATGGATGGTTAACATTCTCAGTTAATGCTTAAATATTTTTCATATTGGGGCAGGAGAGGTAAATAAACTCAAAGCAATTACGCAGCGAAAACACATTGTCTATAAGCAGACACCGAAATGCTGAAAAACCAATGCCGACCTGAGGAGCACCCTATTGTACCAATACTCGGGCTTGTGGCTGCGCCACACCAGCCTGCTTGAGGCATGTTTTACCAATCTTTTACAATGCTTAATAGATTGTATGAACAGTTTTGCAGGTAGCAATAATAATAAAACGCATTTCCAACTGTGTGGCTTCTTGCTACCTAACATCTTTTTTTAAAAAAACGGCTTCTACTCTGCTGCAGGGGTGCACATAATATTTTACTGTTCTACTGGTTTTATTAGTTATGTGAATAAGGAATGTGCAAGGAACAATTCTCTAAAATCACCATCAGATCAGTAGGAAATGAATGCTGGTTGCCTTCACTACACCCTAATTAACACTCGCAAATGAAGGAAGACCATGAATTGCTCCTGATCTTTTAGCCATGGTGAAGAGATCAGCAGCATTACGTCTGCACAAGCTCTACATCTATTTGGGCAACAGTCCGCCCAGGGGAATAGAAAAAGTGCTGCTGGTTGTCTGGGTAACCAACCATTTCAAGGATAACTAAAACAACCCTATAATACAGCTTCTCGATGACACATGTCACTTCACACTCAGTTTCCAAAAAGCTTATTGCTTGACAGAATGCTTCATTATCTTTTTCACATCACCATGCAACAGAATGAGAAACCATGGAACAACAAAACGCATCCCAGTGGAAGGGTTCTTGTACTATGTCATTAAAAACTGGGAACTGTAATCAGATCTCAAAGTAGATTATGTGTATAATTTCAGGGATTTAATACGCCGACATGAAGCAATACTCAAAGTGCAATGAATCACGTCAAACATATGCTTGCTGTTTTCCAGCCAAAGAAACAATGCATATTACCAAAATGTATTTGGTAATTAATTGCACTTTCCAAGTTGACTTCCCTGGAAGCTGACATTACTGCAGTCATTAAGAATCTGAAACTGTTTTAGCATTGAAACCTATGCCCTTCCGTTAAATATCAAGTCTTAGGTTTCCCCAAATACAAACAGAATCATAAAACAAATGTAAAGGACTAGTAGAAGTGGACAGAGAAGTCACTGCAACCCTCAGTGCCTCAACTCTGCATCTTCCCCTTCTATTTATCCACTACTTATCTGAGAATCCCAGGTTTTCTCAAGCACATACACAAAAAGACAAATATTTTCAATAAAAGTTGTTCTATTGTATATACTGTAGAAAGCATCTAAGCTGGACAGTAAAGGAAATTTATCCTATCTATCTACTGTGCTTCTACTTGCAAAACATGAGTATCTCAAGTCCAGAGTTCTGCAACTCCAGCATGCTACAAACAGAAAAAATTGGGTATCTTTGCTGTTCTACTACTACATCAGTAGTAGCCTTCTTGCAACCAGTCTCTGGATTTTCATTACAACATGGATGACATGCTTAAACACTCCAAATATCAACCCCACAGACAGAAATAGGGACCTCAATTTCTGTAGATTTCCAATTATTCTGCTCAAGTTTTTCACCTTGAAAATATCTGTCGCCTTCTAAGGGCAACATGTTATACAGCAGTCAAGTAATTTGAATAACTTACACATCTTAATTTAAATTCATGTGCATCTACTGATTTCCCTAATGAACCAGAAGCAGTTCAAATACTGGAATGCTCATTATGCAGCTTCCAAAGAGAAACAGAAAACTCACACCTCATTTGTCTGTCTTACAAAGCAGTCCCTGTACAGAAGATGTACTGAAGAACAACAGTCAACATAGGTTGACTGTCAAGTAACAACAGAAATCTGTTCATGCATTAGTAATAAGCATCACTCCCATTATTTACTGCAGACACTGGCTGTCAGTACATAGCCCCCATTAATTTGGTAGCTGCTGCACTTTAAGTTTGACCTCTCGTACTGTAATCGCTCCTAGCCACACTGAGTGGATGGAATGGATTTTTAAAATCAGATTTAAAAAACAAAAACAAATACAGTGGTGCCTCGCAAGACGAAAAGAATCCGTTCTGTGATTCTCTTCGTCTAGCGGTTTTTTCGTCTTGCGAAGCAAGCCCATTGAAGGATTAGCGGATTAGCGCTATTAGCGGCTTTTAGCGGCTTATCTGCTGATCGGATCATCTGATAAGCGGCTTAGCGGCTTAGAAAAAGGGGGGGAGGGGGAAAAACCAGCAGGAACTCGCAAGACATTTTCGTCTTGCGAAGCAAGCCCATAGAAAATTCGTTTTGCGAAGCACCTCCAAAACAGAAAACTCTTTCGTCTAGCGAGTTTTCCGTCTTGCGAGGCATTCGTCTTGCGGGGCACCACTGTACAGCATGTTTCAAAACAACCTAATTTGAAAAGAAACAGAATAAAAAATATGTTCAAGTCTTAACTTAGGTCTTAAAAATTATTCATAAATATCTGCCAAACAAAGAGTTAAAAATCAGTGGTGTTCTGAATAGAAAAATGAGATAGTGTCATGTACTGTATCATGGGGGAAGGAAGAGAAATGTGCTTTAAATGTAAAGCATTTTTTAAAGCATTCAGCAGTAAATTTCAAGGTTCTGTTTTACTAAAGGATAAATAAAGGTAAAGGACCCCTGACCATAAGGTCCAGTCGTGACCGACTCTGGGGTTGTGGCGCTCATCTCGCTTTATTGGCTGAGGGAGCCGGCGTACAGCTTCCGGGTCATGTGGCCAGCATGACTAAGCCGCTTCTGGCGAACCAGAGCAGTGCACGGAAACGCTGTTTACCTTCCTGCCAGAGCGGTGCCTATTTATCTACTTGCACTTTGACGTGCTTTCAAACTGCTAGGTTGGCAGGAGTTGGGACCAAGCAACGGGAGCTCACCCCGTCGCGGGGATTCGAACCGCCAACCTTCTGATCAGCAAGTCCTAGGCTCTGTAGTTTAACCCACAGCGCCACCCGCGTCCCTAAAAGGATAAATATTTCACTTCAAAAGTGGTCGTTCAGGGCATTAGAGTTTTCAGTGATTTTTAAAAAGCTGACATATTAGAAGCTTTCAGGCTGCTATACTTTCCAGTGTTCAAAGTATGTTAATTGCCTGCAAAAACTTCAGCAACATCTACACAAGCAAGCTCTGGCGAAAGCTAACTGAAATTGGAATTAAGAAACAAGCCTATATAGAAGGACAGCTGGAAGTGTTTTATTTTTTTTTATGCATACAACTCACCCAAGGGCAAACTTCTAGCATTTCTCCTCACTTGTCAGTGTGGGGGTTATAGAAAATGGATACAACATGCACTGTTCCTTAAACAAAAACATTAAACAGTAGTTTGTACCTGCATCGCATACAGTATTTTCAATGCAAAATTAGAAGCAAACTCACTACAAGTTTTTCATTTAAAGCTATTAAGCACAAATCTGTTGTTGGTGGGGAAAGCATGTGCTGGATGTTGTTATACAGCTACATTACTAAATCACAGGTATGTGGCTAGCTGATAGCCACATACTGGTATTCATGTTAGAAACTCCTCAATATATAAGCTAAGTGCCAAATGGCTCCTTAAACCAGGTTTACAGTCACAAACAAACGTTTAAACAAATAGAATGGAAGGCCTAGTTGCCATTTTGGGGCCAGAACGGTTCGAAAGTCGTATTTTTCAATATGACTTTTTTGTTCCTGAAATTCATTCTGATTGTGCAGATAAAATATAACAGATATGTGTTGCTAGTGTGTGAAAATAGTCAAGACCCAAGGATCCCCGGGCATGTACCTCCAGATGGTGGAGACGTCAGGAGCCAGGATGGCACCCAGGCATCTTCACTTGGTCGCAGGTGGCTGATAGCCAGGTGCAAAATATACCTGGCAAATTTCTAATGCTGGTGTATATACCAGTGGTAAGTAAGAACTATTACCATACAACAAGGCAATAAACCTCTTATCAGCAAAGGCAGCTGGATTCTTTGTTTCTCCCCTTTCCATCAGAATTCCACAAAAGCACTGACACAGGTGTGCTGGCTATTAAGTTTTGTGGACTTAACTGCAAAGCTGCTCTACTGAACAACAATCAACATGACAACATGAATTATAATGTCTAGGACTTTATACTAATCAACTAAATAGCAATTATTTGGCATCAATTCAGTATCACCAACCATGTTCATACTGACAGCAGTGGTGATAATTTAATAAGGTACCTCTATTTAATAGTATTTAACGCAGTTTTTAATATATCAAAACAAGAAACAATGTTGAAAGATAAAATATAAAATCAGTAAAGACAATAGCCTTGTCCAAAACATTAAGTCACAATACACACAAAATGAAAACTTCTACTAGTGCCCCAAAACTCAAGAACACAGAAAAGATGAGTCAGTTTTCCTTATTGCTCTTTAGTGTTCCAACCTATTATGTCTAATTTGAACATACACTTACTGTTCAGAAATGTTTATTGGTTTTTTTTACAGCCCTCAAGAAGTTACTTAAGCCCCTTAGCTCCCTCTGATGGTCGATTTGACAATGAAAAAGTTAATTGTGATTTTTTTCAAGAACAGAAAAGAGGCCTTTAAATTTAGGGATATGGTACTAGAAGCACTCTAGATATTGTTGGATTCCCAAGTCCCATCAGTCCCAACCTGCATGGCCAATGGTAACTTAGTCTAAAAACCTCTAAAGGTCTACAGGTTCTTGTGTCTCCCTTAAATCTTGCTGCTGCTGCTACTACTATTATTTTTAATTACCCACTCTTTACAATAATGTCCCAGGACGGGTTACATCAATTTTAAATTCTGTATTAAAAACAGTTCAAAACAAATTACAGTCACAGGAATACTTTAATACTTGAAGTCTTGGGTTATTTTCATTTGGTTGGTATGATTATGTTTTTTCCATTAGATGTTGTGTTCAGCGTATCAGAACCTGAAAATAATTGATTAAGCCTTTCAGAGATGTTGCATTCTACCCAAGAATTGAAATAATTATCTTTCTCTACAAAGAACCCAGTTGACTTCCAAATGACTTCCAAGCATCCTGCTACAAACTAGGTCCACTCCTGCTTGCTTTTATACTGCAACAGGCACTTTTAAGACACCCTGCAGACCAAAGCAAGTTTTTTAAGTTCTTATCTTACCACCAGGAAAAAAACAAAGCCTGCTGAAGGCTACACCTATAAACACACAGACACCATCATTAAACTATTTCACTATTTTTCTAGACCATTTTACAACCAAGTAATTCACATCAGATACATTTGCTGGGCACCTAAGGCTGACATCCATTATTCACACTGAAGTGGTTCCATCTGGTGACCTAGGACTACTGAATTAAATGGACTACTGTTTAAATCCATGCTATTCATGATTCAATGGGCAAATCTGGTTTTGAATCAATCAAATGAAGAAGGGCAGCAAGCCAGGGTTTCACTCCCACTAAAGCGTAAGTGTTTGGACCAAAACCTGATAACTCAAACCTATTAAAAGAGATAACATGTTGATTAATTTTTCCTTTACAAGACGTGCAGAACACAGACTGACATACAGATTAGTTAGTCTATGCAAATTATATCAATTTAAAAGTAGGTGCACATAAAAAGAGAAAAACAATAATGTTCATTTTTACTTTTAAGACTAATTGCCAAATTACCTTTTTTGCAGAGGGTTAGATCCAGTCTAACTGCACTTCAGTCCCAATAATTACAGTACCCAAAAGCTTTGTACAACAAACGAAGAGTCAAATATATGTATTTCAAGTGTAAACACACTAAATTATGAATTCCCAGAAATAAACACAGCTGAGCAGCATGAATAATTATGAATTATTACTCACGATTCATCAGCCTTATGCCAATACAATTACACTAACTTCTTAGAAGGAGTATTCTACAAACTCCTGTAATTGTTCAATGAATGACTGAGAGCAGAGGCTCCCTCTATCTGTTTTCAAAAAGTTGTTGCTCTGTTTGAAAAGCACATCCCATGCTTCTGATAACAAAAGCTTGCGACAGTGCAGCTTCACAGATGCAAACTGGGAAAAGCAATGAAACAATGGTTCTCAACTAGCTGGTTCTGTCTCCCAACAAGAAACAAGCTTGAAGTATGCATCACAACTGAGCAAGTTATTAAAAAAAGGAGTGTAGTACACAATTATGTAATGAAAAACCAATGGCAAAAGGAACAAGTGTGATCTCATGTATTTGTAGTACTTGTTGATAACAAGGTTTAGTTCTTATTTATATTGTCAAAGGGTTAAAATAATGGAAACAGACTCTGCCCACAGGATCCAATTCTAACAGAACGCATTAGAGGAGACAAATGGAAGTAAGACTGAAATCAGAATATGTATGACAAAGAGAACAGCATAGTGCTTGAATGATCTCTAGGAAAAGATGTAACTGAAGGCATGGGCTGAATCAGTGACAAAGTTTTCACACTGCAAACAGCCAGAAAAAAAGAAGATATACCAAGAGAAGAAAAGGTAAACACGGGCAGAATAACAAAAGCACACAACAAAACCACAAACTTTTAAGATAGAGAAAAGAGGTTTCAACGATAGAGAGGCCAATAAGAAGATAATATGTACTGTGAAGAATACCAAGTTGTGAATCTCTGGCTAATGCATTTTCAGGAAATTCTTGCCGTCTTGCCTTTGTCCAAGATTGAGAGTACCGAAGGTAGACACCTAGACATACTTATATAAGTGTGTTCTACTTAAACGAAATTCCAAATGAACTGTTCAAAAATGAGGTAGAAAAGGTGTACGTGTTCCATTGTTAGTAATTTGATCATCTGACCACCACTTATCACTAGGCTTTCTTCCTCAGCATTTTTCTACACAAATAGTAAGCTGTACAGGGCTGATGCCTGGGTTAGAGAGTTATGGGGAAAAGAGAGTGGGAAGATCATATAGGCTTCCCTAAACTCCTTGCCAGGAGGACTGAATAAAAGTTCTACAAAAAATATTCCTTCTACAAAAATGTATGCCACTAAATGCAAAATCCTACACACATCTATGCAGATGTCCCACATTATTCAATGAGACTTACTCTAAGGCAAGTTTGTATGGTTGCAATTTATGTGTTATCAACTGTTAAAAGACTTTAGTAAGTTTATCTTCCAAGGTCAATTCATAAAGCAAGTTCTGGGAAAGCTCAACTTTTAGATACTGTGTATTACTGAACGATGGCATCATAAGAAACAGCAAGGACCCTTCAATATGCTAGGAGAAAAAAATGAAACAGGTAAAGACTATCTGTTTGCCATTACTGTACTTAAACTTACTTAAGTAATGCTACACATTAACTGTGGGATTGCTTTCCCAACTGTACAGATAAATGGTGCCTTTTCATAGATGTGCTGTTTCTCCCCACAATACCATTAGTTGCACCATCTGAATTTTAACTCAGGATCTTTTGAGCCAAAGTTAGCCCTCCTGAACATCTTTCAAAAATATAAAGTACCGCTTTCAAGCTACAATATAATTGTATTTTGCCAGCTAGGCTACATTAAATATTCTATGCTAAAGAAAACACCACAGGCAGTGACAACAATGATAACCTTTAAAATGAATTTCTGACTTGCAAAAGGACAATGAGAGAGGGCAACTTAACAGCACAAACCGTTCCCTTTGAGAACAGATAAATATAGGGCTTTTCTTTTAAAAAGACAATTACAATGATGATAAATAATAATGACTAACATCTTGAATAACTTCCTTCTTACATTAGAGTCAGGCTCTTCACTTGGCAGTAGACATTAAGAGCTGAAGTCTTAATTTCTAAAGTTATCCAAGCTAAGCAGTGGACAGATGAAAGGGGGGGGGGGTTGGGGAGAGCCATCTCTTTGCTCTAAATGTAAAAACGCTGAGGTTAAAAGTAAGGGTACCCCTGCCCGTACGGGCCAGTCGTGTCAGACTCTGGGGTTGCGCGCCCATCTCGCTTAAGAGGCCGGGGGCCAGCGCTGTCCGAAGACACTTCCGGGTCACGTGGCCAGCGTGACAAGCTGCATCTGGCGAGCCAGCGCAGCACACGGAAACGCCGTTTACCTTCCCGCTAGTAAGCGGTCCCTATTTATCTACTTGCACCCGGGGGTGCTTTCGAACTGCTAGGTTGGCAGGCACTGGGACCAAACGACGGGAGCGCACCCCGCCGCGGGGATTCGAACCACCGACCTTTCGGTCGGCAAGTCCTAGGTGCTGAGGCTTTACCCACAGCGCCACCCGCGTCTCTTAACGCTGAGGTTACAAGGGTGCAAACCCCGAGCAGTTTGATAAAGTTACCTGTTCTGCACTGCACACGCCACACACTTGGGGGCCTTTTGAGGAGTTCCCTCCTCTAGCCCCACCAATAGCCCCACTTTTCTCAAGAAAAGTTTGCTGTATGTTACAACCAGTGCTTTTTTTTCTAGGGATACTCAAGGGCGTGCAGTACAGGCAGGGACGCGGACTTAGAAAAAATATTGGGGGGGCCCCGGGAAAGCTCATGAATAATAAATAAGCTCATGAATATGCAAATAAAGTGGCTCCGGCCCTAAATAGGGCAAGCCACGCCCCCCAGCCAGCCGATTGGCTGGCTGGGAGGTGTGGCCAGTCGGGATTTCCGGCAGTGCCTCCGATTAGGGCGCGCGGCTGGCTGGCTGGCGAAGGAGCAGGTGAGGAGGAGGCGGGGGACGGTGGCGGCGCTCTGCTGAAAGGGCGCCCGCCCGAGATTATTGGGGGGGCTGAGCCCCCCCAAAAATTTTTTTGAGGGGGCTCGAGCCCCCTCAAGCCCCATGGAGTCGGCGCCTATGAGTACAGGCACATTTTTCTAGAAGAAAAGCCCTGGTTAAAAGTGTGACACTTACTGTAGCCACTTTATGATGAACACTGGAAACTTTTTTCTCTAAAAGAAAAACACTGGTTAAAAGTGTGGCATTTACTGTAACCACTTTATGGCAAGCTCTGGCACCTTTATTATGTCCCCACTGTGAAAGGACATGTGGATCCAGAATTGGCCTCATTGTAAAACCATGTGTATGGAAGACAATCTTACTTGGCTACGGGTGATCGCCAAAGAAGAAGAAAAGCCCTGGTTAAAAGTGTGGCACTTACTGTAACCACTTTTTGGCGAGCACTGCCACAGGCACCTTTTTCTCTAAGAAAAGCATTGGTTACAATAGCCAGGGAAACTCTACATATGTGCAAAGAAACTAGCTTTGGGGGGGGGGGACTGAAAAAGAGGCAAGCTGCAAGATTCCTGCACCAAACAGTCTCAGTCCACTTCCACTGGAACAAGCAGGCACGCAGGTCTGTTGCAATGCCCCAAAGTGGAGCTGAAACGGGGGTGGGGGGGAGGGCCCAAGTGTGCTGTGTGCAGTGCAGAACATAGTGATGTATGGTTTCCTGCTTGGCAGGGGGTTGGACTCGATGGCCCATGTGGTCTCTTCCAACTCTATGATTCTATGATTCTATGGAAGTGAGAGATGAACCATAAAGAAGGCTGATCGCTAAAGAATTGATGCTTTTGAATTATGGTGCTGGAGGAGACTCTTGAGAGTCCCATGGACTGCAAGAAGATCAAACCTATCCATTCTAAAGGAAATCAGCCTTGAGTGCTCACTGGAAGGACAGATCCTGAAGCTGAGGCTCCAATACTTTGGCCACCTCCTGAGAAGAGAAGACTCCCTGGAAAAGACCCTGATGTTGGGAAAGATGGAGGGGAACAAGGAGAAGGGGATGACAGAGGACGAGATGGTTGGACAGTGTTCTCGAAGCTACCAGCATGAGTTTGACCAAACTGCGGGAGGCAGTGGAAGATAGGAGTGCCTGGCGTGCTCTGGTCCATGGGGTCACCACGAGTCGGACACGACTAAACGACTAAACAACAACAACATGTGAATGAGTTAAGGACCGCTGAGTTTTCCCACTAGTGATGTACGTATGGAAGTGAGAGCTGGACCATAAAGAAGGCTGATCGCTGAAGAATTTATGCTTTTGAATAATGGTGCTGGAGGAGACTCTTGAGAGTCCCATGGACTGCAAGAAGATCAAACCTATCCATTCTTAAGGAAATCAGCCCTGAATGCTCACTGGAAGGACAGATCCTGAAACTGAGACTCCAATACTTTGGAGAAGACTCCCTGGAAAGGACCCTGATGTTGGGAAAGATGGAGGGCACAAGGAGAAGGGGACGACAGAGGATGAGATGGTTGGACAGTGTCCTCGAAGCTACCAGCATGAGTTTGACCAAACTGCGAGAGGCAGTGGAAGACAGGAGTGCCTGGCGTGCTCTGGTCCATGGGGTCACCAAGAGTCGGACACAACTAAACAACAACAAGTTCTCTTAGTCTGAGTAAGTCCTCCAATCCTACCCTATTTCACAACATGCTAGGATGCTGTGGAATTCAATACATATTTAAGGCAGCACCTTAAAGGCCACCATTTAACAATCCTGCGAACAAGATGACCCCCCAAATAATATACATCTTAATAGTCCATGGAGTCAGGAAGAGTCGGACACGACTAAACAACACTGGAGGGGAAGGGGTGCGCGGAGGATGCAAAAAAGAAAAAGATGACAGCAATGCCCCAAGTTTTCCCAGGGGGAGCCGAGGGGAGGGTGGCTTACCTATGCCCAGCCCCACCACGACGCGCCCGGCCAGCAGCGTCTCCTTGTCCTGCGCGGCCGCCAGCACGGCTGCCCCGGCCGTGAAGATGCCGCTGGCCAGCAGGATGCAGGCTCTCCGGCCGCACCAGCCGTTGAGGACGCCGCCCAGCAGCGCCGAGAGGGCGGCGGCGCCCACGGTGCTGGAGACCAGCAGCTCCTGCCAGAAGGCGTCCAGGTGCAGCTCCTTCTTGAGCAGCAGCAGCGCCCCGGACACCACGCCCGTGTCGTAGCCGAAGAGGAAGCCGCCCAGCGCCGAGAAGACCGACGCCACGTACACGAAGCTGGGCGTCTCGTCCCGCTGGAACTGCCGCCGGGCCGCCCGCTCCAAGTCCGAGCAGCCGCCGCCGCCGCCGGACGCTTGGCTGTGGAGGCTGGAGCACGACTCGGCGGCGGCCAGCAGGCTCCTCTCGCCCAGGCTAGCCGAGCCCTCGGCGGCGGGCGCCGGCTGCTGCTGCTGCTGCTGCCGTCGGCGCTTCTCCCCCATCAGGTTGCTGAGGCTCTTCAGGGTATATTCCACATTGGCCTTGCGGGACATGGGGCAGCCGGCGCCGCCAGCCCTCTTCGGCGGCCTCTGCTGGCGGGCGCGGGAAGAAGCGCCCTGAGGTAAAAGCCCCGCTCGGGATGGCGGTCAGGCGGTCGGCCGGCCGGCGTGTGTCGAGAGGCGGCTCAGTGCGCGACTCGCTGCCGAGGCGCCTCGCTGCTGCTGCTGCAGCCGCCTCTCATCCTCCTCCTCTTCTTCGCTCGCTGAGGCGAAGGAGCGCCGCTTGCCACCGTCGTCGCCTCACGCCCACCGGGGCCTCGAGCGAGGGAAGGAGCCAGGAGCGAGCTGCCACCTCAGCCCGTGACTGGCCCAGCGAGGAAGCGAGCCAGGCGGCCATGAGGCGGGGCGAAGGGCGGGAGAAAGGGCGGAGCGGCCTGTGCGTGTGTTTTGTGTGTAGCCGCCCTCCTCTTTTTTTTATTTTTTTACATTCTTTCCCTCAGGAAAATAAATAAATATCCCTTTCTCGTCGTCGTGCCCCCGCCGCCTCGCAGGCACAGAGCAAGCGCGGGGAAGGCGTATCTTGAGCACGCGCGTAGTGGTCGCTGAGGGGGAAATGGCCCAGCCTGCTCCCTCAGGGGTCCGCGTGGGGCTTTGAAATCCGTGGCAGGGATCGCGTGGGTTTGTACGCCCACGCGTCACGGGGATCCCGCCCCTGGAACTCACGGCAGGACTGGGGGGGGATCAGGACCCCCGCTGGGCAGGAGGGGCCCAAATGCCAGCACGTTTTGAAGCATTATTTTTAAAAAATTAATATTTACGGTATTCGGTTTTTTAGATTAAAATGTTGCGGTCACATATCCAACATGCAACATAAAAAGAAGAATCCAAGGAATCTCCTCCTCTTTGTGGGCCCTATTGTGAATCATTTCCTCCTGCATCTTTCATAATAATCCAGAACTGTTATGTCCAAAATTCACCATTAAAGTACAAGTGATATTCCAATCCAGGGGTCAGCAAACTTTTTCAGCAGGGGGCCGGTCCGCTGTCCCTCAGACCTTGCGGGGGGCCGGACTATATTTTGAAGGAAGAAAATGAACGAATTCATATGCCCCACAAATAACCCAGTGATGCATTTTAAATAAAAGCACACATTCTTTGTTGTTGTTTAGTTGGATTACTGTGATGTTAAAAGGTCTGCCTTGGATTCGTATCGAGATCATTCTATCATTTTTGAGATTGCATCCCAGTACAGCTTTCGCCACTCTTTTGTTGACTATGAGGACCACTCCATTTCTTTTACGGGATTCTTGCCCACAGTAGTAGATACGATGGTCATCCGAACTGTATTCGCCCCTTCCTGTCCATTTTAGCTCACTGATGCCCAGGATGTCAACATTTATTCTTGTCATCTCATTTTTGACCACATCCAACTTACACAGGTTCATGGTTCTTACATTCCAGGTTCCTATGCAATATTTTTCTTTACAGCATTGGACTTTCCTTTCGCTTCCAGGCATATCCGCAACTGAGCGTCCTTTCGGCTTTGGCCCAGCCGCTTCATCAGCTCTGAATCTACTTGTACTTGTCCTCCGCTCTTCCCCAGTAGCATGTTGGACGCCTTCCGACCTGAGGGGCTCATCTTCCAGCCTCATAACTTTGATATGCCTGTTGTCTTTGTCCATGGAGTTTTCTTGGCAGGGATACTGGAGTGGCTTGCCGGTTCCTCCTCCAGGTGGATCACGTTCGGTCAAAACTCTCCACTATGACCTGCCCATCTTGGGTGCCCTGCTCAACATAGCTCATAGCTTCTCTGAATTATTCAAGCCCCTTCGCCATGGCAAGGCAGTGATCCATGAAGGGGAACACACGTTCTACTCATGTATAAACACCAGGCAGGCCCCACAAATAACCCAGAGATGCATTTTGAATAAAAGGACACATTCTACTCATGTAAAAACATGCTGATTCCGGCCAGATTTAGAAGGCGATTGGGCCAGATTTCGCCCCCGGGCCTTAGTTTGCCTACCCATGTTCCAATCCTATGAACAATTTTAACTGTTCACAATGGTCTTTTAAGATAAGTTATAAATTTTCCCCATTCCTTCTTAAAATTTTGGTCTTCCTGATCTCTGATTCTTCCGGTCATTTGGGCCATTTCAGCATAATCTATCAACTTGATCTGCCATTCTTCTCTGGTAGGGACTTTATTCTTTCCATCTGTGGCCAATAACATCTGTGCAGCTGTGGTCGTGTACATAAATAGTCTTTTCTGCTCCCATGGGATTTCGGCACCTAGAATTCCTAAAAGGAAGGCTTTGGGTTTTTTTAGAAAAGGTTGTGTATAGTTCCTTATCTCCTTGGTTTGGGGGTTGCATAACTCCATACGCTCCAACATTTCTCTGATGAAAATACGGATGACCTCTTCAATAATAATAATAATAATAATAATAAGAAGAAGAAGAAGAAGAAGAAGAAGAAGAAGAAGAAGTGATATTTTTCTGGAAAAAGAGGTGCTGGAACTCACCATTAGCACCTCCCTTGTACTCTTATATAGTGGTACCTCGGGTTACATACGCTTCAGGTTACATACGCTTCAGGTTACACACTCCGCTAACCCAGAAATAGTGCTTCAGGTTAAGAACTTTGCTTCAGAATAAGAACAGAAATCGTGCTCTGGCGGCGCAGCAGCAGCAGGAGCCCCCATTAGCTAAAGTGGTGCTTCAGGTTAAGAACAGTTTCAGGTTAAGAACGGACCTCCAGAATGAATTAAGTACTTAACCTGAGGTGCCACTGTAATGGCAATAGTGCACATGATCTGAGAGATGTCGGGACTGAGTTCCAGCTGAAAAAAAGCCCTAATAATAATACTACTACTAATAATAATAATGTTATTATTTATACCCCACCCATCTGACTGGGTTGTCCCAGCCACTCTAGGTGGCTTCCAATATATATAAAAACATAATAAAACATTAAATATTTTTTAAAAAGCTTTCCTATACAGGGCTGCCTTCAGATGTCTTCTAAAGGTTGCATAGTTACTTATCTTGCTCCATGTTGTTGTTTAGTCATTTCCGACTCTTCATGACCCCCTGGACCAGAGCACGCCAGGCCCTCCTGTCTTCCACTGCCTCCCGCAGTTTGGTCAAACTCATGCTGGTAGCTTCAAGAACGCTGTCCAACCATCTTGTCCTCTGTCGTCCCCTTCTCCTTGTGCCCTCCATCTTTCCCGACATCAGGGTCTTTTCCAGGGAGTCTTCTCTTCTCATGAGGTGGCCAAAGTATTGGAGCCTCAGCTTCAGGATCTGTCCTTCCAGTGAGCACTCAGGGCTGATTTCCTTCAGAATTGATAGGTTGCATAACTCCATACCCTCCAAAATTTCTCTGATTAAAATAGGGGCGTCCTGAGAAAAAGCGGGATATTCCGGGATCAAATTGGAAACCGGGACAGCTTCTGTTAATCCTGGACTGTCCCTGGAAAACAGGGATGCTGGGAGGGGCTGTCATCCTGATCTGCTTGTGCAAAGCATATGTGGAGGATCATAGAATTATAGAGTTGGAAGGCGCTATGAGGGTAATCTAGTCCAACCCAATGCAATGAAGGAATATTTTGCCTAACAGGGGGCTCGAACCCATGACACTCGGGTTAAGTGTCTCGCAGTGGCGTAGCGTGGGGGGTGCAGGGGGGGGCCGGCCGCACCGGGTGCAACATCTGGGGGTTAGGTTAGGGGGCGCAAATCCACGGGTTAGGGGGCGCAAATTACTTGCCTTGCCCCGGGTGCTGACAACCCACGCTACGCCACTGGTGTCTCGACCTCTGCCAACTGAGCTATGCAGGCTTTAGGATAGTCTATGTCTGGTCTTTATTGAGCATCTGCTCTGATTTGTTTCCTGGAGGACTTATACAACCAAGAGGTGTCATCCTGATTTCGTTGTGGGTTGCTGATTGATTATTTTTAAAAAAATCTTTATTCCACACTTTTGGGTGTGTTTCCCCTTCGCTTATGCTCACCCCCAAAAGCCACTTTTGTTGAAGTTTGCTAATGCAACAGAGCACTTTGATCCACTAAATGTGCAACCCTAATTTTCCGGTATGTGCTGGAATCCCTCCCGTAAAATAGTGGCTCCAAAGTGAAGTAAAATGTTAAAGAAGAGCTTATAGAAGACCGTTAAGTCTGAAATTACCTAACTGCACTAGGGACAACAGCTTGAACCGCCAAAATGAAGACTGCAATTACTATTGAGTAAATATGAACAGGATCAGGCTGTAAAATGGCAATCCCATTCATGCTGGCAGCTTGAGTAGTTTGTGGCAAATCTCACTGAGTACAGGAATTGCAGTAGGACAGGGATAGGAGACTTGTGGGCCTTCAGACACAGTATTTCCAACTGCAGCTTCAGATACAGTATTTCCAACATCACACACACTGCTTGGGCCTGTTGCGAGTTGCAATGCAACAACATCTGGAGGGCTGTAGGTACGCCATCCCTGCAGTAGAAAATTTGTTCCATGGCGCACTCTCTTGGAATTCAATAAGACTTGCTTTTGAGTAGATTTTTGTTTTGTTTATTTTATATATATATATATATATATATATATATATATATATATATATATATACACACACATACACACACACACACACACACACACACACACACACAGTGGTACCTCGGGTTAAGTACTTAATTCGTTCCGGAGGTCCGTTCTTAACCTGAAACTGTTCTTAACCTGAAGCATCACTTTAGCTAATGGGCCTCCTGCTGCCGCCGCGCCACCAGAGCACGATTTCTGTTCTCATCCTGAAGCAAAGTGCTTAACCTGAAGCACTATTTCTGGGTTAGCGGAGTCTGTAACCTGAAGCGTATGTAACCTGAAGCGTATGTAACCTGAGGTACCACTGTATTCATATAGCACACCTTCACAAAGCATCACGGCAGTGCACAACAGCACAAAACATTTTTCAAGCAGTTTGAAGCAATGGTTAAAATGGCTGGCTGCTCAAGGGACGTTTTAAACAATTGCATAGGCTCGTTGACATAAAAAAAGTCTTTAAGAGACTCCCGAAAGTCAAAAGTGAGGATGTACAGTTAGACCTCAGATTTTAGAACCCCAAACTCTTTAAATGTGGGGATGGAAGTCTTGTGTAAAACTCCAGTGGATGCAACTCACTGGGTGGGTGGATCTTCCCTTAACAATAAGAAAGTTTCTTTCTTTCTTTCTTTCTTTCTTTCTTTCTTTCTTTCTTTCTTTCCTCTTCTTCCTCCCTTCCCCATCCCTATGGTTGCTTCCAGATGGGGGCTTAATTCTGCAAACAAGTCATTCAGATATAGAAAACAAGCTGTTGGCAACAGTTATTTTAAAAAAACAACAACAACTTTGTTTTTCTCTGCAGAAAGGGTAAATCCAGATTAAACGAGAAAAAATATGGCATTTTAACACCAATGACATGCGGGTGCAATAGAACTTTCTTCTGAATAGAGAATTGCTGGGTTAAAATATAAGGCAAATGACATTGGTTCTACTTAACTGGTTTTGAACCTGTCTAGCTGGTTTTCTCTCATGTAGCCAAACTTTTTTCCCTGTTAACTCATTAGCTTGGAAGCTAAGCATGCAAATAGCCCATGGGCAGGATTTTTTCAGTGGGAAACAGGACAATTTTTAACTCATTTTCTTAGGAGGGTTGCAAAAATGCTCCTTATTTTTATAACAACGGATTAAACCAGCAAAGCCTCAGTTGAGTGTCTTTTCATTTAAAATTGCTTCTGCTTCATCCAGCTCTGTTAAACAAACCTTCCAGGTTCACATTCAGACATTTTTAATTGGATGGCTTATGAAAGCATGTTTGATATATGCCCTAGTCTGAAAATTAACAGGATTCTAAGAAAATAAAGAGGCCAGTCAGTAAAAAAATTTAAAATAATAGATCTCTTTGTTTCCCATAAACTTTTTCAAATCTTCATTCTGCAATAAAAATATAGTAATGAAATAATATGGAATAAAACATGGAGCAGGATGAAATACAACCCAGTTGTGTGGATGTAAATCTCAGAATGCTCAATGGGACTTATTCCTAAGAAAGTATGCATATTATCTATCAATCTAAGCGCCACCTCTGTACGTGGCACAGCTGTGACACTCCAGGTAGTGCATAGATGGGACTCTAGAAATGTTAATGCATTTAAGGGACAATAGACAAAAGGGAAACAGCAGAGAATGAGGGGGGACAGAGGCAGGAGTAAACAAAAGAAGATGCAATGACATTCTGAGGGTTTAAATTATATTTCCGCAACTCTGTGAAAGCAGTACGGATAGGATCACTATGCCTCCTAGTGGTTGAAAACATTAGGCTTAACAAAGGGGGAAAATATACAGTAGTCTAAGGCTTGGTCCTATTTTTGCCAGAACAAGGCTTTTAGTTTTGTTGGGTTTTTAAATAACAAAACTGTCATCTCTGATGACTATATCCCTGATTCTTATATACACAGGACAGTTCACTCAGCTCAACATGTTTTCTGAACGCATTGCAAGGGACAAGTATTCCCAGGTTCTGTGGTGTACCCCATTCCAATGCATGTTTATTCAGAAGCAAGGCCTCTTGATTTCACTGGGATTCTTCTTCTTCTTCTTTGGCGATCCCTTATAACCGAGTAAGATTGTCTTCCATAAACACGGTTTTAACAATGAGTCCGTAAGTGACTGTGGAGGCCAATTCTGGATCCACACGTCCTTCCATAGTGGGAACATTGGTTTCCGGGCAGAAATTGGTCACGGTGTGGATTTGCCAAGTGTGCCTTCCTCTTAGAACATTTCTCCCTTGTGTCCTGAGTTTTAGCATCTTCAAAGTCCATGACACCTTTGGTAAAGGCTGTTCTCCAACTGGTGCGCTCAAAGGCAAGTCTTTCCCAATTGTTGGTGTTTATACTACATTTTTTTAGATTTGCCTTGAGACAGTCTTTAAACCTCTTTTGTTGACCACCAGTATTACGCCTTCCATTTTTAAGTTCGGAATAGAGTAGTTGCTTTGGAAGATGATAATCAGGCATCCGCACAACATGACCAGTCCAACGAAGTTGATGTTGAAGAATCATTGCTTCAATACTGGTGGTCTTTGCTTCTTCCAGTACACTGGTAATTAGTTTGCCTGTCTTCCCAAGTAATGTGTAAAATTTTTCGGAGACATCATTGATGGAATCTTTTGAGCAGTTGGAGATGGTGTTTATAAGTGGTCCATGTTTCATAAGCATACAGTAAGGTTGGTAGTACAATAGCTTTGTAAACAAGCATTTTGTTTCCCTGCAAATGTCCCGGTCCTCAAACACTCCGCACTTCAATCTGGAGAAAGCCGCACTTGCCAAGCTCAGGTGATGCTGGATTTCGGCATTAATCCATACTACCCTGAACATGCCATGTCTGATCTTGGGGACTTATTCCCAGCTAAGTAGGAATACACATTTCACTTGCCTCCTGGTTACGTAAGTTATCTGTGTAGTATTGCGTAAGCTTATAAGGAAGTAGATGGCTTATTCATCAGATGGCAAATACATGGCCGAACCTGTTATGTATTCAGTGGCCTGTGTTTGCCTGAGCTTGAGTCTGGACTAAGGATTCTGAGCCCCTGTGTTCTGATTCAATACATGATATCCAATCACAGAACAATTCAGGATTGGGGCCTCTGCCATTGGCCCTTAAACTCAGAATTATGATTCGCAGCTTGGAAGTTTAGATAGTCAATCACGTTGGGAGTGGGAGTGGCATCAGGCCTTCAGAAATGTATATAAGCAGTTTGCTTTGCCCCTGTTGTCTAGTTCTGTTAGCTCAAAAAAGGTTCTTGCTGTTATCACTGTGTCTTGCCTCGTGGGAACCCACCTACACTTCAGAACCTATCATGGTAGATGTTTAAGAACATAAGAAGAACTTGATGGATCAGGGTAATGGTCCAATTAGTCCAGCATCCTGTTTTTACAACCAGATACCTATGGGAAGCTCAAAAGTAGTACTAGGGAAAGTGTGTTCTCCTTCATGGAGAGCACGTGTTGCAGTGGGGTCTAGCAAGACACCCCCTCTAGGTTTCTGGGTGGAACCGTTTGGGTGGCCATGACTGTGATTGGGCCAAGTTGGTTTGTTGGGGAGATTTTGATGTTACCATTTAGAGGGTTGGCGCAAAGGTTATATATTCTTGGCACACAGGTTTTTTCAGTCTCTTTTGCTGCGTGCATCGGATTGCCCGCCCACCCACCCTCGCTAATTTAGGGCATAGCTGTCAAGTGTCCCTTATTTGAAGGGACAGTCCCTTATTCCAGCGCCATGTCCCGCTGCTGTCCCTTTATTGATGGATGTCCCTTAAATGTCCCTTAAATGATGTCCCTTAAATGATGTCCCTTAAATTTCAAAGGAAGCAGCTCCTCTCCCTCCCTGCCTGCCAGCCAGGGAAGAGGGAGGCTCCAACTGTGTTGCTTGGCTGTGTTGCTCACCCAATAAGAAGTCTAAGAACAACTGGGGGGTGGAGCTTGCATGCCTTGTGTGTGGCTAGTTAATGCAAGCTGAGGGGTTTTTTGAATGCTGGACGCCATTTTGTTGCACGTGCTGCTGCAAACTTTGCAATGCAAAGCCAGGCCGGGGAGCCATCTTAAGTTGAGGCTGCATAGGCCTTGAGGTGCATGTGATTCAGATTCTATTCAGTTGAACCTCTGGTTACAAAGTTGGTTGGACAGTGTTCTCGACGCTACCAGCATGAGTTTGACCAGACTGCAGGAGGACAGGAAGACTGGAGTGCCTGGAACAGGTGAGGCTGCAGGTCCCTTATTTCGGCTGCAGGTCCCTTATTTTCAAGGCTGCTGGTCCCTTATTTTCAAATCTGTAAGTTGACAGCTATGATTTAGGGCTGTTGCGTTTGACCTTGCTATGCCTGTCATGGGGTCATCTGCTTTTGGGGCAGGGGCCTGGTAGGATTTTTGTCCATTTGGCAGATTGGCTGGTGCCATTTGGTTTTTGCCTACTGCGTAGCAAATCGTCACAACTTGTAAGGTTGCGGTTAGGCATTGGTTAAAGTTTGGTTGGTGGAGGGGTAAGGGTTGGCTGTGCCTGCCCCTCCAATTCGGCTGCAAGGGAATTCCATTAAAGGAATCCAGGGGTTTGCCATACATTTGTCCGTATCCCCAGCAAGGGGCTAGGGCCTTGCAACTCCCGGGAGCATGTGGGGAAGAGTGACAGTATGGTGCCCAGGCCCATTCTCTCCCCAATATTGTTTTCCCTTACTGACTTTCACTGGAATCTGGAAGTCAGTTCTGTCCCAGGGCAGGGACAGATAGTCTTAACCAATGCCTAAGCAACCACTCACATTAGGTATTTTAATAAAGTTGTGACCAAAATTATGCCAAAAACCTTAAACAAAAATTCTTTGTGAATTGTGATTCATTTAGGGGGGGTGTCTTGGGGACCTCTACACGCAAAAACAGCATTCTTCTCTTGTGATTCCCAGCAAATGGTATTCAGAGGCACACTTCCTCCATCATGGCCAGTAGTCGCTGATTGCCATATCCCCCACAATTAGTCTTATAGCTGCATATGTCAAGGCTACCTTCATTCATTTGATTAGCTTACAATGATTAAGATAAATGTAGAACCGTGCATGTGAATATCTTAATAAAAATCTTTAAATTCCAAGACTTAAGAGAGAGAAATCCCCATGCGTCTTGATTCCCAAAGTCAAAGGGTCTTGGGTTCCATCCAGTAGACTTTTGACACATGTTAGATAGTACAATTATAGCAAAACAGATTCCCCCACCGTTAGATTTGATAGCGGTCTCTAAAATCAAGATGATGGCTTGGAAGATGATGCTCACTGACTAGGAGATTTGTTTACCTGTCTCTTAATCAGTTATTGTGTCCAATTTTACATGGGGAGAAGAGTTTGGGAGGAACTTTAACTGGGCAAGTGAGCGCCACTGTAATGCGATAACAGCAACGGCTTATCTCAGAGAAGACGACTTTCTGGCAACTGCACCCACAAGTTTCTAAACAGGTAAAAATGATTCCTTTTAAAATACGCAAGCTTTCAAGTTTCTGCTAAACTAACAGTAATGATTTTATACTTCACAATTAGTGCCCCAATTAGTTGCTAATTAGGAGGAGGACTAATAGGCAGACATACTTTCAAAAGCCAATTAAAAAACAACAACGAACAAAGCTCATTGCGGAAGCAATTCCAATGGCAGTAAAGGCTCTTTAGTCAAGGTTGCCTTAGCCAAGCAAGCATGCTGCAGTCACTGAAGTAGATCACAAAAGAAAGATAAATGCAGGCATTCCTGAAATATACTCAGAGTTGAGAGTGGATTTCATGCTCTTTATTCAGCTCATAGGGAATATTGGTGAGGAGGAATTAAAGTTCCCCCAAAGTATCTGCTTTATATACATTATTTACACAATGGGCTGCACGTGATTGGCTAATTCCGGAATTCTCCTGTAGGCCAATCAGGTCCATTTGGAGCTGGATTGGGTGGCTCCTGCAGACTAATCATACTGCTGCATTGTTCTAGGACCAATCAGACTGCTGCATTCTGAATCCTATTGTTCTAGGACCAGTCAGACTGCTGCACTTTGGATGCTATTCAACTCAGTACATAACAATTCCTTACTTAATTTTCTTCTCCATTCATCCTCCACCGGATCAATGGATACAACTGTAATGGGGGTCTTGGTTGTGTTGGATGTGTTGGCCCAGAATATGGTCTCAAGGTACATGAGGCCACTGTCTTGCTGAAGCTAGGCGGTTCTGGTTAGTGCACAGATGTATAGATGTCTTTCCTGGGAACCACACATACTGTATGTTGCCTTGGGTTCGATGATGGAAGAAAGATCAGATATAAATGGCAGAAAATAGATAAGCGAATAAATGGTGCTAATTGACTCCTTACAGTGGGGAAGAAAACAACATAATCTGTGACAGCTCTTTATCTGCAAAGCTCTTCTCTGGATTGGATGTTTTTATGGAGAGCAAATGTCTCCAGAAGCAATGTGTCCATGTAGTTTTTGTCTACATGTATTACTCTTTTAGCATTTCAACCAATAAAAAAGTAGATACTTACAAGGGTTTCCCCCCCCACTTGTGAAGAAATAGTCCATCAGCGATCGTTATAGCAGGATCATTGACTTAGAAAGGCCGTAAGAAATTAATCTAAAGTAGATCCCATGAAACAATTTAGATTCTCAGTGTTTCTGTTAGTTCTTTAATCCTTTGTTTATGAGTTACTATTGCCGAAGATCACAGGGTATATCATTGCTCATTTTTAATTTCCTAGATAGTGGTTTTTGTTATCTAGCGCTGAGAGACCATTATTTTAATCTCCGGAAGGCCCTCTGCCTCTATTCCAAAAATTCTAGTTCCTTTTTTTTTTTTAAGCACAGTCTTTCAAAAGGATTAAAGCATGTCATTCCTACGAAGGTAAAAATAGTAATGTTTATTTTATTCAACCGGCACCACAGGATTAGCAAACAATTTATTGCTGTTATTATACTTAACATCTCTAAAATAATAAAGTAATAAATATGAAAAACATGTCATGGATACCCACAGAGAGCTTTTCGTCTGTACATGTGGAAAACAGAGGGGATTGCATTTCAGAGCCATGGATTATTGTGATGATGTACAATAAAGGATAACACAAATCTGCATAATAGAATTTGATGGAACACTGACTTTTCAAAGAAACCTTTTAGCACATTGCTTTTCAACCAGCTTTCAAGGAGAAGGGGGGAAAGGCCATTCTTCCCTGTGGTGTGATACAAACCTAGCCCTGTATTTCTAGAAAGAATTATTTTGTTGGATTTTAGGTTTTGAGCACATTTTGATTGGGTCGCGGTTTTTTTCTTAGCAAACTGTATCTGATGGAAAGAATGGAAAGGGAAATAAAAAGTTACGACTGAAGATTATTATTTTTTTAAAAAAGTTTCTATCATGACAAATAACATAGTAGAATGGCACTCTAATTTATGTGGACATCCCATTTTTACTGGCCCTTCCACTGTACTTTTTGCAGCAGCCTGAAGCAAACTGGTAAAGCTTTACCTGACACAGATGAAAGAAGTGGAAAAAGTTTGTCCTAGTTTATATTTGTGTGGGATACTGTTGAAGGCAAAAGAGCAGTGCCATCAAATGAATGAATGCATGACAAGTTTTGTCTGCCTAGAGCAGGGGTCTGCAACCCGCGGCTCCGGAGCCGCATGTGGCTCTTTTACACCTTTGCCGCGGCTCCGGGGCGGATACTAGTGAGGGGAGGAGGCGCATTGTGCGCCCGACACTCCCCACTTTGGCGGGCGCTGTACTGGCTGTGACGTCGCATAGGGGAGGTGCGTGCGTTACTCATGCACCGTCCCGACGTCACCTTCCCGCCCGCCCGCTACATTGTAAGGGGCATGTACGCTGGTCACTGCATTGAAAGGGAGTGAAGAACACACACACACAAAAAGGTAACTTGTTAATTTAACGTTTAAAGAACGTTAAAGAAATAATTAAAAAGTGACAAAAAAGTTATTTTTATAATGACGAGTTTTGCGGCTCCCAGTTTTTTTTTCTTTGGAAACGGGTCCAAGTGGCTCTTTTTGTCTTAAAGGTTGCAGACCCCTGGCCTAGAGGCTGCAATCCTATTTCTGTTATGTACTGAAGTTCTCACCCTAGGCCAGCAGGGGGATACTGTAGATAGTTTTCACTCAGGTCCACATATGCAAATAAGGAATGGAAAGTGACATTCAGTGATAGTTACAGAAAATGGTTACTGTTGCCTTGTAGTTGAGCTCTATATAAGCAGGTTGGCTGACTCCTTCAGCTCAGTTCTGTTCTGGCCTGTGAATAAACAAGAGCTGTTTGAAGAATTGCTGTGTCGTCTGATACGTTCACCCACAACTTAACAATATCCACTTACCTGGGAGTAAGAATGCACAGGGTTGGACTAACAGTGTCCTTTTCTCAGGTGATCTGTCCCTGGGAATTAAAGCATGCAATGAAGGAGATTTTTATGGGATACAGCAAGTCACAGGAACAAGCAGGATGAGTAAAGAAGGCCTTGCTAGGTTCAGTAGTTAAGGCCGTAACAAGACATTTCTCCACCTCCCTTGGTTTTGGTGACACACTTTAAGGCTCAGTGCCACCTATGTAAGATGGGTGCAAGAATACCTCTTTAAAATATACCCCATCAATAATGGGCTGGTTAAACCAACTATGGGACATGGCATCAGTGGTTAAACCAATGATAATATGGATGCAAGAGCGAAGAGAGAATATCTTTATAGGAAATTGCCTTTATTATTGACACAGTAAATGTTCATGGAAGCCGTATGCTACCATTCAACCACTTTTTTAAAAAAATAAATAAATTGTTATTTGATTTTCAAAAATATAAACATACACCAAAAACCAATTCAGAATCCAAATATCGAGATTACTCTGAATCTCCTGGCTTCCATCCATCCCTTCCATGGCTCTTATTGATAATATTTTCAACTACATATCAATACTTCTCCAATTTTTTGTCTTTCTAAATTATCCATACATTCCGTTACATTACAAGTGTGGTTAAAATCCTGCCAATGTTTTAACTTGCTTACAATGATCTCGTATATAAATTATAAACTTTCCCCATTCTTTTTTTAAAGTTCTTGGCTTCTTGATTTCTGAGCTTCCCAGTTAATTTTGCCATTTCGGCATAGTCCATCAACTTGGTTTGCCATTCTTCTCTGGTCGGGGTTGTCTCTTACTTCCATCTCTGGTCTAAAAGTATCTGTGCGGCTGTTGTCACATACATGAACAGTCTTTTCTGGTCCTTTGGAATCTCAGTACCTATAATCCCTAATAAGAAAGCTGGTTTTTTAAACAAATGTTATTTTAAATATTTGTTTCATTTCATTATATAGCATTCCCCAGAAATTTTTAATTACCATATTTTTCGCTCTATAACACGCACCTGACCATAACACGCACATAGTTTTTAGAGGAGGAAAACAAAACAAAAAAAATTCTGAATGAAACAGTGGATGTATCATTTTTGTGCTTCATGCTGTGGCCACAGACATGTGATCTGATGGTTAATTTGGGGTGACCCAATGCAAAGATCCTGAGGATCCATGTGAATCCATGCTTTGTAACCATGTTTTTGCACCATTGCAGCCCCAGGCAACAGTGGGTGCGTGATTTTTTTGGTGCAGGCTGTAGTCATGGACATGCTATGTGATCTGATGGTGAATTTGGGGTGACCCAATGCAAAAATCCTGAGGATCCATGTGGATCCGTGCTTTGTAACCATGTTTTTGCACCATTGCAGCCCCAGGCAACAGTGGGTGCGTGATTTTTTTGGTGCAGGCTGTAGCCATCGACATGTAATGTGATGTGATGGTAAATTTCAAACCTGTTTTCCATAGCCTTTCCCACTATTCAACCACTTTCCCTCCTTGAGCTTGTTTGCAGACATCAACGTTATAAGAATTATCCATTCCATAGCATTGCTGTGAGGTAAACACATTTTTGTCTGCCCTGCAGTGTGAAACCAAACCAATCGGTAGCCCCTCTTGCTTCTTTCGATTTTACAACTATAATAATTATGATTTTATTATTTATACCCCACCCCCTCTGACTGGGTTTCCCCAGCCACTCTGGGCGGCTCCTAGCAGAATAGTAAAATCAAGCATTCAGCTGTGTAAGATCCCATTGAAGGAGTGCTGAGAGGGAGCTAGATAGCTTCTGCTCTACTTGCTTAAGTTGCCATTTTCACTCTGAGGCACAATCTTCTGCTTGCTCCAGAATCGCAACAGCAGGAGATGGAACTGGGCTGCCTGTCTCACGAGAGTCTCCAGAGAAATACCACTTCTGCTTGGAAATACCAGAGAACGAGCATATGTCAGAATGACCTTTTATGTTCTTATGTGTCAAACAGAAAACTCCCGCCTGCACTGCAAATAGGCTTAGCCGAAAAGAACATGGTATTCCTCAGTGACCTCCACAGTCTGAAAAACAGTTATTTGTAAAGTTATCGTTTCAATAACGCCGAGAACCCATGAAATGTGCAGCAAGGCGGTCTGTACGAGAAGCGCAAACGCAACAAGATAATTGAATACAAAAAGAAGCACCTAATTCAAAAGCCTGTCATTTAATAATCACTTAACAGCATAATCCTATTATGAATGTTCCAAAGAAAGTCCCATGAGACGCTGTTCAGGCTGCTAGAACAGTATCTGGAGCCAGAAAGTGGCTGAATGAGAGTCTGGAAACTGAAGATGAATCCACTCAAAATGGAGGCCTTGTTGATGGTAGGCAGTTCTCAAGTCCAAGAGTTGGGTTGACAGCCTGTTCTGGAGGTGTTGGGCTGCCCCTAAAGGAGAAGGCTCACGGCTTAGGGTGTCATGGGACGCGGGTGGCGCTGTGGTCTAAACCACTAAGCCCCTTGGGCTTGCCAATTGAAAGGTTGGCGGTTTGAATCCCCGTGATGGGGTGAGCTCCTGTTGCACTCCTGCCAACCTAGCAGTTTGAAAGCACGCAAGTGCAAGTAGATAGATAGGTACCGCTGCAGTGGGAAGGTAAATGACATTTCTGTGTGGTCTGGTTTCCATCACGGTGTCCCGTTGCACCAGAAGCGGTTTAGTCATGCTGGCCACATGACCCGGAAAGGACAGCCTGGCTATGGTTGCAAACACTCTGGCAATCTCATGTTTAAGTCCGTTGCAGTGCATTCAGCATGGGCCTGCCCTTGAAGGCAGGTCTGAAAGCTGCAGCTGGTACAAAGTGCAGCTGCCAAGGTGTTGACTGGCACTACAAAATGGGGTCATATTTCACAAGTCTTACAAGAGCTGCTCTAGATGCCTGTTGGCTACCAAGCCCAGTTTAAGGTGCTGACTTAGTCATATTGTTGTTGTTGTTTAGTCGTTTAGTCGTGCCCGACTCTTCGTGACCCCATGGACCAGAGCACACCAGGCACTCCTGTCTTCCACTGCCCCCCGCAGTTTGGTCAAACTCATGCTGGTAGCTTCGAGAACACTGTCCAACCATCTCATCCTCTGCTGTCCTCTTCTCCTTGTGCCCTCAGTCTTTCCCAACATCAGGGTCTTTTCCAGGGAGTCTTCTCTTCTCATGAGGTGGCCAAAGTATTGGAGCCTCAGCTTCACGATCTGTCCTTCCAGTGAGCACTCAGGGCTGATTTCCTTCAGAATGTAGCTTTGATCTTCTTGCAGTCCATGGGACTCTCAAGAGTCTCCTCCAGCACCATAATTCAAAAGCACACAGTATATATCCTAAATTATTTGTGACCCAAACATGTGAAAGAGCACCTCTCCCCATAGCTACCAACCTGTGCCTTAAGATCTGGGGGTGGAAGCCATGCTTGTCGTTCAACTGACAACTGCAGTTCACTGTGCAATAATGTGAAGCAGGGTCTTTTCTGTTGTGGCACCCTGGATCTCTTTACCATTAGAGCTATGCTTCTCCCTTACCTTAACAGCTTTTTGACATTGAGACATTTTTCTTTCTGATTTATTTTTTTTGGGGGGGTGGCATTTAAAGAACTGATGTCTCTTTCTGCTGAGGTGCTGTTTTGCATTATAAATTATAAATTGCTTTTATAGTTTCAATACGTTGGCAAAAGTGTTTGTTTGTTTGTAATGCTTTTATTTACTGTGAATAGCTATGTTTGATCTTTTGTATGCTGGTGTGCGTCACTCTGGAAACCTTTGGGTTGCGGGCGGTGTGTAAGTATGCATGTCTGTCCTGCATAAATAAATAACTTTCAGCGCCTTCTGTGAAATGAAGCATACTGTGATCTTCAAATTAAAATCTCATTAAGTAAAATCAACCAACGGATCATTTTAGCAGCAAGCAGCAAGTCTCACATTCTTTCTGTCAAATAGATGTCCCGTGAGTGGCATATGGGTAAATGAAATCATTTGAGCTGGGTTTGCAGATGAAAGAGAACACGGGATAGAGCAAATTGAATCTCTCAGCTCCTCCAGACTGGAGTGGACACATACTGAATAGTTCCTTATCATTTACACATAAGCCTTCTCAGGGCAGACATTACCCTTTACTAGTATGTCACTGTGCTTCCTTTCCACATTAATAGTGGATTGTGCCTGAATTGAGAAATGTTCCATTTCCAATGTTCCAGTCTTCACACTCTTAATGTACCCTCATGTTTCCCCACTCTGTAAATGTTGGGAGTTATGGGTATGGGCACAGTGACAGTCCTCTCCCCCCCCTATTTAATGCCTAGTATATCGTCTACTGATTATATAGGAGCATAGGAGATTAGAAGAGGAACTACATGTCTTCCTGAGCTATGGCAAACCTGGTTATCGTGCCTGCAGTTGGACAACTGTCTTTCTCAGCCATCTCTCTCCTCTGAACTGAGCTTGCAAGCAGATACCTTGCACAGACAGAGGTGTCTCCCAAACCACACACCCAACCCCTTCCTATGAAACGTGGGATGGTGTTTGTGCACGTGCCACACTATAAAATATCGAGGATCGTGGTCTAAACCCCCCTTTAAATCCATATCAACGAGAAGAAAAGAACTCACTCTGAAACTCACCTACAGGTGGTACCTAACACCAAGAAAACTAGCGCTAATACGCCCAGGAACCTCACCAAAATGCTGGAGAGGGTGTACCTCCACAGGCACATACCTCCACATGTGGTGGGAGTGCCCCAAAATCCAACTATTCTGGACAACAGCCACACGAGAAATATGTAAAATAACTAAGCAATTATTAGACATCACCCCAGAATTGGCCCTACTAAACATCCTCCAAGGCAACAATGCCCATTTACACCACAAAGAATTCATAACCCACCTACTTTCAGCAGCCAGAAACGCCATAACCAGACACTGGAGAGACTGTCAGGAGTAAGCATGGACCAATGGTACCAAATAGTATGGGAAACAGCCCTACTAGAAAAATTAACCAATAAACTGAAACTGACACGGGGACAAACAGAAGAAGGCGCCTTTACCCCGGTATGGCTCCCCTTTATCACATACACAGCCCAACAAGACAACGACAATAATCCACCAACAGCATACAAATCAATATGGCTGATCCAAAACACCCACCCCACTCACGCACGAAAACAAAGACCACCACAGCCAACCACAAATGAACAGCCACACCCTAGGCCAACCCCAACCTCTCTCACCACCAAAGGAACACAAGTGAACAGCACAAGCAACGCTGACACCAAACCCTACATACATTAAGCATAATAGGAACATCGCCCCCGACCCCACCCCCACCCATCTTCCCTCCCTCCATCCCCCTTTTTTTTCCTTTTCCCCCTAATGTCTCAACAAATGAAATGGATTTGTAAAAATGTTACTTGGAAAAAATACGAGAGACATTACACTTACTTCTGTAAAACAAGAAAATCTTTAATAAATAATAATAAAACAAGAAAGAAAAGGGAAGTTTCCCACTATGAATGGCAACTCCCAACTTTCAAGCATAGCCTTTTGCATTACATTAAATTGCTACGGGTGATATAAACAGCTTGTCTGGCCACCACTGCAATGAAATAAATAAATGTCTTCTTGCTGCCATAATAATAATAATAAAAAAATCGAGGATCCATGCCAGATGTTTCGCAAAGTCAGATTTTGGGTGTTACAAGAAAAAGCGGGGTTTTGAGTATACATTATTCCAGAATGCTAGCTGAAGAGCCCCAGGTTCTTCAGCAATGTGTGCACTAAATGCTTTTGTGGAACAGCTCCAGTAGAAAATTCTGTCCAAATTAACCAAAAATCCAGTAGTGGGTTTGCATTGCTACAGAAAAATAATTGCACCAAGCCCTGTACAGCACATTTTGCTTTGCTAGAGCACAATATACTCTTTTGTAAGGATGTATCAAATAATCTACTGACATGCAATGTATTTAAAATCTACTCCACGTTGGTTTAAGGAGTGGCTTTTATGTGGTAGAAGACCAGCTCTTTCATTTCGGTTGACTTTTTTACCCTTTTAAGCCTTGTGTGCTGCACAGTTTGTGGAAGATGATATTAGAAAAGAAAGCTAATCAGTAGGGCAGGCTACATCTGTGAGCATCACATGATGGTGACTGCTACAGTTGGCTTCTTCTGGAACAAGATGTTATTAAAAATCATTACTCCCAAGACCAGACTTGTTCATCATGCAGCTGCACTGGGGAAAAGATTATGCACGGAAGGATCTAATAAGATGTGCTCGATTAGATTACAAACGGAAAAACCCTTAAAAAGTTATTTTCACACACATTAAAAAAAAGTGATAATTGGAAAATCAGATGAGTTTCTTTTCAATATATTTCAAACATCTGGGTCTTGTCTGGGGCAATCCTATACGTGTTTCCTGCTACAATGGGGCAGGTGTAATGTAAGATAACGGAGGGGCATGACTCACCTGCCTCTTTTGTCACAGAAAACAGGCCATTCCATCCCCTTTGAGGTGCCTCTATCACAGGTAAATCCTGGAGACTAGAATTTATCCGTAATAACCTTCAGCAAATTTTCACAAAATATTCAGGCTGAGAAAAGTTTGCCTTCTTTCCGGCGGTGATTCACTATTGCATTCTTGGAAAAACTATTAATTGAAGCGATAATTGAAAAGACCTTTGCAGGAGAAAGCTGGTGGCGGTGTGACGAGTCAGGCTGCCCCAGGATCAGTTACTCATCCAGCTGGCTGGGCAATTAATATCTCTGAATTATGGAGAACACCTAAGGAAGCTTCTGTAGAAACATTGAGAGTAAAGGAAACCTCTTTCCCCCCATTACTGTCTGTGAAGATTAAATAAATCCAGATGAGTTCCCTACTGCATCCAGGGTATGACTTAAAGGAGAATAGTGAAAGGAACTCTTTTTCATGTTCCAAAACAAATAGTCATCTCTGTAGCCTGGAGCAGGAATGAGGAATGCTTTCTTCTCCAGCTTTGAGGGACAAGGCAAGAGGGAGAATGTGCCATATGACACTGCCATTCATTGCACTTGTGATATTTCTTTTGTCCTCTGTTGAAGCAGAAGCAGATCTGTTAACCGAAAGGATTACTTCCATTAACTTTGGGCACAGATATGAATTTATTTAATATTTAAAGATTGCTACTCTTGCTCGCTCGCTTGCTCTCTTTTGCTTTTCGCTTTTTCACTACAGCCTCAAGGTCTCAAGACTAAGAACAATAAATAAAAAAATAAAAAAAACAAGAGTATCAAAAACTGGAAAACAACAGATAAAACACAAAGTAAAAGGGAGGTATCCACCTAAATGGTTCCGCTAGGGATCAGCCAACTTTTTCAGCAGGGGGCCAGTCCACTGTCCCTCAGACCTTGTGGGGGGCCGGACTATATTTACGGGGGGGGGGGGAATTAACGAATTTCTATGCCCCACAAATAACCCAGAGTTGCATTTTAAATAAAAGCTGTATTGGAAGAATATGAAAGGAGCAACGCTGGAAAAGTGATAAAGCAAAATGTGGCACATTGCCTTAAGAGAAAAACTTACTCAGGTGCTTTGCTTATTAGAAGAGCAAAAACACTCTGACATCTTTACGGCGGACTGGTATGACTTTAGTGCACATATAAATAAGAAAGAATACAACAGAGGAGCGTCTTCACATTCTGCAGAAGAAGTACCATTTGGGATGCCAGTTCTTGGCTTCGCTGGATAAAACTACTTTTCCAGACCAAAGAGAAAATAGGATAATACTGTAGAACTGTGAATGTACTTTAATAATAATAATAATAATAATAATAATAATAATAATAATAATAATAATATCTTTATTGTCATTGCCCCCTTCGGGGACAACGAAATTACTTGACTGCTCTATAAAAACACTAATTAAACAATACAATATAATACAGCAAGGGAGATTTGATGACTTTCAAAGTCCGGGCTTCCCATTCAGGGCCGAGATCGCTCTGGAGAAGAAGCTGCTCTTAAGACGGCTCGTTCTTGTCTTCATCGTCCTGTATCTCCGTCCCGACGGCAAGAGCTCGAAGAGACAGTGACCAGGATGCGATGGATCTTTTACTATGTCCAGTGCCTTCCTATGGCACCTTGTGGCATAAATCTGCTCTAAGGTGGAGAGTGGGCAGCCAACAATGCTCTTCTTCTGCTCTTCTTCTGGTATTTATGCGTAATTTTAGTATACAGTCATATCTCGGGTTACATACACTTCAGGTTGCGTTTTTTCGGGTTACGGACCTGCCGAAACCCGGAAGTACCAGAATGGGTTACTTTCAAGTTTAGGCTGTCGCGCATGCGCAGAAGCGCCAAATCACAACGCGCGTGTACGCAGATGCACCGCTGCGGGTTGCAAACATGCATCCCACACGGATCAGGTTCGCAACCTGAGTGTCCACTGTACGTTAACTTTGTATTAAGTTTTTTTTAAAAAATAAAATAAAATAAAGCATGTACTAACAGTCAAAGGGGGGGGGGAAAGCACCTGAAAAATGCTAGAACTTTAAGTAAAGGTAAAGGGACCCCTGACTGTTAGGTCCAGTCGTGGCCGACTCTGGGGTTGCGGCGCTCATCTTGCTTTACTGGCTGAGGGAGCCGGCGTACAGCTTCCGGGTAATGTGGCCAGCATGACTAAGCCGCTTCTGGTGAACCAGAGCAGCGCACGGAAACGCCGTTTACCTTCCCACCGGAGCGATACCTATTTATCTACTTGCACTTTGAAGTGCTTTCGAACTGCTAGGTGGGCAGGAGCAGGGACCGAGCAACGGGAGCTCACCCCGTTGTAGGGATTCGAACCACTGATCTTCTGATCGGCAAGACCTAGGCTCTGTGGTTTAGACCACAGCGCCACCCGCATGTATTAAAAAGGGGGAAAGCATCTGAAAAATGCTAGAACGGATGTGCTAATGCTTCCAAGTTTGTCAACATAGGAGAATGCCCTCCCTTCAGATGTCAAGGACATTAAGAACTACATAGCTTTTAGAAGACACCTATAACGGGAAGTTATTAATGTTTGATGCTTTATTATGTTTTATATATTCTGTAAGCCCCCCAGAATGGTTGGGGAAACCCAGCCAGATGGGCTGGGTATAAATAATAATAATAATAATAATAATAATAATAATAATAATAATAATAAGATTATAACACACCAAGTAGCCTTGCCACTAAGATTGTGTGACCACCTGTAGTGACCTTGAAGTGTTCCTGCCGGTCAGAATCTTCCATGTATTTTGGAAAGTTGTTTTGTTTGTTCATTATGCATCTGGAAACTGCCAAGAAAATTGTTCCCTAGCTTGGGTCTCTTCTTTTGGAAAGAAGCTACTGCCCAGTAATTGGGATGATCTCATTGAGTTGAAGCACCTGTGTTCTCCGGGCTTCAAGGCCAGGGAGGAAGCCTACTAATTGTGCCAGAAAGTGCCAGAAAGTGCTATTTACAATAAAGCTAGCTTTCGCCTTTGTCTCTAACCTATTTCTATGCAACCCCTGGGAGATTATATTTTTTTGTGTCACAGATTGATTCTTACGCCCAACCGTCATTGACAACTGTATTTTAGATCTGTAGTTTTTGTGGGCCTTTCCGTCGCCTTACATGCGGCTATCTTTATTCGATTTTACTCCTTTCTTTAAAAATAAATCTATCTCATTTAAAACCGGCTTCCATTTTGGGTCAAGCCTTGGTACGGGGCCCACTTCTTCTAACTTCTTTATGATTTGTTACTGCGTAAGTTATTTACCTGAGTTTCAGGGAGACGCTAGCTCTTTTCTGGAATCTTAGGGGTATCTGGTAAGGCCTGGAAGTCTACTGTGTCAGGAGTTCAGCCTACACTCGAGTAGGACCCTGGCAGAGACACACGCCCGACTGGCATGTTCCCTCCCTCCGGGTCAATCATTCAGGAGCTTCATAAGCTTTCTTCAGCCCGAACATCACAGCGACCGATGCCAACCGACACCGGCACACTTAGGGGTCCACAGACTTTGTGCATAATGCGTGTGACAGACCTCAGCGACTCAACATATTGGCTAATCTACTTTATTTACATATAAACACACACGGAGCACTGCAACATGGCTCCCTCTCTCTCTAGCATCAGACAGCAAAGAGAAAAAGGACAATAGTCCCACTTCAGGAAACACAGTAACACACAAACATCCTGTCTCCATCACTTCCCACTCTGTGAAGTCAAAACATACACCATCATGTGATAGACAACAATCCCATGACTGCAATCGTGGAGCAGGAATCCTAACATCCTGGCCTAGGCTGCTTGGATTTGAGGAGTAAGGGCAGTGTACTACCTTGCAATGTTGGTGCTAGACCCTGGACATTATATGGCAGCCAAATCACCAAGGTCTGAGTTTTAGGGGTTTGGGGACAGAGGGGCCTTTTGCAGCCCTCCCTGGAGATGTTGGGGGCTGAAACTGGAACCTTCTGTGTGCAAAACAGATGCTTTACCACTGAGCTATGGTATAAGTGTATCCCCATTCCAATTAATCTTTGATTAACATCTTTCCCCTGCAATCCCATACCGCTGTGCTGCGACTCTAAGCTCAGCAATCAAACATTTTGTTTTTGGAAGCTTCATAATTGTTTCCCTAGTCTTCCATATCTCTCCGTTCCTGTCCACTTTTGCCCCCGACTGCATTGCGGCATCTACCGGAGAAGAAACCATGCTCTGACAGATGTTAAAACCGTTCGTTATTCCTGCTTTTAAAAACAACCTATTGTCTTTGTCGAAAGACAGATCTGCAAGGTAGTGGATGAGTTCATGAATCATACGCTGACAGTTAAGCAGGTAAGAAGCAAAGATAATGGCAAAAAAAGAGTCATGTGTCAGTCAACTCCCCTACAGATCATTTTTCAAACGCTGCTGCTGGCAGGGTTTGAGGGGTAGATGTCAGGATGGCTGCTTCAAACTTTAAAATGTTCCTCCAAGTCCCAATGGGGAAACCTTGCTTCAGTGCCTGCAAGAGCTGCCAAACCAATCCAGTTTGCAGAAAGTTATAATGAAAGCCACAAATCTTGTCGGGAAGATCTGGGACCCAACAGCCGACACTACATGCCTGCAAATCTTCCCGGTAAACAAGCCAACAGTTTTCAGACATGGTCTATGAAGACACTTACAAAAGGACAGCGAAACAGAAATGGAGAGGGAAGTGTTATCTGTACTGCTTTATTTAACATTTACAGCTTGCTGACAGCTAGAAGGTTAGGAACAAAGGCAGCCATGTTGGTTTATAAGGAGAAGGAAAATATTGGGCGTTTTTGGTTACGGACCTTTGCCTTTTATTAAATCAGTAATAGTTCTCAAGATCACCTTCAAGGCTTGTTCTTAAATTCCAGCCTACATATCACATTGACTAGATACTTCCTGTTTCTAGATAGATAGCATACATCCCAATTTGTTTGTAGGGAGATTTGTTGTTGTTGTTGTTGTTTAGTCGTGTCCGACTCTTCGTGACCCCATGGCCCAGAGCACGCCAGGCATTCCTGTCTTCCACTGCCTCCCTCAGTTTGGTGAAACTCATGCTGGTAGCTTCGAGAACACTGTCCAACCATCTCGTCCTCTGCCGTCCCCTTCTCCTTGTGCCCTCCATCTTTCCCAACATCAGGGTCTTTTCCAGGGAGTCTTCTCTTCTCATGAGGTGGCCAAAGTACTGTAGTCTCAGCTTCACTATCTGTCCTTCCAGTGAGCACTCAGGGCTGATTTCCTTAAGAATGGATAAGTTTGATCTTCTTGCAGTCCATGGGACTCTCAAGAGTCTCCTCCAGCACCAGAATTCAAAAGCACCCATTCTTCGGCGATCAGCCTTCTTTATGGTCCAGCTCTCACTTCCATACATCACTACTGGGAAAACCATAGCTTTTACTATATAGACCTTTGTTGGCAAGGTGATGTCTCTGCTTTTTAAGATGCTTTCTAGGTTTGTCATTGCTTTTCTCCCAAGAAGCAGGTGTCTTTTAATTTCGTGACTGCTGTCACCATCTGCAGTGATCATGGAGCCCAAGAAAGTAAAATCTCTCACTGCCTCCATTTCTTCCCCTTCTATTTGCCAGGAGGTGATGGGACCAGTGGCCATGATCTTAGGTTTTTTGATGTTGAGCTTCAGACCATATTTTGCGCTCTGAAGCTCAACATCAAAAAAACTAAGATCATTTTGTATTCTCATTTTGTATTTTTATGCTGTGAACCAGCCTGTGATCTTTTGGATGAAGGTTGGGGTATATAAATGGAGCCCAAGAAAGTAAAATCTCTCACTGCCTCCATTTCTTCCCCTTCTATTTGCCAGGAAGTAGAGTTGGAAGGGTTCCCCTCCCCAGGATCATCTAGACCAGCCCCTGCAATGCAGCAATATACAGTAGCCCCATGTGGGGCTTGAACCTGCAACCTTGGCATTATCAGCACCACACTCTAGCCAATGGAGCTATCATTACATTCCTCCTTGGAAAATGACCAATGAGGCAAGGTCTAAAGGCAGTTCAAAGTTCAAACACAGGCCAGGGATGGGGAACTTGTGGCCCTCCAGATTTTCTGGACTCCAGCTCCCAGCAGTCCTAGCCAGTACAGTGAAGGATCATGGGAGTCGTTGTCCAGCAGCAGTTGGAGGCCCACAAGTAGACGGCTTAAGAAATCATGACATTGGTTGACAAGACATGGTTCCACTGCTCTGACTGGAACGGAAGGCTTGTAAATCTTCATAGACCCACACAGAACACAACCGCAGGCCATCTGTGCTGCTGGAAGTTTTGGTCTGCTAATATACAGTAGATTATTTCTGAATACAGTGGACACTCAGGTTGAGAACGTGTCTGTGCATGCGCGGGCTGCGATTCAGTGCTTGTGCACACGCACAAAGCACGATTTAGCACTTCTGCGCATGTGCGACCGCCGAAACCCGGAAGTAACCCCTTTCCGGTCCTTCCAGGTTTCAGCAAGTCCCTAACCTGAAAAAACGCAACCTGAAGCGTCTGTAACCCGAGGTATGACTGTATCCCTTTACTCCTCAGGAGTCCTTGTTCCTCAGGAGGGTAAATGGGCATCTGGTGGCTGACTGAGTTTGTATCTTTAGTCATTTGATCTTCCTAAGGCTTCGTGGCTGCTTGACATCGGCCTTCGATTCCAAGAAGGGGTTATCTATGTCTTGAGGGGGACACATTTATTTGTACTGGATGGAAACTTAACTGCAGGGGTAGCCAAATTGGTGCCTTTCTTATATTGTTGGGCTATGTAAAAATGTAAAAGACCCCTGGACGGTTAAGTCCAGTCAAAGGTGACGATGGGGTTGCAGCACTCATTTTGCTTTCAGGCCGAGGGGGCCGGCGTTTGTCCACAGACAGCTTTCCGGGTCATTTCACCAGCATGACTGAACCGCTTCTGGTGCAACAGAACACTATGACAGAAGCCAGAGTGCGTGGAAATGCTGCTTACCTTCCCGCCGCAGTGATACCTATTTATCTACTTGCACTGGTGTGCTTTCGAACTGCTAGGTTGGCAGGAGCTGGGACAGAGCAATGGGAGCTCACCCCATCGCAGGGATTTGAACCGCCGACCTGATTGCCAAGCCCAAGGGGGCTCAGTGGTTTAGACCACAGCGCCACCTGCGTCCCTACTATTGTTGGGTTACATCATCCCTGGCCCTTGGCCATGTTGTCTGGGGTTGATGAGAACTGGAATCCAACCATGTCTAGAGTGGATCACTTTGGCTACTCCTGGCAACCTAGCAGTTCAAATGCTTACCAGTGCGAGTAGATAAATAGGTACCACTGCAACGGGAAGGTAAATGACGTTTCCATGTGCTCTGGCACTTGTCACGGTGTTCTGTTGTGCCAGAAGTGGTTTAGTCATGCTGGGCACATGACCCAGGAAGCTGTCTGCGGTCAAACGCCAGCTCCCTCAACCTGAAAGCAGAGATGAGCACTGCACACAAAGGCAAATTCGACTGGACTTAACCGTCCAAGGGTCCTTTACCTTTATGTTGGATAAATGGAGTGACATCTTTTCACATGTCAAAAAAGAACAATTTGCTTAAGTGGGCAGGTGCTAAATCAACTTTCACTTTATTTGAAGAAGAAAAAGGAAATCAGCTGATTCTCACTGCTCACTATGAGAGTGAACTCTGCCAAACACCCACGCCTTCAATCTGGTACGGAGGCTAAGGATAACTTGCTCTCCTCAGAAATCAGGCTAAATGCCTATAATTCAAAAAGGAGGGAAAGAAATAAAAATAGATGTTTAAAAATGGATATGCAGTAACAAAAGGGGGGGAATAGCCAAGGACCAAATAGGAGGACATTTTAGATGGCATATTAGAGAGAGTGAATGGAATGTGGGCTTTTAAATATCAATAAACACTAATTACACATTTGGCAGAAATTTCTTTTTTCCTAACATTTCCTAATAATGGAACTAACATCCTGCTCCAGCCAGACTGCCAGCCCATGGGATGCTAAGCAGGGTTTGGAGGTGACTGGCATTCATTTATTCATTCATTCATTTGATTTATTTGTATGCCGCTTTTCCACACACACAAATAATAATGCTCCAAGTGGCATGGGTTGACAGTTACTTGTGCTCAAAGAGGCTTACAACAAAAAAACAGGGTCCATTTCAAGCAAACACTACAAATATGATTTCATAATACAGTGGTGCCCTGCAAGACGAATGCCTCGCAAGACGGAAAACTCGCTAGACGAAAGAGTTTTCCGTTTTGGAGGTGCTTCGCAAAACAAATCTCCTATGGGCTTGCTTCGCAAGATGAAAATATCTTGCGAGTTCCTGCGGGTTTTTTCCCTTCCCCCCTTTTTCTAAGCCGCTAAGCCGCTTATCAGCTGATCCGATAAGCCGATAAGCCGCTAAAAGCCGCTAATAGCGCTAATCCGCTAATCCGTCAATGGGCTTGCTTTGCAAGACGAAAAAACCGCTAGACGAAGAGAATCACAGAACGGATTCTTTTCGTCTTGCGAGGCACCACTGTACAGTGATACCTTACAACCATAATCCGTTCCGGAGGTCCGGTTGTAAACCAAAACAGTTTGTAACCCAAGGCGCGCTTTCGCCAATGAGGCCACCAAAAAAAAAATTAAAAAAAAAATTGGTTGTAATCCAAAAAAAGGGACACACACTTCAGGGTTTGACGTGGTTGTAATCCAAAACGGTTGTAATCCAGGGTACCACTGTATAGCACAGAAGGAAAACGATAAAAAGAGGAGAAAAATGTTTCGGTCCCTAAAACCTTCTTAGCTTGTTTGTACCGACTGCTCTGAATATAAGAAGAGCCTCCCAGTTAGGCCAGTGGCCTAATCAGCCCAGCTGTCCTCCCAGTGGCCCACCAGACACCTGCAGGAAACCTGCAAGCCAGATTGGAGCCCCAAAGCACTCTCCCCTCCCGCCATTTCTAATACCTGGTATTCAGAAGCAAACTATTGTCCAACAGTGGAAGGAGAACATAGCCATCAGGTTAGTAGCCAATCTGAATTCAGCTGAATGAAATATCTCCTGTTCCCCATCAGCTGAGCTGCTGAAGTTACAGGATGATTATAAAAGTGTGAACAATTACTGTTGTGTTTGCTGTATTATAAGGAGAGATATAGGGATTGGTGGTGTTAATAGGAAAGGACGCATCATCGTCACAATGGTAGCCAGCTATTCGTTTGTGTGGGTTGTGTGTGTGTGTGTGTGTGTGTGTGTGTTAATGTGAATGTGAATGAATGAGTGAGTGGGGTGTGAGTAGCAGCCGAGGGTAAAATGCAATTAAAACCATGGTTTCCTGGCCAATACAGTGGCCATGGGGGGTCCCACTGAATAAGATTCTGCTGAATCATAATTCCTACGCCTCTCCAAAATGGGGCTAGAGAGCACAGCACCCCCTCACTCAGGCTTTCATAAATGTGTAGTGTGGAAATTGGATTTGTGACTATCTGCTGAATCAGAATTTCAGTGGTGTCATGCTCCAAGACATTTCTCAATTGGGGGTTTGGGAGGTTGTGTTCCATACCTTTTTTTTTTTGCTGAAGTACAAATGCCAGCTATTAAATGTACAGTGGTACCTCGGGTTACAGACACTTCAGGTTACAGACGCTTCAGGTTGCAGACTCCGCTAACCAGAAATAGTACCTCGGGTTAAGAACTTTGCTTCAGAATGAGAACAGAAATCGTGCAGCAGCGGCAGCAGGAGGCCCCATTAGCTAAAGTGGTGCTTCAGGTTAAGAACAGTTTCAGGTTAAGAACAGACCTCCGGAACAAATTAAGTTCTTAACCCGAGGTACCACTGTACTTCGGTGGGTGTCATGGCCCCTGTGTCCAGCAGCAGTCAAAATTCTGAGTCGGGGGTCAGCTAAATGTAAATGAGGAACTCACAAGGTTGCAATCTTTAATAGTGTTATCTACCATTTCAGAGATATATTTTAAAAAGCATCTTAAAAAAAGATATCTTAAAAAGCAGAGACATCACCTTGCCAACAAAGGTCCGTATAGTTAAAACTATGGTTTTCCCAGTAGTGATGTATGGAAGTGAGAGCTGGACCATCAAGAAGGCTGATCGCCGAAGAATTGATGCTTTAAAACTACAATGCCCCAAGTTCCCTGATAAACAGGGATTACGCCACTCTATAGCTGGGGGGGGGGGGAGAGATGCAGATTAAGGGCGGTATACAAATTTAATAAATAACAACAATAAATAATTTGTAGTTTACCACGCAGAGGAGCTGCACACATACCCAGAATTTCAAAATAGGGAGTTTGACGGTGGAGGTTGAGGTGAGCAGGGCACAATTTTGGATGCAGAAAAATTCCGTGGAGCACGGCATTGTGAGATTTCTCTTGCATTGCTTCAAAAAGGCAACACTGCTTGTTTTCTTACGAGCCCTGGCTGATGTGCTTTTCTCATTGCAATTGATTTCCCAAGCTGGGGTGAACTTACCTAATGAAGTCATTATTCATGACTTCTAATGTTTATTACTTCTAATCTTCTGGTAATTCCAGGGTATTTAATGCATAGCAAAATAGATTTTCTTCTTCTATTTCTATGTAAGGAATTGATCTAAAGTTATTCACTCAGAATAATATTAAGCCTTCAAATAGGATAAACTTCAATGAAGAGAGAGTGGAGGGTGGGGAACAGTACAGGTATATCGTGCTGGTAGGTTCTAAATATTATTAGAGTATAGGGATGTCCTACTTAAAATCTGGGAGACATCCACGTCTTGCCCTTACTGGGCTCTGAGCTCCCAAGGAAATGGGCTTTATTTGTGGTACTTAATAGAATGGTGTTGCAGCAGATACGGTGCATTAAGGCCTACTAGAGGGATTAATGCAGCCTCATTGACACAAATGCACTATAGTACAGTACTTACCGTATTTTTCGCTCTATAGGACGCATTTTTCCCCCTTCAAAAATGAAGGGGAAATGTGTGTGCGTCCTATGGAGCGAAGACGCCATAGCCCCGCGACCCTCTCCCGACTGGAGAGGTGACACGCGGCTATGGCAGGAACCTCTACAGCCCCATGTCACCTCCCCAGCCGGAAGAGCGCGTGCGGGGAGTGTCTGCAAGCCTCGCGCACCCGGCAGGAGGTCCCACCGGGTGCGCGAGGCTTGGGGCGGCAGGGGACTGCTTGCGCGCACCTAGAAGCTTGGGGCGCGCTGAGCTCAGCACGCCCCAAGCTCTTGGTGAAGCGCAGCGATCCGCTAGCCCTGGGAGAGCCCCGCGGCTCTCCCAAGGCTAGCGGACTGCTTGCGCGCACCTAGAAGCTTGGGGCGCGCTGAGCTCAGCACGCCCCAAGCTTCTAGGTGCGGGCAAGCAGTCCGCTGCCGCCCCAAGCCTCACGCACCCGGTGGGACCTCCTGCCGGGTGCGTGAGGCTTGGGGCGGCAGCGGACTGCTTGCGCGCACCTAGAAGCTTGGGGCGCGCTGCTTCTAGGTGCGCGCAAGCAGTCCGCTGCCGCCCCAAGCCTCGCGCACCCGGTGGGACCTCCTGCCGGGTGCGCGAGGCTTGGGGCGGCAGTGGACTGCTTGCGCGCACCTAGAAGCTTGGGGCGCGCTGAGCTCAGCACGCCCCAAGCTCCTGGTGTAGCGCAGCGATCCGCTAGCCCTGGGAGAGCCCCGCGGCTCTCCCAAGGCTAGCGGACTGCTTGCGCGCACCTAGAAGCTTGGGGCGCGCTGAGCTCAGCACGCCCCAAGCTTCTAGGTGCGGGCAAGCAGTCCGCTGCCGCCCCAAGCCTCACGCACCCGGTGGGACCTCCTGCCGGGTGCGTGAGGCTTGGGGCGGCAGCGGACTGCTTGCGCGCACCTAGAAGCTTGGGGCGCGCTGCTTCTAGGTGCGCGCAAGCAGTCCGCTGCCGCCCCAAGCCTCGCGCACCCGGTGGGACCTCCTGCCGGGTGCGCGAGGCTTGGGGCGGCAGTGGACTGCTTGCGCGCACCTAGAAGCTTGGGGCGCGCTGAGCTCAGCACGCCCCAAGCTCCTGGTGAAGCGCAGCGATCCGCTAGCCCTGGGAGAGCCCCGCGGCTCTCCCAAGGCTAGCGGACTGCTTGCGCGCACCTAGAAGCTTGGGGCGCGCTGAGCTCAGCACGCCCCAAGCTTCTAGGTGCGGGCAAGCAGTCCGCTGCCGCCCCAAGCCTCACGCACCCGGTGGGACCTCCTGCCGGGTGCGTGAGGCTTGGGGCGGCAGCGGACTGCTTGCGCGCACCTAGAAGCTTGGGGCGCGCTGCTTCTAGGTGCGCGCAAGCAGTCCGCTGCCGCCCCAAGCCTCGCGCACCCGGTGGGACCTCCTGCCGGGTGCGCGAGGCTTGGGGCGGCAGTGGACTGCTTGCGCGCACCTAGAAGCTTGGGGCGCGCTGAGCTCAGCACGCCCCAAGCTCTTGGTGAAGCGCAGCGATCCGCTAGCCCTGGGAGAGCCCCGCGGCTCTCCCAAGGCTAGCGGACTGCTTGCGCGCACCTAGAAGCTTGGGGCGCGCTGAGCTCAGCACGCCCCAAGCTTCTAGGTGCGGGCAAGCAGTCCGCTGCCGCCCCAAGCCTCACGCACCCGGTGGGACCTCCTGCCGGGTGCGTGAGGCTTGGGGCGGCAGCGGACTGCTTGCGCGCACCTAGAAGCTTGGGGCGCGCTGCTTCTAGGTGCGGGCAAGCAGTCCGCTGCCGCCCCAAGCCTCGCGCACCCGGTGGGACCTCCTGCCGGGTGCGCGAGGCTTGGGGCGGCAGCGGACTGCTTGCGCGCACCTAGAAGCTTGGGGTGCGCTGAGCTCTGCACGCCCCAAGCTCCTGGTATAGCGCAGCGATCCGCTAGCCCTGGGAGAGCCCCGCGGCTCTCCCAGGGCTAGCGGACTGCTTGCCGGCACGCAGAAGCTTGGGGCGCGCTGACCTCAGCCTGCCCCAAGCTTCTGGATTAGCGCAGGGGTCCGCTAGCCCTGGGAGAGGCGCCCGGCTCTCCCACGCTAGCGGAGACCTTGCCGGCACGCAGAAGCTTGGGGCGCGCTGAGCTCCGCACGCCCCAAGCTCCTGGTGTAGCGCAGCGCACCTGGGGGGGAAATAAATTTTTTTCCCTTTATTTCCCCCCAAAAAATCTAGGTGCGTCTTATGGGCTGGTGCGTCTTATGGTGCGAAAAATACGGTAGTCAACCAGGTTTTCAGGGGATGCGAAAACCAGTGGCATCTTGGTATGTGCTCATGAGTTCTTGAAACAGCACCATCATAGATTCTGTGACTGGGAAGGAGGTTCCACTCTGGTCCATAGCAGTCCCATTACATGTACCAGGTTCCCAGCTAGGTGAAATTCTAAATTCAAATACTGGGTGTTGGGCACATGGAACAGAAGAAAGATTCTGATAGTGCACCAACCTTCCTGCCGCCTAACAGAATGTGTGATGGCCTGGGATTCGGACTCGGAGGCTGAACCTGAGGAATCCCAACCTGCACAGGAGTCCCCGCCTCCAGAACCAGCTGAACCGGGGCTGGGGCATCAGCCTGAAGGGTCCTCACCTGTGCTGGATCCTCAGGTGCAGGCATCAGCTGAGTCTGCTCTGGCTCCTGAGGTGATGGAGGACCCATTGCCTGCAGGTGCTCCACTCTCAGCCCCGTCAGGGGAAGCTGAGGTTGCCTCTGGGTCCGGTAACCCTTCAGCCTCTCCTGAGCTGCAGAGGCTCAGGGCAGAGAGGCGGAGGGAACTAAGTTCTCGCAGGAGGAGTGCTTGCCTTCAGGCCAGGAGAGTCACCTGTGGACTTGGGCCACCCTATGCGTCAGAGGAGATAAAGGCCAGCCAGCCCAGTCCCAGGTTGCGGGAGCAGCATTGTTGGTAGCCTGTTCCTGCCTGCACCCTGTCCTGCTCTTCTGCCAGAGTTCCTGACCTCACCCGACTCCCTGCCTTGGGCCCCACTTCAGCTTTGATGGACAGCCTCCATACTGCACCCTCGACCTCGGACTGGACTCGGACCTCGCCGCACCGTTAGCCCTCAGGACCAGCACATTCTGCCTGTACTGGCTACAGTGGCCCCGACACAGGTTTCCAACCTTTTAGGGTCCACGGCTCTCTTGACCAACTATGTTTTTTTCTGTGGCACCCCTGTGGGGCTCAGGAGCCCAGTTATGTCACCCCTTGCCTGCAGAGCCAGCAGTCCCTCACCCCTTTTCAAACACCCTCCCTTGTGGAGTGTTCCCTTGGCCTCCTCTCCCTTCTCCTTCAGAGTCCTCTGGGCAGCCACTGCTGCTGCTCTTGGTCTCTGAGCTGCCCCCCTGCCCCAAAGAGAGCTGCCTCCTCACACTGCCCCACAGGGGCCTGGGAAGCACCCCCTGGCCAGCCCCAGAGGCACCATATGCCTGCGGAGCTTGTAGCCAGGGCTGCTGCAACAAACAAATAAGCACAAATAAACCCAAATAGGCTTCAAGTAAAAAAACCGAACAAACAGAACAATAACTATATATACTAAACACCCCAAAGCCAAATGATTAGGGTGGACTTTTCATAGCAAAATTAAGGCAAAATAAAGAAGGTGCCTGAGACTCCCTGAGTGAGTGCTTGTGGGCCCTGCTTTTGCCACTTACCATCTGGCTTGGGGCGGGGCCTGGGGCCTCATAAGGACTGCGTGCTGCTTGCGGCCTGCTGCCCAGGAAGACTCCCTGAGTGAGTGCTTGTGGGCCCTGCTTTTGCCACTTACCATCTGGCTTGGGGCGGGGCCTGGGGCCTCATAAGGACTGCGTGCTGCTTGCTGCCTGCTGCCCAGGAAGACTCCCTGAGTGAGTGCTTGTGGGCCCTGCTCTTGCCACTTACCATCTGGCTTGGGGCGGGGCCTGGGGCCTCACAAGGACTGCGTGCTGCTTGCTGCCTGCTGCCCAGGAAGACTCCCTGAGTGAGTGCTTGTGGGCCCTGCTCTTGCCACTTACCATCTGGCTTGGGGCGGGGCCTGGGGCCTCACAAGGACTGCGTGCTGCTTGCGGCCTGCTGCCCAGGAAGACTCCCTGAGTGAGTGCTTGTGGGCCCTGCTCTTGCCACTTACCATCTGGCTTGGGGCGGGGCCTGGGGCCTCACAAGGACTGCGTGCTGCTTGCGGCCTGCTGCCCAGGAAGACTCCCTGAGTGAGTGCTTGTGGGCCCTGCTTTTGCCACTTACCATCTGGCTTGGGGCGGGGCCTGGGGCCTCATAAGGACTGCGTGCTGCTTGCGGCCTGCTGCCCAGGAAGACTCCCTGAGTGAGTGCTTGTGGGCCCTGCTTTTGCCACTTACCATCTGGCTTGGGGCGGGGCCTGGGGCCTCATAAGGACTGCGTGCTGCTTGCGGCCTGCTGCCCAGGAAGACTCCCTGAGTGAGTGCTTGTGGGCCCTGCTTTTGCCACTTACCATCTGGCTTGGGGCGGGGCCTGGGGCCTCACAAGGACTGCGTGCTGCTTGCGGCCTGCTGCCCAGGAAGACTCCCTGAGTGAGTGCTTGTGGGCCCTGCTCTTGCCACTTACCATCTGGCTTGGGGCGGGCCCTGGGGCCTCACAAGGACTGCGTGCTGCTTGCTGCCTGCTGCCCAGGAAGACTCCTCTGAGTGAGTGCTTGTGGGCCCTGCTTTTGCCACTTACCATCTGGCCTGGGGCGGGGCCTGAAGCCTCACAAGGACTGCGTGCTGCTTGCTGCCTGCTGCCCAGGAGGAGTCCCCTGAGTGAGTGCCTGAGGGCCCTGCTCCTCCCTGCCACTTACCACCTGGCCCGGGGCGGGGCCTGACAGGCCTCACTAGGACAGTTGTTACTGCCGGAGAGGCACAGAGTGTTTTTAAAATGTTTTTTAAAAATTTTCTTTGGATTTTTTGTATGTGGGGGGTGGGGGTGGGATGGATGTTTGGTTGGGCTTGGGGAATTATTATTTTTTTATTTTGATGTTTTTGTAATTTTTACATTTTTTTGTTTGTATTGTTTTATTGGTTTTGTTTGTTTGTTTAAGGTGTTATTTTGTTTTTAGGGGGAGGGTTCAGGGCTGCCGGGGAGTGGGCCCCAGCCCACAAAATGGCTGGGGCATGTTCCACAGGGGGGGATGCACTGGGACAACCGATCTCAGTGATCACGGGTAGGAGGAGGAGTTACGCTAAGACCAGACCATGTCATTACAGAGGAGGCAGGTTTAGTCGTTGTCTGAGGACTATCCCTGCCTCCGGGTCTGGTCCTGTCCGAATGGATACTAGAATCAGCAAGGGATACCCACGTGACCTGAAGGTGCTGCTGTGCAATGCCAGGTCAATGATTCGTAAGACCACTGCCATCCATGACTTGATCATGGATGGAGGATTTGACCTGGCATGTGTAACAGAGACTTGGTTGGATGAAGCAGATGGGCCTGTCCTTGCCGCTGCTTGTCCACCAGGTTTCTCTTACGCACAGCAACCCAGGTCACGTGGGCGGGGAGGGGGGGTTGCAGTGATTTTTAGGAAGTCATTAGTTTGCACCAGGCGTCCTATTGGGAAGACCCAGTTTTCTGAGTGCATGTTCTGGAAGTTGGGCAATAGGGGCAGTACAGGATTCCTTTTGGTGTACCGACCTCCCCGCTGCACCAAGGATTCCCTGCCCGAGCTGCTTCAGGTCGTGGCGGATGTTCTCCTGGAGACACCTAGCCTGGTCGTCCTAGGGGATTTTAACATCCATGCCGACACGACCTTACAAGGGGCCGCTCGGGACTTCGTGGAAAGCATGGCCTCCATGGGGCTGTCCCTGAATAAGTCTGGCCCAACCCATAGCCGTGGACATGCCTTGGACCTGGTGTTTACCTCTATGGATGTTGGTGATCTGACACTAAGTAAAAGCGAAATGAAAGAAGTGCCATGGTCAGATCACTTCCTGGTGCAACTGGACTTCTCTGCGACCCATCCCCTCTGCAGGGAGGTGGGACCAATTCGGATGGTCCGCCCCCGCCACTTAATGGATCCAAATGGTTTCCAGAGAGTGGTAGGGGATGCTTTATCCCATGTTGATGGCCTTTCAGCCGATTCCCTGGTGGCCCGCTGGAATGTGGAGTTAACCAGGGCTATTGACTGTTTGGCTCCGAAGCGCCCTCTCCGATTGCATGGAGCCCGGACAGCCCCGTGGTTTTCCACGGATCTGAGGGCAATGAAACAATCGTTGAGACGGCTAGAGCGCCGGTGGCGGATAACTCATTCCGAATCTGACCGGACACAGGTTAGAGCTCAACGTCGAGCCTACCAAGTGGCGATAGCGACGGCGAAGAAGAATTTCTTCACCGCCTCTATTGCATCTGCAGAAAACAGCAGCAGGAGACTTTTTCAGGTGGTTCACAATTTAGCGGAACCACCTGCAACATCGGGGCCCAGTACGGGCCACATGTTCTCCTGCAATGATTTTGCAAAGTTTTTTGCAGATAAAATCGCCCAGATTCGGGAAGAAGTAGACTCCACCGTGGGAGCAGGGCCGGGGCGGGAGAGTGCTAGAGTTCTGTCTAGTCAAGTTGAGTGGGATCAATTTCAATCTGTTACCTCCGAGGATGTGGACAGGCTGCTTGGACGAGTGAAACCAACCACCTGTCTCCTGGATCCTTGCCCATCCTGGCTTATAAAAGCTAGCCGGGAAGGACTGGGCGATGGGCTTCGTGGGGTGGTGAATGCTTCCCTCCGTGAGGGAGCCTTCCCAGACCCGCTGAAAGAGGCGGTTATTAAACCGCTTCTTAAAAAACCATCTTTAGATGCGGCCACGATGGCCAACTATCGCCCAGTCTCAAATCTTCCATTCCTGGGCAAGGTGATTGAGCGAGTGGTTGCTGAACAACTCCAGGCACGCCTGGAAGAAGCGGACCATTTGGATCCCTTCCAGTCGGGATTCAGGCCTCATCATGGGACTGAAACTGCCTTGGTCGCACTGGTTGATGATCTCCGGCGGGCTAGGGACAAAGGTGAGAGCTGTTTCCTAGTTCTGCTGGATCTCTCAGCGGCGTTTGATACCATCGACCATAGCATCCTTCTGGACCGTCTTGAGGGGCTGGGAGCTGGGGGCACTGTTATACAGTGGTTCCGCTCCTTCCTCCTGGGCCGTGTTCAGAAAGTGGTGGTGGGGGATGAGTGTTCAGACCCTTGGGCCCTCACTTGTGGGGTGCCTCAGGGTTCTGTCCTCTCCCCCATGCTTTTTAACATCTATATGAAGCCGCTGGGAGAGATCATCAGGAGGTTTGGGCTGGGTGTTCATCAGTATGCGGATGACACCCAGCTCTACCTCTCTTTTAAATCAGAACCAGTGAAGGCGGTGAAGGTCCTGTGTGAGTGTCTGGAGGCGGTTGGAGGATGGATGGCGGCTAACAGATTGAGGTTGAATCCTGACAAGACAGAAGTACTGTTTTTGGGGGACAGGAGGCGGGCAGGTGTGGAGGATTCCCTGGTCCTGAATGGGGTAATTGTGCCCCTGAAGGACCAGGTGCGCAGCCTGGGAGTCATTTTGGACTCACAGCTGTCCATGGAGGCACAGGTCAAATCTGTGTCCAGGGCAGCTGTTTACCAGCTCCATCTGGTACGTAGGCTGAGACCCTATCTGCCTGCGGACTGTCTCGCCAGAGTGGTGCATGCTCTGGTTATCTCCCGCTTGGACTACTGCAATGCGCTCTACGTGGGGCTACCTTTGAAGGTGACACGGAAACTACAACTAATCCAGAATGCGGCAGCTAGACTGGTGACTGGGAGCGGCCGCCGAGACCATATAACACCGGTCTTGAAAGACCTGCATTGGCTCCCAGTACGTTTCCGAGCACAATTCAAAGTGTTGGTGCTGACCTTTAAAGCCCTAAACGGCCTCGGTCCAGTATACCTGAAGGAGCGTCTCCACCCCCATCAGTCTGCCCGGACGCTGAGGTCCAGTGCCGAGGGCCTTCTGGCGGTTCCCTCACTGCGAGAAGCAAAGCTACAGGGAACCAGGCAGAGGGCCTTCTCGGTAGTGGCGCCCGCCCTGTGGAACGCCCTTCCAGCAGATGTCAAAGCGATAAACAACTACCTGACATTCAGGAGACATCTTAAGGCAGCCCTGTTCAGGGAAGTTTTTAACGTATGACATTTTACTGTATTTTTGGTTTTTATGGAAGCCGCCCAGAGTGGCTGGGGAGGCCCAGCCAGATGGGCGGGGTATAAATAATAAATTATTATTATTATTATTATTATTATTATGCGAGGGAGTTTCAGAGAATAGAACATAAACTGGATTTTCTTATATAAACTCAATATATTCTGTTCCAATATTAACAGACAAGCATCATGATGTATAGCAGGCGTCAGCAAACTTTTTCAGCAGGGGGCCAGTCCACTGTCTCTCAGACCTTGTAGGGGGCCGGACTATATTTTGAAGAAAAATAAATGAACAAATTCCTATGCCCCACAAATAACCCAGAGATGCATTTTAAATAAAAGCACACATTCTACTCATGTAAAAACACGCTGGTTCCTGGACCGTCCGTGGGCTGGATTTAGAAGGCGATTGGGCCGGATCCGGCCCCCGGGCCTTAGTTTGCCTACCCATGACGTATAGATTCTGCAATAAAAATATTGCACACATGAAACACTAGATGTCACTCTAAAGTAAGACATATTCATAGACACAATGAAGAGAGAGGAAACGTGTTAGCAGTAGCTTTTATATATATTTTTAAGCAAGATAATATATTTAATTACCTTTTCCAAATTAATTCTTTTGCAGATAAAACACATTCTATTCTCTCTCTCTCTCTCTCTCTCTCTCTCTCTCTCTCTCTCTCTCACACACACACACACACACACACTATATCTATATCTATCTATCTATCTATCTATCTATCTATCATCTATCTATCTATCTATCTATCTATCTATCTATCTAATTTTTTTGGGACGCGGGTAGCGCTGTGGTCTAAACCACAGAGCCTCTTGGGCTTGCCGATCAGAAGGTCAGCGGTTCAAATCCCCGCGATGGGGTGAGCTCCCATTGCTCAGTCCCTGCTCCTGCCAACCTAGCAGTTCAAAAGCACATCAAAATGCAAGTAGATAAATAGGTACCGCTCCAGCGGGAAGGTAAACGGTGTTTCCGTGCGCTGCTCTGGTTCGCCAGAAGCGGCTTAGTCATGCTGGCCATATGACCCGGAAGCTGTACGCCGGCTCCCTCAGCCAGTAAAGCAAGATGAGCGCCGCAATCCCAGAGTCGGCCACGACTGGACCTAACGGTCAGGGCTCCCTTTACCTTTACCTATCTAATTTTTAATTTCCATAATAATCATTTTATTGTTTATACCCCATGTATCTAACTGACTTAGTCCAGCCACTTTGGGCGGCTTCCAACATATATAAAAACATTTATTTTTTTTAAACCCATCCATATACAGGGCTGCCTACAGATGGCTGCAGGGGTCAGATAACTCCATACCCTCCAACATTTCTCCCATGAAACTCGGGCAATAAAGCGAGATGAGTACCACAGCCCCAGAGTCGGCCACGACTGGACCTAACGGTCAGGGCTCCATTTACCTTTACCTATCTAATTTTTAAATATCAAGTATAAAAGCACTCATAGTTCAAACTACAGTCTGATATATCCTGGTTTAATTTTTGAGGGCAAACATATTTGTGCTTGCTTGCTGAAGTGACCTAATTGCAGCACATTGTACAGTACAAGGATTGTTCCCTGCAAAATAAAACCTTGCATTTCTGCTTCCCAAACATTCCACAAGAAGTACTTAAACAAGCATCTTTATACGAATCATTGGCTTAAGTGCTGTAAAGTCATGTTTCTCTTCCAGCGCTTGGACAACTCACTTCATCAACCATCTGAAAAATGTCACAGATAGATTTAGTCACAGTTTATGGCCTCTAATTGTGAAGCAAATTGTGAAATGAAGACAAGAGTTTCTTTGTGGAGGAAGCCTTATAAAATATGTGATAATGACAGAAGCAAAGTGTCCCACTTTTCAGAAATTAGAGGACGCCGCTTATGCAACAACGTTTGCACATTTAAGCAGTCATTAGCCATGTTTCCAGCTGAAAAAGAATCCCAAACTGTTACGTGCAGGTGGATTTATTGCAATCAGATGTCTTTAAGGAGCAGATTCATGACTTGGGCTAAAAGTGCATTGTAAAGAAATAATCCAGAACTTTACATGCATCATGTACTTTGCTCTTTTCAGGAAACCAAAGCAGGAAAAATAGTGGATGATTGTAAATGACAATGTAGGTAAATTTAGATCACTTTGTGACCAAAGTCTTACATTGCTCCCAGGTTTGGCAATCACATGCATATTATACCCTGGCTTTTGACACCTGAGATGTGTGTTTTCAGGGACCACCCTAATCCTGCGGTTGTAACCTGTTTCAACTGTTTTTCATTCTGAAATTTAAATTGCTGCAACTCGCCCTAGGACCTGATGGGAAAGAATGGAACACGGGTGGCGCTGTGGATTAAACCAGAGAGCCTAGGATTTGCCAGTCAGAAGGTTGGCAGTTCGAATCCCCGCGACGGGGTGAGCTCCCGTTGCTCAGTGCCTGCTCCTGCCAACCTAGCAGTTCGAAAGCACATCAAAGTCAAGTAGATAAATAGGTACCGCTCCGGCGGGAAGGTAAACACAGCATTTCCGTGCGCTGCTCTGGTTCGCCAGAAGTAGCTTAGTCATGCTGGCCACATCACCCGGAAGCTGTACCCCGGCTCCCTTGGCCAATAAAGCGAGATGAGTGCCACGACCCCAGAGTCGGCCACGACTGGACCTAATGGTCAGGGGTCCCTTTACCTTTACTCTGGGTTACGAACTTAATTTGTTCCGGAGGTCCGTTCTTAACCCAAAACCATTCTTAATGTGAGGCGCGCTTTCGCTAATGGGGCCTCCCGCTGCCGCTATGCCACCGCCGCACGATTTCCATTCTCATCCTGGGGCAAAGTTTGCAACCTGAGGTACTACTTCCGGGTTAGCGGAGTTTGTAACCTGAGGTGTTTGTAACCCAAGGTACCACTGTAATACATAAAATGACACAATCCTCCATAAAATGGTATTTTATAAGAACCATAGAAGTAAATGAGAATCACACAAGAGTGCATTTACAGACCCTCCAAGTGTCCCTACTTTCCAGGGTCAGTCCTGGATTTACAGAAGCCATCCTGGTTTCTGATTTGATCCTGGAATGTCCCGCTTTTCCTTAGGATGTCCCAATTTTCATTGGAGAATGCTGGAGTATATGGAGTTATGCAACCTCCGAGCCAATGAGATAAGTAACTATACAACCTTTAGAGGACATCTGAACGCAGCCATGTACAGTGGTACCTTGGGTTACAAACACCTTGGGTTACAGACTCCGCTAACCTGGAAGTAGTACCTCGGGTTAAGAACTTTGCCCCAGGATGAGAACAGAAATTGCACGCCAGCGGGAGACCCCATTAGTTAAAGTGGTACCTCAGGTTAAGAACGGTTTCAGGTTTAGAACAGACCTCCAGAACGAATTAAGTTTGTAACCAGAGGTACCACTGTATAGGGAAGTTTGTTTAATGTTTAGTGACGTTTTTATATATGTTGAAAACCACCCAGAGTGACTGAGGCCGAACCCAAAGGGTGCTCATCAATGGTTCCTCTTCATCCTGGAGAAGAGTGACTAGTGGGGTGCCACAGGGTTCTGTCTTGGGCCCGGTCTTATTCAACATCTTTATCAACGACTTGGATGATGGACTCAAGGGCATCCTGATCAAATTTGCAGATGACACCAAACTGGGAGGGGTGGCTAACACCCCAGAGGACAGGATCACACTTCAAAACGACCTTGACAGATTAGAAAACTGGGCCAAAACAAACAAGATGAATTTTAACAGGGAGAAATGTAAAGTATTACACTTGGGCAAAAAAAATGAGAGGCACAAATACAAGATGGGTGACACCTGGCTTGAGAGCAGTACATGTGAAAAGGATCTAGGAGTCTTGGTTGACCACAAACTTGACATGAGCCAACAGTGTGACGCGGCAGCTAAAAAAGCCAATGCAATTCTGGGCCTCATCAATAGGAGTATAGCATCTAGATCAAGGGAAGTAATAGTGCCACTGTATTCTGCTCTGGTCAGACCTCACCTGGAGTACTGTGTCCAGTTCTGGGCACCACAATTCAAGGACACTGACAAACTGGAACGTGTCCAGAGGAGGGCAACCAAAATGGTCAAAGGCCTGGAAACGATGCCTTATGAGGAACGGCTAAGGGAGCTGGGCATGTTTAGCCTAGAGAAGAGGAGGTTAAGGGGTGATATGATAGCCATGTTCAAATATATAAAAGGATGTCACATAGAGGAGGGAGAAAGGTTGTTTTCTGCTGCTCCAGAGAAGCGGACACGGAGCAATGGATCCAAACTACAAGAAAGAAGATTCCACCTAAACATTAGGAAGAACTTCCTGACAGTAAGAGCTGTTCGACAGTGGAATTTGCTGCCAAGGAGTGTGGTGGAGTCTCCTACTTTGGAGGTCTTTAAGCAGAGGCTTGACAACCATATGTCAGGAGTGCTCTGATGGTGTTTCCTGCTTGGCAGGGGGTTGGACTCGATGGCCCTTGTGGTCTCTTCCAACTCTATGATTCTATGATTCTATGAGGCAACCTAGTGAGATGGGCGGGGTATAAATAATGAAATTATTATTGTAATTATGGAATAGGATGTCTCTATTTTCATTGGAGATATGTTGGGGAGTATGCATTTGTATTCTTGCACAGCTTCTATTACTTGCACAGGACAACTTTCCAGACAACTGTGCCTTTACTTGGAAGTAAGTCCTATTGAACTTAGTGGGCACCTGCTTCTGAGTAAGGAGTAGACATGTTTAGGATTGGGATAAAAACACAAAAACACAAAATGGTGCTTAGGACTGGGGCAAAGTGACAGAATGAGATTTTTTTTTAAAACTGGCAAAGTAATAATGTCATTGCAATTTTCTTGTGGGCAAGTATCCCAGCTTAATGTTTAGGACCATTGAGGCAATTATATAACAGAGCTTTCATCTTAAGAATTCCTCAATAGATTGGTCTTAAGATCAAAGTCAATAATATACAGACTCTTTGTTAAAAAACAAGCAAACCATTCTATGTAATATCTAGTCTATGGAGGAATATATTACAGAATATTAGCAGGCAAGCTCGTTCACATAAGAAAAATACAATAATAAGCCAACATTTTTTCTGTTCCCAAGTATAATCTCTTCCTCTTGATCATCAGATTCCTTGACTCCTGGACCATCTGACCACTTGAACTGCTGTTGTCTGATCCTAGGACTGGACCTGACACTGGATATAGACTCTGCCTACAGGCAAGTGCACCTCTGACACTCTGTTGGTTGGCTGGTTTCCCACTCCCCTTAGCTTGCTCGTTGTTTCTTCAGCACGAAATTGTGACATATTACACTTTACCCAGCCCGCAATAGCTCCTTCAAATCCCCAACACTGTTACCAATCCTCATTCCCTACAATTTGCCAAAATGTCCCCACACTTCATCCATAAGTTCTCCCTCCTCTACGTAGATTGCCCCAGGCCCAAGATCTCACGGCCACTTGTGGAGGAGAGGATGATGAAGGGCAGAAAGTATTGGATGGATTTGCAGCTAGCTGACTGACCGAACCCAAAGAGTGCTCACTAATGGGTCCTCATCAACTTGGGGAAAATTGATAAGTGGAGTGCCACGGCCTTCCGTCCTGAACCCATTGTTGTTCAATGTCTTTAGAAACGACTTGGATGAAGGCATTGAGGGGATGCTCATCAAATCTGCAGATGACACCAAGATGGGAGGGTTAGCCAATGTCGTTGAAGACAGATGTCTCGACAGACATGCACAAGAATGCACACCTGCACACACACACTGATTCAGGTGTGTTTTGAACTTTCCCACAAATAAGGTATTGGGAACTAGTAACCAACTTCAGCATTGTACTGATGATGATGATGATGATGATGATATTTATATACCCCACCCTTCATCCAAAAGATCACAGGCTGGTTCACAGCATAAAAATACAAAATGAGAATACAAAATGATCTTAGTTTTTTTGATGTTGAGCTTCAGAGCGCAAAATATGGTCTGAAGCTCAACATCAAAAAGCGTAAGATCATGACCACTGGTCCCATCACCTCCTGGCAAATAGAAGGGGAATAAATGGAGGCAGTGAGAGATTTTACTTTCTTGGGCTTCATGATCACTGCAGATGGTGACAGCAGTCATGAAATTAAAAGACGCCTGCTTCTTGGGAGAAAAGCAATGACAAACCTAGACAGCATCTTAAAAAGTAGAGACATCACCTTGCCGACAAAGGTCCGTATAGTTAAAGCTATGGTTTTCCCAGTAGTGATGTATGGAAGTGAGAGCTGGACCATCAAGAAGGCTGATCGCCAAATAATTGATGCTTTTGAATTCTGGTGCTGGAGGAGACTCTTGAGAGTCCCATGGACTGCAAGAAGATCAAACCTCTCCATTCTGAAGGAAATCAGCCCTGAGTGCTCACTGGAAGGACAGATCCTGAAGCTGAGGCTCTTTGGCCACTTCATGAGAAGAGAAGACTCCCTGGAAAAGACCCTGATGTTGGGAAAGATGGAGGGCACAAGGAGAAGGGGACGACAAGAGGACGAGATGGTTGGACAGTGTTCTTGCAACTACCAGCATGAGTTTGACCAAACTGCAGGAGGCAGTGGAAGACAGGAGGGCCTGGCGTGCTCTGGTCCACGGGGTCACGAAGAGTCGGACACGACTAAACGACTAAACAACAACAAAAGTATGCATAAATGATTTCAGCTTAAAGATTCTGAAATCATAACTTTGTCACATGTACAAGACTTTGTCAGCAGCCTGGATGCCATGTTCTAAACCAGCTGAAACTTCCAAAGGCTTTTCAAAAGTCGCCCCATGTATAATTAGTAGGTTCACCAACCCCTGGGAACAGGAGACTAGAGTTATGTGCTGAAATACATTGTAACTGTTAGAAGGCCCAGGAGAAAGGTATACTGCATTTAAATATTATCCTACAATTCTCGATAAGCAGAGAAACTCAGTAACATCTACATAATGTGTTCCTTGTCTTCTTTCCTGAATGCACCCATTGTCCAGCATAACTCGACTTCTCATAATTACATATAATTAAATAAAGTAAAATTAAGTGTGACTGGCAAAATAGAAGACTAGGGTAGTAGCGGGAAAATACATGGCCTCTGTATGTGCAAATGTGAAATTCATTTCAGAATATGTTGTTATTAGAGTGCAGCATAATGCGTACATTTGAATGGTGGCACAGGGGCGTAGGAAAGGGGGCGGGTTGCCCCAGGTGCCATCATGGGGGGGGGTGACAGTTTATCAAGGAACAATTACTGCCCTACTAGGGCGGTTCATTAAAAACTTTTTTTGAAGATGCCTGCTCCGAAGGTCTTATCTTACTATAGTAGGGATTATATAGCTATATATGAAATTTCATGCATATCAGTTAATATATTGACCCTCCTCCATGAAAATAGCTGTTTACTTGGCTGTTTTCCTATGTCGTGAAGGCTGAAATTTCAATTCAGTGGAGCAGGGTTGAGATATTAACTGATATGCATGAAATTTCAGACAGAGACTTTGAGAGTATGTTGTCCCTTACTCATGAAAAAGAACAGAAACTAAATCTCAAACACCTTATCCCCTTTTGACATGCCCCTGATAGCCATACATAGATAATTAGCGGCTCTGATTTGCCTTTCCAGGGACAAGCAACAGCCAGTTGTGCTGTTGTCAATGAAAATAACATTTCCCCATAATTTTTGCACTGTATTGCAGGCCCACTGTGCATGGAAAGAGGAACCACAATTCCTACAGCCTTTTCAACACAATGGGGACATTGATGAATCACTGTATTTTAATATTCTGCTGGAAGCCGCCCAGAGAGGCTGGGGAAACTCAGTCAGATGGGTAGGGTATAAATAAATAAAATTATTATTATTAAGACCATTATCTGAAGGAAGGCAGAAGGTAGGTTTTTTTGGGGGGGGGGAGCAGGACCACATCCCCTCCTATTTGTATTCAACAATTGCTTTAAAAAAAAAGGACAAGGGGAACACAGATTTGCCGAATATGTGCATACATTTGCTAACATACATACATACATACATATATGCACATTTAGAAATAAATGCTATAATTTAAATAGCCAAGTACATATCTTGCATTTCTATCTGCTGTCTGGGTTTTGTTTGATTGGCAACTTCAAGACCTCTGCTCTCTTTTTGGTCCTAAGCTGGGACTGGAAAGGCCTTTAAACCGATAACATCTTTAAAAAGAGGGTTGTCCTCTGTACAGTAGGACATCTGGCCACTCTAAAACAGTTGTGTGTACAAATGTTATACTAAAATTTGCAGATGGTAGGGAAGAGGAGGTGATGTCATTCTGTACATGGGTGGGGAATAGCTGAACAAGCTATGGGTTTACAAGGATTGCTATGAGTCACATTTTACTGTGTCATGAGCCCTCTGATATATTTACAAGAAAACTCCTGGTATCTGCTACTGCTGAATGTTTAATGTGAAGTATTTGTTCTACTGATATGCCGACCTTAGAGCAAGCATAAAAAAGAAATCATGAGATGGGTAGACACTGTCCACTGAAGACTGAACTCAGTCCCTTTTCTGGGGTAGTTCTTGTATAATGACATCAGAAAATGAAAAAGAGTAATGCAAGCAACTCTCTCTCGTGGAATGATATGTAATCTGATATCAAAGTGCAAAATAAATATTTATCCATCTAACACTCAGGATAGATGTATGTCAGACCCTCCAAATGTCCCTATTTTTCAGGGACAGTTCTGGATTTACAGAAGCCGCCCCAGTTTCTGATTTGATCCTGGAACGTCCCGCTTCTCCTTAGGACGTCCCTATTTTCACGGGAGAAATGTTGGAGGGTATATGGAGCCCTGTATATTGGTTTGGTTTTTTTAATGTTTTATTATGTTTTTATATATGTTGGAAGATGCATGGGGTATAAATAGTAAAATGATTATTATGGAAATCCCTATTTTCACCGGAGAAATGTTGGAAGATTGGTAGGGCCTTCTGGCAGTTCCCTGTGCGAGAAGCAAAGTTACAGGGAACTAGGGAGAGGGCCTTATCGGTGGTGGCACCTGCCCTGTGGAACCCCCTCCCATCAGATGTCAAGGAAATAAACAACTATCTGATTTTTAGAAGACATCTGAAGGCAACAATGTTTAGGGGAGTTTTTAATGTCTAATGTTTTACGGTTTTTTAGGTGCTGTATGCCGCCCAGAGTGGCTTGGGAAATTAGTAATAATAATAATAATAATAATAATAATAATAATAATAATAATGTTGAACTGGCCATGTCCTTCTTTGTACTACCGTCCAAAAAAACCACTTCCCCCAGCTTCATTCCCGTCAAGTTTTGCAACAGCCTACAATCATTTTAAGCTGGGGTTCCCAATGGTCGTCTTCCCCTCAGATAAGAGGCACTTGCTGACAATTTGGCACAAAATGGAAAGAAATCCCAGCAAAGGAAGACTGGATATAAAAACTTATGGAATATACAGAAATGGCGAAACTTACTGGAAAAATAAAAAATCAAGATAACCAACTTTTTATAAAAGAATGGAAATGGTTTATTGAATATTTACAGATAAACTGCAAACTGATAAAAACATTGGCAGGACTATTGTAACAACCTGCAGTTTCATTAAGAGCGTATATGTAAAGCAGATAAATAAACGAGCAAATTAAAGGAATTTGGATATGCAGAAGGTATTAAAAAATAAATTTAAGGAACTGCAGAAAGAGGGGGAAGGAAGTCAAGCTTTGAAATGTTAGAATGATTGTTAAATTAATTAAATGTATAAATCTGAAAAGTGGAGAGAGAGAGAGAGAGAGAGAGAGAGAGAGAGAGAGAATTTGGCGCAAAAGACAACAGCCTTTTGGAGGAAAGGAAATTAATAATAATAGTACTAATATACAAGGAAGAATGAAGGCAGGGATACCCGCTATGACCGGGGATATTTTCCCCTCAGCTTGCTTTTGTCAACTCATTACCACACTAACGATATCTTATGTTGGAAATGTAAAGAGAAAGAAGGCACTTTTTTTCATGTGTGGTGGACGTGTCCCAAGGTGAAAGACTTCTGGGAAAAGATTTATAATGAATTTAAAAAAAATGTTGAAAAATACATTTATTAAGAAACCAAAAGCCTTTCTACTTGGAATAACAGGACCGGAACTGCCCAAGAAGGATGTTAGACTGTTTTTGTATGCCAGTACAGCAGCAAGACTTTTATTAGCCAAAAATTGGAAATTGCAAGAAATACCGACATTAGAAGAATGGCAGATGAAGATGGACTTTTTGGAGGTGGCTGACCTGACTGGAAGAATCCGCGATCAGAAAGAGGAGGAAACACAAGAAGACTGGAAGAAATTTAAAGAATATTTAGTGAGATTCTGTAATATAATTAGGAAGTCCCTAGAAGTAACAGATTAGGCTAAGGGATAGAAAAAGATGAATAATAAAGATTATCATGGATGACAATTGGAAGTAAGCTTAAGAAGTTTGCAATGAAAGAAGAAAGTGATGTTATAAATATGAAATTGGGAACTGCTAAATATGTAATAGGATGAAATCCAGATTGGAGGGTGTCGGGGAAGTCTTTTAGCAATATAAATACACCAGGGAATAAGAAAAAAATCTTTTTATTTTGTGTGTTTTTATTAAGTTTTTATGTTGTGTCAAATGTAACGTTTTTCTTTTGTGTTTTTGTCTGTGTTATAAGAGAAAACTAATATTTATTTTTTTGGGGGGGGACAAAACTCTGAGGTGGTTGGGCGCCTCGAAACCGCCTTTTCCTCCCGCCTTCACACAACCACCAACGCGCAACCGCCGCCTTCTCGAGACCGCCATGAGGTCGCCATTCCTGCCCTCAGGAGAGCCGCCTTTTTTTGCGCGGGCGAGGGGCACTTCGCCGCCCCCATCCCCTCACCCCGAATTGCCCAGCCATCTCCCTCCGTAAAAATCCCTTTCCCCGCTCCCTCGCTTTCGTTTTCGGCGCCCGCGGCTCCTCCCGCTTCCCTCCCCTTGACGAGGCTGGGGAAAGCCAAGCCGCCAGGCGGGCCGAGCTGATTTCCCGCCTCTTTTTCCCTCCCCGCCTCGAGGCCGGCGGGGCAAACGTCCGCAACGAAAGCGCCATCTACGGGCATGGGGCGCGCACTGCCGCCTGCCTTCGCCGCCACCCCTCCTCCTCCTCCGTCGCGGCCGAGCGGGCAGGAGGGAGCCTGCCGTGGGGCTGCGGGGTTCGTGAGGGGGGATCCCTCCGAGCTGCTCTCGGTGAGGGAAAGTTTGTGGCCGCCGAGGGAGACATGAGCAGCGGCCGGAGGGGGAGCGGCAGGAGCTGCCGGGGCGACGAGGAGGAGAGGGAAGCGGCTCTCCAGAAGCTCATCGTCCGCCTGAAGAATGTCCAGGAAGGGAAGCAGATCGAGACCCTCGTCCAGATCCTGAGGGATCTCCTCGCCTTCGCCTCGGCGCCCAGCGGTAAACTCCGGAGAGCAGCCTTCGCGTTTCGGGGTTTTAGTCTTGCTTGGCTTTCCGAGCTGTTGAGTAACGTGGCAATAACTTTTTCGCTCTCTCGCTCTCTCTCCCCCCCCCCCCGCATTTTCCTATTTCGCTTTTCCTTCTTATTTCTTTTCTTCCCCCTTCGGTCTCGCTCAGGTCCTCCCTTGCTCGTCGGCAAGAGCGTCCACGTGCCTCTGTTGTTGGTGCTGGCCTCGTACATGAGGGTGGCGAGCGTGCAGCAGGTAAATAAAGAGCAGCACGTGTAAAAGAAGAACGGGAAATGCTTGCATGGGTGAAAAATGTGGCAGCACTGAGATGATAAATTCAACGGTGTAGATCAGTTTTGAGGGATGCAACACTGAATGGTTTCGTGTGTGTAAAATATTCAGGGATTAATGAGAATGAGAAAGAGAAGAAAGGAAGCCGTTGGTTTAAGGTGGTTTAAAAGAATACAGTGGTACCTCGGGTTACATACGTTTCAGGTTACACACTCCGTTAACCCAGAAGCATTGCTTCAGGTTAAGAACTTTGCTTCAGGATAAGAACAGAAATCGGGCTCCAGCGGCAGCAGGAGGCCCCATTAGCTAAAGTGGTGCTTTAGGTTAAGAACAGTTTCAGGTTAAGAACTAACCTCCGGAACAAATTCAGTACTTAACCCGAGGTCCCACTGTATTCTAAAATGTAAAATAGAAAAAACTTAATAAAAATCCTACAAAATAAAAAATAAAGAACTGTTTGTTGGGTCGCAGAATTGAGCACTTGGAAGGGGACCCCCCCACTGGTCATCTCGTCCACTGGTCATCTTGTCAGACCCCTTGGCTTTATCAGCGACATGCTCTAACCCACTGAGCTATCGGCTCCTCTTTTTTTATACTTCTCCCACCCCTGCTCCCAGCCCAGCGCATAGAGAATTGTGGAGTCGGAACCACAAGGGTCGTCTAGTCCAACTCCCTGAGATGCAGGAATGTTTTGCTCGAACCCAGAACCCTGAGATTAAGAGAGTCGTGATCTACTCACTGAGCTATCCCAGCAGATGAAGAACAATTCGACTTTGTTTTCTCCAACCTCACTTTATTGCAGGGTGATGTCTACTGCAAAGTTTAATATGATATCAGGATATAGAAAGGGATGCCCAAATGGAAATCCTAGGTCCGAAGATGCTCTTTGTGGTGTTTGGGGATGTCTCAACTCAATTTGTACCCATTTCTAAAGCAAATTTGGGTTCAGTTCATATCTCTCTGAAAGGCGCATGTGTGAGTTATTTGAAAATGGGGAAGCAAGAAAAAAACGTGCCATCCTGAAGACAAACTATTAGGCTCATGACATAAGCATTCATCCTTAAGGGGCCCTAAGACTTGATGTTTCAGCTGCTAGTGCATGAGACTATTATGTCTACCCTTTGAAAATGAGAGTACTGCAAAAAGAAGTGACTTGAATATTCAAGTTCAGCCATCATTCCAGTTCCGTAAATCCAATTGACCTTGTCTTGAAGCTCTTCCCCTGGGGCATTTCTACCTTTTGTAAACCACCCTTTGATCCTTGAATGAAGGGCAATATAGAAATTTAATAAAAATAATACATTTTAACAATTTGATGACTGGCAATGGTGTAACCCATGAAATTCTTGACATTATTTTCATGTCGGGAAAAATGTTAACTGTAAAATATGTGCTGCAGGTATAGACTTCAGCATGCTGTCTCATTTTGGTTAAGTTTAAAAGCAGCGCAAATTGAAAGGAAATGAACCCATCTATTATTGGTATATGTCTTAAGATTCACCCTGGATGTTCTAACAACAATGTGCAAAGTATTATTTGAAGGAGTTATTCAACTTTGCTTGATTTGCATGTATAATTTTATTTGAGATATGTAATTATAAGTATTTTCAAACAGCGTTCTTAGAAAACATGAATACAAAATAGAGACTAAATGTCAAAAAATTTACATATCTGTTCCATCCGGCTGATATAAATGGTTTCTGCTTTAAGTGCACGGCATATTGTATAATGAGCAGAAAATATCACACCTCAAGCAGTAATTTTAAATAAAGGAAACTGTTGGAATGCGAACCATACATTTTAAAAAGGAAATTATGTGGGTGTGTTTAGTTATCATAATATTATGAGTGTTTTTCAGGCAGAAATGAACAAGAAGGCAGCTGGCAGCCTCTATGTCCTATCAAGTCTGGTTCTGCTTTTGGGGGAGGATACCTGTGAAGATCTCTCCATGATTAAGTTATCATACACTCAAATAAGAAGTGATTCCCCCCCCCCCCCCGTTCTGTTCAGGGTTTGATATGGATGCTTTGGACAAAGTTGATGATTATGGACTCTTTGCACTGCTGTGGCCTTTTTTCATCGGGGCAAATCAACATGCTAGTTTATTATTGGCTTCATGACTGCAGTACAAGCAGTGGCTTGTGCCGTAAAGCCAAATGTGCATCCTACACAATGCATTTCTGGAAATAAGCGATTTGCTTTGGTTTTATAAAATCTACCAAATCAAGTGGTTAAGGCTTTTCCTTCAAAGTGTGAGGGGAGGAGTTTTCAAGAATGTGGATGAGGAAATATTTGATCTTTGCATTCTTGGGGGGAAAAGTAGAATACAATGGACGCTTGGGTTGCAAACGTGATCCATACGGGATGCACTTTCGCAACCCGGAGCATTGGCAATCTGCCTGAAATGGTAGATTCCATGATAATTCCTCCCATTTTGATTCTGCTGATTATTTGAAGTGGCTTTTATAGTTATGTTGTCACTTGAGGAACAGGGCTGCCCTGAGAGCCCTTAAAATGAGCGCAAGGCATTTCTGGCAGCTCTTGTCTTTTCATGCTACTCTCCAAAAGCACTTGAAGCAACACTCCTAAGAGTGACTTTCCCCCTACTTACTAGTAGTTCCATGTTCCATGTTCAAAGCTTGGACTGTTGCTGGGTAGCAAAGCACCTGATGCTGCCGTCACTGCAAAGGATTGGATCAGGAGAGAAATAACAAGAAAAACTTGGGCCAATCTCATCATATTTTGTGCCTTGTTAACGTGTATGCTGCGTCCTATTAATTTGTTGGACTAAATGACCCTTGCGATCCCTTCCGACTCTACAATTCCATGATTCTAGGAAGTGAAAACCAATTTCAGATCCTCATGACAGTGTGTTTTATCTCTTGAAATTGGCAGAAGGAGAAGTACCATATTTTTCGCTCCATAAGACACACTTTTTTCCTCCTAAAAAGTAAGGGGAAATGTGTGTGCGTCTTATGGAGCGAATGGCGCTGCGCAGAGAGGGAGAGCTGTGCAGCGCCCCTTCAGCGAAGCGGGAGGAGAAATGGAAGGGGCTCCGTTCTTTCGCTTTGCTGGAGAGGCGCTGCGCCGAGGAGAGATTTTTTTTCTTGTTTTCCTCCTCTAAAAACTAGGTGTGTCTTCTAGAGCGAAAAATACGGTAATGTCCTTAGGTGATTTGCCTTTACTATCTTAATGCCTTTAGGGTAAACTAGAAGTTTATATTTCAGACCTCAGTTTCTGAATTTGACTAAATAAGTAATACAGTTAAAATGCAAATATGTACTTGTGTTGCGAATTGGTCACATGGCATGCATAAATTGGCAGGACGCCTCTGGAATCCTTTCAGATTACCACTTCGATGTTTATTCTGCAGAGATCTGACCTTTTAAGTGTGTATTATTCACAGCTGAAAGTATATTCCATGTAGTTTACCATTTAAATGGATATTCTTTGAACTGGAGTGATGTGGGCATTGCTTCCACATTGTCTGGACATGCAGTGCATTGATAACACATTAATACACAATGCCTATCTCACTATGTATGATGCATACATTATCAGTGAATTACCAAGCTGAAGTCTCTCTTATGGAAGCTTGAGTAGTGTTGGGAAATCCCTAAGCATGTGAATGAGGCTCCAAAGGTGTCTTGTGACAATAGCAGTAGCTGTCAACTTTTTTTTGGACTGGCAGTTGGAATCAAATGCAGAATGAAAATACCCAAATTGTGTCATAGGAGGAAGTGTTTTGTGTATGTGTATTTAAATAGCAATTGTGCATGTATATATGTGTGTGTGTGAGAGGGAGAGAATATTTTTGAAGCAAAAAATCAATTAAAAATCCCCTCAAACCACTACAAGTTAAAAACTTGTAAACTAGTGCAGTGGTACCTCGGGTTACATACGCTTCAGGTTACAGACTCCGCTAACCCAGAAATAGTACCTCAGGTTAAGAACTTTGCTTCAGGATGAGAACAGAAATCATGCTCCGGCGGCACGGCAGCAGCAGGAGGCCCCAATAGCTAAAGTGGTGCTTCAGGTTAAGAACAGTTTCAGGTTAAGAACAGACCTACAGAACGATTTAAGTACTTAACCCGAGGTACCACTGTATCTCAATCTGAATAGTGTAATAGCATGTTTTGAAAGTTGGGCTAAATGTGCCATTGTAACAGTCCATCCTAAGAACTTTGTAGTTGTAAAGTCTTGTGATGGTGCAAAAAAGAGCTTGATGTGTGCTTTGAAAACTAGTTGTGTTTTTTGCTTTTAAGGTGGGATGGTCGCTTCTTTGCAAACTTATCGAAGTTTGCCCAGACACGCTTCATAACTTAGCAGCGCCTCAAGGTGTTGGAAAGGATTGGGAAGTGCTTGGTGTTCACCAGTAAGTACATTAATGTTTTAAAAATAGTGTAATGTGTACAATTCAGTGTTTCCACAAAATGGAAATACATAGAAATTACTGTTATTACTGGAGAAATGTGATAGTCTTCTCTAAACCTTTGTTAACTATTTCAATTTCTGGGCAAAATCAAGCAAGCCTTACTTTTATCACAGTTTTGGGGCAAGAGTTGTGGGGGTTGGGGTCTTTTTTACCTAATAATTTCCCATTTGAGATTGTGGGGCTGTTCGCTAGGTTTGGAAAGAAACAAAATATGGAAAGAAATTCCTAGAGTTGTGTGCCATTTTAGCTTTCTAATGTATAAATGTATTGTTGTGTTTGGTTTGGTTTTATTCTTTTGTGGCAGGGTGACTTTAGTGTAAATGTTTATGTTATGTTTAAAAGCTGTTTATCACCTTGTGCATTTGTATTGTTTTAAAATATGTGTTTTGACAGAGTTCCCTGCAAGAATATTGATAACTTACACTAAAAACAAGTGAATAATAAATTGTCACTAACAGTTGGCAGAAGATTTGCTTCTTCTCCTTTGACTCAATAACCAAATGTATGAATCGTTCTCAGAAGAGAAGAAAGAACAGTTGTAAATATAATAAGTTGGTGTTTAATTTTGCATGTTGTTACTGTGGACCAGAATATAATATCTGATGTCAGGAATACCCGATTGTCTCAGCCTCACTATGTGAAAAACACAGGATTAGACATCTGCGTTTTTTAATTTTCCACTGCCATCAATTCTCTCAGAATGTTTACAAAACCTGCTGGTAGCTAGTGTATTAAGTTTAGGTGTGAAATGGATGCCAGCACTAGACAAAGGACGATATTTTAACTAAGATTGTTTTATTGAGTGGCAACTATGTACATAAGGAAGCAGCATTACTTATGTTAAGGTCTTAAAAGTTCTTGACAAGAGTTACTGTAGCCTCAAGACAATGTTGCTGACCCTAGCCTTTTAGTGGCTTTTACCTCAGGCCAAATTCCATTAACTTCCACCCTAGCCAATTATTCCCACAACCCAGTCTAGCTGCTGGAGACAGTCTGCCTCCTAAATTTCCTTCTCTGCTTGTACAGTGGTACCTCTAGTTGCAGACTTAATCCGTTTTGGGGTGCCGTTCGCACCCCAAAAAGTCCGCAACTAGAGTGCCTCTTTCTGCACATGTGCGCGGCACAATCGAGCGCTTCTGTGCATGCACGTGGCGCGCAGATCGCTTATGCGCATGTGCATGCCGCATTTGTAAGCTGAAAGTCCATAACAAGAGCGGAACACAACTTGAGGTACCACTGTACTGGCTGCTTGGACAGGTTAGGCCACTTGTGTAATCTCAGGAGAACTTTTCAGCCCAACTCAATCACCAGGTCTTTTTCAATCTTGACCACACAAGTATTAACAACACACAAAGTATTAATATCCAGGCCTTAGCTATTCTCCTCAGTTTTTCTCTCTGCTCACTCCTTCCTTTTTTATTATGAATTTATTTATGATTTTCAATTTTACACATTTCAATAATTTTATAATCATTTTAACATTTCAAAACTTGTCTTCCTTCCCCCTCTTTCTGCAGTTCCTTAAATTTATTTTTAATATTTTCAGCATATCCAAATTAACTCAATTTACTCATTTGTTCATCTACTTTAAATATATACTTTTATAAAACTGCAGGTTATTACAATAATCCTGCCAATGTTCTTATCTGTTTACAATTTATTTATAAATATTCAATAAACCATTTCCATTCTTTTATAAAAAGTTGGTTATCTTGATTTCTTATTCTTCCGGTAAGTTTCGCCATTTCTACATATTCCATAAATTTTTGTATTCATTCTTCCTTTGCTGGGACTTCTTCTTTCCATATCTGGGCAAGTAATATTATTGCCGCTGTAGCAGCGTACATAAATAAATTTCTATACAGTTTGGGCAGTTCTGTCCCTATAATCCCAAAAGGGAATTGCTCACTCCTTCCTCATCAACTCCTTTCTCTTCCACCTCTTCAACTGATTTTCCTTAACTGACAGTTGACTTCCCTATGACATATAACTCCCACCTTACTGGACCTTCAGCCAATCAGATTCTGCTCTTAACCACACCAGCCAGACTAAGAAGGTAAAGGACCCCTGCATGGTTAAGTCCAGTCAATGGTGACTGTGGCGTTCTTCAGGCCCGAGGGAGCCTAAATTAACCTGATTCAGGACCCACTTAATAAAATCTGAGATTGGCTCCCTCTCTCCTCTGTTAGAACCAGTCACCAAAAACTGCTGCTACAGTTTTTAAAACGGCTGTGGCATCGTAACACAAGGGGTCCTGCCCAGATGGAACCACTGTTCAGATTATATTCCTCTCCAGTTTACATCATTTTCCTTCCAACAAGCCATTGTACTGCTTATAGGATCTGTGCATAAGCTTCAAAGAAGCAAATGGGTGGGGTATAAATATTATTATTATTAAGTTTCTTGAAGAGGAAATTGATTACAAATCCGTGAGGCTGGGTAGAGCTAATTTGGGCAACAACTTCTATAGCACAGAAGGGGCCTGGGTGGAAGGTTTGGAGAAGATAGGCTTTTTCTCATTACATTCTTAGTTTTACCTAAGTGTCTCTAGCTTTTAATGAGTTTTTAGGGTGGTAATAAGTCCATCTCTCTTTCTTAGGAGCTGAGTAAAAAACCATGGAAATGTGATATTAATGCTTATTTTGTCTTTTGTCTATATTTGTATATTAGTATCAAGCGGATGACCTGGATATGCTAAAGGAAATCTTAAAAATGTACACACAACAGCAGTGCTGTAAGATGATTAAAACTTTCAGAAAAATATCTGTCCCTTTTTAGAGAACAGAAACTTCTGTAACTGATGAATTTTTCATGAAAGCTTTTGCCATAATGAATGTGTTAGTCTTTAAGATGCCACAGGACTCTTGGATGTTTCTGTGGTAGAACTAGGCTAAATCTGCCCAGGCAGCCTACCTTGTCCCTTGGGTCTGATGACTAATGTTGTGGTAAATAGTAACCATTTTCAAGGAGGAAAAAAAGTAAAGTCTCCTAGTTACTTTCTGAATATTTCAACATCTGTTTTGTCACAGAGCTTTCAGGAAGTAGGGGAGATGAAAACATTTCACTTCTGTCTTTAAACAGCTTTTGAGGTTGTGAATACTGGGAGAGAGGTTTCCGCAATATGTTTTACTGTTGATCTGAGTGGTGAACTAATAATTTTCTGCGTGTTTTTTTACCCCACCTTCATATTGGTAGCTGCTTCTTACTATATTAGTTCATAGTTTTACACAGCTCATATTTCCTACTCCTCTTCTGGGCTCAAGCCCTTTCATTGGCAGGAGGACACTTTTGGATCCAGCCAAAAATGTTTTGTAAGGTCACATAAATGTATACTTCTCCAGAAATCGAGAAAAAAATCCATCATTTGATAGACCTGCCAAATTGTAGCAGGTTAGCTCCTGTCCCCTCCTGTTTCCAGCAAATGGTATTCAATCGCATACTAGCTCCGGCCATGGAGGCAAAGCGTAACCATTGCGGCTGGTAGCCACTGATAGACTTATCTTCCACAAATTTCCCCAATCCTTCTTAAAAATAATCAAACACTACTACTTTTGGGAGTGAAATCCACAGTTTAACTCTGAATCTTCCAACACTCAAGTTCACTGGATAGCCCTGAGTTCAAGTGTTAATGAGAGGGAGAAAAACTTTTCTTAATCCATTTTCTCCACACCATGCATCATTTCATTCAACTCTTTCTCCTCTTACTCACCTTTTCTCTAAACTAAAAAGCCACAGATTTTGTAACCTTTCCTTATAAGGGAGTTGCTCCATTCTCTTGATCATTTTGGTTTCCTTTTCCCAAATCTTTTCCAGCTCTACAATGCCCTTTTTGAGGTGGGGTGATGAAAACTGTGCACAGTATTCAAAATGTGTTTACACCATATATTTGTATAATGGCTTTATGATACTGATGTTTTTATTTTCAGTTCCTTTCCTAATGATTCCTACCATGACACTTGCGTTCTTCGCAGCTGCCACACACTGGCTCAACACCTTTGTGGAGCTATACACTACAATTCCAAGGTTTCACTAGTTTAGATCCCATGAGTGTTTGTGTGAAATTACATTTTTTTTGTTCCAGTGTGCCAACACATTGAATTGCATTGTCCATAAACCCAGTTTGGAGATATCCTTTTGGAACCCTTCACAATCTCTCTTCATTTTAACCACCCTGCATGATTTTGTATCATTGGCAAACTTGCCTATCTCAGTGCTCACCATTGACTCTAAATAATATACAGTTCTAAGCTACACATGTGGCATTAGCATTTAAGTTAAATTGCAGTACTTGAACACAGCATGTGCAACTGGGAAGATAAAAAATTCTGAAGATCTGTTGATCTTGAGGAATAGCAATACAGTATATAATATAAAAGCAGATGTGCCACTTTAAGAAAGTGGGAAACCCACCTGACACATTAAGGGAAGAATAAGATTGACAGCAAAGCCAGCTGTTCTCTGTGTGTTTGTGTTTATACACATGTATAAACTGACACCAGGTAATTGCCTTGCTGCCTGCTAAAAACATTTTTGTTCAGTTCTATTTGATCACAAAAATGACCACTGAGCATATGCAGAGTAACTTTCATCACTAAGAATAGGTTGCCGTTGTCATACTCTTAAAATTAATTATCCCCAGGGCAGACAGCAAGGATGTCACATAGATCTGAGCCGTCTCTCTTGTTAGAGATTAAGCACTGCTTGCCCTCCCTGGATTATATTCTGAGAGCAATCCATTTTTTCTTTTATGAAACTGACAGTGCTCCTACTTTCACTACTACCAAATGACATGAAAGAATTTCATATCTGACTATATCTTCTTATTTTTTTATCGCTGTACACAGTTGAATGTGGGATGAGTTGAAGGTATACAGCACTGCTACCTAAGACGTTGTATTCCATAGCCTGTGGAGCCATTCTAAAAGTTTGGAGGAAATTTGCCCTATCCCTTCATTTCTGCATATCTTTGAAGCTTATTTACATGCACTGAATGCAAAGCTAATAATTAGACCCTTCGGGGAAATATCACCCTTGTATGTGACAAGGTTTTAAGCTGATTTGAATCTTTCCTTGGAGTCTGTCAGTGCAGAGTTTAATGATACAAGGCGGTTGCACAGGAGACAGTTGTGCCTTGGAGTACCCTCTGCAGCATAATAAATATTGACAATGCACCATGGCAGCTTAACAAGTATCATGCTTAATTAGTGTGTTAAGCTGAATCTTCCTTTCTAACTGTCTCAAACTTCTTCAACAACCGCTAAATCACTCTTCCTATAGTTAGTGCCAAAAGCTGAGGATGCTCTGTCTTATTGGCAGAAGTTCAACAGTGATTTGTAGTCATTGCAGGACCATGGATGTATCATGTAGAAGCTTTCAGCTGCATTGCATTTCACCAGTGTACCATAAATATCTTACAAATACTTTGCTATATGAGCACCTCCATGCATTTGTATGTAAAGGGGCAGTGGTCAAGGTCATTTGGTTGTTGTTTGCCTATCAGCCTTGCTATATCCCCAGCAACAATGCCAGTCCCTTCAGCCAGAACTCATTTTGGTTCAAGTGTATGCACGGAATGGGGAGAATGCATAGCATCTTCCTCTGATAATCTAGGAGATCCTTATTTATTTTATTATACTTGTATCCCATTCACATCCCCACCACCACCAAGGACCTTAGGGCAGTTCTATCCCCTTTTCATTCTTGGAACGCTTTGAGGTAGGTTAGGCTGATTTGATAGTGACTGGCCTAGGGCTTTTGAAATTCATGACTGAGTATTTGAACTTTAGTCTCCCCAATCTAACACTCTAACCCAGGGCAGTCCAACACGCAGTCCTCAAGCCCTTTTCTAGCAGCTCTTGGGAACATTTCATGCCCCTTACCCTCCTGTGAAGTGCTGGACTTTGGCAAGGAGGTGTGAGGGCTCTGACAGGGTCCTCCAGCCTGTTTCCCCAAGCCTAGTTCGTGCTTTCTCAGCTTTAGGAAGGAGAGGCTGGAGGGTTCAAGGACCCTGTCAGAGCCTCACGCCTCCTTCTCAAAGCCTGACTCCTCACTTATCCAGCTTTGGAAAGGCAGCATGAGGGTGTGTGTGTGTCAAATTTTGACTGTGCTCCCCCCACCTCTTCACAGTAAGGCAGTGTGCGGCCTGTGGGTTATGTGTCGAAGTACTTTTGGATCCCATTTGGTCTGGAATGTTGGGCTGCCCTGCTCTAATCAATTTGGCTCCCTTTGGGTGATGTGAGAGGGTCCCTAGAGGTCTGAATGCTCAGTATACAGGCAGATATTTGATGACAGCCACCTGATATAGATAGTGAGATTTGTGTTCAGAAGTGCATGGATATACATCTGGATATTCATCCATGTTGTGATATTAATTCAGATTCCATTAGCTAGTTGTGTCTTTTGAAGCATATGTCCATCTTAATTGGTAGTTATTCATTGTTGCACTCAACTAGAGCAACTAGAAGCATCTATGTATGTCATGTTGTGATTTTTATTAACTCTGATGTGGAAGGAAAGTACTAGCTTTCTTGAAACCTAATTTGAGTGTTTTCTGGTGTCAAGTACATTTTTTTCTGTTTCCACTTCAGGCACATTCTTAAGATGCTTAAAAACCACAATGTGAATATACACCTTTCAGCAGTTGGCCTCAAAGCATTAAATATGCTTCTCTCTTCAGGTACTGCCTTTTTCAAATGTTACAATTACTTAGGGTTAGAATACTGTACAGAATGCTGCCAGTCTTGCATTTACCTTAACCTTTTACCTTTACCTTACCTTTAACAATTGGTGCTGGTGGCTGTTTAATCTATATTGCATTAGTTAATGCATAAGTACCTCCTATCCCAGGAGAAAAAAAGTGTGTATGTGTGCCATCAGTATCCTATTCCTGGATTGAGCAGGCAGCTGTTCTAGTGTGGCAGAAGCTGTTCAAACATAGAACCAGAAGCATAATTGAAAATGGCACTAAACACTTCCATCATTCTCCAACAATTATCTGTGGAAGCAGGGAGGTAAGCAGCCACCCACTTTATGCTCTTAAGAGGGTGGGAGAGATTGATGGTTAAATCACATTTCGGCATGAGACCAAGGTGTCACCCTTCCTAGTAAAAGGATTTAAATTATTTTACATCATGAGAATTCTGGTCCTAGGTACTTCAAAGCAAGCATGTTACCTGTTGCTTTGCTGAGGGACACAAGCTTTACTTGTATTTTTTGCACAGCGGTAACACAATTATGTTTTTTGCTTGAATCCTGCATTGCCTATTATCAAATTATATGGATGCAGAAAATGTGTAAAACGGCTGCTAACACTTTTACTTTTGAGGACATTGCCATTTTTTATGATAACGGTAATGGATTGACAGTAGGATTAAGGATTAATGCTGTTCTAGTACAATATTTATTTGGTAGTAAGTAGGCATGGGGAAGAAATTCAATTCAGTTTGCGTGTAATGGTGAATTTATGTAATCCATATGCAGTGCTGTAAAATAATTCACACTTCTCATAATTTCCCAATGCCAAGCATTATGCACAAAAGTGTGTATACCAGGTTAAAGTGTGTGTGTAATTGCATATGTTAGTGAAAATTACATACAAAATGCATTACAGTATGGGAAATTGCTTTACAAAAATATGTGCACAGGCAAAATTGCACACAAAAATGTGTTTATCAGGAGAAACGTGCACTAAAATGGTGATAAATTATCCTATTTTTGTTTTTAATCACAAACTGATGTGGAAATGTGGAGGACTGAATTTAAGATTGGAAGAATCTGACAAATTGCCCATTCCTAGTAGGAAGTCCCATCAAATGCAGTGGGTTGTACTTCCATTGTACATAAACATGCATCAGGTTGTTGTGTAATTTAGGCATGCAATCTACATGCATACCTGGGAGTAAGTCCCACTGAATCTTTGTGGCTTATTTTTGACAATCCAATTCTGAGATAATGTATTTTTAAAGTGGTTTGTGACTGTAGGAAAAAAAAAAGGTAAACCTGCAACTTCCCTCCCCCTCCCCCATTTGTAGATGTAATAACACTTCTTCTCTTGGAGGAAGGAACAGACGTATTTTTACTGATATTTGATGCCATGGACACATTTTCTGATAATGAGGAGATCCAGAAATATGGATGTAAAGCTTTGCACGTGCTTCTTGAAAAAGGTAAATCGTAAGAACAGGTATTTTTGCTCTTCAAGTTCTTGGTGTTGCCTAATGAAACAGGAAATATGTTTGTGAAATAAGGTGTTCCGGAAAAAAATACTTTGTAGTTAAATTCTCAGCTGAATCATTTAAATTACTCATTTTCCAAGCACTATTTTGGAAAATAAAGTGACAGCAGTAGTTCTGGATGGGTAGCAATGATAAGCTGCAATTGTAAGCTGCTGCTTACAAGAAGAGTTGATTAGCCAAGGTGATATTGATTAAAGAAACCACCTCTTCCTAAGATTGACAGCCGCAGGAGTGTGTGGATATCTGCATCATCACTGGTGCAGGGAGCTACAGACTGTCCAGTAAACAAGGACACATATCCCAGATCACTTGATGTTGAATTGGTACCGTTATAGTCTTTAATTAACCTGTCTGTCTACTGATTGGTGTCAAAGCAGATCCCACCCTTCATTCCTTTAAATACATTTCTTGCCCTGCCAAGCACTGGAAAACCCAAGGTATAAAAGAGGTGCTATGCAGTTCCCTTTAGTGCTCCTTTGCTTGTGTCTGGAAAACTTTGTGACTGCTGTGGCCAGCTGCAAATCTTCTGTGACACAGCAGCAGGAGTGGTAATGGCATATGGCCAGTACACAAATACTGTATCTGGATCACGGGCATCTCTTGGATCTTGTGGCAGAGCTTGGCCTGTTAAGCAGCCACCCACAGTTTTTGTGAATTTAACATTTAGTTAATAGCACCAAAAACTGATCAGTTCATGCCGAAAAATCTATTTTAACCTTGGAAATCCTCTTCTGAAAATGGTACAGTTTTGTTTTTTAAAAAAATCATTTTCTGTAAGCAGATCGAAGTCAAAAAAGTTGTTTGATGCCAAAAAGGTGTTACACATTATTCTTTCCACAATTTGCCATGTACAGTAGAGATTTCAGAACTTCCTAGTAGACTTTTATTTTTAAAATCTAATTTTCTTTGGAGATTGTCTATCTACTATCCTTTAATTATACAACAGTCCAAAGACCTTTGTGTCTGACTTGTGTTTTGTTTGGAAGACGATAATAAAAAGAAAATTGTATAAAGTTGGTTCATCGGTAAGGACTGCAACTCAGCGGTAGAGTGCGTGCTTAGCAGACACAAGGCCCCAGGTACAATATCCAGAATCTTCAGGTAGGTCTAGAAGGGACCTTGGTCTGAAAACGTGGAAAACCGCTTCTAATGGACAATACTGAGCTAGATGGACCAGTGCTCTGACTCCGTATATGGCAGTTTCCTGTGTTCTGTGTTCAAAAGCCTCCTGCATGCTGCCATGTGGAAAGTAAATAAAATAAAAAGTCACTTTTGTAGTTAATGGTCTTGTTTTTGTTCACCAGAGCTCATACCCAACAACTATTATTAGTATCAAGGCAATAGCTAGAGCTAGAAAGAATTCCCTAGGGAGGGGAGTTGAAATACAGTGGAGTAAATACATTTGGTGTGTAAAGGAAGAATCAGGCATTCATGAAAACTATATTTTGGACCAGACAGGAAATGGAAATGTGTCACTCTTCCTATTCCTTTTCTTCTCTATCCTGTACAAAATTCCTATTGTGTAGACATCCAGCACACATTCTTAACAAGGGAAAATAATTCTCTCCCTGCTGATCCACCCCCCCCCCAAAAAAAAACCAAAAACCTGTGACTTCCACTGCCTAGGAGATGTGCAGACTGCTCTCCTTTCCGGAGTTGGCACATCTCTCAGGTAGAGGAGATGTAGAAGTATTTTTTGCTAAAACAGAGCCAGTGAAGAAGTTAGCGACAACCAGCTCACACACTCCCACCTTAGGATAAAGAGTGGGTAAGTAATCAAATAAAAATAAGCGCTCACACAAGTGGCCTGCTCACGTTAGTTGTGTAACATTGGAAGATTGAAATGACACAGGTGAATGGAGAAATCCATTCATAAAAGAGGAGATATCTTTACCAGTTCAGATGTGGAGGATCAGGATGGATGAAACTCCAAGTTGCAACAGAGAGGACGCCAAGAAGGGAAGTGGGTGAAGATGAAATAGAGGAAGGTTGGATGCTAAAGCAGGTTGGATGCTAAAGCAGGTACAGTGGAACCTTGGTTCCCAAACGGCTTAGTTTTTCGAACAAATTGGCTCCTGAATGCCGCAAACTCGGAAGTAACTGTTCTGGTTTGTGAACGTTTTTCAGAAGCCGAACATCCAATGGGGCTTCTGCTGCTTCCGATTGGGTGCAGGAAGCTCCTGCAGCCAGTTGAAAGCCGTGCCTTGGTTTTTGAATGGTTTCGGGAGTCAAATGGACTCCTGGAATGGATTAAGTTTAAGAACCAAGATACCACTGTACTTCCTCTGGGCTTGGGAGTCTGTTTTATTTTATTTTTTAACAGGTTCATGTCTCCCTAGCTTCACTCTTAATTTTTCTTCCCTATTGTTAACTCACCTGAATCATAATTCCTTCTCTCATTTGCTCATTATACTTTAGAACAGTCAGGTTTGCTTTGGAAAGAAGAAGAAAGCATGGATAGTGGTCTGGTTGCTGGTAGACTGCTCTTGTGTTGTCCCAGGTGTATCCTTAGTTTGCCTTCAGTGAGTGAAAATTTACACATGTATCAAAGCGCTTATGTCTTTACGTCTTTATTTTTAAAATTCAGTTCCAGAGGAGCAGCTGATTGAATTTGTTGAGGACAGAGATCACATGATCATACTGAATGTGCTCAAAAAATTCCCAAAAAAAGAAAACTTGGTACTCCTTGCCCTGTTGTCTTTACATTCATTGGCAGGACCGCGTAAGTATTGTAGTTTTTAATATTTAGAGTGTGCATGGGGTGAGGGTGTGCCCTTAAGAATTAATCAGCAGTTCCTGTCTGGACTTGCAAATGAAGGGCAGTTCTTAAAAGAGAGTTCATTGGTGTGCTCTGATCTGTATTTGATGTCTGAAAATTATTTCTGAACTGAAAGGTGGGTGCTACGTTTGTTTTGGCACACTTCCTCAGTTTAAGAGCTGTACTGAAATTCACATCCCCGTTGTGAAACCATTTGTACTGCATGAAAACAAGAGTGAGTAGAGATTGACTATGTGCAAATTTCATAAAACTTCCATAAAACTTTTTGGGAGTGACTTGCCTTACTTTATATGAGGTTTATAGGAGGTTTCTTCTCATTCATCTTTTCACTTTCTTAAAAATAATTTTAAAAGGTTAGCTGCTGCTTGTAGCAGTGGCAGGGCTCCCCACAGCCTCCTGGTCATGTTTCCTGTACCATAGCGCTCATGAGTATAATACTTAATAGGTTTAATCATGCTAGCTATATGACCGGGAAAGTTGTTTGCGGACAAATGCTGGTTCCCCATAGTTAAATTCGACTGGACTTAGCCGTCCAGGGATCCTTTACCTTTTCCTTTTACCTATGTTCCTAATGTAGAGATTAAGCAGGCAAAGCTTTTCCTGGCCTGGAGATATGGAGCGAAAAATTGGAAGTATAGTAAAGCAGTGCATGAAACAGAGCTAAGCACAACTGGAAGATTCAACACAACACACTGAGATTCTTTTTTGGGTGGGTGTCAGCCTTTGAAATAGTGGCTGCTGGCACTCTTTTCTGCTCAGCCTACAGCTGGCATGCCAAAGCTAAAGTAGAAAACATTTGAAAATAAAGATTTCTCAGAATTCTGTGTTGAACATTATAACAGTACATTGAAACTGTGTGTTTGCCTAAGATATTGTGAATGTTCTGTTCAGAATGCAGGGGGGAAAACCATGCCTGGTCTAGCAGTAGAAATACGCAAGGTGATTTTGTTGTGCACTTCAGTCTTACAATGACTTAATATTCCCATCAGTCAATTTTAAAAGAACACATGTGCATGAATCTTTCTTCTTCTCTCAAATAAGTTTATTCCTTCTGTTGTGTTCAGCTAGCAATGCAGAAATTCTTATGTCTGGAAATGTGAGGTGTTACAATGTCATCGTTGAAATGATGAAAGAGTTCCCCGACAATGAAGCAATTCAGGAAGTGAGCTGCTGCTTGTTGCACAAACTTGCATTGGGTGAGAACATGATCCCCTTTATTTAACATGGGTGATATTTCTAGAATAAACTGAAATTATCTGTAGAGAAAATAGTAAAGAGCTCCATGAATATAGAGGAGCTTCTGAAGCCCTTCTTTCTAAGAGAGCATGTTATGCTGCCTGACAATATCTCCTGAAGCTCAGGGGACTTTGGGGGAACAGTCTCCAGTGCAGCAAGAGAAGCTGCAGTTGAAAAATAAAGTTGTGAAACCCCAGTGAATGCACAGAAGCACTCACTAAAGATCCAAGGAGTTCTTTGGATCTTGGGCACTTACATAATCTGAAAAGGTCTCATTTGTTCAGGCCTTTTCTTTTCTGGGTATAGAACCCCCTTTTGTGTGAGAATAAATTGAGGAGAGGCCTGCTCACAGTTGTGTGTTTAGATTTGCTGCCTCGCCAGAAAAACAAAACAAAACACCACATTATTTAATGTGTCAGATTGGTACTGCTTGGGAGGGATTTTCCCGGTAGAAGCATAGCTTTTGGATTCAAGATTTGAATTTGACTCCTTGGGACTGTTTCCTTTTTAAAGCAGGGATATGGAACCTGTGGCCCTCCAGATGTTGGAGTCCAGCTCCTGTTAGTCCCAGCCAACATGATCAATGGTCAGGGTGTTCAGAAATATAGTCCAGTCACATCTGGAGGGCTACAGAGCCACAATTGCAAAACCAATCTTAAATGCCTTTGAATAGTTGTGATTCCTCAGAAGGAACAGAAAGCAGGCAAGGGATTGGACAGAGCTATCTATTTGACCTTCCCTAAAGCAACAAGGTTTTCCCACTGCAGCCACTATCACCCCAGTTCATGAACCCCCACTTTTGCAACTATGTTCAGATAAAAACAACTCATAGTTGTTTCAAGAGGAGAATTTTGGGGCCATTGATTGAAAAATTGTATTTACTTTGCATGAATTTATATTTTCTTCTTCATATGACGGCCATTGCTGCACAGTATGTGTGTAAAATGCACGCATCCAGTGTTTGCATGCGACTCAGTTAGCTTTTTTTAATCTCTTGTATACAGAAAACTTTTTCAATATCCTGGTATTGAATGATGTACATCAATTCATTGTAACAGCTGTTGGAAAATACCCTGCTAGTGCAAAGCTGCAGGCTGCAGGCCTCAGTTGCTTGGCTCTTCTCAGTAAGTAGCTGTATAAGTTAAAGAAATTATGTTTCTCAACGCTCCTACAACTTGCTGATAGAATATTTTTGTCATATGTGACTGCAAAATTGAAAGAACAACAGCTTGCTCAGTAAGGAAAAAGGTAGACCAGTCTTCCCCAATATGCTGCCCTTTAGATTTTGTTGGACTAAAACTCCCATAATCCCTGACATTTGGCCAAGCAAATAGGAGTTGGAATCCAAAATATTTGGACAGCAGCCGGTTGGGGAAGACTGCTCTAAAGGACTCTATAAACACTTTGCTGGAACCCCTCTGCCCCAAATCACTATTGTGTTTTCCACTTTTCTGAATCGATGGCCACTTTCTTTGTATCCCCTTTGCAGCCCTTTGATCACTTCTTGTTAGAGCTGATCAGCACGTTCTTGCTTGCTGCTGAAAGCAGCCACATCCTGTTGAATCATCCATGTTCTTCCTAAAGGATGGAGGGGCTCCTGACCCTGTTCCTCACAAAATATTGTTGAGGTCCCCATGTTTGAAGCTAATGGAGACTTCCAACATGATAGCTGTAATCCATGTAATTATCCCACAGGTTATGGATGGAGCAGGTATTGACCATGAGGAGGATGCTTTGGGCAATGTTGCTTTGGCACCTCATAACAGATATTCCAGTTCTTTGTTTCCCTTCTTCTCTATCCAGACTCCTGATAGCTTCCTCATCTCCAGTCAGGTTACCAGGCAGGCCACCAACTTCCCTTGTCAGCAGCACAGGGGCTTTCCTTTCTCCCTGAAATTTTCCTCAACCTTTGCATCTCACGGCTTTTCTGTGTGCACCCATCCTATGAGGTGGATCATGTGCCATAGAGTTTCTGTTCTTGTATTTATTTATTTTTCTACCGCTCTGTGTGTGCTCTCTTGCTGGTGAGACACAGAGAAGCCACACTGTGTTTGGGACTTTTAAAAAGGGAGAGGAGAATGGCCGTCTTCTGCTTACCCTGTCAAGAGGGCAACCATTCCCATTCTGGCATAAACAACGCATGTAGCAGAAAACCTGAGAAGGCTTAGTAAATGGTAAATCTCCAGAATTCTTCAAAAAAAATTCTTTTTTAAAAAAATGAGGAAGGCAGAAGCAAGAGATGAATAAGCAGAGTGCTGGATAAAAATATATATGCAAATGATCATTTTGTTTGCCTGGAGGAGCAGGTTGTGAGCATTTCATATGCTTGTGGTTGCAGAGTTTGGCTTCTCGTGGTCAGATAGGAAGGTGTCTGCAAATGAGTGTCATCTCCTTTTAAGACAACATATCTTTGTTTGAGTGTAATAGTTTTAATCAGTTAAGACTAAGACAGTCAAGCAGCTAAATACTTGGAATAGAAGACAGACCTAACACATAGTCTTAGCAGTCATAAGCTTGCTTTTAATTTTAAAGCATCTTCTTCTGGCTGAAAGAAAAGCAAATTGTAGATAATAGGAACACACCATGGGAGTGGCAGCTGCCTCACCTAGATCAAGTAAATCAATAAAAACACTTAACTAACTAAGGTTCTGCTCCCACCTTAACGTGAAGTCTGCCCCTCCTAACATGGCGCGTGCCCCCATCCCAAATCCTGGCCATGCACATGGAGCTCACAGTCTAAAGTTTTAATGAACACCATTCTGTATCAAAATGCCCATTAATACCAGTGATGGGGTTTCAGCTTTAACAGAATTCAGTTGCTGTCTTAAATTCTTGAGTCAAATGGTAGCTTGCTGAAGCTTCTGTTAAAATGCTTCTGCTATAAATATGTCATTGTGCTTTTGGTTTTCCTAATGATAAGCAGTTTTTTGATCATTGTGTTTCATCACCTTCAGTAGTCTGTTCTAGAGTGTGAAAACAAGGGAATATTCATATTTTCAAAATGCAAATAAATAACTTTTTCCCCAAGCGGAAACAATATTTTTAAGCAGAGACTTGGAAGAGGAGGAGGTGGAGGAGGAAGAAAAAGAATTGTGTTGGCTGGAAGCCTGTTATAAAGCATTAAAATTGCATCGGAAGAATATAAATGTACAGGTAAGAAACTGCAGGTAAAGAATTGGGAAACAGGAAAAGAGTCCTAAATGATGTGCTGTATATAAATTGCAACCAGAAGAAACAACAATAAAATTGGGTGGAAATATTTTTCTTAAGCATTTATTTGCTGCCAATAATGTATTGCATTTTTTTTAATGTATTGCATTCTTAATTTTCAAATCATACCTTACAATCTTCAGTGTGTTTTGTTCTCAGAAGTGGTTGGTTTTTTTCACCGTTTCTCTGTTTTCTCTGTTCTCATTTCTCTGTTCTCATTATCTTACTGGAGAGGAACTGAAGCTCAGGGACAGTAGTTGGCATAGTTGGACTTGGCTTTACTGTGGTTCAGAGAGCAGGGTCCAAGGGCGCCAAGTCTTGGGCTTGGGGTGGAGGAGCTTAAATGCTATGGCTTCCTTGATCCCTAACCTCTTGCTGCTTGACAATCCTGTTTGGTCCAGATTTTTAAGCAAGCAGATACATTTTGTACTTCCCAGACTAAACCAGGATAATACAGAAGGCCATTATATCAATTGTATCTGCTTGTCTTATTCTAATATATGATGTCATTCCTTCTAATTTAGCCACAAGCCATATTTTATTAAACTTCTCTGTTCATGTGAAGTGTTGTATGCTGTGATCCACATGACATCAAAACTGACTTGGAAAAATTTTTACATTACAGATTAAGCTCACATCGTTTATTAACAACAGTACAGTAATCTCCCTTGCGTCTCAGTTACAGCAGCTACTATGGTGAAATTGTCTTAGCACTTGTTATGTACTGAGTTGAATAGGATCCAAACTGCAGCAGTCTGATTGGTCCTAGAACAATAGGATCCAAAATGCAGCAGTCTGATTGGTCCTAGAACAATGCAGCAGTATGATTGGTTGGCAGGAACCACCCAATCATGCTCCAGATAGAAGTGAATCCACAACCTGATTGGCTTACAGTAGAATTCCAGAATTAGCCAATCATGTGCAGCCCATTGTGTAAATAATGTATATAAAGCAGATACTGTGAGGGGACATTCATTCATTCCTCCTCACCACTATGAGCTGAATAAAGAGCATGAAATCACTTTGCGACTCTGAGTATATTTCAGCACTTTAGATTGAAGTACATGCTGTGGCCATGAATTATATTGATTATTCTTCTTGGAATAGTTTGGAAAGGTTTAATTGAATTTATTGACCAAATAGTTTCTTTTGTTGTTCCTTCCTTCACTAGGAGGCTGCATGTTGGGCTTTGAACAATCTGCTTATGTACCAACGTAATCTTCATGAGAAGATTGGAGATGGAGACAAAAAGTTAGTAGCCGAATTGAATGCTTGGAAATGTGAACCACTAGATTTATAGCCCAAGATCTGTTTTCCCCCTCTTCAATATCATTTGTCTTAAGAATCTAAACTGGGAGAAGGAGACTGCCTTCTGGTGACACTGGTATTGCTGCTTCCTGCATATCTGTCTTGCATGGCAAAGAGGACGGCCTGCACCTAGCCGCTCCCGTAAATACACCAGGGCCGTCGCCATCTTGGACCCTCCTCACCCGTAAGGTCCTGTGCGGCCAGAGGTAGCCCTTCCCCCGGCTGTGCAGGAAGATGACAGCCTCCCAGAACCAGCCGTGGCCAGTACTAGGGGTAAAACACGAAAGAACATAAAGGGAATCCCCTTGGACTAGGGTTTGTGTGTAGAACTCTCTGTTTGGAATGCTCTCGCCAGGGAGGTTTGTCTGGTGCCCTCATTATATATTTTTAGGTGCCAGGCGAAAACGTTCCTCTTCAACCAGGCCTTTGGCTAATATTTTACAGTCCTTTTAATGTGTCTGTGGGAAAGGGGGGTATTGTTTTGCTGTTTTGTTTTACTTATTTACTTGTTTTTGTCTTGTATTTTATTCTATGAACCACCCTGAGATCTTATGATGAAGGACAGTATATAAATCGAATTAACAACAACAACAACTTAAACCTTACCGTTTCTATGTTTTCTGGCACAGTTTGTTCATCGTTAACCTTTGGAGCAGGGGTAGAACTGGTGATAACACTGACAAGTTAGATGAAAATCTGACTTTGTTAAATTATAAATAAAAATTACCCTTGTTGCTTTTAGTTCCTGACTGCTTTGGAATGGCACTTTGGCCCAAGATGCATGGTGACAACTTGATGCTAGAACAGAATAATAACATTTATTGGCATCTCTTTTTGCTATAACAATGTTTGATTGTTATCATATCCTTTTCTGTTTGCATTAGATTCCCAGCCCACAGAGAAATGATGCTATCCATGTTGATGCATAATTCTTCAAAAGAATTATTTCAAGCTGCTGCAAATGCCTTGGCAACTCTACTGGAGCAAAGTGGTAAGGGATTGCGTAACCCTAAACCTGAGGATGGAGTGGAGCACAAAACCTGTCCTTGACGCTGAATTTGTCAGATATAAATTCCAGTGATAATTTAAGATTTAACTAGGACGACAAACAATTAACAATTTGGGGCTGTGAATATAATAGTTGGTTAGATTTTTTCACAATTTTTTTTAGATATGCAGTTCCCCAATATCCTCTGCTGTCAACCTGACACATTGCTCCCTCCAATTATAAACACCAATAACAAAAAAGTAAGGAGAAAAAAGGAAAGTAAAAAGAAGAAGAAAAAAGTATTTAAAAATGTTCCACCGCATGATATGTCATCAGTTCTGTTGGTCTCCAGGTGTTAGCCTGCAAACAGCTCCACAAACCCATTCCAAATCTCAGGCAATTGTGGGCTAGATCTGCACTAAGGCTGCAATCTAAATCACATCTACTCTGGAGTAAATCCCATTAAATTCAACAGGGATTACTCCCAGGTAAGTGATGTTGGGATTGCAGCCTAAATTGGTTGCACGTTATACCATTTATATCAATGGCACCAAAGTCCTGTTGATTTCAGTAGTGCACCTACCGTATTTTTCGCCCTATAGGACGCACCGGCCCATAGGACGCACCAAGTTTTTTGGGGAGGAAATCAAGGAAAAAAAATTTATTTCCCCCCCAGGTTTGCGCAGCCATCCCCAAGCTAGAAGAGAGAGACAGAGCGCTCCATCTCCCTCTTCTGCCTTCAGGGACAGCATCTCTAGCCTCCGTGGGGCAGCGGCTTGCCCCGCTGTCCCCCAGCTTATGGGGCTGGCGATGGGTAGAAGCAAGCTTGCTTCCCCCCCCCCCCAGCCTCCAGATCAGGTCCGGGAATAGCGGGGTGGCGGCGCTGCGCCTCCCTGCTATCCCCCGAGCTTATGGGCTGCAGGCTGCTGCCTGCAAGCCTTGCGACCCCGCAGGACCTCGCGCAGGGATCCGGGGGGTGGCACGGAGCTGCAGGAAGCCCTGGAGCGCAGGCAGCTCCGCGCCACCCTCCGGAGCTCCGCGCAGCTTCGCGCCGGGATCGGGAGGGTGGCGCGGAGCTGTAAGAAGCCCTGGAGCACAGGCAGCTCCGCGCCACCCTCCGGAGCCCCGCGCAGCTTCGCGCCGGGATCGGGAGGGTGGCGCGGAGGTGCCTGTGCTCCAGGGCTTCTTGCAGCTCCGCGCCACCCTCTGGAGCCCCGCGCAGCTCCGCGCCGGGATCGGGAGGGTGGCGCGGAGCTGCAAGAAGCCCTGGAGCACAGGCAGCTCCCCGCCACCCTCCGGAGCTCCGCGCAGCTTCGCGCCGGGATCGGGAGGGTGGCGCGGAGCTGCAAGAAGCCCTGGAGCGCAGGCAGCTCCGCGCCGCCCTCCGGAGCCCCGCGCAGCTTCGCGCCGGGATCGGGAGGGTGGCGCGGAGCTGCAAGAAGCCCTGGAGCGCAGGCAGCTCCGCGCCACCCTCCAGAGCCCTGCGCAGCTTCGCGCCGGGATCGGGAGGGTGGCGCGGAGCTGCAAGAAGCCCTGGAGTGCAGGCAGCTCCGCGCCGCCCTCCGGAGCCCCGCGCAGCTTCGCGCCGGGATCGGGAGGGTGGCGCGGAGCTGCAAGAAGCCCTGGAGCGCAGGCAGCTCCGCGCCGCCCTCCGGAGCCCCGCGCAGCTTCGCGCCGGGATCGGGAGGGTGGCGCGGAGCTGCAAGAAGCCCTGGAGCGCAGGCAGCTCCGCGCCACCCTCCAGAGCCCTGCGCAGCTTCGCGCCGGGATCGGGAGGGTGGCGCGGAGCTGCAAGAAGCCCTGGAGCGCAGGCAGCTCCCCGCCACCCTCCGGAGCTCCGCGCAGCTTCGCGCCGGGATCGGGAGGGTGGCACGGAGCTGCAAGAAGCCCTGGAGCGCAGGCAGCTCCCCGCCACCCTCCGGAGCTCCGCGCAGCTTTGCGCCGGTATCCGGAGGGTGGCGCGGAGCTGCAAGAAGCCCGGGAAAGCCTGCATTCGCCCCATAGGACGCACACACATTTCCCCTTCATTTTTGGAGGGGGAAAAGTGCGTCCTATAGGGCGAAAAATACGGTAACTTAGACTGCACATCCCTTACATACTTAACAGAGAGTCAGTTGGATTGAATTCAATAGAACACACATCTGAGTAGACTTAAATCAGACTGCTCGTTTAGTCTGCATCCAACCTGAAGTAGATTGTTACACATGTCTACTACCTTTTGGGTAAAAATGAAAAAGTTAGGTAGGTGTTTGCAGCCAACATTCATGCTCTTTTTCATATAGTACCCTATTCTTCTTGTAGTAAATATTAGAACAGTTCTGCTGGCAAAAGGAATACACATGAATGTGCTGGAGATTATGAAGAAACACTCCAACTCCCCGGAAGTTGCAGAAAGTGCTTGCAAGCTGCTGAACCGTGCTTTCGAAGGAAGGTAACGAAATGTAGTTCTGCGATAGGTACACCCAAAATCAGAACCATGATTTTGCAAATGTATCATTATATCCTAGAGCAAGTTTAAATTTTGCATTTCATTCATTGGATTTGTATGCCACTTTTCCAGGAAAAGAAATCACGCTCAAGGCAGCTTACAACAAAGAAACAGGGATGCATTTCAAACATGCTAAAAATCAATTTCACATTAATACAGCAAAACAGTAGCAAATATAATACACCCAAAACACATTTTATACAATAAATATAAGAAGCTCACTTAAACATTAAGCATCCCATAGAAAACATAACAAGGGAGCTTCACAGTTTCACCTTAGTCCTAGAAACATTCCTCCCATGATGTTGCTTAGTGTCCCTCTCCTTCTGCAGCTTCTTATAAGGCTTCCAAGGGCAAGGTGTGTGGTAACTGGAAACACTCAAACCCTTGATGTTACTCACAGACACTCTCCTTGCTTTTAACCCACCCTCCATTGACAAACAATCGCAGAGAGAGGCGCAACAAAACAAAATAGTTGTGCATAATACAAAAACAGGAGCAAATACCAAATCAACACAACAACTAGTACAGCAAAACCATAGCACATAACCAGATCCTATACTAATTGTGTTGATCACACAGGGTCCCCGGACATTTAACAGTCTATTGATCCCTGTGCCACCACTGTGATCGCTTCCCTGCTGCCACCAACCAGTTACTCTCTGGTAAAACACTGAGTCCAGTCAGTTGTTAAAAGTGAACCAAAAAAACCAAGTTTATTTTACAAACATTAACAAGTTTATGGTTTCTCAGATAATTTTCCTGTCAGTATCTTAACTTTAGTCTCTTTACCTTCCTAATACCTTCTGACTGATTATCTCAACTGTTTGACTGACTCCTCTTAACAAATTCTCTCCCTCTCTCACACCAGACTAGCCCAACCCACAGACGTATCTTCCCTCTCTCGTCTAACACCAGACTGTCTTCTCAACCACTCTAACTCCTCTTAACAAATTCTCTCTGTGCTTAAACCTTATACACAGTTAACTCTGCCCCTTGGGTTCCCATTGGTTAGTCATTTTACAATTAGTTAACCCTTTCCCTATGAACCCAGTATGATGATGTCACACACCTAGGAGGGCAAACACTACACTAATGCTCTACAAATGTCTGTGGAAAAACATTTCTTTCAAACATGTGGCAGATACTACTATATATCTCATGGGGAATGGCATTCTATTAGCAGGTGCCACCACTGAGAAGGCATCTCTCATGTTGCATCATAACAGATCTCTTATGCCTGAAACACAGGCAAGAGGGCCTCCATTGCTGATCTAAGTCAAGGGGCCACCCACCACCCACCCAGGTTGATGCTGGATTTTATCATATTTAGTAGCTACCCATGTGTCTTGGGCACTGCTCCCCACATTACTGCACAATCTCACCATGTGACAGCCACTGCTATGTAATGATTATAAAGTGGCTTTTCCACATAGCTGCATGTAAGTAGTGAAATCAAGACGATGATGATGATGTTGAAGAATATGTGGTTTGTGTATGTCTTAGTCCAAGCAGGTTTCAAAGCACTATGTTAGGTGTGCCCAAAGCATGCCCAGGAGGATATTTGATTCCCTTTCATTGAGGACCAGATTGCCACATGGATGGCAATCTGCTTTGGAGTGGAGAGGGGCTGGTGTTCAAGAAATACAAGATCACAGCCCTTTTCAGTACAGTGGTGCCCCGCAAGACGAATGCCTCGCAAGACGGAAAACCCGCTAGACGAAAGGGTTTTCCGTTTTGGAGGTGCTTCGCAAAACGAATTTCCTATGGGCTTGCTTTGCAAGACGAAAATGTCTTGCGAGTTCCTGCGGGGGTTCTCCCCCCTTTTTCCCAAGCCGCTAAGCCGCTTATCAGCTGATCCTAAGCCGCTAAGCCGCTTATCAGCTGATCCGCTAAGCCGCTTATCAGCTGATCCACTAAGCCGCTAATGGGCTTGCTTCGCAAGACAAAAAAACCGCAAGACGAAGAGACTCGCGGAACGGATTCTTTTCGTCTTGCGAGGCACCACTGTATAAGGAAATAGGTGTGTATTATATTGGATCCTTGCCAGGATACATAAATAATATACAAAAATTTAGAACAGATTATGCAATATTTCATAATGTAAAAATGAATGGATATTTAATAAACAGATGTGTATTTGAGGATGTGGTTCGTTGATCCTGCAGTTTCCCCCCTCTGGATATAATGACAGAAGTGGCATCGAGAGTTGTAAAGGCTATGAGAAAGCATAAATCATCCCCATCTGTACAGCTGGAGGCACTAAGAGTTATTTTACATTTTATGACTTCAGGTAAGAAAATGCATGAAGAATATTTGCTTACATCATAATCTAAATGAGCAACTAGAAATAAGGAGTTAATGAGCCTGCTGCCTAGTCATTTTGCTGTATGGCTTCTCATGAAAGAGTGATGGAAATGAAAACTTAATCAGTTTCTGCTAATAGGAAGCCAAGTGATTTTATGTGGGGGAGGGGGACTTGTTGTTGTAGGAAATATACAAAGTTTTATATGTTTAGGTCCCATTGGTTTATGTGAGAAAGGTTTAAGTATGTACCGTACTTAACTTTCCCATTGAAATTAACAGAAGTTACAGGTGTTTTGACTTTAGATGGATTCTGATTGTAATGTATACTTAGTCAAAGTGAAAACATCAAACCAATACATATTAATTCACAAATGCAAATTAATCCATAATGTGTCACATACCTGTTTTAGTTCAAGTTGCAAAGACATACACTAAAAATACACACACCAAGACACAGGAAATTCTGGGTCTGTGGTTCTATATATATTTAGTGTAAGTGCCATTTCCACTTTTTCATCTGAAAGAGAAATACAAGTGTTTGTGTTTTGTTGCTTGCTTGTATGCCAATATTTGTCCAGGTTTGTGTGGGGCTTATGAGGTAGACATGTGAAAGTTGTTGACTGAGGATGTAAGACTGAATTATGGGAGTGTTTGCAGAGCGTGGCGAGTGATTTGAGATTGGTTTAGACTAGAGTACTGATGTGTTTGGCACACTTGCAACAATCAGTCAAGTAATGGTGTGCTTGAGTGAGATTGAATGGAAAGTATCCTTAGTTGTCATTAGATTAAGTTTTGTGTATTGCAGTACAGGAAACCGGGAATTTAATTGGATTGATTTGCTTAATAGTATGATTGATTAGTGTATGGTAGTTTGGAAAAGTGAGTTGATTTTCTTTTGCCTAACAGTCAATCATGTATGTCATTTAAAAAGATGGAACTTAGAGCTCCTAGTTCATTTCTCATTTGTAGTATTTTACATCCTGACATTTAGAGGATAATTTGTTTAGCTGTTTACTGTGATGCACTATATTTCTGTAGCCAATATTTATGTGCAATGTTTATTTTGATACTAAAGAAGATACTTTGTTAAGTTGCTAATTGTGTTTGAATAGAATAGAAAGATTATGCTCTAATCTCTCAGCATGTTTTTTGGAAGTGAGTTTCACTGAACACAGTGGGTTATTTATGAGTAAACATGTTTAGGATCAGGTTGTTTGGGTTAAAAAAAATCCAAAATGAACTTGGTAACTATCTGGTATAGAAACCTGCAGCTTTTTCCATTTTGAAAATGGGAAATATTCAGTGGTAATTTATCCCTTGCAGTAGCTTATTTAGCCTGCATTTTTAGTGTGGCATCTTTTCTCATGACTGAGTCATGAGAATGCTCTAAATAAAGTAGTTTAATTTAACAGTCATTGATTTTGGCATATTACAGCCAGTTATGGGGTTTGCTTTCCTTTCCTTTATTCATTCAGTGTATGACTTGCTAGCTGAAGATCTGCTTTTTTAAAATGCTAACATTTTGTAGGGTATAGAATGTGTGAAATTGAACACTAATGATCTGATCTTGTGGGTGTTTATAGAGAATAAGATGCCACTGGTTTGAATGGGACTTGGGTCTGCAAAAGCATGTTTAGAACTAGGCTCACCTAAATCAGAAGTGAGGCTATCGTAATTTACGTTCCAGGAAATAATAATAAATTTGTAATAAGTTGCCGAACTCCCTCCTCACAGAGTTGCATCTGGCACCTTCATTATATAGTTGACTTGCAACTTGTGCAAGTGTTAAGTTCTGGGGATTGTGTGTAAAGCTGAAATTGTGTATAGCAAGAGGAACCGCAGAACCGCCACTATGTGGTCATCCGTGCCTTTATGAAGCTGTTTAGAGACCAACTAAGTTTGTTCTGGGTATAAGCTTTCGGGTGCATGCACGCTTCTTCAGATATATTTAACACTTCAGATACATTTAATACTGGTATCTGAAGAAGTGTGCATGCACCCGAAAGCTTATACCCGGAACAAACATAGTTGGTCTCTAAGGTGCTACTGGACAATTTTTTTATATATTTTGACTGTGTCAGACCAACATGGCTACCTACCTGAATTTCTGAAGCTGGCACGCCGAACAGGCCTTGTCCCCCACATAAGACAAAGAGCCTTTAAGTTCTCTGTCTTGCTTTCTGGGCTCTGGAAGGTCTCATGCAAACTCTCAAAAAAGACCTTCCCAGAGTCCAGTAAGTTAGCCATAGAGCTTTTAAGCTCTCCACCTTGTGTGTGTTTAATTTGTGCAGTTGCATGCCGGCCAGCCACGATGCACATAAAGCATTAAACACAAGTTTAATGCAAGTTGCAAGTTGACTGTGCAGTTTTTGGTATGTGCTGAAAATGTACCTCTTTATTCTGGCTTTTGACACTTGAGGTCTTTGTTTTAGGACCCTTCTTATTTCTGTGATTTAAGTTACTTTGAATTGTTTTTAATACTGTGTTTCAGTAGTTGTAAACCACCCTGGGACCTTAGGTTATTAGAATTATAATAATTATTTATAATAATACTGTGTATTGTCTTCCCCAGCATACCATAAGGCACTGATAGATTAACCTTCTTTTTTACTTTTGAAGATATCAGCAAAATCAAATAACAAATTGCAAAAATTGTTATATAAAAAGAGGGAGGGAGAAACAAAGAAACAGCTGATTACTTGGTCTGTAGTCATACCCAGAGAAATTTAAAGTGAAAATATTGGGCTTTAGATTCATATATATAGATCTATATATCCTTGACTCATTTTAACTACGTATTTCTTTTTACAAGGAAAATATTTTGGGGTTTTTTATGTTGCAGGCGTGCTGAAAAAGCAACCAACTAATTCTGACTTGGGAGATACAGAGTTGGCGCTAATGCTGAAAGTGATAAAAAACCAATGTTTGTTGCAAGGTGCTCACTCATTAGTCCTTGATGCTCTCAACACGGTATGACTCGATTTTTTCCTCCCATGGCAAATTCCCTCTAAATAATTTCAGTCTCGTTTTCCTTTCAAATCAAGATTTCTTCTGTTTCTCTCTACTCAAGTTGGAATATTCCGTCCATATTTAAAGTGTAAAACATAAATTGTAGCCTTGTGTATTGAAATGTAGATTTATTCAACTACACGGCCTAATTGTCATTTAATCATATCAGTCACTTATTTACCCTGGTTATTTGAAGTCCCTAATTTTCATCTGTCACTTGGAGCTCTCTGAGGACATGATCCAGAGCTTTAATGTACTGATGCACACATTTCTGGCAGTCCAAGCAGCATATCACCAACACACCCCAACCTCTGCAAGGAGACTGGATGCTGCCGGGCAGTTGTGCCAAGTAGTATTCCATCTCTTAGGCATGTCTAGATTTTGCCAGTGCTTGCCTTCCTGTGCTGGAGCTGAAGGGCATTAGTGCAGTGATGCAGTGGTTATGAATCTCAGTGAGCATTGAAGAAGTCTTCCAGAATAATAGATGTTTTTAAATGTAACATCTGATCCTGCATTAATTACAAAACTTAGTAGAAATAACTTAACAGTTTGTTTTTGCTTTTTCCATATAAGATAACCATACTTGTTTTTGTTTCTAGTTTATTGGAAATCCTGGTATTCAGAAATGTGGATTTCAGGTACTTTCTTCTGTTGTGGAATGTTCAGGTGCGCTAGAAATGTTGACACAGCAAGGAATGACAGATACCGTACTCCATACGCTACAGATGTATCCTGATGATCAAGGTACAAAGCAAGATGGGGCTAATTGCACTTAATTGCATCTTGCCTAACTTAACTGCAGCTAACAAGCAAACTGAAAGTACCATTCCACATTAGAAGTGGCCCTTAACTGCTGTGATTTCCTGGCACTTTGGAGCTTGAATGGAGCCTTAATATGCTTAATCAAAAGTTTTTTTCGCTGACCAGATTTAATTATCTTTTTTTTTTAAAAAAAAGGGAATGGAGCAAGAGAGGAAGAAATATATTTATTAATAAGAAATCACACACCATTTAGAAGAAAAGAATTCACATTCAGCAGATGAGACACACACACAGAGCCACATGGTTTGCCCAAAAATCTCCCTCCCACTTTCTTCTGAAAGGAACTCCTGTGTTTTCAAAGCTGCACCTCTACCCTGCAGCCACCTGCACATCCTCTGGAAGGTTGGAGACCCTCTGGAGCAGATATGGGAGGAGTGTGGGAAGAGAGGAAGGGGAACTCCCTTGGGTGTGCAGAGTTCCACTTGTAGAATGTTGTGTACCGCCCTCTGTGCAATAGGAGCAAATAGGAAAGACACTATTCTGTGTTCAATACCACGCATTTATTTCAATATTCCTGACCTTCCTTTCCCTTTTCTCTTTCCAGAAATACAGTGCTTAGGCTTAAGTCTTCTGGGATCCTTGATTACAAGAAAGATACTGTGCATTGCAATTATACAAGTTCTGGCGGCAATCTTGGTTTCTACTTTACGGCGCTTTAAGGAGGTTGTTGAAATACAGGCACATGTATGTAATGTGTCTGGTATAAAAATCCAGCACTTTTCTGTTTGGCTGGGAGGCTTCTTTGGGGAAGGTTGATTTCGGAGATGTATTTTCATATTAGGTTTTGAATGTAACCACTTTTAGTGGGCTATAATTCTGTGTCTCACTGCTGGTTTACTCATGACACTAGGTCATATCATCTCGAAACTTATTTTGTTTTAGATCTTACAGCTACATCTCAAAATTTGTGGAAGTGGATGTATACCACAAGCATGTTTGCTTGAGAACAGGTTCCATAGATTCCAAGTGTTGTCCATGCATGTGTGTACCAGAATTTAGGTCTTCTCCATGAGGGATTACCTAAAAATTGCCTTCTGGTGGTTGGCAAGTGGTACTAGAAAGTGAAATGGAGGAGTGGTCGTATGTCTTGTCTTATTAAGACCATATTTTTTTAGAACTGAGCCGAAATATCTCAGAAAGCATGTTGTTGACATTTCTTATCTCCCCCCCCTCTTATCCCCGCCCCTGAAAAAGCCATTGTTGTTTGGTTGTGGTTGTGGTTTCTCTTGTGAATGTTAATCTGCCATCATTGTGGGTGTTGAATGACACCTGGTGGTTGAAGGCAAAATTGCTGTTCACAAGAAAGCTTCCAACCTCTCATGAGCTCTTAGTTTTGATTTTGTCTTCACCATTATCATTGATTTTCAATAGTTATCTGCATCTCCACTTCTTACATGCTTGCTTCCCTTGTTTGTGTGTTTGTTAGCCCTGCTTTGTCCTCTGTTTTTCCTTAATAAAAAACGAGGCCCTTCTTCCTCTGCTCTTTGCTCAGCATTGCCGCTTCAGACTGCTAATACTTCCCATCATTCCACTCCACGAGCTGGGAATCTCCCTCCTATTAAAAAACAAAAAACCTACAGCTGCTCAGCCACGAGGAAGGTAACACAAGATTCCTCCATTTCCCACAGGTCCCAAGAGTTATTGTCTCCCTTGCCAACATCGCAAGCTTTCACTGCAAGTAAAAAGTTGGGGAAATTGCAAGAGCAACTACTGTAATGCAGCCTTAGTGTCAGGATAGGACCTCAACGTCAGCTGCAGGAGGGGCTGGAAATGGTGGCATTTCAGTGGACCCCTCTAGCCCTTCTATTCAGTCCTTCACTTCTTTTGGGCTCAGGTACCAGATGGACCACCTCCAGTGTGCCAGGCTCCTTGCACTTCAGCTTCCCTGAAATGCAGGTAGGAGGAAGAGATGGGGAGACTCTGGGACTGACCTTGAATCCTTTAAGTGTTATGGTAAGTGGAAGAGGAAAAACAGACTAGTCAACTGCTGACAAAACATTAAGGTCTGGGAGGACCTGGCAACAATCCAGAAGAGGTCCATCATCAGGCCCCTCCGCTCCTTCTGTTGCTGCCTTTGTACCAGTATATTTAAAATCAAGAGGAATGTCGACAGAAGAGGCTTTAGTGGCTGCATTATATAAGATAAATGACTCACTGGATCAGCTTAACAGGAAAATGGACACGATAAATGCAAAAGTGGATGTTTCAATTACTAGTATTAACCTAAATACAGAAAGTAAAAATAATACCAATACAGAAACCACCCAGAAATTGATACAGGAACCTACTTTGATACGGCAAACTGCGGAGGAAGCCAGGAAAAAAGCTGTTGTTGCTGAATGCAAAGTAACACAACTGGAGAGAAAGAGAAAGAGAGCCCCAGCCCTACAGAGGCAATTTGATGAACATAAGTTGACACGTGCTATGACTGAACTTAAAGAACTTAAAGAAAAACAGATGAATTTGAGGATTAGAGTTCACCTTTGGTGGACATGCCCAAGGATTAAGACACTTTGGGAGATGATTCATAACGAAATGAAAAAGATATTTAAATATACCCTTTTGAAGAAACCAGAGGCCTTTCTCCTGGGCATGGTCGGCCAATTGGTGTTAAAGAAGGATAGAACTTTTTTCACGTATGTAACAATAGCAGCAAGAATACTCATTGTGAAGTACTGGAAGACACAAGATTTATCTATTCGGGAAGAATGGCAGATGAAGTTGATGGACTATATGGAATTGGCGGAAACTACTGGCAGAAATCCGAGGCCAGGGAGAAGAGTCGGTGGAAGAAGACTGGAAAAAGTTTAAGACTATTTATAGAAATACTGTAAAAATAATGAATGTTAGAAAAATGTTGGAATGAAGTTATATGGCTTTAGTAGAAATGCTACAAGGAATCAAGTATAAATAGACTAATAGAGTATTAAAGGGAAAAATAAGGTTAATAATAATAATAATAATAATAATAATAATAATTTATTTATACCCCGCCCTCCCCAGCCAAGGCCGGGCTCAGAGCGGCTTACAAGCAATAATAAAAACAAGATGAGTGATTACAACTTAAAAACAAAATAAAATGTTAGAATGTGTTAAGATAATTATAGGATAGAAAACAGAGGAAGATGGAAAGGAATTGCTGAAACAATTAACAGAAGTGGAATACAAAAAGGGAGGTGTGAGGAGGTCGTGGAAATAAGGGAATGAAAGATAAGATATTGAAATGGTTTTGTGTTTTAAATGGTTTGTGACTTATTTTGTTATGCTTTTTGTTGTTGTTTTTTCTGTTTTGTTGTGTTTAAACGGTTGAAAAATTAATAAATATTATTTTTTTAAAAAAAGAGAAAGGGGGGAGAAAGGGGGCTCCAGGCCCACCTCACAAGACAAGGAATCCTCTCAGTGTCTAGCACACATACCTCAGAGGGTTCAAGAAGGACAATGGGGGATAGCCCCTAAAAGAACTGAGGACTATTTTTACTGCCCAGACCTTTTCTGGGAATTTTTCAGGCTTCCAGGGGGCTCAGAGCATTTCAGATTCCTAACCCGACTTTATCAGTTATTACTACCCTGACCGCTGCCTCCCAGCTTCCAATGCAGGACCTGCCCTTTGCTCACCAGCTCCTAACCCTTCCCTTGCTGCAACAGCTTAAGGCAGTGGTTTTCAATCAGTGTGCCGTGGCCCCCTGGGGTGCCTTGAATGATGGTCAGGGATGCCGCAGGCAACACTGGCCTCTGTCCCCCTTTCCTTCCTTCCCTCCCTCCTCTGATGCCCTCTTGCGTCTCGCCTCCCAAAGGCTTGCACAGCTGTTTGTTGCAGCAGCCCTGGCTACAAGCTCCCCAGGCGAATGGTGCCTCTGGGGCTGGGGTTGCCAGGAGCTGAGGTGGCCTTGGAGCAAGCAAGCAAGTGGGTGAGGGAGCCCAGCCAGCCAGTCCGCCAGCCCTTGCTGTTATGAATGGACAGACAAGTCCTAGGCCCCTGTGGGGCAGTGTGAAGAGGCAGCTCTCTTTGGGGCAGGGGGAGGCAGCTCAGAGACCAGGGCAGCAGCAGCGGCTGCCCAGAGGACTCCCAAGGGAGAGGAGAGGAGGCTGAAGGAACACTCCAAAAGGGAGGGTGTTTGAGAAAGGGTGAGAGACTGCTAGCTCTGCAGACAAGGGGTGACATAACTGGGTTCCTGAGCCCCACAAGGCTGCCTCAGAAAGAATGTAGTTGGGTCAAGGGAGCCATGGACTCATAAAGGTTGAAAACTTCTGGCTTAAGGAGGTTTTGCCGTCAGATTTCGCCACGGAGCTGGCTTCTCATCTTTCTCTGATTCCTGCACTGGCTGTTTGTTACTTATAACCCAGCTCTTCCTTCTTCTGTGTCTCAGCAGCATCCCACTTTGAACTCTGGTGAAATAGTCCCTCCAGTTTCTCTGCCCATAAAAAAAGGTAGAGGATTTTGAGAGGCCATTTTACCCAGCTTTAATTTTTCCTCCTATGCTCCCTGTTTACTGTTCAGTGTAGAGAAGGTACCTAGCTGGAAAATATTTATTCTGTAGAAAGAGTAATCATACACATGATTTTTTTTAATGTGTAAAAACTTCCGTACCCCCCCCCCCGGTTGTTTATGGAAGCTGCAGTTTCACTTCTAATTTGTTAGAATTCTGATGTGAAAGATAACAACGTCTTTGACATGCCATGGTATTGTTCTGTCTTGTCAGTGCAGGAATCTTCTGTTCGTGTGCACCAAGGCTTACTGTTCAATTCTGCCCTGTGGCAAAATTGAACAATATGATCAAGGGCTCATCTAACATTTCCCTTTGCACTGCGCTTTCAAGCACAGGTCTGGGATTTCCTGATCTGTGTCCAAGTGGTTATTGCCATTTGCTCCAATTCAGCAGTAAAACACTCTTGACACGGACTTGGAAACTGCAGACCTGTGGCTAGAAATGTGGCACAAAAGGAATTGTGGATGAGTACCAAAATATTTTTGGTCCTATTTGTCATTTGGTCTGAAGGTTTGTTGTTTTCTGGAATGTGTTTAGCAATATATTATTGACTGTTGTCCTAACCATTTTGATTTCATTTTATCTGTAGGGATTTAATGTGATTATAAAAATACTTGACCTGTCACCTTGTTTTGCAAAGCTGTTAATACAGGAGTCATTTGATACAGCCATTTTTTATCAGATGTCCATGTGTTTCACTGAGCAAAGAGACCAGCAGGTATCTCATCTTTCAGTCTTCTCTTTTCCTCTGACCTTCTCCCCGCTCCTTCCCCAGAACATTTAATACGACATGCTCTGGAAGATGTTCACCCAGTTTCAATTGCATGTCTTCTCAATTTAGTTTCAGAGTCTTTGTTGTAAATGCTTTGCTAAAATAGCTGACAACGATGATTTAAAAAACCTGATGTTGGAGAAAGCCTGTGCTGAGTATAACAGTATTATGGTTGAATGCTTACTCTTGCTGGGAGCTGATGTGAATAAGGAGACGAAGAAAAACTCTTTAATCTATCAAGTATGTATGTTAAAATATAATTTTTTGCATCAGTTTGAAATATGTATGCCTGGCCTTTTTAAGAAAAACATCCTGCAGAAAAAGCTGAAACACAGATGCATCTGACACCATACTGAATACACAAGAGAAAAATTCTTAATAGTTAATTTAGAGGCTGCCTTTTGAAAAACCGATCACTTGGCTCCAATCATGTCAAACACCCTAAGCATGCATGAATTGCATATAAGTATAAAGCAAAGTCAGTTTCCATCCTATCCCTCAAGCCTTCTGTCACACTTTAGTGTGACCATTGACTAGAACTCAGAATGGTGCTACACAGGCAGCAACAAGCTTGAAAAATCTAGAGAAACACTAAAGACAATGAACAAGCATAGCTCCCAACTCCATAATGTTCTGGTTTACTTTCCAGTTCATTCTCCTATTTGAGTGACTGCCTTTCATTTTTATAGAGAAGCACCATTGGATTACTCTTAAATGCACGATGGCTGGCTCAGCCATGGCCAGAAGGGTTTCCCAGAGGCTCTTGAACAGTAAAAACCTTACTACTGCATGGGTTTTCTGGAAAATTACAGTAATTTTGCATAGTGAAGAAACTGAAAACTTCGAAACAGGCATGTTTGCCTAATATTAATTTGCATTTGGCATGCATGGTTACTTATGAAATGAAAAATGTTGATGGAAAAATAAAATTAGAAAGCAGGGGTGCCAACTTGTCCCCCACATTGAGGAGGCACAGTCATGTGATGTGCCACATGATGCTTCTTGGCATGCACCAGGCAGGGGCAGGCTGCACAAAGGGTGATCTCTGCACTTGCTCATCCCAGCCTCATACCAGGAGCCAGGCAGCGGCTGGGACGCGCAAGCGCAAAGGTCACCCTCCATGCTTGTCCCAGCCGCCGCCTGGTTCCTGGGATGCCGGGTGGAGGCTGGGGCCAGGGTACGTGGAGGGCACCTGGCGGCAACGGGGGATAGCAGCCCCCTCAATATTGGGGGGCAATGCCCCCTGCCAAAATACATTGGGGAAATTGAAAGCCCCCTTTGCCCCATATACCTGCTGCTGCTGCTAGAAAGAGAGTGAGAAAGAAAGAAAGAAAGAAAGAAAGAAAGAAAGAAAGAAAGAAAGAAAGAATTGTAGGAACAGGAGACACACCCACTAGCTTGCCAAAATCATGTGCCATTTGCATTAATCATCTATTTCTCTTTCATAGATTTGTGAGAAAGGGAGCAATCCTAAGTTGGTAGAACTGCTATTAAACGGCGGTGCTCGAGAGCAGGATGTCCGGAGTGCTCTCACAATCAGCATCAAGAAGGGAGATAGCCAGGTCATTAGCTTGCTCTTAAAAAAGCTTAGTCTGGATTTGGCCAACAGCAGCATATGTCTTGGCGGTTTCTGCATTGGTAGAATTGAACCTTCCTGGCTGAGCCCCTTGTTTCCAAGTAAACAAGGATCCTTCAAGAAACAAAGTAAGTGGCTGTAGATGTTCATGTTAAAGCATGTATTGTGCTGTTGATACCTGCATGGCCCAACTACATGTAATTTTCAGCTTGTTTAAAGCTAGTTCCTTCAATAAACAGGCCCCTGATTTTTCTTTGCCATTGATTTCATCTGTACATATTGCTGGAACTCAAACATGATTTGTAACAGGCCATGTTTTACCTCCAAAGTTCTGCCCAACCCAAGTTTCCTGGTTTTTTATGTAGGAGGTTAATAGTTCCAGGTATGTTCTTTATTCACTGTATTGTAGCAACACTGGTGCATTCTTTCACATTGCGCCGGTTCAGACAATCGTAACTTGACTTAGTAAGCCAATAGATGAACAAGCGTTTTGCCCATAAGACTGGGAAACAGTGGTTATCAAGTCTGGAACAAACTAGAATATTGACTCAAGTTCAGATTGTGGTTTAATGTTTGGGAAAGGGTCACTGCTGAGTGGCAGAACATCTGCTTTGTAAAAGGCCCCAGGTTCAGTCCTCAGCATCTCTAGGAAGGACTGGGAGAGACACCTGCCTGAAACCCTGAGAGTCACTGCTAATTGATGTAGACAACACTGAACTGATGGTCTGAGTCAGTTTGAACCAGCTTCCTATATTCCTATTCTGGAGTAGGGTGGGGCTTCAGGGAATCCGATCCCTCTCACGGTGGGAAGCCAAGAATTAGATAAACAAGAGTTCTTACCAAGTCTTTTATTCAATATTCACGGAGAGAGGCTTTGAAAAGTGCCTCTCTTGCAGTAATGGCATTGCTCCGAGTAAAGTCCCACTCCCTCTGTCTCTCCTACGTATTGAACATCATCCCTACGTTGGCTGATCTGTGCTTTCTTCCTATGAGCTTTCTGTTCTACAATCCATGCCTGCTGGGCTCTGGGAGAAGGGGGGTGGGTCTGGAATGCTTTCTAAAGACACTGAGTTTGTCAGCTGTCTCTCCCTTGGTGTTTTTTCTTCTTCTTCCTGCTCCTCTCCCAATACTTCCCAGCTTCTCCCATCTGCAGCCTCTGAACTATGACCTTCTGCAAACCACTGTTGTAAATCTATGCTGTCTTCCTCTTCTCTGGGAAGTGCGGGGGGGGGGCAGTCTCCACCATTCCTCCTCAGACCAGTCCCTGACAAGTAGTAACCATAATTTCTTGTTTGGGATTAAATGGTTAATTAGAGACTTCTTGGTTTAATCACAGTTCACACAAAGGGCAAAAGACCTGTGCATATTTCTGCTTATTAAGCTGAGATACAATTGTCCAAATGCAACTATTGTATATATACCCTGTCCAATGCTTCTAAAAAAATGCGAGTTTTTTTGTTTCCTACCCATTAGATGCAGGCTCTGCGCTGGCCAGAATGGTGCTTCGATACCAAAGGAAAAGCAGCTATGAGGACCAGTCAAGTTCTAGTTTTGAAGAAAATACTGATGAAAATATAAAGGAGCAGCTTGATGACTGGGAACTTCTTCCTGACCATTTAGTCGACAGTGTTTTCTGCTTGAGTGATGGTATAGATAGTGAAGGTATATTTGCTAGATTAAATGAAGGATTTGCCACTCCATTACAATCTTTTATCCAAATAATTTTTATTGGTTTTCATGTGAATACAAGAACAACATATAACTACAGTAACTTGTCCAGTGGTTTATTCTTATTAAGTTTCATATGCAGTACACAAGCAATACCTTTATTTATGCATTGTCAGTTCAAGTATCCTCTCCACAGAGATTCTTGTGTTGTGGGTGGAATAAATGTATCTTCTGTCTCATGTATAAAAGAAAAAAATGGAAGCCAAGTCTCACACAAAGTGTCTTATCTTTGAAGTGCCTTTAATTACACTTCTGTGGTGAGTAAGGCATTCTGATAGAGGCACATTCCAAATATTATTTACCCAGGTTTCAATGGGGATTTCTATAGGTTATTTCCAGTATCGGGCTATTGTTAATCGAGCTGCTGATAATAGAAAAACATACTAAGTCCCTGCATTTAAGGTTATTATTTAAATTTGAGTCTAAATATAACAAGGCAAGAGCTGAATTAGGTGGAAGGGATTGCTGTGTAATTTTGGAAATAATGTGGAACATGTATTTTCCAAAAGGAGTATACCAACGTGCAACTCCACCATGCATGAAAATATGAGCCTATCTCTCTGCAGCCTTTCCAGCATGGAGAGATGGTAGTGATTATTTTGGCTAGACATGATGGAGTCCAATGCCAGTGAAATATAATTTTAAGAGAAGCCTCCTGCAAACTCCATTACAATCTTAGCCTTCAATTTGTAGCCTTAACCTGACCTGTTTGGCTGTTTGGCACAAGTGTACCTAGCTACCCTGTATACAGGGGTCTTGCATAGGGCTAAGGCTCCTAGTAAGGGACGTGGGTGGCGCTGTGGTCTAAACCACTGAACCTCTTGAGCATGCCGATCAGAAGGTCGGCGGTTCGAATCCCTGCGACGGGTGAGCTCCCATTGCTCGGTCCCAGATCCTGCCAACCTAGCAGTTCGAAAGCACGTCAAAGTGCAAGTAGATAAATAGGTACCACTCCGGCAGGAAGGTAAACCGCGTTTCCATGCGCTGCTCTGGTTTCGGTGTTCCGTTGCGCCAGAAGCAGCTTAGTCATGCTGGCCACATGACCTAGAAAAACTGCGGACAACCACCATCTCCCTCGGCTTGTAAAGCGAGATGAGCGCCGCAACCCCAGAGTCGTCTGTGACTGGACTTAACTGTCAGGGGTCCTTTACCTTTACCTTTACCTTTAAGGCTCCTAGTACTACACCCTCCCTTCTTTGACCATGTTCTATGAACACAGTCCCTTGTATTCGCATTTATTTTGTATTTGTTGAAATAAAAATTAATTTAAAAGCACAGATGATTTCTGTGTATGCACACATATACACACATGTACACCTGAGTTGAATGTGCAATGTAGAGGAATGGGGGGGCGGAAGGTGGGTAAGAATTATGCTTCTGTAGAAAATAAAAAAGGAATGACTGTTCGGATGGAAAGATAAATGAACTGGACTTGTCCCTTGTGCACCTCTTTATTTTGTTTGACCTTATAATGCTGCTGCTGGCAGAACTGAATCCCACCAGAGAAAAGTTGCTAAAATATAAAGTCACATCCAAAGTTTAGTATTTGAAATGGTGACCACAAGTCAAATTGCCCTGCATGGAAAGGATGGTAGGAAAGGGAATCTAGAAAGTGACAGCAGCGTGGAAAATCATGAAGTTAAAGACTGTGTTAAAAGGAAGCTTTTTGAGAGACACTGAAGGATAGTAGATTCTATCCAATAAGAAAAAAAATAAGAAAAAAACAGCGAGAGAAACCACTCTAATCAGCAGGATGTAGTCAAAGAAAGGGCACGGGAAAAGAAGAAAAGGAAAACAGTACAGTTGTACCTTGGTTCTTGAACGTAATCTGTTCCAGGAGTCCGTTCAACTTCTGAAACATTTGAAAACCAAGGCGTGGCTTCTGATTGGCTGCAGGAGCTTCCTGCACACAAGCAGAAGCTGTGTGGGATATTCAGCTTCCAAAAAACGTTCGAAAACCAGAACACTTCTGGGTTTTCGGCGTTCGGGAGCCAAAATGTACAAGTACCAAGGCATTTGAGAACCAAGGTATGACTGTACAGAGAAACAGTATCTGCTGTATGTGTAAATTAGTCTTCATAAATGTTAACATTTATTATTATTTATTATTATTTTATATCCTGCCCTTCCTCCCAAAGGAGTCCAGGGTGGCAAGTATCAGTTCCTGCTCCTGGTGGTCTGGTGACATTTCTGGCATGTAGGCTTCTATTTGTTTGAATTCTTGGCTTCAGTTTATGTAGCCATTCTTGCAATCTCATTTAACGCCCCCCCCCCTTTTGCCTCAGGGAGTGAAAACTCAATTATCGTGAAGAAGAAATCCAACTCCGTGGCTGTTGCAGACGTCCACAAAGACAGGGCTTTGCAGATGTGTTCTCAGACCCTGAAAAGGAATTCCAAGTCTGTGGTAAGAAAAATAATCAAATGGTTGTAAAGTCACATTAGATGGTTTATGTTGTAAACCGCCCTGCAGTTTTTTGATGGTGGGCAGTATGTAAACTGAATGAATGAATGAATGAATGAATAAATAAAAGGTGTATCTGTAAGTAAGTGGTAAAGGGACTTCTTTAGCTTTTTGTCTCTTGACTCCTTGTCTGGGGAAAGGGCAGGATATAAACAAATATCATCATCTACATACATAGCAGAAAGAAATGCAATAACTATAGCATAACAGTGCATTGCAGCTGTGCAATTTGTATAAGAAATAGCTCCTGGACCACATATCCTTCTTAAAGCACCTTTGTCCACAGTGCTAATCACATCAAACAATCTGCACTGATTTCTCATATGCTCATTAAGTGCACATGGGGCAGTATTCAACTAAAATTATTGTGGGAACACAAGGAACACCACTGGCGCAACAGGACTAACCCCTCTGTTCACCCACGTTCACCCCATGCCATTCCCAAATCTGCTCTAGAGGGTTGGAGGTGGTCAGTTAATGGGTTAATTCTCCACAAGTCAGCAGAAATTACTCATTTCCCGCAGTACACCTGCAGGTATCTTGTGATTCTCTTATCTGGAAAGTAACTTTCTATATAAAAGGGCTCAGGTTACAGCATACTGTGTGTTTCTGAAACTTGGGTTGCTTTGTTAATGCTGGTACCGCAAGCAAAGCATAATAATTTGATCATCCACTCTTTAAATGCATCTAAATGTTCATAACTGCAACATTTAAGCTTTTGGTGTTTTCCAGGGACCTGGGTCACATCACGAACCATTTAAGAATCCAAGAAGAGGGCAAATGTCTTCTGAAGAATCGCACAGTAAGTGTATATCCACAGTAGGTTTTTAATTAAAGAAGTTTACATCATTCTGTATTCACTTAAATTCTACATACAGTTAAATTCTACATACAGTTACACATAAGAATATGTGTGTAATTTAAACATCTAAGAAGTAGATTACATAGTACAAACTGGTATAGTAAAGGTAAAGGGACCCCTGACCATTAGGTCCAGTCGTGACCAACTCTGGGGTTGCGGCGCTCATCTCGCTTTGTTGGCTGAGGGAGCCGGCGTACAGCTTCCGGGTCATGTGGCCAGCATGACTAAGCTGCTTCTGGCAAACCAGAGCAGCGTACGGAAACGCAGTTTACCTTCCCGCCGGAGCGGTACCTATTTATCTACTTGCACATTTGACGTGCTTTCAAACTGCTAGGTTGGCAGGAGCAGGGACCAAGCAACGGGAGCTCACCCCATTGCGGGGATTCGAACCGCTGACCTTCTGATCAGCAAGTCCTAGGCTCTGTGGTTTAACCCACAGTTCCACCCGCGTCCCTTACAAACTGGTATAGAATTGTGCAATTGGAGAAATAAAATGCCCACCTAATTAAATTTCTTGCTACATCAGTGGGTACAGTCCCATCAACACATTGTATGCCCAAGTCTTCTACATGCCTAGAGAAAGTAGTTGTAAAGAACTATGCTTGTAAAGAACCGGATCTCTGGCCTGAAGCAAAATTCCTTCTTCATGCAAAATAAAGTAATACAGCCAAGATCTTGAGCATATGTAAAAACATTTGTGCATTTCCTCATACCTTGAACAACAACATCATAGTATAGCTTGTACGTATTAAAGCTGCAAGAAAGAGAATAAGCATTGAATACGTGGAAGCTGTCAAGTTGTTTTTGGTCTGGCTAGCCTAGTGTTGTCTGCTCTGGCTGGCAGAAACTGAGGTTTCTGGAGGTGATATTTCTAACTCTACTTCCTGAGATCCTTTAGGTGAAGATAGGAGCATTTGAACCTGGGACTGTCTAGCTGTAAAGCATGTACCTGGTTTATCTATAAAATATTTGTATACCAATTTGTCATTAAAAAAATCAAAGGGGTTTTGCAGCAGTAGAAACATAAAATCATACAGGAAAAACTATAAGAAAAATCAGACATCAGTTAACCATTCTTGATTGCCTGTCTAAGCCTGGTGCAATAGAAAAATTTTCAGCAAGCATTTAAAAGTTGGCACAGAAGGCCGCCTGAGCTATTTTATTTCTCCGCACCCCCTGAAGATGGAGGGAAAAGTTTCCTTATTTATTTATTTTATTTAATTTTTAGGTTTTCTATTTGTTTTCCAAAAATGTCCGTTGCACAAAAAATACAGTGAAGCAAAAATTATATACACCTGGCTATCCTGAAGCTTACCATTTCAGAGCCTCACAAATAAAAACCATATTTCTATAAATTTATTTGACTGTTGTTCCTTACTCATTCTTCTGTAAGGTTAATTTAAATAAGATAACTATTTTCCATATTCTGCTAAAGCTGTTTGGTAACACTGGGACTGTGCTCTTTTTTCCAATTAGCTGCTATACAAATCCTAGTAGTGATAAGAAGATTAATAACCATTTCCAAGTTAACGTAAATAATTAAGCCTTTTAAATATCCCAGTAATTATACCTTTGGATCTAGTGGTAATAAGTAACCAGTCATTTTCCTAATCAGACTTTGAATTGTATTCCAGAAAGTCTGAATTATAGGGCATTTCCAGAATATATAAAAAGAATGTCCGTTCTGCTTTGCACCTCCAAAAATGACTCTACTGGCAGATAAATCTTGCTTACTCTGTATGGTATTAAATGCCATTGATACTGAATTTTAGGAAATTTTCTCTGATATCAATCTGCGTAGTATCTTGTTTCACATCTGTTGAAATTCTCAGATTTTTCTTAGATTTCTTAACCTTTTCATCATAAAGGTACCTAATTTCCCCCCAAGTAGAAATCAGCGTATTACAAATGTTCCAGCTGCGCAGTCATTGCAGCTTGCCAGATGGAACAATTGGCCTTCTCCCTCTGAATACTGTAATGGGGGTTCCCCTCCCCAGAGCCAGGGGGTCCAGGGCACAAGGGGAGGAGAGGGGGGAAAGCCCCGTTACATGAAGGAAACCTTGCTCAGGCTTCTGCTTGATGAGCCATGTTAGGTGAATCCCGCTCAAAATATGTATTTTGCCTATGCTCGTTATATTGACATTTTGGTGACACTATGGCAGAGAAATGTATCTCTGCAAAGACATTTCCATGTAAATCTATTTGTTTTCCTCTTTACTTCCATCCAAAATGGTAGATCCCGATGGTTAGCATTTTGAGGCAATTTCTCAACCATGTGGCAAACCAATCAGGAAGTTCTTAAGTGTTCATAACTGCTGGTCAAAAAGAAATGTCATTTATACTGTAGCAAGCATTTCCTGATAAAGCTAATGTTTCTGCATTCATTCATTTATAAAATAGACACCCCAAATCGATTGGACAGTTCCTCTTCGTCAATCCCTGACAGGGAATTTATTAAGTCACTTGATCTTTCATCAAATGAGCTGGAGAATATAGATAGCATCAGTCAAAGCTCTTGCTTAACTACTCATTTGGAACATCTTGAGAAATTAGAGCTTCATCAAAATGCCCTTCCATGCATTTCTGAACAATTGTGTGAGGTGAGTCTAACAGTGCTGGAATATATATTTATGCCATACTATCAACGTATTTACTGTAACATAAAGTAGTTTAAAGTGCCCACTAAAAAGATCCAATTCATCCTTCTTTCTTTCAGAGCTTGAAGTGTTTAACTTATCTGGATCTGCACAGTAACCGTTTTAAATCGTTTCCTCCATACCTGTGGAAAATGCCTCATATAGCACATCTTGATATCTCCCGCAATGAGATTGGTCCTTCCTTAATTTTGGATTCAAAGATTGTCTGTCCATCTCTAAAGCTACTGAATTTATCATACAACCAATTGTCATGCATTCCCGAATTTCTCTCCAATGTTGCACAAAACCTGGAGCACCTTATATTAGAAGGGTAAGAACAGGTCATGGTGATTTTGCTATATGGTTCTCAAGGGTTGTTGGCAGCAGTGAATTGAAAGATGAGGAAAGGACCTGTAGGTCCCTCCATATGATGCTGTATTAAAACTCCCAGCATCTCTGACCACTGGAGACCAACATTTACAGGGTCACCCCTGCCCTACATGAAAGTTCTGTGGCTGTGTATGTCCCAGTTCATCATTTTATGAAACCCTATTAACCTCTCCACCGCCACCCAGCCATACAGAAGGAGGAGTGGGAGCATGGGAGCCTGAGGTTTCCTCTGGCTCATTCCTCCACATAATGTTAAACTATGATTTAGCATGACATGCAAATGTGGCCAATGCACTGCAGCCCAAAGTGTGGGCTGCAGACCTCTAGCATCTTTTCATATGCATCTTTTTTGTGTATGCTACTTATAACTCTTATTTGGTTTTCTGTTTTCCTAGCAACAAGCTTTCAAGTGTATGCTCACCGTTATGTTTGAAGGAACTGAAAGTGTTAAACATTAGTAAGAATGCTGTATCCTTCTTGGCTGAGAATTTTCTAAAAGACTGTTTGAAGCTGGAGACACTCAATGCTGGGATGAATTCACTCGGTGAGTGTATGAAGTGGCACAGTATTATGGCTGTGAGGCATGGGAGCAAGTGAAGTGGGGTGTGTAGGAGGAGAAGGAAAATGATGTAGTTAATATTTGTGCTATTGTTTGCTGTCTACTGCAGTGTATTTATAAGACTAGTACTGTCATGAGTCACTTTTAGTGTATATAAGTCCTTGGTTTTTGTATTGTATGGTTTTTTTTAAAGGTGTTCGTCGTCTTGGATGCCTTTAGGCAGAGTGGTGACTGGGAAATACTATAAATTAAATATAAAACCAACCTGAAAAATAGAAAGCTTTAGTAATTGCTATGCCACTGTAAAAGGCCTTACTTTCAAGTATTGCTCTGAAAAGGAGAAAGCCATGATTTTCGCAAACGTGTGAACAATAAATGGGGGGGGGGTTGTGCTCATACATCTGCACCCAAAAGAGAAATGTCTTGTTAGAAGTGGCCCTAATGTTGCCATTATTACAAGATGGGAAATTGAGGTTGAGAGATGATGACCTGCACAAAGCCGCTTGTCAAATTCATGACTTAGATGTGATTTTTAGTCCCATGCCATCTTTACATGTCTTTTCCAGGCTGATTAATTTTATAGCGCAAAACATCCATAGCTGTTGCTAATTTGTGCATTAGGATCCAGACATCTTCCAAATTTCATGTCCAGTCCTGATGAGGCAGAACCCGTGGACGGATCAGGGAAATGGAGATCAGACAAATAGCCTGAGGCAGAGGATGTTGAAACACGAAGTGTTAGGAAAGCAAAACAGTAGACGTCTCTTATTTCAATGGTTGGCATCTGTCTGTCTCAGGAGACAATAAGAGTGTGCCTTCGGGGCTGAAGTCAAACTGTTGGTTATAGTTAGATTATATGATAACTGCCTTCCTATATTGTGTGTGTTATTTAACAATTTTACTAACTGGTAACTTTTCTTTTTTCTGTTTTTAGAGGCCACACCTGATTTGCCGCCTAACATAACTACATTGAAATTATCTCAGAATAATTTTTCTAGTATTCCAGAAGCAATTCTTCTTCTCCCACAGTAAGTTTCTACAGTATTTCCCTTTTTGAATAATTGCATGCTCGTGTAGCCAGTGCAGAGATTTAAGGATCAGCAACATGTGTTGCTGCCCCACTAAAACAGCCCCTCAGTGGCTTTCTGCATCAGCTGCAGAAACCAAACAGTCTTTGAAGTTAGCCCCACATACAGCACATTGCAATGCTCCAATTGTGAAGTTGCTACAGCATGGGCTGCTGAAACCACACCATCCTGCTCAAGCAGTGGCTGTAGCTGGTGAAGCAGCCATGCTGGGCATAGGCTGAATCCACCTGGCACTCTAGTAACAGGGTGGAACTGAGGAATGTCCCCAAGCTACACTCCTGTTCCTTCAACAAAAGCGCAATTCCATCCAGAACAGGCAGTTTCCCTAAATTCTAGACCTCAGAACCATGCACCCACAGCATCTCCATCTTTTCAGGATTCAGGCTCACGTTACTGGCCCCATCACTGCCTCCAGACAGCACCTGCACAGTCTCGATCCTGATTCAGATGGAATGGAGAGACAAAGCTGGGGGGGTCATCAGCATATTGGTTACACTGTGCTCCAAAACCCAAAATAAAGTCTTTCAGAGGTTTCATATAGCTATTAATTAGCATTGCTTCCTTAGGGGCAGAGCCCTTTTGGGAGAATGTAAGGTGGTCTTCCAAGTCAAACTCTGTCCCACGATTATCCAGGTTCTGCTTATGCATAGACTTTGGAAATCCAACTGTCTGTATTCAAAAGACTTAACATGTATGTTGCTTCAAAACTGCATTTTCTGTCTCTATCTTGAAGCTGAATGTCCAGCAACTCTGTCATAGTTCGGCTATATTAAGTCTTTCATAGACTGTCCTATGACTTTCTTAGTTTAAGAATGTCTGAGGATCAAAGCAGTCCTAGTCCATCTATCTGATGGAGACCACAATGAGTGTTCTAACAGATGCCACTTAGGCCTTATTAGTACAGTGGTGCCTCGCAAGACGAAATTAATTCGTTCTGCGAGTTTTTTCGTCTTGCGAATTTTTCGTCTTGCGAAGCACGGTTTCCCATAGGAATGCGGTTTTAAGAAAAAGGAAACAAACTTGCAAGACGTTTTCGTCTTGCGAAGCAAGCCCATAGGGAAATTCGTCTTGCGAAGCAACTCAAAAAACGAAAAACTATTTCGTCTTGCGAGGTACCACTGTATAGAAACAGAGATAAACAGGCATCCACTGGCTTAATCTTCAACACGGTGGGTAAAATAAATATGCCTGTTCCAGGATAATAATTTTTTTAGTGTATAGTTCTTTGAAATAATCTTCTCATAACAAGTTTGCATATTCCTCATTTTCTTTTTAGTCTGAGATCAGTGGATTTAAGCAACAATAAGATTACAACTCTGCCTGGGCCAGTTCATTGGAAAACATCTAATTTAAGGGAGTTGCTGTTTAATCATAATCAAATAAGCATCCTGGATCTGAATACAAAAGCTTTCTTGTGGTCTCGGCTCGAAAAGCTTCACCTCTCCCACAACAACTTAAAAGAGGTAAGCTGTGAGCTTCACTATTAATAGGGTGGTTGCTTTTAAGAATGATATTCTTACTTTACCACAGCACAGTTCTATAAAAAAACACACACACAACTGTTTGATAGGGACAAGGTTTTTCCTATGATTTCTTGTCGTTGTTGCTTTATTTTCAAAATTACTCTTTCAACACCAATTTCTTTGGATGCCTGAGTAGCAAGGTGGCCTTATCACTAAACAACTGCGTAGGGTAGTACTTCTGCCACAGAAGCCAATGGGAAAAATTGTGCTGTGGAGGAATCACAAGAAGACAAAGGAAGAGCCACAAACTTGGTACTATAAGTATACAAGGAAGGCTGAGGCAACAGGCAAAAGTCTCCCCAAAAACAGTTTAAACAGGATCAGGCTGTTTTTCATTATGCCAACAGCTGTGTGTGATGGATGGACAGTGGCGCACTAATAAGACCCAGTGAAGTAGTTGTCCTGGAAGGGGTCAGTTTACTGGCCTAGTTATGAGAAAAGAGTTATAGAAAGCTCTGCTTAAAATTAGCAAGCCAGTGAACACAGTCAGTTTGGTGAGACTCTTAAGAGGAGGGAAGGAGAGGGACATCTGCTCAAAGATCCTCAAATGGTGAGGAGTGCAACTTTGATTAATCATTTGCTCCTTTTCAGAACCCTGGGTGGGTGGGTGTGTATGTGTGTGTGTGTGTGTGTATGTGTAGGTATGTGTAGATTCATATTTCTTTGGTCCATCAATGTTTTCAGAGGGATCACTAAGAATGAGTCACTAGGTCCAGGATCTGTAGGGCGATGTCTGAGCAGAAACAGAATACCATTTTTAAATAGCTCTCCAAGGGTATTAGCATGCCTAAAATCAGTTTTGCAAAGGAGTAATATAGCATTTCTATAGAAGGATGCATTGCTACTGGAGAAAAATGATTTATTCTAAATTAATCATTTGTTCCAAATTGCAAGCTATCCACTGTAGATAAAATATGTTGTCTATGTTGCAGATATTGTAGAATATAGTAAATGAGACAAGGGATTTGCTATATTAATTATTATTTGTTCATTTTAGCTGTTGACATGCTTGATGGTGCACAGATAAATTACTCTATCCCTCCCCACAAGAAGGATTTTTGTTAATATGCTTCCTCTCTCTCTCTAGATTCCTCCTCAGATTGGGTTCCTTGAAAACTTAACATCTTTCGATGTAAGTTACAATCCAGAATTAAGAAGCTTTCCTGATGAAATGGGAAAGTTATCCAGAATATGGGACCTTCCTTTGGAAGGATTAAATCTTAACTTTGACTTCAAGTATGTGGGATGGAAAGCCAGAGACATTATAAGGTTAGTTATCTCAACATTCTTATGGGTGGGTGTGTATTGACTGTTTAAAAACAAAACAAAACAATACCAACAGTAAACCTATCAATTCAATTTAATTTGTATGTTTAAAAAATGGACAAATTGTTCAAAACAGGAAGGCTGAAGTGGCAAATCTGTAAGAATAAATTTGGCTGCTTTTTTGTTAATGTTTTAGAATTTGCTGGTATCAACAGGATCTGTCTTAACAGGTAAAACTGCTAAGCTGCAGAACAAAACTATGCAATTGGAATAAATAAAAAATACGGACAAATTTTTACATAAGTAAAACTTTGTGGGATCATGGGCTTTCTGATGCTCTCCCTGCCCCCATGATGGTCACTGGCTTTAAACAAATAACTGAACTGAGCTGAAATGTAATGTAATGTAATGTAATGTAATTAGTCTTAACTAATGGTTAATTGAAACAAGCCATAGAATCACAGAATTGTAGAGTTGGGACCCTGAGTGTCATCTACTCCAACCCTCTGGAGCAATGCAGGAATCTCAACTAGATCATACATGACAGATGGCCATCCAACCTCTGCTTGAAAACCTCCAAGGAAGGAGAGTCCACAACTTCCCAAGGGAGACAGTTCCACTATCAAGCAGCTTTTACTGTCAGAAAGTCATTCCTGATGTTTAGTCAGAATCTCCTTTCTTGTAACTTGAATCCATTAGTTTGAAGTTGGCTTTTTTCAACTAACTATAGGTAAGATTAGCCACAGGTTGTCCACATTCAAACAAAACACTACTGTAGTTGGTCTGAAATGAAAACTTTTGGTCACAACCTCCTGCTGTTCTGACGGGGAGTGCAGGAGTATACAAGTCTGTGACTTCTCTGCCTCCTTCTCATAGCAATAAACTATACATAATGCTGGGACGCGGGTGGCGCTGTGGGTATAACCTCAGCGCCTAGGACTTGCCGATCGTCAGGTCGGCGGTTCGAATCCCCGCGGCGGGGTGCGCTCCCGTTGCTCGGCCCCAGCGCCTGCCAACCTAGCAGTTCGAAAGCACCCCCGGGTGCAAGTAGATAAATAGGGACCGCTTACCAGCGGGAAGGTAAATGGCGTTCCGTGTGCTGTGCTGGCTCACCAGATGCAGCTTGTCACGCTGGCCACGTGACCCGGAAGTGTCTCCGGACAGCGCTGGCTCCCGGCCTCTAGAGTGAGATGAGCGCACAACCCTAGAGTCTGTCAAGACCGGCCCGTACGGGCAGGGGTACCTTTACCTTTATACATAATGCTAATATTAATGTTTTGCAACTTGATCTGCATAGTTCATATGTCTTTATATATGAAGGAGTGTTTTTTTTAATTACAATTTTCTTACAAAGGTTCCCTCCCTTACTCAAGGTTTCTTCAACAGCGTTTAAAGAAAGCTGTCCCTTATAACCGGATGAAGCTCATGATAGTTGGAAATACAGGCAGCGGTAAAACTACACTGTTACAACAATTAATGAAATGCAAGCGACAAGACATGGAAATTCCGAATGCGACAGTTGGCATTGATGTGATTGACTGGAGGGTTACAGTGAAGAGTAAAACAAAGAAAGAGCTTGAATTAAGTGTCTGGGATTTCGGAGGTATCTTGTCGTATTTACATTTAACGTCAAACTTGGCTTATGCACAGTGGGGAGATGGAATCACAGCTACTTCCTTATCAGTTGTGCCCCCATTACATGTTATTTTAAGGTCCAGTTGTGTAGTCTTAAATGGCATAGTTGTTGTTTCCTATATTTTATGTAGATTAATAACTGCATGGCCTTAGTCTGTTTGGTTCAGACCTATGCACAAGGCAGCCTATGAGAGTGAACAGACCTGCCCAGTGGCTGGTGTAAGTCTCAGTATAAATGTGTGTTATGAACTTCCAGCCTTGTCCAAATCCAGCTTGCAATGATTCATCAAAACAATCTTAGGTTACATAGTAAATATTGGGTGGCTCATAACATTTTAGCAGTGTGAAAATACAAGTGGTCATTGAACGTTTGTAATGAAAGTGTGTTGTCAGCCTTGATAGGTAAGGTGTTCGGTCTGGTTTAGTAGTCATAGAAATAGAGATAATTGCTAGGTTTCAAAGACTTAAGCATGCAGACGCAAGAGAACTGTGCGCAACCTGCAGCCTGCTTGCTTATTTATTTATTTATTTGATTTATATACCACCCTTCATTCAAGGATCACAGGGTGGTTTACAGTATAAAAAGACAAAAAACATAGCACAATGAAAAACAAAAATACCTCCCCCACCCCTGGACACACACACATAGTTTAAAAGGCCTTAGATTGTTTAAAAACCTGAAAGAAAAGGAATGTTTTCACCTAACACCTAATGAAGGTACCAGGCAAACCTCCCTGGGGAGAGCACTCTCTGGACCTTTCCCTTTGGTTAATTTTGTTGCAAAATGTATAATATCCTTCCAATATTAAAAGCAGTGGAAATTGTTGCAGAGAAGAAAGAAACTGGAACTCTTCTCTGGATCCTGTCAAATCTTGTCATAAGAATATGAATACTGCTTCCAAATTTCTGGATTCTTGGGAGTGTGGTCACCTAATTCGGACTCTCCTGATGTGTTTTGGGGAGCTTTTCAGAACAAGGTGCCTCTCAAGCTGTGCAATGTTATTTTTTTCTTAGCCTAAAAAGATTTGAACTCTGGGGTTTCTCTGTAAGAACTGGAGGTTGTGCAGATTACAGTATAGGAATGTTATTGTGGTTTTCTGTGACCTAGAGGAGAGTAAAAGCAAGTGCATAACACAAAAAAATGATGTTGTTATTTAGGCCAGGAGGAATTCTACAGTGCTCACCCCCACTTTATGACCCAGAGAGCTCTGTACCTTACTGTTTATGACCTTAGCAAAGGAGAGGCTGAAGTGGATGCTATGAAGCCGTGGCTGTTTAATATCAAGGTAACTTTATCATACTGGAGGTACCCCCAGTAAGGTGGGTCCAAAGTTTGTTGAAAACACATTTGTGTGCTCAGGCTTTTCCTGACAGTGTTATTGGCCTGTCTTAGATACTGTTGTTTTTTCTTCATATTTTCTTTAGAGTTTATTAAATTATAAATTTAATAGATATAGTAACAATAACATGTTTTGTACTATGCTCATAAAATGTTATGTAACATCATAGGTGGACAAATTTTCTATATTCGTTTTTCAAGTCTGCATATAGCATTACGTAGTGTCCCAGTTTGCACATAATGCTAAGCCAAACCATGATTTAGCTCAAACAATCAAGATTCCAGACCAAAGTTCATGGTTGCGCAGTGCTCTTCTCCTAATCTACCTGAGACTAAGTCTTGGTTTGGTTTAGCATTATGTCCAATCCTGGGCTCATAGTTTGTCTCGGTTCAGAGAAACCATAAACCTAGAACAAACCTAGAACTGGTGCAGTGACTGTTGAATGTCCAAACTATATGTGATGCACTTTATGGGAAATTTACTCCAAGGTCTAGGGGCAATGACTGACTCAGCAAAACCATCCTAAAAACTGTATATTATGTACTGGATAAGAATCTTAATCAAGCACTGTGATTATATGTTCTTTGCAGGCCCGAGCTTCATCTTCACCTGTGATTCTCATTGGTACTCATTTAGACATCTCTAATGACAAACAGCGTAGAGCTTGTGTCAACAAAATTACCAAGGAACTGATGAATCAGAGGGGATTTCCAGCAATCCGAGATTACCATTTTGTGAATGCTACTGAAGAGTCTGATGCTATGATGAAACTTAGAAAAACTATAATAAAGGAGAGTCTGAATTTCAAAGTAAGCCATGCCATTCATATAGATACACGTTCACATGCAGGAAAGTTTACTGTAGCACTTTGTTCTTTAAGGCTTGCAAAGTTGAATCAAAGCTTATGGTGCCATTAATCGGAACTACTACACAATCTGCAGTATGGTATCTCCTTAATGAGCCAGTGTGGTGTAGTGGTTAAGAGTAGTAGACTCATAATCTGGTGAACCAGGTTTGCTTCCCGGCTCCTCCACATGCAGCTCTTGTGGGGGAGGAAGGGAAATGAGATTGTTAGCCGCTTTGAGACTCCTTAGGATAGCGATAAAGCGGATATCAGATCCAAACTTTTCTCTTCTAATGTGCAAAAAACATTTTACCAATCCTTATATCATAACCTTACAACAAAAAGTAGTTCATAAGTTATTCTCATTGCATAGACAGTGACTGTAAAGGCTTCAGGGAAATTGTAAATAATGCAAAGTATCCCAGTAAAGCCACCGTTGGGCTCCTTTGTAGGAAGGTGTGGGGTATAAATCTAATCATCAGGAGAAGGGAGAAGAGATTTGGAACTAGAAGTCAAGTATTATGCACAGTGTCATGTGAATTGTAAGTCGAGAACAGTAGAAATAAGTCAGATGGATTTGTACATTTCTATGTCTTAAAACACACTCTCTTGTTTTCTCTTAAGATTTGTTGTGGTTGTTTTTGCTTGCCTTTTTCCCAGAGTGGGATTCAAGGTGGCTTGCACAAATTATTATGAAAAAATACAAAAAGGTAAAAAGATAAAAAAGACAATAGTTTAAAAGTAATTAAATTCTAATAGAATTAAAACAATATGAAAACAAATCTATTAAAATACTGGTAATAAAAATAGCACAGCACTTTTAAAAGCACTCTCCTTAAAAAGTGTCAGTTCCAAATGGCCTGTTGGAATAAAACTGTCTTCACCTGCTAGCAGAAGGACAATGAGTTTTGGCAGTGGAATAATAGAAGGAGGTCTCCTTCCTTCACTGTCTTAGCACTCTGCTTTGACTGAGCCAGCACTGCTGAGGTCAGTAGCATTGGGAAAACCACCCCCTGCTCTGACAGAGTACAAGAGCTTCCCATCTTCTTCCACCACAGCAGCTGCCCAGGCTACTGAATGGGCAGAGTGGAGGCCGGCCAGCCAGGATTTGGAGTTCCATTTCCCATGACATCATGGTTGTGATGGGGTCCAGTTTGGCCTAGAAATGGGCTCAGACTTGACCAAACTGTCCCCCAAGTTTTGGGATAAATCATTTAGCTTTCCAAACCTGAGTAGGGAGGTTTGACCAATCACTAAAGAATTCATAAAAAGGTCTAGACAAAGCGTGTTTGTTCTACAGATCGGAGACCAGCCCGTTGTTGGGCAGCTAATCCCAGACAGCTACTTAGAACTTCAGAAGAGAATTTTAGAGGAATGCAAAAATGTTCCAGCTGAATTTCCTGTGATTGACCACAAGCGGTTGTTAGAATTGGTGCAAGAAAACCAATTGCAGTTGGATGAAAATGAGCTCCCACATGCTGTTCACTTTCTGAATGAATCAGGTAACATGCATCATCAAAATATGTTGTTCTTAGCTTTTGCATCCTTTCCACCCTCCCTCCCCCTCCATTTTTTCTTACAGCTGGATTCCTATAGACTCATACCCTTAACTAGGAGAGAGACGACCCTGAGGAAGGTATTTGTAGGGAGAATAGATAGGCAAGAAAAAAGGTAAAGATGCCACCCATCACTGCTCCTCTGCAAATGCCCCTCCTTGTAAAGGGAAATCCTCTCTCTGCACATAACTGTTGCATTATGGGGAAGCATTGCTTCTTTTCTCTTGCATTCTGGGAAGTCTTGCTTGTAAGCTTTTCTCTGCTCCTGCACACACTGTACGAACCTGTTCCAAGCACCAAGACATTCCTTCCTTGCTCAGTTCATCTTGAGTTCATGAAAAACACTATGACCTGTACTTAATGCACAGCTGACCACATCTATGGAATTCACTTATTATATTCTTTCATGTTATGATCAATCATTAGTAATTGTTTTAGCCATGCTATATCAATCTTTGGTTATAATTTAATTAGGAGGTTTCATGCCTGTCTAGTTCCAGCTTCGTTTCCCAGCCTTTAATCTATCGGTGATTAATGCTCACATGTAATTCCCGCCTTTTACTTATGTTAACCAATCAGCAATAAGTTTCTTTGTGTTTGTATCAACCAATCAGCCACAAGCATACCTGTGGCAATGTTTGTAATATTCAATAAAAGAGAGTTCCCGGGGCTCGCCCCGGTAGACGCCTCTCTCACATGACACCTGCTACTCGTCTGTCGTTATTCCAACCCAACATCCTTGCATTTTAGCAAGTAGAAATGTGTTTAGGAAATGTGTTTGCTGCAACAATGTATATTTCTTCCTTCGCTCTAGCATAGTTTTGGTGCGTGTGACTATTTTCAAGGGAATTTTTAAATGATTGGAAGCCCCTTGCTTACCTGCAGTACTGCCCCAAGATTTTAAACAATCTATCCATGTCTGAAAATGTACTACAGTGGAACCTCTGGTTATGTACCGTCCTCCTTATGAACGCTTTGGGTAATGAGCTCCACTAACCTGGAAGTAGATGCTCCTGGTAGTGAACTTTGACCCAGGATGCGAGCGGAAGTCATGCACGGTGGCAGCAGAAGGCCCCATTAGCAAAAGCGCGCCTCGGATTGAGAACGGTTTTGGGTTAAGAACAGACCTCCGGAACAAATTAAGTTCGTAACCGGAGGTACCACTGTATGTACCTTTCTGTTTGTTTATTTCTGCTAAGAATAGCACACCCCACGTATAAAAGTTTTGTTATTGATCTGAAGTAGAATATCTTAATTCTCCTCTAAAATAAATAGACAACTGCTGAGATTCGTATTGTTGCATTAGTGAAAATTGCTTTGCAAAAATGGGTATATTGGGAGAAATTTGCACTAAAATTCTGGTGAATCTTATTGAAGATCTTTTGAAGAAAATAAAATCACAAGCTGATGTGGAAACGTGAAGAAGTGAACATAAGATTGGAAAAAATGGAAAATGAAACTGACAGATTTCCCCATCCCTAATCCAAACGCACTGTTCCATCAAAATTGTCTTCTTCCTTTAAGATTCAGTGGAGTCTTGCTCTTGGCCATTTTGGGTCCAACCTACCATAAGAACCAAGCAGTGCTAATATCTACAAGTACAATATGTGTTGATTAAAATATTAATTTGTGCTGCTCTTCACCCAGGTGTTCTGCTCCATTTTCAAGATCCGGCACTTCAGCTAAGCGACTTGTATTTTGTGGACCCTAAATGGCTATGTAAAATCATGGCACAGGTGAGTTTTCAGATGTTTTCTTTTTTTGTGACCAACTGAGTACACATCGACCTCTTGCCTTCCTGCTTCAGGCCCCACTTTTTTTTTTCAAGAACTCTGAGTTTTGTTTCTTTTCCCTAGATCTTGACAGTGAAGGTCGAAGGCTTTCCTAAGTACCCAAAGGGAATCATAAAGCGTACCGATGTAGAGAACTTCCTGCTAAAGAAAAGCAAATTTCCTAAGGTTTACATGTGTAAATACTTCAGGCTTCTGGAGAAGTTTCAGATAGCACTGCCACTAGGAGAAGATCAGCTCCTTGTTCCAAGCAGGTAAACAAAGGGCTTGAAAGCAGGTGCTGTGTTAAGGAAATGTAGTGATAGAAGTTCATGACTTGTTTTATCTTTGGTCTTTTTAGACTTGCCCACTAATCAGAACTATGAAGAACACCTGAGAAAGAGACTCATTGCACATTCTGGCTACTTCTAACCCCTGCTTTCAGTCTATAGAAAAAAATAAAATCAGAAATAATAAAAACAACTTTACTTTTTCTTCCAGCTTGTCAGATAATAGGCCTGTGATAGAGTTACCACACTGTGAAAACTCTGAAATTATCATAAGGCTGTATGAAATGCCCTATTTCCCCATGGGATTCTGGTCCAGGCTAATCAACAGGTTGCTTGAAGTGTCGCCGTTTATTCTTTCAGGAAGAGGTACATTAATTTTCACATGGCTCCATTATTGTTCTCCTTGGCTAAAACGTGATTAAACATAGGGAGTCTTGGGTGGGAGAGGGGACAGTATCCCAATGCAATGTTGAAAGTAACTCAGAACTCTTAATACTGAAATTGCTGGCTCCTTTTTGTTTCCTTTTAAAAAAATCTGTTGGGGTTTTAATATTTTCTGTTTGATTTCTAATATTTTTACATGGCATTAGTAAGGGGAAGTGACCATAGCCTATACAGAAGGCCCCAGATTCAATCCCTAGGATCTCTATTTAACAGAAATGCCTCTGCTGCTGGAAAATTGATGCCAAGTCAGGAATAAACAATAAGGAATTAAATGGTAGTCGGATCCAGTATAAATCAGTATTCTGAACTGGTATAAATCAGATTCCTGATACAGTAGTATGTTATTTACAAAATTACAAATTGGGGTGGGCACAGGGGAGGAAAGGTTGAAATAAATAATGGAGCTACGTCTTTTGCTTACTAATTTTTATTGTGTTATAGTTGAACCCTAGCCTTTGCTGAATCAATATTTCATTATTTCAGTTTATCTTTCTCAACTGATTCATGACATGTTATATATGCTCTGAGGCCATACTAACATGCAAATATGCAGTTACCTACGTGTTTATGCTTTGCACTTTCACGCAGTGATATAAAATCATGGCAATATATAGCTAAGAGGTGGTGTGCTTTGTCAGATAACCTGTGTAGACTTATAGCAGGAAAATAGTCTTTGCAAAGCTATTTTTTTCTTTCTCTGCAGAACGAGCTCTTCGTCCTAACAGGATGTACTGGAGGCAAGGCATATATCTGAACTGGTCACCTGAAGCCTATTGCCTGGTTGAATCAGCAGTTTTTGAAAACAACCCAAACAGTTTCCTCAAAATTACTGTGCCTTCTTGCAGAAAAGGTTAAACTTACATCAGAGTGAATATTTGGGGGAGGAGAATGCTGTTGGGTTTGCACTTTGTAGCTGTAGCACACCACGGTCCGAATAACATTTTCTTGACTCTCATTCAGGTTGCATCCTCTTGGGACAAGTTGTTGATCACATTGATTCTCTTATGGAAGAATGGTTTCCAGGTTTGCTAGAAGTGGATGTTTGTGGTGAAGGAGAAACACTCTTGAAAAAATGGGCTTTGTATAGCTTTGAGGATGGTGAGGAGCACCAGCAAATATTACTTGATGACCTTCTGAAAAAAGCAGAAGAAGGTATCTAGTGCTATAACAAAGCTATCCTGAAATACCTTTTCAGTGTGCAAATAAATGTATGTCTGTTCTCATCAATATACTCGTATTTTTATCACAGATAGCCTAATTCACAGGTAGGGGACCGTCAGCCTGGGGGGCGTGATTTGGGACCACCAAGGATCCCGATTTGGTCATGAGACTGTTTTCCCCAAGTCCCACCAAGATGCCCCACACCTGACATCGTTTGATATCAGGCATGGAGTTTATGCAGCCATGTCTGCAAAAGAACTATTGTGAGCATAACAGTGCACTCCCAATTGTTCCTCTGCAAGCAAAGCTTGCATTTGGTGCCAAATACAAGGCCCACTGTGATTGGTTCCAATCAGGAGCCTCCCAAGTGCAGCCAATCCGTCAGTGGCACAACTTGGTTTTTGTACTGAATTTAAATTCAGCACTGAATGCAAACACCGCTGAGATCAGCTGCACTCAGGAACTCCTAGGATCAACTTCATCCTGGATGGTAAACTCCAAACAGCTTCTGTTAACTGCCAGTACAAATATAATACATACTGCAGCTCTGGATATCATTACTTCTGTGGTTTCTGTATGCTTCTGTTCAGCTCCCAGTACAATGATGCATTGCTCAAATATATATATATATATCTACAGCTATAAGCCAAGATTTTGCACCTTCCAAAATAACAGAAGTTTCACAGTGGTAATAAGCTGTTTGATTTGATCTTTCAAGTTACAGAAACCCTCTGTCCAGAGGACCTTTAACAACAGATCAGTGTTTTCATTGGATGCTTCACAACAAATGATGCCATTTAACCTCTTTAAATACATGGCATTTATTATTCAAAGGTACATAGAATTTTATATGTATCCTAATACATATATGCATGGAATAATGGATACCATGAGTATTTGCAGGGGCCAGGTCCTGAGCGCAGTGAGGAGTTGCAGAACCAGGCCTTTGCTGTGTGTGTTTTGGGGGAGTCGGGTGCAGCCTGGCAGGTGTGGCCAGATCAGGAGATGCATTTTCCCCTGGCTCTTTGCCACAGCAACGTTGTTTATTTCCAGCTGTTGCCAGTTCCTACTTTTGTTCCTGATCTAGTTCCTGATCCTACTTCAGCATTCCTAGCCTTGCTCCAGTTCCTTCTCCTTCTCCAGTTTCTGCCCTCCATTGAACTTCTTAGCATTGTTACCATCTATAGCCTGGTCCCGGCGTGTCGGGTCTGGACTGCTGCTGCCAACGACCCGGACCGTGACAATCTGTTCATTCAATCTTTTGTATTTCTGTTTCTCTTTATCCATATAGGTGACCTCTTGGTGAATCCAGATCAGCCAAAATGTACTATTGCAATTGCCCGAATTGCTCCAGACCTGATACTGGCAGATTTACCTAGAAATATAATGTTGAAAAATGAGGAACTAGTATTTTGCCAAACACCAGAATTTCTTCTAGGTAACTATTATTGTTGCTATAGCTGTGAGACTGCCAGCTTGTATAATTTTCCAAATTGGTATACATTCCTTGAATCAAGAGGGGCATACTTATATGAGAGTAGGCCTATTGGCACTGAACACCCTGATTACCCTAGTACATAACATTTTAACATTTATCCATTTTATTCAAAGTTGACTGAAATAGATTAACTGTGCAAACTGATTGATAAATTATATGAGGCCTAATTTAACTTGTTCATTGACCAGTTCTTGAGAAGTATAGGGAGCACCTATATTGTAGAACATAAAAAAAGGAATTCTTTGTACTGTATATTTTAAAGAACGGGCCCTGGCAAATTTGGGATGGATTACAGTCTATATATTTTTTACATTGTGTTCTGTTTTCTTTCGGGAAAGGTGATGGTGGATTTGGATCTGTATACCGTGCTTCTTACAGTGGAAATGAGGCAGCTGTAAAGATTTTTAATAAGCACACATCTCTTAGACTTCTAAGACAAGTAAGTCTTTGAAGAGCTTGTTTGAGAGAAGCACCCTTTCTAAAGGTTTCAGCAGCTTAAAAGAAGAAAAACTCACTTTCTAAATATTGTGAACCACTTTTTGAATGCCTTGAGGGACTGGGTGAACAATTTAAATCCAGATAAGACAGTAGTACTGCTAGTTGGGGAAACTGGTTATCCGCAGGTTTTTGTATCCCAGGGTTATTTTTGTGTTTTTGTATTTTTTAAGTTTATATCTTAATTGCTTGTGCTTGGCCACCTTGGATTTCCTCTGTAAAAGAAATGGGGGCTATTAATATTTGAATTACCTTAATTTTTAAGAATTTGTGTTTCTGGCTTATAGGGGAGTTATTACAAGTTAACACAACAACTTGTCGTATAACATTGGCAAAGTGGAGATTTAGAAGCCCTTCCCAAATTGTTTTCTGACACTTTGTGCATACAAGATAGAGCTGGCTCCAATAATCTGTTTGACCTCCCACCCACCTGAGCACAGAATTGCCACTGAAAAAACCAGTGCTTGTGCTTCTGTTGTTTCATTTTCATTTTACTGTTTCCAGGAACTTGCAGTGCTTTGCCATCTTCATCACCCTAGTTTAGTGCTCTTGCTGGCTGCAGCAGTGCGTCCCCGAATGCTTGTCATGGAATTAGCACCAAAAGGGTCTCTAGATCGATTGCTGCAACAAGACAATGCCAGCCTAACCAGAACACTCCAGCACAGGATAGCTCTACATGTAGCCGATGGCTTAAGGTAAAACGATCTTTAAATGTTTGTTTCAGCACAAAAAAATCAACATGGATTTTCCCCCATTGCAATAAATGTTTCTGAATATTCTATTTCTGCTAAGTAATTTTCACTTATACTAATGGATTTCCTAAATTTGATAAATCTGAAGTGTTGTTCACTCTGTTCACATATGACTAGATGTTTTGAAGCTGCCTTGTGGACTGGCACTACTTCTCATTTTCAATATTTCCAATACATATATTTTTCTCACAGGTATCTGCATTCAGCAATGATCATCTACCGTGATCTAAAGCCCCACAATGTGCTTCTCTTTACACTGTATCCCAATTCAGCGGTCATTGCAAAGATTGCCGATTATGGTATCGCCCAGTATTGCTGTAGAATGGGGATAAAAACATCTGAGGGCACACCAGGTATGAAGGACTTCATATTTAATCAAGTCAAGGTATCACATCAGTCTCTTGTAGTGTAACAAGGTTAACATCATGACACGTTTGAGAAATGCAATTTAGAAGAACTAAATTTTCCAAAGCCAGTGACCAGCCTGACTCTCCCCATCCTAAGGGGAAATGGTTTTAAAGTAAACGATTACTCTTTTCCATTTGGGAACACAGGGTTAACTCCTGCTTCCTAGAACCCTGTCAGGGTCCTGCAGGTAGTGATGGCAATTTTTCATCTTCATAAGCCTTTCCTTGAACATACACAATTGCTTCTTTTCCTATGTCTCTGTAAAACCACTGAGCAGGACTGTTTAGGGATACAGAATAAGATGTTTCAACATGCGTTATTTTAATAAGCTGGCTTGCAGTGCAATGCTAGTCATGTCTACTCAAAAATAAGTTCCATTGGGTTAAATGGTGCTTACTTAATGTATTTTTAATCTTTGTTGGAAGCTGCCCAGAGTGGCAGGGGAGACCCAGCCAGATGGGTGGGGTACAAATAATAAATTATTATTATATTATTATATTACTCTCGGGTAAGTAGTGGTGGGGTTGCATCTTAAAACAGGCACAGAATCTTTATTGAATTTGAAAAACAAAATCTGCTTTGCATGCAGAAGGTTGTTGCTTGTTGACTCATAGCCAGCTTGGACTTTGAGTAGATGTATGAGAGCCTGTGTATAAAGTCCTTCAGTGACTTTCTTATTCTCCTTTGTATATTATGCTTCTGTGGAAAGAGAGACAGAGACCGAGTGTAAGAGATGGTTTTCTTATTAACTTTCATGATTGCTTTCTGGAAGCTCTCAGCTCTTTTTAGGCCCTAAATAGTTGGTGTTCATGTGAAGTTTCTTATGTCGCTTAACATAACTTGAGATTCCTAAATTAAAACAACAAATACAGCAACAGCATGGCAAGAAGCATAACAATTAATGACTTGGGTGTTATTTTTTAGGCTTCAGAGCACCAGAAGTTGCAAGAGGAAATGTTATTTACAATCAGCAAGCTGATGTTTATTCATTTGGCTTGCTCCTGTATGACATTTTAACAGCTGGTGGGAGAATATTAGAAGGCATGAAATTTCCTAATGAATTTGATGACTTAGCTATCCATGGAAAATTGCCAGGTATGTTTACTTCTCCTAGTGTTCAATACAGTGGTTGTTGCATGAGCAGTAGACAGTACTGAAAGCCAAAAAGGCGGAAGAGGAAAGGTTTGGAATAAAGATATCAAGTGACCTGGAAACTGAAGGCACTGCAAACATTCGGTGCACAGTGTTCCATTAAAACCAACAGAAATCCAGGGCAGCTAATATTATCTGGCTCAACCACTGCCGTGTAGGTTTACAGAATGCATTGTGCCTCCTTATTTTTGTTGATATACTCAGGTTGTTCACTGGTGGTTTATTTTTCATTATTTAATGTCCTTCTCATATAAGATGGTATGTAGGACATTATGTGTATTATGTGTGCGCACAATTCTGCATGGGTAGGGGTGGTTCATTCTAACATTATAAAGCAAGGTTAAGGAAATATTTGTGTAAGCAACAAATATTTACACTGAAGAGAACAAAGTTACCGTATTTTTCGCCCTATAGGACGCACCTTTCCCCCTCCAAAAATGAAGGGGAAATGTGTGTGTGTCCTATGGGGCGAATGCAGGCTTTTGCTGAAGCCTGGAGAGCGAGAGGGGTCGGTGCGCACCAACCCCTCTCGCTCTCCAGGCTTCAGGAAGCTCTCCGCAAGCCTTGGGAGCCCGCGGGAGTTCCCATCGGGCTCCCTAGGCTTGCGGATAGCAGCCTGCATCTCGAAGCCTAGGGCACGCTGCACAGCGCGCCCCAGGCTTCGGTTCCCCAACCTGGTTTGGAGGCTGGCGGCGGGGAGAAGCGCGCTTCTCCCCACCGCCAGCCCCTCATGCTCGGGGGACAGTGGGGAGGCGAAACGCCGCCATCCCGCTGTCCCCCGACCTGGTTTGGGCTTCAGGCAGATATCCGCAAGGCGTGGGAGCCCGGCGGGAAGTCGCGCCGGTCTCCCAAGGCTTGCGGAGAGCTGCCTGTTCTGGGGGCTGGGGTCGGGGGAAGCTCCCCCCAAAAAACTAGGCGCGTCCTATGGGCCGGTGCGTCCTATGGGGCGAAAAATACGGTACATAACAGTATTAAATAACAGTGTACCATCCACTGCTTGGAGTTCATGAGTCAGGACCAATATTTTAAAATTTGTAATTTGTTTAATTCTCTGCTTCTTGATGCCGAGAGTAAATTTTGGGCTCTTCTTCGAAAGAACCAAGACTTAGCAAAATACCTCATCTTATACACAGAAAAATATGGTACTTATGGGAGAAATGTACATTCTTTTCAAACCCATTTTGACTTAAGGAATTCTTTAAAAGCAATTGATTTTACTATAAAAAGGTAAAGGGCCCTTGGACTGTTAAGTCCAGTCAAAGGTGACTATGGGGTTGCGGCACTCATCTCACTTTCAGGCCGAGAGAGCTAGTGTTTGTCCACAGAAAGCTTTCCAGGTCATGTGACTAAACTGCTTCTGGTTCACAGAGGACTGTATACTTAACACTGGTCTGTATAGTTCTTTTTCTTCATCTGAAACTCAAAAACTTAAATTCTAGATCCTGTCAAAGAATATAGCTGCACCCCCTGGCCAGAAGTTGAAGATTTAATTAAGAAGTGTTTGAAAGAAAATCCTCAGGAAAGACCTACATCTGCTCAGGTAGGCATTTGCTGTGGGTTATGTGTTTATAAGTGGAAAAGACCCATCTGATCTGCTGTATAAATGAATGTGTCATTAAATGCCTTTCTAAACAATACAGTATATGCAGTATTGGCAGTGCATTTTATTACTGTGCTGTAAGAAACATAATGTATAAGAAGGAGCCATTACTCACTGTTGCTACTAATGTGGTATTTCTGCAGGTTTATGATATTTTGAACTCCGCAGAACTGGTCTGCTTGATGAGATACATCTCAGTACCCTCTCCTTTTGGAGCAGATTGCATGGTTGCTACAAATCCAAGTTGTAAGAAGACAGGAATCTGGATAGGTAGCGGAAACTTAGAAGCAGCACAGATCTCATTTATTGATTTAAATTCAGATGGACACAGGTGTCAGGTAAGTGTAAAAGCTGGTGCTTAATACAAATGCTTCAGTCCTGGTAGATGCAGTATATAATAAACGTCATGCCTTAATTAGTAGAATCTCAAAGGGCAGTTAATTCAGCATGTATATATATTTGCATGCCATAGAAAGGTTTGTTTTGTTTTGCATTTTGTAATGGAGATTTCTTTTACATCTCAGATCTATCAGTCTCATAATAGCATTCAATTACATACTCATTTGGTAGAGGAACAATAATTGTTACCATAGCTGTTACAGTTTTCAATGTTAGCCTAGCAACAGTGAGTCCTATCTTTTAAACCTCTTTATGTGTCAATAAGTGCTATAATCTTACGGGCATATAAAACATTAAATAAAAATATATGGAACCCTGACTTAATAATAATAATAATAATAATAATAATAATAATAATAATAATAATAATAATGCTGCTGCAACCTTGAGAGGTTTGGTTGTTTTTTTAAATTTTTGAGAGAGAAAAAGAGGACAGCCCAAAGGAGATGATAGGAGGCAGGCTCAATATGTCTTTTCGCTGGAAAGAAGTCAGAGCCCTGAACTGGAACAAGGGTTCTGGTTCAAAACAAAAGAACACGTGTTTCAGGACCACAGTCAGCAATCATGCAGGAGAGCCTAGTATTCAGGTGGTAAACTTTTCGAGCTGCTGGGACTTGGCCAATGGAAGCTGTGCAGGGCTTTCTTGATCCTCAGAGGAGATGGCAGTCTATCAGCTTTCATAGATAAAGGTACTTCCTCTGAAGGCTGCGTGTAGAATCTGGTGCTTTGTAGGCTTACTCGGGATGGGCCCAGTGAGTGGATTCATTTCCTCCTTTGAGCTGCTACTCCTTGGACATTCAAGAATCCAGGTTCGTTACTACTATGAGTAGAGGAAGGGCAGCAGGGAACTGGTCACTTAATCTTTGCTCCTTAATGTATACAAAAGTGTAATATTCAGAGAAAGGGAAAGTGCACCCGACCAGCTGTCCTTAGAGAAAAAGAAGCATTTACATGTTCCATAGCCCCATGGTAGCTACTAATTTTGGAAAGATAAAGTAGTCAGTCGAATGGAGCTTTTTCTAGAATTCAAGGGAATTGGTAAAATAAAAAGATAATAATAAGATTAATGTGTTTACGTAATTGTGTCCAGATGTTTACTATATATATTGTTCCCCACCAGGAAATTGCAGATAACAGAGTATTGTGTATGGCCTTGGTAACTCTTTCTGCAGAGAAGGAGAACTGGATTGTAGCAGGAACTCATTCTGGTTGTTTGTGGGTCTTTCACGCAGAAGAGGAGAAGCCCAGGCACCAACTTCAGAAGATGTCGGATTCTGTCACATGTCTTTACTTCTACTCTTATGCAAAGCAAAAGTACGGTTGTATCTAAGTATAGATGGAATTTCATAATTATTAATTAATTATTAATTATTGCATAATTATTAATTAGGAAAGTACAAAAAATGTCCACCCAGAAATAATTTTACACACCTTTGCATCTCATAGCTACATATTCAAATGGCTTAAATGAGTTGTTGTGAGAATTATTATCGCCTTTGTGCAGGTGTTTAATTGCAATATTACTTGAAGGGTAGACTTTTTAAAAATGAAATTGAATGCTTTTGATTTGTGCTTCCAGTCATAATACTGCACACGTATATTTGGTGCATCTCACTAAAAATCATGCTTGTGTAATGGTTCATTTAGTATGCAGTGAACGGTTATTTCTATAAGAATCATGCAGTGGTTTAGTAAGATATATATAATCAGTTTATTTCAATGATATACTTGCAAAATTCCCTGTTTCATTTCAGCAAACAGAACTATTTTTGTGCTGGTACAGCTGATGGACAGCTAGCGGTTTTTGAAGACACAGCAGTAAAGGTACATCTGCAACACTATCTTCCAGTAATTCTGAAGCAATGAAACACATACATAGTTTTTGATGCCTTTCCCCCTTTTCATTTGTGTTCAAAGGTTAGCGGTCTTTCTAAAACTCTTTGACAGCTGATGTTATTGAAATATCACTGAATAGGGAAGCCACATAAAGGCCCCTTTCACACATTATGGTAAGCCATAGCCTGAAACAAATTATGGGTTACCACAAATGAGCAGTGGCCTTTTGCACAATGATCAAATCATGGCTAACCTGCTCCTCTCTTTCTTTATAAATATAGTAAACTGTACAAACGGCTCAGGAATTTTAATCAAAATCCATTTTATAAACAATGTTAAATTCATTTATAGCATTACAGAAGAATTGTGGATCATACTCAATGAGTTTCATTCCTTCACTAGTCATGTTTACCTCTTCAACAATTGTGTCTCCTCATATTTTCTCATTTTCCATAATGCTTATGAATGCATCTTCGTTTATATTTAAGTTGTTTATGCTTAGAACTTTTAGATTTTGTATATCCCAGTATTTTTTTTAATGTAATTATTTTTAGGTTTCAAACAGATTTTATATATGTATATAGTTTTAATTTTATCAGTGTTTAATTGTTTTTAATGATTGTTCCCCCTATATTTTTAGCATTTCTTAATTTCATTTGTAAGCTGCTTTGAGTACCGCCAGGGAAAAAGGCAGGGTATTTTGTTGTTGTTGTTGTTGTTAGTATTGAATGACCATGCAACAACAGCAACATGTAAAGTTATGTATATCAGCAGGGACTGGTGTTTTATTCATGCCTGGAGATTTTTCTCACCGATGTTTTTTGCTATACTTCCAGTGCAAAGATGCTGCACCTTTGAAGATTTTACAACTTGGAACCCGCAGCACCCCACTTATGTGCTTAAGAGAATCTGTTTATTCATGTGAAAAAAATACAATCTGGGGAGGCTGTGGAACAAAGATTATATCATTTTCTAATGACTTCTGCGTCCAAAAAATCATTGAGACAAAAACAAGCCAAATGTAAGTTCATTTGTTTTAATTTTCACTACATGCCTTTGACTCTTTTGGTTGTGTTCTTTAAAATACATCATTTATTCTTTAAGTATCTTGCTTATCTTTTTGCCTGGTACTTCTCTTTACAGTTACCCTATCTGCATCTTTTTGGCGGAATGAGGAGAATAAGATTCTCCTCGCCCAACCATGAGAAACCTTATTTGGCCTTATCACTTGTAAAATATAAATTGTGTGATAAAGTTCACCAAACAGTTTACAGTTCATATGACTGAGGGTCAGGGAGTCCCAAGTACTTTCACACTTGCATAAACGTTGCATACCTTTGTCAGATGTATTTTTCCATTTATTTCTATTATGCTGATCCATGTGTATTTCTTATAAACGCCCTGGAATACAGTGGTGCCCCGCAAGATGAATGCCTCGCAAGACGGAAAACTCGCTAGACAAAAGAGTTTTCCATTTTGGAGGTGCTTCGCAAAACGAATCTCCTATGGGCTTGCTTCGCAAGACAACAATGTCTTGCGAGTTCCTGCTGGTTTTTTTTTTCCTTCCCCCCCTTTTTCTAAGCCGCTAAGCCGCTTATCAGCTGATCCGATCAGCAGATAAGCCGCTAAAAGCCGCTAATAGCGCTAATCCTTCAATGGGCTTGCTTCGCAAGACGAAAAAAACCGCTAGACGAAGAGAATCACAGAACGGATTCTTTTCGTCTTGCGAGGCACCACTGTACATTTTTGTGCGAACTCCCACTGATTTTTTCCTTGTGAACTTTGGACGCCCAGAAGCTGGTCTGAACAAATCCATGGATGTCATGGAGGTAGTCTTAAGTGACATCAATTGGCAATAAATCAAGCCCTCATTGAGCATATATAAACGTTTGCACATTATCTGCACGTATGTACATCAGAGGCGGCCATGTGATGCCCTCCAGATGTTGTTGAACTCTCATTGGCCCCAGCCAGCATTTTCAATGTGCAAGGATTATAGGAGTTGTATACCCTTCAATTTACAGATACTAGGCTGGGTATAGAACCGTGGTTCCCAATGTGGGGCACACACCCCACAACAGGGCAATTTGATTTTTAAGGGGGGCAATTTAAGAATGTGTTATTAACAGTTAATGTCCTTCTATGCTTCCTCCATGTGAATAGGAGTTCACTTTTTGAATAATAATAATTATACATCACAGGGGAACATCAGGGTTTTAGAGATACTTAGGTGTGGCATGGCCAATAAAAGGTTGAGAACCACTGGTATAGAACATGAAATACACCACAACAGAACAATGAAATTCAGAGCAAAGTCAGCTCAAAAAGCAGAGGAGGCTAAACAACCATCAGCTAAACCAACAACTATGGGGGGGGGTTAATTTGGCACTAGAGTGATGACAATATTGATGCCAGTCAGACTTGTGGGAGGAGGGCATTCCACAGCTGAAGGCTCTTAGTTTGGACACGCATTAAATTCAAACACGTAGCCACTGAGGATAGCTCTGAATATTGGCCAGTACCCAGAGATTTCTGTGTAGGAGCAGAAAGTACTTACCTGTGTGAGCTGGTGCTGGGGAAGGGAAGTATCCTCTCCCACTGTGGCACACATTTTTTTGAAGGGTACCTCAACGCCTAGGAGCAGATTTCCAGGGGAGGTGAACAGCTCTGGATGTGGAACTTCTGCAGGTAGAATCTAGGTTATTGCAGGGATGGGGAGAGTCCACCAAGCTTTTCAGAGGTGTCTATTGTAAACTTCCCATCTTTGCAGACACATGTTATATGTTCTGTACTATCGTATGTCAATCTGTTTTTTCTTTTCTACCCCTCAGATTATGCCACAGGGCTCACAGTGATGCCAATATCATTTCAATAGCAGTAGACAAATCCATCTACTTGGCGAAGAAAAATAGCTATTTTGTGGAAGTTTGGGATAAAAAGACAGAGAAGCTTTGTGAACTAATCGACTGCATGCATTTTCTAAAGTGAGTGTTTGATATTTTGTGTACAGCTGTCACAGAGAAGTCAGGGATATCATGGGTGGTTAAGCTGATTTTAAAAATGTGTTCCACAAGCAAAGCTTTAATATTAAAAAATAAATAACAAGGCTTCCAGAAAACCTGTTTGTCCTGATTGCACAGAGGTTATACAGTGTGAAAGTTATCTGATACATTCCTATGCTTTCCCCCATCATTTTTCTTACTGTAATATATTTGCCCATTTAAAGTGGATTTGTAGCTCAAGAGTGCGGTAGAGATTTTACTATGTAATACAATGCACAAACTTTTCTTGTAGGTTTATTATGAAGGCACACTTTATTGCAAGAAGCACATATGTTGGCAACTACTCAAACTGGGCAGTTGTTCTCACAGGCAGGAAGTGACCAGAGATTGCTAGGCGTCTGCTTTTAGTATTCTAAATGATAGTGCAAAGAGAATAGGAAGTCGGTGTAGCTTAAAGCATTTCTGTCCTTCTTTCCGTTAAACAAATGGCCGCTTAATGAGATGCTTATGTGAAAATATACGGGAAACACGAAAGGAAAGGCATGACCCATTGCAACTTTAACATACAATGGTATCATATTGTTTTAGAGAGGAGGTGCCAAACCTGAATAAAGAATCAAAACAAGAAGTTGCTATTTTGGGAAGAGTGAAGAGCATCTGCCTGCAGAAGAATACAGCCCTTTGGATTGGCACAGGGGGAGGACATATCTTACTGCTTGACCTCTCAACTCGTCGGCCCATAAGAATAATGAGGGATTTCTGTGATTCTGTTAGATTCATGATGACAGCCCAGTTAGGTAAGTGAAGGCTTCACAGGAAATCATCATGGTCCCAGGAATGAAATGTATTTATGTATGGGTTATCCTTTGCTTCCTTCAAGGAACCGAGCACACACGTTTACCATTTTCATTTTTACTTTACACACATATGTGTGCAGTTTTTAACATCTGATCCATGACCATTTTGAACCATTTCGAAAGTAGTGCAGCACATCTACCCTCGTATACCTTTTTCACTAACCTCCGTTGTTAAAATTAATGTGTGTTAGTTGAGCAAGACCACTTTGCTTGTGGGAAACGCATCTGCAGTCTCCAGTTCCCAAGTTAGATATTCATAAAGACCTCTTTCATTGCTCTACACACATGGTTCTTACAGTGTCATACTATACATGTCTATTCAAAAGTAAGTATTGTTTTCAGTGGAATTTACTCCCGGGTAAGTGTTTAGGCTCAAAACGTAAAGTCTAAACATTAACTGCAGTTGGTAAGGCTTACTATGGCTTGCTGCATGAGCTAAAAGTCGAGCTCCGAAGTCTCCTCCTCTTGTTTGTAAAAACTTGAGTATGGAATTTAGAGCAATAGTACTATTTGTCATAATTCTACAATACGTGCTGTAGTTTATTTTTGCCCTCTGCACTTTCTTGATTGTTTATTTTCTTGGCAGCCTTCCTCAAGTGCAGCCTTAAATTATAATACTTTGTCAAAGTACAGGGCCTGAATCTAAAGAAGCCTCAGTTTGCTTCTACTTACACAAAGAAACTTTCCTGCTTTCCTCCAAAAGCCCCTGTCAAAGGTTTGGGGGTGGCATTAGAGACTACAGTCAAAGGGATAGGACAATCCCTGCCGCTGCTGCCAATGCACGCATTGAGATACTTTTCATTTGCACACAGAGGGTGGGGCTGGATCCAAGCCGATGTACTTTTAATACTGAAACTGATTCGTTACTAATTAAAGTTTAACTTTGGATACTGGATTATATCTTACCTTTGTTTGTTTGGTAAAAGGGAGCCTGAAGAACGTAGTTCTGGTGTTGGGCTACTGCCATAAAGGTGAAAGCAAAGACAGCGAATACGCCACAGGTAAGGATTACTGCCTTCTGTATTAAACATTTTAAAGGGAATCTGTACAGCTTTTGTGAGATCATGCCATGATAATATTTTCACCGCTGTTTATTCACTCTTCTGCTCCTGCTGACTCTTGGCAAGTTTATGTTACACGGCGTCAGTCATACACAACAGAATGTGATAATACACAATAGAAAGCCCCACATGGTCTTTCCGGGGACCATTTCTGTCTACCCAAAGTTTTAATATGCCACATAGCATGCTGATTAACTAGGAGTGCAGACCTTTGCAGACTTATTTCCAGGTAAGTGTGTAGGATTGCAGTTTACTGCTTAACATGTTGACTAAAGCATTCTGATGGATAGCTATTGTTAGGTCCACCAGTCAAAGACCAAGGTCCAGTTCAGATGTAATGGGAAACCTTGGTTTTCTGTTGTGAAGCACAATTGTGCAGGGCTCTTCATACATGTTTCAGTGCTCTTCAGTGAATCAAAAAAGGGGATCTAAAGCTCTCACTTCTGCTTTGAAACTTATCTCTGTTCTTGATTATGTCCAAATTCAGGCTTTGTTTATAAAAGGCACAGAACAGGAGACTGTGGTTTTCCATTATGTTTGAATCAGGCGTAAATAACCACATACAGTATAAAGTGCCCTTGTGAGGCTGTAGGTCCATCCAGCCCAGAACTCGGCAAATTCCTTCACAGAATAACCTGATATGCACCTCTTGGACTAGCGCAGATCAGAACTTGGCTTTGCCCTTGTCTGAATATTGTGATGCAGTTCATGTAAGCATGCAAGATGCTCATTTAAATAATTGCTTTGAAAATATTTTAATTTAAATGTTCACAAATTAATGCAAAAATCAAATGGAATTGTGGGTAAAAGCACGCAAAAGTGATTCAGGCCATAAATGCAGAGTTGCCCATTACTGCTCCCAGGCCTCAGGAGGCAGAGGTCTTTCCTACCTTCTGCATGCAACCACGTAAAAGGCTGGATCTGCCTGGTTAAAAGTCAGGACTTTTCTCATGTGAGGCAACCATGATTAGTATTTCACTTACAGATACCATAGAACTCTGAGATCAGGAATCCCACTCATGTGTGGGTCTCATATATGCAAGATTTTCCTTTCTTAACCAGACTGATGAAAAATAAGCTTGGAGATAAATTTTGCCCACATGAGTCTGCTGCCATTATGGCTAGCTTGTCCCTTTCTCACACTTGGGCTACATGGGAACTGTGGTTTACTTATCACAGAGCTACATTTCCCAGCACCCTTTGCAAGCGACTGTATCCAGGAATTTTTGCAGAACTGAGGCTGGGTACACACCGTACATTTAAACCACGTATTGCTAGCCATTAACAATGCAATCCTATGCCTGTCTACTCAGAAGTAATCTTATTGAGTTTGATGGCACTTTTCCCCCAGTTGTGTGCATAGGATTTCTGCCCAAGTGACTGTTTCAGCTCCTATTTCTAAAGTTTTTAAAGTCCTATTTCTAAGTTGCCCAACAGCTGGAAAAATGCTTGAGATCTATTTCCTGATTAATATCTTCAACCATATTTGCCTCAATTTGTTCACAGGAATACAGTCATGTTTGACTATATGGGACATTAATCTGCCACATGAAGTGCAAAACCTGAGAAAACATATTGAGCTGAGACAAGAGTTAGCAGAAAAAATGAAGAGCATTTCTTTGGATTAACTGGCTATGAAAACACGTATCTCACTGGGCTCATACAGGAGGTTTCTGTTCTAGCTCCATTGAAATATGCAATGTAAATATTTCTCAGGATGCATCAGCATCAGTTTTGTTGAAAATATAGAGAATATTATTGACTGGGCAGTGCCTTAATTTTCCAGTGGTGGAAGGTACGTAGGAAACCCAGCTGTAACATGTAACCTGAACTCCTTTCATCTGGTTTTCAAGGTCTTTTATACCACTCCACGTTTAGAGTAATTCCACTATCCCATGCTGTATTTATGTATGTATATTTAATCAAGCAATATTTTTATACTTGAAGCATTATGATATAAATAAAGGCATGTTATAGAGCAGGGGTCGGCAACCTAAGGCCAAAAGTGGCCCATGGGGTCATTTTACCGGCCCACGAGCCACCCCCGATCCAAGCTACCTGCTTGGCGAGTCCTTGCATGCTGCGCTAAACTGGTGCGGCGCGGAGACTCACTTCGGCGACGCCGGAAATCACATCTGCACAGATGCCAGTGCCGGAAATCGCTGTCAGAATAACTTCATTGGACACAACCACATGCCAGGTCAGCACTAAGTCCAGCTGAATTAAATGGAATTTACTCTATGGTAAAAGTGGCCCATGGGGTCATTTTACCGGCCCACGAGCCACCCCCGATCCAAGCTACCTGCTTGGCGAGTCCTTGCATGCTGCGCTAAACTGGTGCGGCGCGGAGACTCACTTCGGCGACGCCGGAAATCACATCTGCACAGATGCCAGTGCCGGAAATCGCTGTCAGAATAACTTCATTGGACACAACCACATGCCAGGTCAGCACTAAGTCCAGCTGAATTAAATGGAATTTACTCTATGGTAAATGGGGGCTAGATTACAGCCCAGCTTTGGTCCCGTTGAGATCAATTCAACTTACATAATCCTGTTTGCATCCAACCTGTTTAAAGCACTTTAGATTGCTATTGTTGTGAATGTAATTATGATTTCATGGCCTCATTTCAGTTTGTGGGGCATTGTATCCAATGGAATGGGTGTTCACTCAGTCGCGAGACACTAGGCAAGAGCAGACTTGCGGGAAGTTGGCTGGACTCCCTCGGTTTTTCCTCTTGTCTAGACACACACAGTACGTTCTCCTGACTCGGCTAAGTTTTTTACTAGATTATGAACCGCGTTTTTTTCTTTAGATTTCCTTTAACATTGTTTTTGTTCTACAGTTTTTGTTCTACAGTTCTTTGTCCGCACGTTGTGGTTTTTTCCACGAAAAAAGAAAACCCTTTCCATTGCTCTTTAGGTTTGGTCATCCCACTTATTTGCTTATTTAAAAACAGTTTGACCACCTCCTCCCAGTTTGCTGTTTTAACACTGGCAGCGGAGTGAGCGTTCCTATTACATCCCTGCCAGTTCGCTTTGGCAGAGACATAGTGCCTGCCCCTTGTCCTTATCTTCCTGGTCGGTGGTTGTCACAAGGAGAGTGTGTGTAGCTTCTATTTTCCCCCATTCCGGGTCCACAGCGTGGCAAATGGAGTGTGTGGTGTGGTGTGAAGCTTTTGCCTGCCTTTTCTCCTGGTCCACGGTGTGGCAAATGGAGTTGAGTATTTATTTGGTGAAAATTTGAGTCTGTCTCTGTGTGTGCGCACGTGCACACACACACGCCTCTTTGCTGTCTTAATGGCTGCTATGGAGGACGCTTGTGGCTTTAAGCCGCCCACCTCTGAAGCAAAGCAAAAACTGAAGCACTTAATGTCCTATAAAGCCCGAAGACGTGCTAAGACTGCTCCCACAGCTCTTCCAAGGAAGCGTCTTTCTTCCATAATTTTACCCGAGTCCCAGGCTCACAATACAGAGCAGGCATCAGCTCCTAAAACTGCTTCCACTCAGTTGAATGCTCAGACTATACCACCACCTGCTGATTTTATTACAGAAATTTCCGGGGAAGGGGGAAGTAGGCAGGTGTTTTTTTTCTCTTTAGGGACTCCGTCAGTACTTTCTGCTTGGTGAATCCAGAAAAATGAGGGAGTCCAGCCGACTTCCCACAGGTCTTTGCTCCAGTCTAGTGTCTCCATTGGATGCAACACCCCCCTCTCAAAACGATACTTCAGATAGATCAATTGTTCTTTCTCTGTTGAATGCCAGTAGCATATTCCTGTCAGGATGCTCCTTCCCCTTTCCCACATTCTCCCTTGGCAAAATTGTATTTAATTCTGATATTCCAGGAGATGTTCTGTTTGCCCTTTCACACCATTCACCTTTCCCTTCTAACAAGCTGGAATTATAGTGGGAATGTAAAGCAAGGTGATTTAAGGCGGTTGCTGATGACCCGAAGGGGTTTGATTAGGACCCTCTTCACATGACAGAGGCAGGAGAGAAAAAAACTCCATCAACGGAGTGATGGCTCCTTACAGGATGAGTAAGTTACCACTCCAATGTGTCCAGAATCTTAATTTTACTACTCTGTTCCACAAGGTCATGTCTAGGTTTGGCTTCACAGAAAGACAAATCTGCTGAGACCTCAACTACTAGTGATATTTCTTTACTGACTGATAGCCGATAACAGGCCATTTAAAGAGGGTGGCTAAGACTGAGCTGGATGTTCCTTTGCAGTTTAGAAAGGGCACCAATTTGGCAGATAAGATTTATTTTCTGGAGACTGATTTCACCGCTTATATTAAGACTCTTCCTGTGGACTGTCCGGATGCCATTCTTTCCTCTTGCAATTTATTGCCTCAGGAAGTTGATGCTCAACTGAAGGATATGACAGATAGGCATTTGGATTTTGCCTTGCGTAAGGTGCATGAGGCCACAACATTGTCTATGCAGGCGGCTTGCCCAGCTGCCTTTTGTGCAAGGGCATGCATGGTTTGGTTGGAGGACTTGCTGCAAAATCCACCGCAGGATATTGTGAGGCTGAGGCAGACCTTAAATAAATCACTGAAGGCGCAAGCCTGTATGGCTCATGCCACCTTGGGTGTGCCTCAGTTTTCTGCCAGGGCAATGTTGGCTCAAGTCGAGGCACGCCAAACTTTGTGGTTAAAAAATTGGTGGGCGGATGCAGCATCAGAAGTCAATTTGGCCACTGTCCCATTTGTGAGGGGAGTCACTGGTTTGGGGATGGGTCCCTGAAGGATGTGCTTATTGCATCTAAAGATAAAAGAAAGGTGCTGATGACAGTGGCGGAGCAAGCTGATCGGGTGACTGCGACGGCACGCGTGCCCTGTGCCCGGGGGTGCGGGCACCCACCCACATGGGCACCGTGGGGCCACTGAGGAGTCTGCCTGCCTCTTCCCACTCAGCGCGGAGCCTGCGGGCGCCCAAGCCACCACATCACTTCCAGGAGGGACGCGTGGCTCAGGCGCGCTACAGGCCCTGCGGTGAGTGCCACCCACCATTTTGTCACCCCCCTTAGTGGGGACGCCCGGGGCGAGCCGCACCTACTGCACCACCCCTTGCTACGCCCCTGGCTGATGAGTCAGAAGGAGCATAGGAGATATGCCAGGCGTTACTCCCCAGTCCTTTTGCACCTTTCATAATCAATACTGGCAAAGGGACTTTAGGTTTAGACCACAGGGGTTTAAGCCTATATTCTGGTTTTTTATTATTATCAAGTTCTTTTTTGAAGACATCCATATATATTTTCCATCCTTAAATTGAACTATACCTAGGAATAAATAGTTACATAGGAAAAGAAATACAGGAAAAATTACATAGCCACTAGATTCTAAGCTAGACAGGGTTCCCAGTGTTTCCCAAGCACTGCTGGTTCAAAAAAAAGTCCCCCAAGAACCATAACCAATGGTGGGACAGCCAGCCAAGTGGGGGGTTGACTTCAAGAAATTATTCCTGCTTGGGTGGAGGAGGCAAAAAAACCACTTGGGGTGGCTGGGTGGAACGGGACAGAAGATAGTTTAATAAAAATGCTAGTTTTGAGGGCTGGCGATGAGGGGTTGTGGCCTTCTCTTTTTATGTCCTAGGATGGTGCGTTCTCATTTCTGACTTACAAGACCAGTGCTTTAGGTTATGTAAGCTATTGGGCTGGTTATCATTTAAGGAGTTTGTTTTTTATTATAATGGCTATAGGTATGAGGAGAAGAAAGATTGTGAAGTAGAATGTTGAAACTAATTGGCCGATAATAATGAATGGGTATTCTCCGGGTTGGCCCCCAATTTATGTTAAAATGGTGATGTCTGAGATTAAAAGTCAGAATAGTGTCTGGGACAGTGGACGCTAGCAGTAGGTGTGTTGTTTTGATAGATGAGTTATTGGCATAATAAGTAGGATGAGGATTGAAAATGACTAGGACACCACCCAGTTTGTTAGGGACTGAGCGAAGAATCGCATGGGTGCTAAAGACTAATTTACTATGGTGGACGATGAAGCCACTGGATTGGGTAATTTCTCACCACGTGACTGAGGCAGGAGCAAAGAATTGTGGGAGGCAGGCTGAATCTCCTCAGTTTTTTCCTCCTGCCTTGATGGAGCAGTTCGTCGTCCGTCCCCCCCCCCCCCGGCATAAAACATAATGCAAGTCCCCTATCCAGCTTCATTCCATCTCCAATTCCAAAGCACCCAGAGAGTTGAGAGCAGTTGAGGCTTGCATGCCTCACCTACTAAACATGGGGGCCATTGATACCCTCCCAGCAGAGCAGTGATTTCAAGGACTTTACTCAATCTTTGTGGTTCCAAACAAAAGGCCACAAGTTGTAGAGGCCAGTGTTGGATCTCAGATTCCCCAATCTCTGGATAGTTTACAAGAAGTTCAGGATGCGCCCCATTCGACTCATCAGCAACCTATTAAAGCGCTACTTCGGGTAAGACCAATTGTCCTTTCTCATATAATGTCTTATACTTTTAAATTTCTTTTCTCTTTAAATAAAATAATGTGCTACCATTTTCTGTTTTTTGTCTATTTGCAATGTTATGGCTACATGCAGATTCAGGATTATGAAGTTCTCTGCTTTAACACATTCTTGTTGATATACCACAAATTTTCTGTGTATATACGAATGTATAATTTGCAGACTGTACATGACCTTTATGTAATAAAAATAAACATTTTTTTTTAACTTTCACACAAATTTCATTTTATAAGTCTTTTGACAGATACTACACATAATTGTAAGCTGAGTGAAGTTTTCTGTTGAAATCAAATTGTTCTTAGTAATTAATCAGTTACATGAGATAATATCACTTGAAATACGCTTAAAATTTTATTCATTACGTATGATGTATCTGAAATGAGGTGAATTGGAGTGATCAAATTACGATGCCAGTAATCCCCTCCCCCAAATAAGATCAGGACCTCCACAAAGCCACACGTACAGCTGCTTCCTTTGGGGAACTCTGATGATGGAAGCACGGACAGGAAGCCTTGCTTCTCCCCTAAACTGCTCTCATCACAGATTCTTTTACAGACTTATAAACTGCCTTACAGCTAAAAGCTGCTGGCAATGGTGTACAGGAAGATAAAATACAGAAGATTAAACTCCAGTCAAGTAATGTGTACAAAATGTATATTTAGGGTAAAGTGTGCCTAAAACACATAAATTAGTGAAAATAGCATACGCAAAATGGCCTACTGACTGTATTCTAATTATCTTGGCAAATGTGCACAAGTCCCTTTGGAACTATCAAGAGCTCCTATGAAAGGGCTTCAGGAATTTGGAAGGGACTACTGCAACCCCAGAGTCAGCCATGACTGGACCTAATGGTCAGGGGTCCCTTTACCTTTACCTTTTTACAGGTTTTCTCCAGATATAGCCCCTCATTGGTCATGCTGGCTGGGCTAATGGGAGTTGGAGTCAAAATATCTGGAGGGCACTGTGTTGACTACATATATTGGATACAGAGGGTCTTTGCTTTAATTCTCAACATCTCCCGCTAAAATTTTTGTTGTAGGTCGAGCAACGATTACATCAAACATTTAAAGAAGTTGCTGGACAGGGTTGATCTAACTACCCACAAGCAAGCTTCATGTGGTCACACAGAGGTTCAGTACTTGAAAAAAAGCTTTAAAAAGTGCTCTCCTGGCAAGGACAAGTTCTGGAAAGTGACAAACCTGTGTTCTGGTTGGCATTTTTATTCTGTACTTGTTTATTGGGCTTCCTAGATTGTCGATGCTCAAATAATGACAGGAACAAAGGGACACTGGCAATGGCATTTTGCCAACTTGTGAGAGAACAGTGATAAATCAGAAGCAGCTGTGTACTCATTGAGATTGTCCCAAGAAGTAACAGCGCCAACCTTACAGATACTACACATAATTACAGGTTCTAGTTGAACTTTGTGGGGGAGATCCCAGTTTTTCCTTTAGGCAAATTAGCTGTTTATTCAGCTATCACTATTGTGGATATCAGCATATCAAGGAAATAAAACAGAAAAACAAGAGAAAGTAGTAGATTATAAAAAGCCAGATGATGATGGAAATATTAATCTTGAGTGGCAACCACAAGTCACCATTATGAAATGGACAGTGCTGTACCAAATTCTGATGTTCGACATTTATGTCAAAGGTAAGGGAATTTCATTAAGACATTTTGGGAGGGTGCTTCATTTTCCTTTTCCACCCTTCAGATGTTGATGCTTACATAGCATAAGGCAATCATGAGTCTTACCTGTTCTCACAAATGAGAGATTCCACATGTATAAGCATAGGTTTCATATGCTTATACAAAAGTTCAGCACCACGAAAAGAGGTTTAGAATGTCCTCCATTGAGTGAGGATGAATTCCTGAACTTGCATGAAATCTTACAAGAATAGCTCAGGATACAGCTGTCGCCATTAAGTGCAACAGTAATTTTTGACACATCATGGACTGGAGCAAGTGACTTTAGCTGATTGACTGCTAGCTTGTAAAATAAGGATGTTGTGCTTGTAACAAACTATCCATATGACTCATTGAGTACCATCTTGTTTTAAGATGAGAGCCAAACCATATAAATAGTTGTACATGGAAGTGGGGTAGGGGGGAGGTGTTAATTCAGCAAAGGCTAAGCATGTTTGGTGATTATTGAATAGTGACTTGTGGTAGCAGAGACAGAAAATCAGGTGGGAGTACAGGCAGAATGGAATATCCTGGAGTGGGGAGTGACTGACTTACTGGAACACTGAGCATCATCAGAAGTCAACACTGCAATATTTTGTTGCAACTCAGTCATTTACATCAGGTATCATAGGTACCGCTATGGCGGGAAGGTAAACGGTGTTTCCGTGCGCTGCTCTGGTTCGCCAGAAGCGGCTTAGTCATGCTGGCCACATGACCCGGAAGCTGTACGCTGGCTCCCTCGGCCAATAAAGCGAGATGAGCGTCGCAATCCCAGAGTCGGTCACAACTGAACCTAATGGTCAGGGGTCCATTTACCTTTACCTTATCAGTATCAAGAGCCATCATGTGTGTGTTTTTCTCTTTTTAAGTACAATTTCAGAATGGTACCCTTGTTCTAGATTCTAGAATCTAGAAGATGGAAAGTACATGTTTATTAAAGATCCTGGAAGCTCTCAGTGTGAAACTGACAAGCAACCATACACAGTGCACACAGTTGGGCTGTACTTGATAATCAAATACATACATGGAATAACATTGATCTGGGACACAAAGACCAAAGTTTCTATTATAATGGAGCCAAACTGGAAGGTAAGCACAATGTAGATAATTTAAACACTTAACTATTTTTACATAAGAATTTTGTTTAACAGTAAATTGTGCTTGATCATATCCCTGGCAATAATAATGCAAGCAGAACCCTGCTTCTTATATCATTACATCAGCTTCTTACATCATCTTCATTAGTGTTATTACCCCAACAACATATGTAACCTATAGATTAGGCTTCCTCAACCTCGACCCTCCAGATGTTTTGAGAATACAATTCCCATCCTGACCACTGGTCCTGCTAGCTAGGGATCATGCGAGTTGTAGGCCAAAAACATCTGGAGGGCCGAGGTTGAGGAAGCCTGCTATAGGTTCTTATTTATACCTCAGGAGCAGACCAGAAGAGAGCAGTTCCCTCTCTGGTCCACACAGAGGGCCTGCCCCCAAGGAAACCTACTGGTGTGGCCAATTCCCTCCCGGGATAGGGCCCAGGATGCAGCACAACCAAGCCTACGAGGTGCCTCACCATATCTTTCTGCTTGCAATACCGAGACAACTATGTGGCCTTTGTGGAAATCGCAGTGGAAATCTTCAGGACAAATTCACCACTAGATTTGCTCAACACTTTTATGCATAAAATCCCTGACAATACTTTGGGGTGGTTTAGACAATAGCCTCGTAAGGCCCTATATGAGGCAGCCGCTATGTTTCAGTCTAACCTACCTCACAAGCATAGTAGTAGTAGTAGTAAGCATAGTAGTAGTAAATAATAATAATAATAATAATAATAATAATAATAATAATAATAATTTTTATTATTTATACCCCACCCAATCTGGCTTGGTCATATGGTGGAGAGCAGACACATTCCCAATGCCATGCCGGGCAGCGGATCTTGGCGCCTGGCTAAGCAGTGGAACCACAGACCTGCACCCTAACAATAATGGTAGTTCAACAACACCACCTCCTTAGGTTGACCCCACTCCATTTCACAAGGCTTGCATCGAAGAAGCTTGTGCCTGCACCATGGGCTTTGTACTGCTGTTGCGATGTATGCAGAGGCATGTGCAGCAACTGGCATCTGTGTACAGTGGCGTACCCCAGAACTTTGCCGTAAGTGAAACATCTACTAATTCACATGAACGGTTTCACATAGTTTCCCATAGTGTTTCAGACAGGGCTTCACATGAACTGTTTCAGATAGTGTTTCAGACAGGGCTGGTGAGCTTGTCTCTCTCCAGATGTTATTGGGATGCAGTTCCCATCATCCCTGACCATTGGCTATCGGAGCTGAAGTGCATCAGCATCTAGAGGACCACAAATTCCCCATCCCTGCGCTAAATAATCTCTGCTTCTCTTAAAACAGGGTGGGCCTTAAAGTGCACTCCCAGAGGTCAAGGCAAGGGTGGATTCAGCTGTAGCACCCATCAGTTGGTGGCTGGGGAAAGCAAAGCCATCATTCAGAGTCCCCTTGGCTGGCAAGCAGCAGTCCTCCAGAGACAAAATCATAAACCTGTAACACAGACTGGGGAAACATGAGACATGTATCTCCTTAATATGGCCATTTTGGGAAGCACCAAAAACAAAAGGCGGAGATAAAGGGGAACGGGCTTTTAAGAACACTGAAATGGGTTTGGAAGTTACTAGAGTGTACAGATTCTGAGGCCTCATTCACAGCATGCATTTAAAGCTCCAGGATACCACTTTACAACAGTCACAGCTCCACAAAAATAATTCTAGGACCTGTAGTTAAGGGTGCTGAGAGTTGTTAGGAGACCCCTATACTCTCCCCCCACCCCCCAAAGAGCTACAATTCCCTAGGAGGAGGGATTGATGATTAAACCACTCTGGGACCAGTTGCCTGAATGTCCTTTATACCTTCTCCATCCCGGTTATTAGCTTTATCACAGAAATTCTACCCAGCAAAGACAGCTTTAGTTTTTCCCATCTTAACATATCCCTTTTTATTTCCACCCACGTCATAACAAAATTATTTTGAAACAACATACAATTCATATTTGTCATAGTAATACCAAAATACTCTATTTTTTACCCTTTTAAATCCAGAGTCTTTTGCTCTGCTATATTCATTTTGGTTTTCTGATGGTTAACCTTAAAACCTGCTGGCATGCCAGATCCATTTATCCAAAAATCTTCCTGTCCAATCTTCTTTATTTTCCAGACCATGTGTCGCCTCTCATTGCTTATAAACTATTGTCATGTCTATAGTCTGGTATCAACACAGTTCACAATGTTGGAAATTTATCTCCATTCCTCTCGTAGTCTGTAATCCATTTTAGAAAAGGAATTTCAAGCATTACACAAACATCCAGGTTTTCTTTATAGACCTCACTTGAGATCCTTTTATTTCTTTAAACTAAATCGGGTAAGTGTTAAGTCCTTGCAGATTTTAAATAATAAAAATAAAATTAATAATAATAAGTTCCCCTCCCCTCTTCTCTCCATTTTTAATCACGGCAGGACATTCAAATTTCATCCCTCCATCTCGATAGTCTCATTCAGATTGCAGCTCACTGTCCACATTTCCTCTGGAGGCGCCTTTAATTTTGATCCAATATATCAAGAGGTGAAGGAGCTTTGCCTCTTGCAGTGGCAGCCGTGGAGCCTGCCTCAGCGGCGCAGGGCTTGAGACCAGCAGGAGCAGGTACAAAGACGTCCACAGGTGCCTTGTCCCCCGACTGCCTTCAGGGGTTTTTAGAGGGTTTTACAACCTCAGGTAACCCCCTCTCCTCCGTCTGAGTCTGGTCCCAGAAGGGAGAGACGTTGCCATGGCAGAGACCAGAACCGGAAACCCTACAGATCTTCAATAATGATGTCCTCTGGAAGAGAATGGAAATGAGAGACTGAATTAACAGCCTCTCTCAACAACGCCTGCCAAACAATACCCAAACCCAAGGGTTCAGCCACCTCAGCTTTTGTAGCTGGAGTCAGTCAGGGCTCTGCCTACTGAGGCGAAGTGAAAAAGGCCTGCTAGGCACAGCAAGAAGGCCTGGGAGGTCTTTCTTGGGCACGAACCTTAACACTACTAAGTGAAAAGTCCCCAAGGTGTGGAGATTTGTTTACCTTCTTCAGGAGCTGGCTGAATACGGGACCGGTGTCGTTGGGCTATTGCCTTCCGCAGAGGAAAGAGAAAGCTGGATCAGACGCCATACACGTCCCGGCTGCTGCAGGAGTAACAACGCTAATTACAGTCCTGTTATCTGCGGAGCTCCGAAGCCTGCTTGCTAAGCCATCACCATCTTGGAACCACTAGAAATGCTTCCTCTCCTCTCTCACTCAGTAGCATCTTCATCAACCCCACTAGGGTGGGTTTCCAGATGCTGGACCAGATGAGCCTTGGGTCAGATCCAGCAGTCTGGCTCTTTTGACTTTTTTTCTTACTAGCTTCCCCCCCCCCCACAAATCCTATACCCTGAGCTGCCCCCTAGCCTATTCCTGCCCTGCCCTTCCCAAAATGGTGTCTGTGGGGGAGGTGCTTCCTCACCTGGAGTCACAGGAGGCTCCTTGTGCTGGAGCGGGGCCACTTTATTGCTCTTTTTGAGCTGCATGAAGCTTCTCATTCGCCTGAGCCTAGAAGAGGTGACGCAGAACAGAAATACGTTGAGCCTAATAGAGAATTGCCAGCACGTCCCTCCCAATTCCTTCCCTCCTTCTGCAGTTGAATGAACTGTAGGACTTCATAACAGCTGCAAAGAGGCAGCCAAGAGCATTCAGGGCTTGGAGAGAAAGGAGGTACCAGCTCCTGCCACTCCAGGACCGAGAGAGCCTGGCTGCCATAGTTCATGCCCTGATTGCTTCAAGACTGGATTGCTGCCATGCACTGTACGTGGGTCTTCCCTTGTGCTTGGAAGCCGCAGTTAGTGCAGGATGCTGCAGCCTGACTGCTGACAGGAGCAAGGCCTTGTCAACATACATTATTCACCCTTCAAAAGCATGTCTTCAATTTAGAAATTGAATTAACAGCCTCTCTCAACAATGCCTGCCAAACAATACCCAAATCCAAGGGTTCAGCCACCTCAGCTTTTGTAGCTGGAGTCAGTCAGGGCTCTGCCTACTGAGGCAAAGTGAAAAAGGCCTGCTAGGCACAGCAAATAGGCCTGGGAGGTCTTTCTTGGGCACGAACCATAAGGCTACTAAGTGAAAAGTCCCCAAGGTGTGGAGATTCGTTTACCTTCCTTAGGTGCTGGCCGAACACGGGACCGGTGTCACTGGGCTATTGCCTTCTGCAGAGGAAAGAGAAAGCTGGATGAGACGCCTTTGGTGAAACTACAAAACCCACCATTGACAGGTGCAAGGGAGCCCACAAGGAGGCCCAAGCCAGGAAAGACTGGCCTCCCTCAGGCTTGGGCCCCATCCCTTGCCCCAGAGGACCTTCATGGGCCCTGCAGCCTCCTGAAGGGCAGAGGTGGAAGGGCAGCACCAGGGAAGAGGGCAGGTCATGCCTCTGGCATCATCCTGACACCCCAAGAACCCATGCCACTGCAGAATTGGGGGCAAAGACCACATTCAGAGGGTCTGGGGGATCCACTCCCTCCTCTTTTGTTTCCCCTACTTCTAACCTCAAGATCAGGAAAAGTCCTGAAGAGTTTTGTCACCACTGCAACAAGAGAAGGACATGGGGACAGGTTAGTTCGTCCCTTTGCAGCTTCAAAGATTATTCTAATAATCTTCTGCTTGGTTCCCCTGCTTCTACACTCCTACTACAGGGGTGGCAAACCCCAGGCCTTGGGGGCCAGTCTTGGCCTGCAGCCCCCCGAATGTGGCTCACAAGAGAATGTGGCCCTCTAGCTGACCACTGTCCCCTAGCCCTGTCCTATCAGCTGCCTCGGCCATATCCAGCAGTCTGGCTTTTTCGACTTATTTTCTTACTAGCTCCCCTCCCAATCCTATACCCTGAGCTGCCCCCCTAGCCTATTCCTGCCCTGCCCTTCCCAAAAAGTTGTCTGTGGGGGAGGTGCTTCCTCACCTGGAGTCACAGGAGGCTCCTTGTTCTGCAGCGGGGCCACTTTATTGCTCCTTTTGACCTGAAGGAAGCTTCTCATTCGCCTGAGCCTAGAAGAGGTGATGCAGAACAGAAATACGTTGAGCCTAATAGAGAATTGCCAATAGGGGTCACCCCATTCATGGAGGAAGAGGGGAGTATCTACGGTTATGATCTGAAATAGCTAGAATGAAACGAGCATTAGACAAAGGGAGGGTCGGGTGGGTGAAGCTCTGGAGCCAATCACATGGTTGCTGCCAGCTCCGCCTCCTGTTTAAGCAGTCTGGCCCCGCCTCCCTGCAGGGCTGATTGGCTAACTGAGGTTTGGCGGGAACCTCCAAAGACTAGCACAGGGAGGCAGCCCAACCAGCTGATGGGTCCCAAGTGGGCCGAGGTGCTGTGCGCCGAGGTGCTCTAAGGAAGGTGTGAGCGCTCACTGCGTGCCCAGGCGGAGGACCCCCCCCCCCAGCCCCCAGAGACCCACCAGAAGGAAAGATGACTCGTGACAACGTGTTCTGGAATAAAAAATTGGCCACAAATTTATTAAACCTTTCAGATGTAGGAAGACCTTGGCTTAGGCATTGGTCGTGTCTCCCTCCCAGCCCCCCAGCCGGGGGGAACAGGGGCTCCTCGGGATGAATGGGATATGGGAGGAAGCACAGCAAGGTGTTTGTGTACGCTGGCAGCCCACCCCCAGTGTATGGCCAGTAACTCCCATATACAAACCCCTTTAAGAGTTTGGACCCTGGAATCGCCACCACGGGGGGGGGTGAGTCACCACTTCAGCCCCCCCCCCCATTAGGGAAGATAGACTCAAAGATTCTGCGGGCAGTTCAGCTGTCCCATTCAGGGACCGAGCCTGCAACCTTGGCATTATCAGCACCACGTGATAATGAACCTAGGGGAATCGTTCTGCAGAGAAGGAGATGGGGCAAAGAATAGGATGGGACCCCACAAACTTACCATTCTGTCCCGCGAAGGACAAGTCCGCTGATCCTGCCTTCCTCCTAGATTTCTGGAATTGACCGCATTGTTGCTGCTGCCTCCGCCTCCTATTCAAACAGTCCCTGCCTCTCCTAAACCAAAGCCTCTCCTAAATCTCCTTCTGCACTCCCACCTCTCTCTCTGTCTCTCCTCACTATCCCACAATGGACATCTGTAGTTGGGGGCTTTTAAGGGAGAAGCAGGAGATGTCACAAAGGAAGGCAGGTCATTGTTCCCATGGCAACCCACCCACCTGGACCCTGGGCCAAACCTGCCCCCCCCAATGTTTCTTCAGAACTTGGAAGCTGCTGTTCCGTCTGCAGGTGAATCTTCTCTTTTGGAGTTCATGTTTTTATATCGGATCATTCTTCATTCAGCCCCATTTCCAAAGAGAGACAATCCCAACGTCCCTTGAAATGCAGGAGAAGACTCCCAAGTCTAGGGGTGTCCATAGCACAGGATTAGACAATCTGCTTTGCATTATCACCATCCTCACTGATATTCCTGGATGACATCTCCAGGTGGGGCAGAGAAGGTTCCCTGTCTGAAACCCGGGAGAGATACTGCCAGTCAGTGTAGGCGATGCTGAGGTGGATGGGTGGATTCTGGCCTCTGTAATGAAGCAATAGGCAAAGGGTCCTGAAGCAGAGCAAGTTGGGGGGGGGCATCTGTCAGGGACTCTACACTGTGATTCCTGCATTGCAGGGGGTTGGGCTAGATGGCCTTTGGTGTGGCCCCCAGCTCCACGATTCTGTAATTCGAGGTTTGTACTCTGTCCTGGGTCCTGATATATTTATGTGGCATCACTTTTCTATATGCCTGCTTCAGTCCTTGGAGACCTAGTTCATTCACCCTTCAAAAGCATGTCTTTAATGTGGTACCTCGTCGAAGGTGCACACCTCATTCCTGGCATCTATCTACCCTGTGCACACTACAAACACATTTGCACTACAGACAACAACAACAACAACAACAACAACATAAACAAGCAGCAAACCACCAATCCTGCATTGAACATATATAATTTTCATTATTTTATTTTATTTTTGCAATTTAGAATATTCATTTAAACAACCTTAAAATAGCAATGACTTCCCTTCTTTTCTTTCCATGGTTCATTTTGCATAGCATAAATCCCTGCATATTTACATAAACTAAACTTCAGTATTCCATTACTGTATTACATCCAGCAAAACTTATTTACATTGTTGAATTTATCTTAAAGCTGCCAACGTTTTCAAGTATACACATATATTCAATAAACATTTTCCAATCTTCTTTAAACATATGTTCTTCTTGTTCTCTTATTCTATATGTTAGGTCTGCAAACTGTGCATATTCCATCAGTTGAAGTTGCCATTCTTTCGTTAGATATTAGCCCTGCCCTATAAATCTGTTGATTAGAATTCCGTTCCTCAATTTAAAAAAACCTTGTTTATTTCCCCCCATTGTGTTCCCTGGGTGTAACCAGTGTGGGGTGATCTTGTGGGAGTGGCCCAAAGGGCCACAATAAATGTGATAATGTGTACCCCTGTAAATCCTTGAGTGTGCTTCTAATAGAGAAATTATGGTAGCCTGTTACTTTATGAAACTGATGATTTTTCAAGATGTGCCACCCTCGTTGGAAGCAGAAATACAGCTAATATGTAAATCACAAAGATACAGCACAAAGCTAGAACATAAGTTGCTCCATGATGCAAATGGCTGCACATGACACAGGTTCCCAACATGCACACTAACACAATGTATTCCTGCAAGGTCATCGCAGAACACGGTGGGAATCCGAGCTTAGTCAGCAGAAACAGCCAATGCTTATGCATATGATTGATCTATCAACTTAAATGAGGTAATGAAGTACAATTGGTGGGAATTGAAATGCTTTGTTTGAAACTTTATAAATACCACTGCCCGATCCACTGGGCGGGGTTGCAACTTTTTGTGGAGCTATCCCATTGTAACCTATTGCTTCGCAATAAACAATGTTGGACTTCTACCCCCCCAGTCTCCAGAGTTTTCTTTACTAGCATGACACAGGAGATAAGGCATTTTTTGCTTACCACAATATGTGTGTGTGTGTGTGTGTGTGTGTGTGTGTGTGTGTGTTCACCTGCATGAACTTGTGTGCGTTTATCTGGACCTGTTCCCTAAAAGAGGCAGCCCAAGATCAGGGTTTTGAGACTCAAGAGCTTTTCCACAAGGAAGTTTTGATGTCATAGTAGGGTTATCTCCACATACCTCTTTGGGCAGATCTTGATGTGGTTGGTGGGGAGTCCTAAGACAGCTTTAATTTTGTGCAGATGGTTATGCTTTCAGCCCCATGGTGGAGACATGTGGCGCAACTGCTCATGCATCTTAGTAATGTGAAGTGCTTTTACTGCACCGTATTTTTCGCTCTATAAGACGCACCCGACCACCATTTTTGAGTGAACCGAAAGTCAGCTTTTTCCTGAGATTGTGACCCCGGGCCTTAGGGATTTTTTCAAAAAAATCTTTTCCGCCGGTTAAGTTGTTGAAGGCTAATTTCTTCTCCTCTGATATAAAGCCTTCTGTTAACACTACCAAACCTTTATAGAGAGCATCTTCAAGCTTTTGGCACCATTTTTGAGTGAATTGCCAAAAGTCAGATTTTTGCTGAAATTGTGACCCCGGGGCTTAGGGATTTTTTCAAAAAAATCTTTTCCGCCGGTTAAGTTGTTGAGGGCTAATTTCTTGTCCTATGATAAAATGTCTTCTGGTTCCATCGCCAAAGCTTTCAGGGGATCGTTTGCAAGCTTCTGGCAACATTTTTGACTGAATTGCCAAAAGTCAGATTTTTGCTGAAATTGTGACTCCGGGGCTTAGGGATTTTCTCAAAAAAATCTTTTCCGCCGGTTAAGTTGTTGAGGGCTAATTTCTTGTCCTGTGATAAAATGTCTTCTGGTTCCATCGCCAAAGCTTTCAGGGGATCATTTGCAAGCTTCTGGCACCATTTTTGAGTGAATTACCAAAAGTCAGATTTTTGCTGAAATTGTGACTCCGGGGCTTAGGGATTTTCTCAAAAAAATCTTTTCCGCCGGTTAAGTTGTTGAGGGCTGATTTCTTGTCCTATGATAAAATGTCTTCTGGTTCCATCGCCAAAGCTTTCAGGGGAGCATTTGCAACCGGTTGGCACCATTTTTGAGTGAATTGCCAAAAGTCAGATTTTTGCTGAAATTGTGACCCCGGGGCTTAGGGATTTTTTCAAAAAAATCTTTTCCCCCGGTTAAGTTTTTGAGGGCTGATTTCTTGTCCTGTGATAAAAAGCCTTCTGTTTCCTGCGCCAAAGCTTTCAGGGGAGCATTTGCAACCGGTTGGCACCATTTTTGAGTGAATTGCCAAAAGTCAGATTTTTGCTGAAATTGTGACCCCGGTGCTTAGGGATTTTTTCAAAAAAATCTTCTCCGCTGGTTAAGTTGTTGAGGGCTGATTTCTTATCATGTGATAAAAAGCATTCTGTTTCCATTGCCAAAGCTTTCAGGGGATCATTTGCAACCTTCTGGCACCATTTTTGAGTGAATTGCCAAAAGTCAGATTTCTGCTGAAATTGTGACCCCGGGGCTTAGGGATTTTTTCAAAAAAATCTTTTCCGCCGGTTAAGTTGTTGAGGGCTGATTTCTTGTCCTGTGTTAAAAAGCCTTCTGTTTCCATCGCCAAAGCTTTCAGGGGATCATTTGCAACCTTCTGGCACCATTTTTGAGTGAATTGCCAAAAGTCAGATTTCTGCTGAAATTGTGACCCCGGGGCTTAGGGATTATTTCAAAAAAATCTTTTCCGCCGGTTAAGTTTTCAAGGGATGATTTCTTGTCCTGTGATTAAAAGCCTTCTGTTTCCATCGCCAAAGCTTTCAGGGGAGCATTTGCAACCTTCTGGCACCATTTTTGAGTGAATTGCCAAAAGTCAGATTTCTGCTGAAATTTTGACCCCGGGGCTTAAAGATTTTTTCAAAAAAAAATCTTTTCTGCTGGGTAAGTTTTTGAGGGCTGATTTCTTGTCCTGTGATAAAAAGCCTTCTGTTTCCATTCCCAAAGCCTTCAGGGGAGCATTTGCAACCGGTTGGCACATTTTTTAAGTGAATTGCCAAAAGTCAGATTTTTGCTGAAATTGTGATCCCGGGGCTTAGGGATTATTTCAAAAAAATCTTTTCCGCCGGTTAAGTTTTCAAGGGATGATTTCTTGTCCTGTGATTAAAAGCCTTCTGTTTTGACTGCCAAACCTTTAAGGAGAGCATTTGCAACCTTCTGGCACCATTTTTGAGTGAATTGCCAAAAGTCAGATTTCTGCTGAAATTGTGACCCCGGGGCTTAGCAATTTTTTCAAAAAAATCTTTTCCGCCGGTTAAGTTGTTGAGGGCTGATTTCTTCTCCTCTGATAAAAAGCCTTCTGTTTCCATCGCCAAAGCTTTCAGCGGATCATTTGCAACCTTCTAGCACCATTTTTGACTGAATTGCCAAAAGTCAGATTTTTGCTGAATTTGTGACCCTGGGGCTTAGGGATTTTTTCAAAAAAATCTTTTCCGCCGGTTAAGTTTTCGAGGGATGATTTCTTGTCCTGTGATTAAAAGCCTTCTGTTTTGACTGCCAAACCTTGAAGGAGAGCATTTTCAAGCTTTTGGCACCAGATTTTAAGTGAATTGCCAAAAGTCAGATTTTTGCTGAAATTGTGACCCCGGGGCTTAGGGATTTTTTCAAAAAAATATTTTCAGCCGGTTAAGTTGTTGAGGGCTGAGTTCTTGTCCTGTGAGAAAAAGCCTTCTGTTTCCATCGCCAAAGCTTTCAGGGGAGCATTTGCAACCGGTTGGCACCATTTTTGAGTGAATTGCCAAAAGTCAGATTTTTGCTGAAATTGTGACTCCGGCGCTTAGGGATTTTCTCAAAAAAATCTTTTCCGCCGGTTAAGTTGTTGAGGACTGATTTCTTGTCCTGTGATAAAAAGCCTTCTGTTTCCATCGCCAAAGCTTTCAGGGGAGCATTTGCAACCTTCTGGCACCATTTTTGAGTGAATTGCCAAAAGTCAGATTTTTGCTGAAATTGTGACCCCGGGGCTTAGAGATTTTTTCGAAAAAATCTTTTCCGCCGGTTAAGTTGTTGAGGGCTGATTTCTGGTCCTGTGATAAAAAGCCTTCTGTTTCCATCGCCAAAGCTTTCAGGGGAGCATTTGCAACCGGTTGGCACCATTTTTGAGTGAATTGCCAAAAGTCAGATTTTTGCTGAAATTGTGACCCCGGGTCTTAGGGATTTTTTCAAAAAAATCTTTTCCGCCGGTTAAGTTTTGGAGGGCTGATTTCTTGTCCTGTCATAAGAAGCCTTCTGTTTCCATCGCCAAAGCTTTCAGGGGAGCATTTGCAACCATCTGGCACCATTTTTGAGTGAATTGCCAAAAGTCAGATTTTTGCTGAAATTGTGACCCCGGGGCTTAGAGATTTTTTCGAAAAAATCTTTTCCGCCGGTTAAGTTGTTGAGGGCTGATTTCTGGTCCTGTGATAAAAAGCCTTCTGTTTCCATCGCCAAAGCTTTCAGGGGAGCATTTGCAACCGGTTGGCACCATTTTTGAGTGAATTGCCAAAAGTCAGATTTTTGCTGAAATTGTGACCCCGGGTCTTAGGGATTTTTTTGAAAAAATCTTTTCCGCCGGTTAAGTTTTGGAGGGCTGATTTCTTGTCCTGTCATAAGAAGCCTTCTGTTTCCATCGCCAAAGCTTTCAGGGGAGCATTTGCAACCATCTGGCACCATTTTTGAGTGAATTGCCAAAAGTCATCATCATCATCATCATCAACCTTTTATTCGACCGTCAGTCAGAAAAAAGTACAATTGTCAATACACAGTTAAAACATCCAAGAAGATTTTTGAGCTTAGCCAACACTAAAATGGGCTAAACAGATAGCCCCATATCAATACAATCAATTAAAGTCTTGCGGCGCTTAAAAGCTAAAAAAAGAAATTTGGCCACCAAGGAAGGTATAGCTCTAGTGACGTTATTCAGCAAGTGTAAAACCTGGTTTTCTCTGGGTAGGGAGCTAAATTGACATAGAAGTGGGTCTATAAAATTTTGTCTAAGCTCTGCATAAGAAGGGCAAGTCAAGAGAATGTGTTCGGTGGACTCAACCACACCCATGGCACAATGACAGGTTCTCTGGGCGTATGGTACTCCCCTGTACCTTCCCCACAATATCGCAGAGTCAAGGACATTTAATCTAGCCGCTGTAAGAAGTCTGCGATATTCCACATAGTGGATTTCTGCAAGGTAGGGGGCTGGTATGGTCCGATAGATCTGGTCCCCTAGGAACATCCCTGGTTTTACCTGGGCTATGTCCTCTTGTCTAGCAATGTCACTCAGTCTCCGGGAGATCACAGCTCTAGCTTGATTGTACGACATAGACTCAAAGTAAAGGTGAGACAATCCGCAGGATTGAACCTCATTAGTGACCTCCCTTTCCCACGATGATTGGAAATCGTCCCTCAATATCAAAGGGGCAATACCCACTGGTTTAAAACAAAGCTTGAGCCATAGCCAGAGCTTCGTCTTCAAGGCCACATACCGTAGAGCTTGCCAGCCGACCTCTAATCTCATAACTGCACCCGCTACCGAGGGGGGAATCCTAAGGATGGCTCTAAGGAATCGCGTTTGGATAGAATCCAGTTTCAAAAAGTCCCTACGGGAGCCTAAAGAGATGCCCACCAAAAGAAGGGGGAGGACTTTCATTTGAAAGAGTCTCAAAGCTATCGTCACTGATTGAGCCTGATTCTTAGCATATAGAGATCTAATCTGGATGGCTGCTTTAGATGCATTAGTTGTTATATAGTCTCTATGGGCCAGAAAAGACCTATTTGACCGTATTACTTGTCCCAGATATTTAAAGCAGTTAACCTGCTCTAGGGGGATCCCGTTCATCGACCATCGATAGAGTCTCGGTCGGGCAGAGAAGACCATGATCTTGGTCTTAGCATAGTTGGGTTGGAGCTCATGCTGATCACAGTATTCATGTAGAGCTTGCAACATTCTCCTCAGTCCAATAGGGGATCTAGCAAGAAGTGCGGCGTCATCCGCATACAGAAGAACATTCAGAGATCGGCCTGCTAGTTTGGGGGGGTGGAAAGCATCATTGGCCATGTGAGTCACCAGTGAGTTAATGTAAAAGTTAAACAATGCTGGGGCCAATAAACAACCCTGTCTTACCCCTCTAGTGGTGGTAACGGGGTTGGATACTAGGCCTTTATTGTCTAGCCTGATTCTCAGAAAGGTGTTTGTATGGAGGCTGATAATCAGATGAAGGAGACGACGATCGATATTTGTTGCAGCCAGTTTTGTCCATAGCTGCTTTCTAGAGATTCGATCAAATGCCTGCTTAAGGTCAATAAAAGCCACATGAAGAACCTTTGGGGCTTTGCCGGCATACTTTTCCGCCAGGTGATTCAAGGTTAATATTTGGTCTGTAGTAGATCTTCCAGGGCGAAAACCCGCCTGTTCATCGGCAATGATATTGTCGTCCTCCATCCATTTCGATAGTTTGTTTAGTAGGTACCCCGAGTAAATCTTCCCAATGACATTTAGCAAGCTGATTGGCCTAAAGTCAGATCTTTACTGATGTTGGGGCCCCCGGGGCTTAGGGATTTTTTCAAAAAAATCTTTTCCGCCGGATAAGTTTTCGAGGGCTGATTTCTTGTCCTGTGATAAAAAGCCTTCTGTTTCCATCGCAAAGCTTTCAGGGGAGCATTTGCAACCGGTTGGCACCATTTTTGAGTGAATTGCCAAAAGTCAGATTTTTCCTGAAATTGTGACCCCGGGGCTTAGGGATTTTTTCAAAAAAATCTTTTCCGCCGGTTAAGTTTTCGAGGGCTGATTTCTTGTCCTGTAATAAAAAGCCTTCTGTTTCCATCCCCAAAGCTTTCAGGGGAGCATTTGCAACCGGTTGGCACCATTTTTGAATGAATTGCCAAAAGTCAGATTTTTGCTGAAATTGTGACCCCGGGGCTTAGGGATTATTTTAAAAAAATATTTTCCACCGGTTAAGTTGTTGAGGACTGATTTCTTGTCCTGTGATAAAAAGCCCTCTGTTTCCATCCCCAAAGCTTTCAGGGGAGCATTTGCAACCGGTTGGCACCATTTTTGAGTGAATTGCCAAAAGTCAGATTTCTGCTGAAATTGTGACCCCGGGTCTTAGGGATTTTTTTGAAAAAATCTTTTCCGCCGGTTAAGTTGTTGAGGGCTGATTTCTTGTCCTGTGATAAAAAGCATTCTGTTTCCATCCCCAAAGCTGTCAGGGGAGCATTTGCAACCGGTTGGCACCATTTTTGAGTGAATTTCCAAAAGTCAGATTTTTGCTGAAATTGTGACCCCGGGGCTTACGGATTATTTCAAAAAAATCTTTTCCGCCGGTTAAGTTTTCAAGGGATGATTTCTTGTCCTGTGATTAAAAGCCTTCTGTTTTGACTGCCAAACCTTTAAGGAGAGCATTTGCAACCCTCTGGCACCATTTTTGAGTGAATTGCCAAAAGTCAGATTTCTGCTGAAATTGTGACCCCGGGGCTTAGGGATTTTTTCAAAAAAAATCATTTCTGCCGGGTAAGTTTTCGAGGGCTGATTTCTTGTCCTGTGATAAAAAGCCTTCTGTTTCCATTCCCAAAGCCTTCAGGGGAGCATTTGCAACCGGTTGGCACATTTTTTAAGTGAATTGCCAAAAGTCAGATTTTTGCTGAAATTGTGACCCCGGGGCTTAGGAATTTTTTCAAAAAAATCTTTTCCGCCGGTTAAGTTTTCGAGGGCTGATTTCTTGTCATGTGATAAAAAGCCTTCTGTTTCCATCGCCAAAGCTTTCAGCGGATCATTTGCAACCTTCTAGCACCATTTTTGACTGAATTGCCAAAAGTCAGATTTTTGCTGAATTTGTGACCCTGGGGCTTAGGGATTTTTTCAAAAAAATCTTTTCCGCCGGTTAAGTTTTCGAGGGATGATTTCTTGTCCTGTGATTAAAAGCCTTCTGTTTTGACTGCCAAACCTTCAAGGAGAGCATTTTCAAGCTTTTGGCACCAGATTTTAAGTGAATTGCCAAAAGTCAGATTTTTGCTGAAATTGTGACCCCGGGGCTTAGGGATTTTTTCAAAAAAATATTTTCCGCCGGTTAAGTTGTTGAGGGCTGAGTTCTTGTCCTGTGATAAAAAGCCTTCTGTTTCCATCGCCAAAGCTTTCAGGGGAGCATTTGCAACCTTCTGGCACCATTTTTGAGTGAATTGCCAAAAGTCAGATTTTTGCTGAAATTGTGACCCCGGGGCTTAGATATTTTTTCAAAAAAATCTTTTCCGCCGGTTAAGTTGTTGAGGGCTGATTTCTGGTCCTGTGATAAAAAGCCTTCTGTTTCCATCGCCAAAGCTTTCAGGGGAGCATTTGCAACCGGTTGGCACCATTTTTGAGTGAATTGCCAAAAGTCAGATTTTTGCTGAAATTGTGACACCGGGGCTTAGGGATTTTTTTGAAAAAATCTTTTCCGCCGGTTAAGTTTTGGAGGGCTGATTTCTTGTCCTCTCATAAGAAGCCTACTGTTTCCATCGCCAAAGCTTTCAGGGGAGCATTTGCAACCGTCTGGCACCATTTTTTACTGAATTGCCAAAAGTCAGATTTTTGCTGAAATTGTGACCCCGGGGCTTAGGGGTTTTTTCAAAAAAATCTTTTCCGCCGGATAAGTTTTCGAGGGCTGATTTCTTGTCCTGTGATAAAAAGGCTTCTGTTTCCATCGCCAAAGCTTTCAGGGGAGCATTTCCAACCGGTTGGCACCATTTTTGAGTGAATTGCCAAAAGTCAGATTTTTCCTGAAATTGTGACCCCGGGGCTTAGGGATTTTTTCAAAAAAAATCTTTTCCGCCGGTTAAGTTTTCGAGGGCTGATTTCTTGTCCTGTAATAAAAAGCCTTCTGTTTCCATCCCCAAAGCTTTCAGGGGAGCATTTGCAACCGGTTGGCACCATTTTTGAATGAATTGCCAAAAGTCAGATTTTTGCTGAAATTGTGACCCCGGGGCTTAGGGATTATTTTAAAAAAATATTTTCCGCCGGTTAAGTTGTTGAGGACTGATTTCTTGTCCTGTGATAAAAAGCCCTCTGTTTCCATCCCCAAAGCTTTCAGGGGAGCATTTGCAACCGGTTGGCACCATTTTTGAGTGAATTGCCAAAAGTCAGATTTTTGCTGAAATTGTGACCCCGGGGCTTAGGGATTTTTTCAAAAAAATCTTTTCCGCCGGTTAAGTTGTCGAGGGCTGATTTCTTATCATGTGATAAAAAGCATTCTGTTTCCATTGCCAAAGCTTTCAGGGGATCATTTGCAACCTTCTGGCACCATTTTTGAGTGAATTTCCAAAAGTCAGATTTTTGCTGAAATTGTGACCCCGGGGCTTACGGATTATTTCAAAAAAATCTTTTCCGCCGGTTAAGTTTTCAAGGGATGATTTCTTGTCCTGTGATTAAAAGCCTTCTGTTTTGACTGCCAAACCTTTAAGGAGAGCATTTGCAACCCTCTGGCACCATTTTTGAGTGAATTGCCAAAAGTCAGATTTCTGCTGAAATTGTGACCCCGGGGCTTAGGGATTTTTTCAAAAAAAATCATTTCTGCCGGGTAAGTTTTCGAGGGCTGATTTCTTGTCCTGTGATAAAAAGCCTTCTGTTTCCATTCCCAAAGCCTTCAGGGGAGCATTTGCAACCGGTTGGCACATTTTTTAAGTGAATTGCCAAAAGTCAGATTTTTGCTGAAATTGTGACCCCGGGGCTTAGGAATTTTTTCAAAAAAATCTTTTCCGCCGGTTAAGTTGTTGAGGGCTGATTTCTTCTCCTCTGATAAAAAGCCTTCTGTTTCCATCGCCAAAGCTTTCAGCGGATCATTTGCAACCTTCTAGCACCATTTTTGAGTGAATTGCCAAAAGTCAGATTTTTGCTGAATTTGTGACCCTGGGGCTTAGGGATTTTTTCAAAAAAATCTTTTCCGCCGGTTAAGTTTTCGAGGGATGATTTCTTGTCCTGTGATTAAAAGCCTTCTGTTTTGACTGCCAAACCTTCAAGGAGAGCATTTTCAAGCTTTTGGCACCAGATTTTAAGTGAATTGCCAAAAGTCAGATTTTTGCTGAAATTGTGACCCCGGGGCTTAGGGATTTTTTCAAAAAAATATTTTCCGCCGGTTAAGTTGTTGAGGGCTGAGTTCTTGTCCTGTGAGAAAAAGCCTTCTGTTTCCATCGCCAAAGCTTTCAGGGGAGCATTTGCAACCGGTTGGCACCATTTTTGAGTGAATTGCCAAAAGTCAGATTTTTGCTGAAATTGTGACCCCGGGGCTTAGGGATTTTTTCAAAAAAATCTTTTCCGCCGGTTAAGTTGTTGAGGACTGATTTCTTGTCCTGTGATAAAAAGCCTTCTGTTTCCATCGCCAAAGCTTTGAGGGGAGCATTAGCAACCTTCTGGCACCATTCTTGAGTGAATTGCCAAAAGTCAGATTTTTGCTGAAATTGTGACCCCAGGGCTCAGAGATTTTTTCGAAAAAATCTTTTCCGCCGGTTAAGTTGTTGAGGGCTGATTTCTGGTCCTGTGATAAAAAGCCTTCTGTTTCCATCACCAAAGCTTTCAGGGGAGCATTTGCAACCGGTTGGCACCATTTTTGAGTGAATTGCCAAAAGTCAGATTTTTGCTGAAATTGTGACCCCGGGTCTTAGGGATTTTTTTGAAAAAATCTTTTCCGCCGGTTGAGTTTTCGAGGGCTGATTTTTTGTCCTGTCATAAGAAGCCTTCTGTTTCCATCGCCAAAGCTTTCAGGGGAGCATTTGCAACCGGTTGGCACCATTTTTGAATGAATTGCCAAAAGTCAGATTTTTGCTGAAATTGTGACCCCGGGGCTTAGGGATTTTTTCAAAAAAATCTTTTCCGCCGGTTAAGTTTTCGAGGGATGATTTCTTGTCCTGTGATTAAAAGCCTTCTGTTTTGACTGCCAAACCTTCAAGGAGAGCATTTTCAAGCTTTTGGCACCAGATTTTAAGTGAATTGCCAAAAGTCAGATTTTTGCTGAAATTGTGACCCCGGGGCTTAGGGATTTTTTCAAAAAAATCTTTTCCGCCCGTTAAGTTGTTGAGGGCTGATTTCTTCTCCTGTGAGAAAAAGCCTTCTGTTTCCATCGCCAAAGCTTTCAGGGGAGCATTTGCAACCGGTTGGCACCATTTTTGAGTGAATTGCCAAAAGTCAGATTTTTGCTGAAATTGTGACCCCGGGGCTTAGAGATTTTTTCGAAAAAATCTTTTCCGCCGGTTAAGTTGTTGAGGGCTGATTTCTGGTCCTGTGATAAAAACCCTTCTGTTTCCATCGCCAAAGCTTTCAGGGGAGCATTTGCAACCGGTTGGCACCATTTTTGAGTGAATTGCCAAAAGTCAGATTTTTGCTGAAATTGTGACCCCGGGGCTTAGGGATTTTTTCAAAAAAATCTTTTCCGCCGGTTAAGTTTTCGAGGGCTGATTTCTTGTCCTGTCATAAGAAGCCTTCTGTTTCCATCGCCAAAGCTTTCAGGGGAGCATTTGCAACCGGTTGGCACCATTTTTGAATGAATTGCCAAAAGTCAGATTTTTGCTGAAATTGTGACCCCGGGGATTAGGGATTTTTTCAAAAAAATCTTTTCCGCCGGTTAAGCTGTTGAGGGCTAATTTCTTCTCCTGTGATAAAAAGCATTCTGTTTCCATCGCCAAAGCTTTCAGGGGAGCATTTGCAACCGTCTAGCACCATTTTTGAGTGAATTGCCAAAAGTCAGATCTTTGCTGATATTGGGGCCCCCGGGGCTTAGGGATTTTTTCAAAAAAATCTTTTCCGCCGGTTAAGTTTTCGATGGCTGATTTCTGGTCCTGTGATAAAAAGCCTTCTGTTTCCATCGCCAAAGCTTTCAGGGGAGCATTTGCAACCGGTTGGCACCATTTTTGAGTGAATTGCCAAAAGTCAGATTTTTGCTGAAATTGTGACCCCGGGCCTTAGGGATTTTTTTGAAAAAATCTTTTCCGCCGGTTAAGTTTTCGAGGGCTGATTTCTTGTCCTGTCATAAGAAGCCTTCTGTTTCCATCGCCAAAGCTTTCAGGGGAGCATTTGCAACCGTCTGGCACCATTTTTGAGTGAATTGCCAAATGTCAGATTTTCGCTGAAATTGTGACCCCGGGGCTTAGGGATTTTTTCAAAAAAATCTTTTCCGCCGGTTAAGTTTTCAAGGGATGATTTCTTGTCCTGTGATTAAAAGCCTTCTGTTTTGACTGCCAAACCTTTAAGGAGAGCATTTGCAACCTTCTGGCACCATTTTTGAGTGAATTGCCAAAAGTCAGATTTTTGCTGAAATTGTGACCCCGGGGCTTAGGGATTTTTTCAAAAAAATCGTTTCCGCCGGTTAAGTTTTCGAGGGCTGATTTCTTCTCCTGTGATAAAAAGGATTCTGTTTCCATCGCCAAAGCTTTCAGGGGATCATTTGCAACCTTCTGGCACCATTTTTGAGTGAATTGCCAAAAGTCAGATTTTTGCTGAAATTGTGACCCCGGGGCTTAGGGATTTTTTCAAAAAAATCTTTTCCGCCGGTTAAGTTTTCGAGGGCTGATTTCTTGTCCTGTGATAAAAAGGATTCTGTTTCCATCGCCAAAGCTTTCAGGGGATCATTTGCAACCTTCTGGCACCGTTTTTGAGTGAATTGCCAAAAGTCAGATTTTTGCTGAAATTGTGACCCCGGGGCTTAGGGATTTTTTCAAAAAAATCTTTTCCGCCGGTTAAGTTATTGAGGGCTGGTTTCTTGTCCTGTGATAAAAAGCCTTCTGTTTCCATCGCCAAAGCTTTCAGGGGAGCATTTGCAACCGGTTGGCACCATTTTTGAGTGAATTGCCAAAAGTCAGATTTTTGCTGAAATTGTGACCCCGGGCCTTAGGGATTTTTTCAAAAAAATCTTTTCCACCGGTTAAGGTTTCGAGGGCTGATTTCTTCTACTGCGATAAAAAGCCTTCTGTTAAGACTACCAAACCTTTACAGAGAGCATCTTCAAGCTTTTGGCACCATTTTTGAGTGAATTTCCAAAAGTCAGATTTTTTGCTGAAATTGTTACCCCGTGGCTTAGGGATTTTTTCGAAAAAATATTTTCCGCCAGTTACGTTGTTGAGGGCTGATTTCTTGTCCTGTGATAAAAAGCCTTCTCTTTCCATCGCCAAAGCTTTCAGGGGAGCATTTGCAACCGGTTGGCACCGTTTTTTAGTTCATTGCCAAAAGTCAGATTTTTCTGAAATTGTGACCCCGGGGCTTAGGGATTTTTTCGAAAAAATCTTTTCCGCCGGTTAAGTTTTCGAGGGCTGATTTCTTCTCCTGTGATAAAAAGCCTTCTGTTTCCATCGCCAAAGCTTTCAGGGGAGCATTTGCAACCTTCTGGCACCATTTTTGAATGAATTGCCAAAAGTCAGATTTTTGCTGAAATTGTGACCCCGGGGCTTAGGGATTTTTTCAAAAAAAATCTTTTCCGCCGGTTAAGTTTTCGAGGGCTGATTTCTTGTCCTGTGATAAAAAGCCTTCTGTTTCCATCGCCAAACCTTTCAGGGGAGCATTTGCAACCTTCTGGCACCATTTTTGAGTGAATTGCCAAAAGTCAGATTTTTGCTGAAATTGTGACCCCGGGGCTTAGGGATTTTTTCAAAAAAATCTTTTCCGCCGGTTAAGTTTTTGAGGGCTGATTTCTGGTCCTGTGATAAAAAGCCTTCTGTTTCCATCGCCAAAGCTTTCAGGGGAGCATTTGCAACCGGTTGGCACCATTTTTGAGTGAATTGCCAAAAGTCAGATTTTTGCTGAAATTGTGACCCCGGGTCTTAGGGATTTTTTTGAAAAAATCTTTTCCGCCGGTTAAGTTTTCGAGGGATGATTTCTTCTCCTGTCATAAGAAGCCTTCTGTTTCCATCGCCAAAGCTTTCAGGGGAACATTTGCAACCGGTTGGCACCATTTTTGAATGAATTGCCAAAAGTCAGATTTTTGCTGAAATTGTGACCCCGGGGCTTAGGGATTTTTTCAAAAAAATCTTTTCCGCCGGTTAAGCTGTTGAGGGCTGATTTCTTCTCCTGTGATAAAAAGCATTCTGTTTCCATCGCCAAAGCTTTCAGGGGAGCATTTGCAACCGTCTAGCACCATTTTTGAGTGAATTGCCAAATGTCAGATTTTCGCTGAAATTGTGACCCCGGGGCTTAGGGATTTTTTCAAAAAAATCTTTTCCGCCGGTTAAGTTTTCAAGGGATGATTTCTTGTCCTGTGATTAAAAGCCTTCTGTTTTGACTGCCAAACCTTTAAGGAGAGCATTTGCAACCTTCTGGCACCATTTTTGAGTGAATTGCCAAAAGTCAGATTTCTGCTGAAATTTTGACCCCAGGGCTTAGGGCTTTTTTCAAAAAAATTTTTTTCTGCCGGGTAAGTTTTCGAGGGCTGATTTCTTGTCCTGTGATAAAAAGCCTTCTGTTTCCATTCCCAAAGCCTTCAGGGGAGCATTTGCAACCCGATGGCACATTTTTTAAGTGAATTGCCAAAAGTCAGATTTTTGCTGAAATTGTGACCCCGGGGCTTAGGAATTTTTTCAAAAAAATCTTTTCCGCCGGTTAAGTTGTTGAGGGCTGATTTCTTCTCCTCTGATAAAAAGCCTTCTGTTTCCATCACCAAAGCTTTCAGCGGATCATTTGCAACCTTCTAGCACCATTTTTGACTGAATTGCCAAAAGTCAGATTTTTGCTGAATTTGTGACCCTGGGGCTTAGGGATTTTTTCAAAAAAATCTTTTCCGCCGGTTAAGTTTTCGAGGGCTGATTTCTTGTCCTGTGATAAAAAGCCTTCTGTTTCCATCGCCAAACCTTTCAGGGGAGCATTTGCAACCTTCTGGCACCATTTTTGAGTGAATTGCCAAAAGTCAGATTTTTGCTGAAATTGTGACCCCGGGGCTTAGGGATTTTTTCAAAAAAATCTTTTCTGCCGGTTAAGTTGTTGAGGGCTGATTTCTTGTCCTGTGTTAAAAAGCCTTCTGTTTCCATCGCCAAAGCTTTCAGGGGATCATTTGCAACCGGTTGGCACCATTTTTGAGTGAATTGCCAAAAGTCAGATTTTTGCTGAAATTGTGACCCCGGGGCTTAGGGATTTTTTCAAAAAAATCTTTTCCGCCGGTTAAGTTTTCGAGGGCTGATTTCTGGTCCTGTGATAAAAAGCCTTCTGTTTCCATCGCCAAAGCTTTCAGGGGAGCATTTGCAACCGGTTGGCACCATTTTTGAGTGAATTGCCAAAAGTCAGATTTTTGCTGAAATTGTGACCCCGGGTCTTAGGGATTTTTTTGAAAAAATCTTTTCCGCCGGTTAAGTTTTCGAGGGCTGATTTCTTGTCCTGTGATTAAAAGCCTTCTGTTTCCATCGCCAAAGCTTTCAGGGGAGCATTTGCAACCGGTTGGCACCATTTTTGAATGAATTGCCAAAAGTCAGATTTTTGCTGAAATTGTGACCCCGGGGCTTAGGGATTTTTTCAAAAAAATCTTTTCCGCCGGTTAAGCTGTTGAGGGCTGATTTCTTCTCCTGTGATAAAAAGCATTCTGTTTCCATCGCCAAAGCTTTCAGGGGAGCATTTGCAACCGTCTAGCACCATTTTTGAGTGAATTGCCAAATGTCAGATTTTCACTGAAATTGTGACCCCGGGGCTTAGGGATTTTTTCAAAAAAATCTTTTCCGCCGGTTAAGTTGTTGAGGGCTGATTTCTTGTCCTGTGATTAAAAGCCTTCTGTTTTGACTGCCAAACCTTTAAGGAGAGCATTTGCAACCTTCTGGCACCATTTTTGAGTGAATTGCCAAAAGTCAGATTTCTGCTGAAATTTTGACCCCAGGGCTTAGGGCTTTTTTCAAAAAAAAATTTTTCTGCCGGGTAAGTTTTCGAGGGCTGATTTCTTGTCCTGTGATAAAAAGCCTTCTGTTTCCATTCCCAAAGCCTTCAGGGGAGCATTTGCAACCCGATGGCACATTTTTTAAGTGAATTGCCAAAAGTCAGATTTTTGCTGAAATTGTGACCCCGGGGCTTAGGAATTTTTTCAAAAAAATCTTTTCCGCCGGTTAAGTTGTTGAGGGCTGATTTCTTCTCCTCTGATAAAAAGCCTTCTGTTTCCATCACCAAAGCTTTCAGCGGATCATTTGCAACCTTCTAGCACCATTTTTGACTGAATTGCCAAAAGTCAGATTTTTGCTGAATTTGTGACCCTGGGGCTTAGGGATTTTTTCAAAAAAATCTTTTCCGCCGGTTAAGTTTTCGAGGGCTGATTTCTTCTCCTGTGATAAAAAGCATTCTGTTTCCATCGCCAAAGCTTTCAGGGGAGCATTTGCAACCTTCTGGCACCATTTTTGAGTGAATTGCCAAAAGTCAGATTTCTGCTGAAATGGTGACCCCGGGGCTTAGGGATTTTTTAAAAGAAATCTTTTCTGCCGGGTAAGTTTTCGAGGGCTGATTTCTTGTCCTGTGATAAAAAGCCTTCTGTTTCCATTCCCAAAGCCTTCAGGAGAGCATTTGCAACCCGATAGCACATTTTTTAAGTGAATTGCCAAAAGTCAGATTTTTGCTGAAATTGTGACCCCGGGGCTTAGGAATTTTTTCAAAAAAATCTTTTCCGCCGGTTAAGTTTTCGAGGGCTGATTTCTTGTCCTGTGATAGAAAGGATTCTGTTTCCATCGCCAAAGCTTTCAGGGGATCATTTGCAACCTTCTGGCACCATTTTGGAGTGAATTGCCAAAAGTCAGATTTTTGCTGAAATTGTGACCCCGGGGCTTAGGGATTTTTTCAAAAAAATCTTTTCCGCCGGTTAAGTTATTGAGGGCTGATTTCTTGTCCTGTGTTAAAAAGCCTTCTGTTTCCATCGCCAAAGCTTTCAGGGGAGCATTTGCAACCGGTTGGCACCATTTTTGAGTGAATTGCCAAAAGTCAGATTTTTGCTGAAATTGTGACCCCGGGGCTTAGAGGTTTTTTCGAAAAAATCTTTTCCGCCGGTTAAGTTTTCAAGGGATGATTTCTTGTCCTGTGATAAAAAGCCTTCTGTTTTGACTGCCAAACCTTTAAGGAGAGCATTTTCAAGCTGTTGGCACCATTTTTGAGTGAATTGCCAAAAGTCAGATTTTTGCTGAAATTGTGACCCCGGGGCTTAGGGATTTTTTTTAAAAAAAAAATTCCGCCGGTTAAGTTGTTGAGGACTGATTTCTTGTCCTGTGATAAAAAGCCTTCTCTTTCCATCGCCAAAGCTTTCAGGGGAGCATTTGCAACCGGTTGGCACCATTTTTTAGTTCATTGCCAAAAGTCAGATTTTCCTGAAATTGTGACCCCGGGGCTTAGGGATTTTTTCAAAAAAATCTTTTCCGCCGGTTAAGTTTTCGAGGGCTGATTTCTTCTACTGCGATAAAAAGCCTTCTGTTAAGACTACCAAACCTTTACGGAGAGCATCTTCAAGCTTTTGGCACCATTTTTGAGCGAATTGCCAAAAGTCAGATTTTTCTGAAATTGTGACCCCGGGGCTTAGGGATTTTTTCAAAAAAATATTTTCCGCCAGTTAAGTTGTTGAGGGCTGATTTCTTCTCCTGTGATAAAAAGCCTTCTGTTTCCATCGCCAAAGCTTTCAGCGGATCATTTGCAACCTTCTAGCACCATTTTTGACTGAATTGCCAAGAGTAAGATTTTTGCTGAATTTGTGACCCCAGGGCTTAGGGATTTTTTCAAAAAAATCTTTTCCGCCGGTTAAGTTTTCAAGGGATGATTTCTTGTCCTGTGATTAAAAGCCTTCTGTTTTGACTGCCAAACATTTAAGGAGAGCATTTTCAAGCTTTTGGCACGATTTTTGAGTGAATTGCCAAAAGTCAGATTTCTGCTGAAATTTTGACCCCAGGGCTTAGGGCTTTTTTCAAAAAAATTTTTTTCTGCCGGGTAAGTTTTCGAGGGCTGATTTCTTGTCCTGTGATAAAAAGCCTTCTGTTTCCATTCCCAAAGCCTTCAGGGGAGCATTTGCAACCCGATGGCACATTTTTTAAGTGAATTGCCAAAAGTCAGATTTTTGCTGAAATTGTGACCCCGGGGCTTAGGAATTTTTTCAAAAAAATCTTTTCCGCCGGTTAAGTTGTTGAGGGCTGATTTCTTCTCCTCTGATAAAAAGCCTTCTGTTTCCATCACCAAAGCTTTCAGCGGATCATTTGCAACCTTCTAGCACCATTTTTGACTGAATTGCCAAAAGTCAGATTTTTGCTGAATTTGTGACCCTGGGGCTTAGGGATTTTTTCAAAAAAATCTTTTCCGCCGGTTAAGTTTTCGAGGGCTGATTTCTTCTCCTGTGATAAAAAGCATTCTGTTTCCATCGCCAAAGCTTTCAGGGGAGCATTTGCAACCTTCTGGCACCATTTTTGAGTGAATTGCCAAAAGTCAGATTTCTGCTGAAATTGTGACCCCGGGGCTTAGGGATTTTTTAAAAGAAATCTTTTCCGCCGGGTAAGTTTTCGAGGGCTGATTTCTTGTCCTGTGATAAAAAGCCTTCTGTTTCCATTCCCAAAGCCTTCAGGAGAGCATTTGCAACCCGATGGCACATTTTTTAAGTGAATTGCCAAAAGTCAGATTTTTGCTGAAATTGTGACCCCGGGGCTTAGGAATTTTTTCAAAAAAATCTTTTCCGCCGGTTAAGTTTTCGAGGGCTGATTTCTTCTCCTGTGATAAAAAGCATTCTGTTTCCATCGCCAAAGCTTTCAGGGGAGCATTTGCAACCTTCTGGCACCATTTTTGAGTGAATTGCCAAAAGTCAGATTTCTGCTGAAATTGTGACCCCGGGGCTTAGGGATTTTTTAAAAGAAATCTTTTCTGCCGGGTAAGTTTTCGAGGGCTGATTTCTTGTCCTGTGATAAAAAGCCTTCTGTTTCCATTCCCAAAGCCTTCAGGAGAGCATTTGCAACCCGATGGCACATTTTTTAAGTGAATTGCCAAAAGTCAGATTTTTGCTGAAATTGTGACCCCGGGGCTTAGGAATTTTTTCAAAAAAATCTTTTCCGCCGGTTACGTTATTGAGGGCTGATTTCTTCTCCTGTGATAAAAAGGATTCTGTTTCCATCGCCAAAGCTTTCAGGGGAGCATTTGCAACCGGTTGGCACCATTTTTGAGTTAATTGCTAAAAGTCAGATTTTTGCTGAAATTGTGACCCCGGGGCTTAGGGATTTTTTCAAAAAAATCTTTTCCGCCGGTTAAGTTTTTGAGGGCTGATTTCTTGTCCTGTGATAGAAAGGATTCTGTTTCCATCGCCAAAGCTTTCAGGGGATCATTTGCAACCTTCTGGCACCATTTTTGAGTGAATTGCCAAAAGTCAGATTTTTGCTGAAATTGTGACCCCGGGGCTTAGGGATTTTTTCAAAAAAATCTTTTCCGCCGGTTAAGTTATTGAGGGCTGATTTCTTCTCCTGTGATAAAAAGCCTTCTGTTTCCATCGCCAAAGCTTTCAGGGGAGCATTTGCAACCTTCTGGCACCATTTTTGAGTGAATTGCCAAAAGTCAGATTTCTGCTGAAATTGTGACCCCGGGGCTTAGGGATTTTTTAAAAGAAATCTTTTCTGCCGGGTAAGTTTTCGAGGGCTGATTTCTTGTCCTGTGATAAAAAGCCTTCTGTTTCCATTCCCAAAGCCTTCAGGAGAGCATTTGCAACCGGTTGGCACATTTTTTAAGTGAATTGCCAAAAGTCAGATTTTTGCTGAAATTGTGACCCCGGGGCTTAGGGATTTTTTCAAAAAAATCTTTTCCGCCGGTTAAGTTATTGAGGGCTGATTTCTTGTCCTGTGATTAAAAGCCTTCTGTTTTGACTGCCAAACCTTTAAGGAGAGCATTTGCAACCTTCTGGCACCATTTTTGAGTGAATTGCCAAAAGTCAGATTTCTGCTGAAATTTTGACCCCAGGGCTTAGGGCTTTTTTCAAAAAAAAATTTTTCTGCTGGGTAAGTTTTCGAGGGCTGATTTCTTGTCCTGTGATAAAAAGCCTTCTGTTTCCATTCCCAAAGCCTTCAGGGGAGCATTTGCAACCCGATGGCACATTTTTTAAGTGAATTGCCAAAAGTCAGATTTTTGCTGAAATTGTGACCCCGGGGCTTAGGAATTTTTTCGAAAAAATCTTTTCCGCCGGTTAAGTTGTTGAGGGCTGATTTCTTCTCCTCTGATAAAAAGCCTTCTGTTTCCATCACCAAAGCTTTCAGCGGATCATTTGCAACCTTCTAGCACCATTTTTGACTGAATTGCCAAAAGTCAGATTTTTGCTGAATTTGTGACCCCGGGGCTTAGGGATATTTTCAAAAAAATCTTTTCTGCCGGTTAAGTTGTTGAGGGCTGATTTCTTGTCCTGTGTTAAAAAGCCTTCTGTTTCCATCGCCAAAGCTTTCAGGGGATCATTTGCAACCGGTTGGCACCATTTTTGAGTGAATTGCCAAAAGTCAGATTTTTGCTGAAATTGTGACCCCGGGGCTTAGGGATTTTTTCAAAAAAATCTTTTCTGCCGGTTAAGTTGTTGAGGGCTGATTTCTTGTCCTGTGTTAAAAAGCCTTCTGTTTCCATCGCCAAAGCTTTCAGGGGATCATTTGCAACCGGTTGGCACCATTTTTGAGTGAATTGCCAAAAGTCAGATTTTTGCTGAAATTGTGACCCCGGGGCTTAGGGATTTTTTCAAAAAAATCTTTTCCGCCGGTTAAGTTTTCGAGGGCTGATTTCTGGTCCTGTGATAAAAAGCCTTCTGTTTCCATCGCCAAAGCTTTCAGGGGAGCATTTGCAACCGGTTGGCACCATTTTTGAGTGAATTGCCAAAAGTCAGATTTTTGCTGAAATTGTGACCCCGGGTCTTAGGGATTTTTTTGAAAAAATCTTTTCCGCCGGTTAAGTTTTCGAGGGCTGATTTCTTGTCCTGTCATAAGAAGCCTTCTGTTTCCATCGCCAAAGCTTTCAGGGGAGCATTTGCAACCGGTTGGCACCATTTTTGAATGAATTGCCAAAAGTCAGATTTTTGCTGAAATTGTGACCCCGGGGCTTAGGGATTTTTTCAAAAAAATCTTTTCCGCCGGTTAAGCTGTTGAGGGCTGATTTCTTCTCCTGTGATAAAAAGCATTCTGTTTCCATCGCCAAAGCTTTCAGGGGAGCATTTGCAACCGTCTAGCACCATTTTTGAGTGAATTGCCAAATGTCAGATTTTCGCTGAAATTGTGACCCCGGGGCTTAGGGATTTTTTCAAAAAAATCTTTTCCGCCGGTTAAGTTTTCAAGGGATGATTTCTTGTCCTGTGATTAAAAGCCTTCTGTTTTGACTGCCAAACCTTTAAGGAGAGCATTTGCAACCTTCTGGCACCATTTTTGAGTGAATTGCCAAAAGTCAGATTTCTGCTGAAATTTTGACCCCAGGGCTTAGGGCTTTTTTCAAAATTTTTTTTTTCTGCCGGGTAAGTTTTCGAGGGCTGATTTCTTGTCCTGTGATAAAAAGCCTTCTGTTTCCATTCCCAAAGCCTTCAGGGGAGCATTTGCAACCCGATGGCACATTTTTTAAGTGAATTGCCAAAAGTCAGATTTTTGCTGAAATTGTGACCCCGGGGCTTAGGAATTTTTTCGAAAAAATCGTTTCCGCCGGTTAAGTTGTTGAGGGCTGATTTCTTCTCCTCTGATAAAAAGCCTTCTGTTTCCATCACCAAAGCTTTCAGCAGATCATTTGCAACCTTCTAGCACCATTTTTGACTGAATTGCCAAAAGTCAGATTTTTGCTGAATTTGTGACCCTGGGGCTTAGGGATTTTTTCAAAAAAATCTTTTCCGCCGGTTAAATTTTCGAGGGCTGATTTCTTCTCCTGTGATAAAAAGGATTCTGTTTCCATCGCCAAAGCTTTCAGGGGAGCATTTGCAACCTTCTGGCACCATTTTTGAGTGAATTGCCAAAAGTCAGATTTCTGCTGAAATTGTGACCCCGGGGCTTAGGGATTTTTTAAAAGAAATCTTTTCTGCCGGGTAAGTTTTCGAGGGCTGATTTCTTGTCCTGTGATAAAAAGCCTTCTCTTTCCATTCCCAAAGCCTTCAGGAGAGCATTTGCAACCCGATAGCACATTTTTTAAGTGAATTGCCAAAAGTCAGATTTTTGCTGAAATTGTGACCCCGGGGCTTAGGAATTTTTTCAAAAAAATCTTTTCCGCCGGTTAAGTTTTCGAGGGCTGATTTCTTGTCCTGTGATAGAAAGGATTCTGTTTCCATCGCCAAAGCTTTCAGGGGATCATTTGCAACCTTCTGGCACCATTTTTGAGTGAATTGCCAAAAGTCAGATTTTTGCTGAAATTGTTACCCCGGGGCTTAGGGATTTTTTCAAAAAAATCTTTTCCGCCGGTTAAGTTATTGAGGGCTGATTTCTTGTCCTGTGTTAAAAAGCCTTCTGTTTCCATCGCCAAAGCTTTCAGGGGAGCATTTGCAACCGGTTGGCACCATTTTTGAGTGAATTGCCAAAAGTCAGATTTTTGCTGAAATTGTGACCCCGGGGCTTAGAGGTTTTTTCGAAAAAATCTTTTCCGCCGGTTAAGTTTTCAAGGGATGATTTCTTGTCCTGTGATAAAAAGCCTTCTGTTTTGACTGCCAAACCTTTAAGGAGAGCATTTTCAAGCTGTTGGCACCATTTTTGAGTGAATTGCCAAAAGTCAGATTTTTGCTGAAATTGTGACCCCGGGGCTTAGGGATTTTTTTTAAAAAAAAAATTCCGCCGGTTAAGTTGTTGAGGACTGATTTCTTGTCCTGTGATAAAAAGCCTTCTCTTTCCATCGCCAAAGCTTTCAGGGGAGCATTTGCAACCGGTTGGCACCATTTTTTAGTTCATTGCCAAAAGTCAGATTTTCCTGAAATTGTGACCCCGGGGCTTAGGGATTTTTTCAAAAAAATCTTTTCCGCCGGTTAAGTTTTCGAGGGCTGATTTCTTCTACTGCGATAAAAAGCCTTCTGTTAAGACTACCAAACCTTTACGGAGAGCATCTTCAAGCTTTTGGCACCATTTTTGAGCGAATTGCCAAAAGTCAGATTTTTCTGAAATTGTGACCCCGGGGCTTAGGGATTTTTTCGAAAAAATATTTTCCGCCAGTTAAGTTGTTGAGGGCTGATTTCTTCTCCTGTGATAAAAAGCCTTCTGTTTCCATCGCCAAAGCTTTCAGCGGATCATTTGCAACCTTCTAGCACCATTTTTGACTGAATTGCCAAGAGTAAGATTTTTGCTGAATTTGTGACCCCAGGGCTTAGGGATTTTTTCAAAAAAATCTTTTCCGCCGGTTAAGTTTTCAAGGGATGATTTCTTGTCCTGTGATTAAAAGCCTTCTGTTTTGACTGCCAAACATTTAAGGAGAGCATTTTCAAGCTTTTGGCACGATTTTTGAGTGAATTGCCAAAAGTCAGATTTCTGCTGAAATTTTGACCCCAGGGCTTAGGGCTTTTTTCAAAAAAATTTTTTTCTGCCGGGTAAGTTTTCGAGGGCTGATTTCTTGTCCTGTGATAAAAAGCCTTCTGTTTCCATTCCCAAAGCCTTCAGGGGAGCATTTGCAACCCGATGGCACATTTTTTAAGTGAATTGCCAAAAGTCAGATTTTTGCTGAAATTGTGACCCCGGGGCTTAGGAATTTTTTCAAAAAAATCTTTTCCGCCGGTTAAGTTGTTGAGGGCTGATTTCTTCTCCTCTGATAAAAAGCCTTCTGTTTCCATCACCAAAGCTTTCAGCGGATCATTTGCAACCTTCTAGCACCATTTTTGACTGAATTGCCAAAAGTCAGATTTTTGCTGAATTTGTGACCCTGGGGCTTAGGGATTTTTTCAAAAAAATCTTTTCCGCCGGTTAAGTTTTCGAGGGCTGATTTCTTCTCCTGTGATAAAAAGCATTCTGTTTCCATCGCCAAAGCTTTCAGGGGAGCATTTGCAACCTTCTGGCACCATTTTTGAGTGAATTGCCAAAAGTCAGATTTCTGCTGAAATTGTGACCCCGGGGCTTAGGGATTTTTTAAAAGAAATCTTTTCTGCCGGGTAAGTTTTCGAGGGCTGATTTCTTGTCCTGTGATAAAAAGCCTTCTGTTTCCATTCCCAAAGCCTTCAGGAGAGCATTTGCAACCCGATGGCACATTTTTTAAGTGAATTGCCAAAAGTCAGATTTTTGCTGAAATTGTGACCCCGGGGCTTAGGAATTTTTTCAAAAAAATCTTTTCCGCCGGTTACGTTATTGAGGGCTGATTTCTTCTCCTGTGATAAAAAGGATTCTGTTTCCATCGCCAAAGCTTTCAGGGGAGCATTTGCAACCGGTTGGCACCATTTTTCAGTTAATTGCTAAAAGTCAGATTTTTGCTGAAATTGTGACCCCGGGGCTTAGGGATTTTTTCAAAAAAATCTTTTCCGCCGGTTAAGTTTTTGAGGGCTGATTTCTTGTCCTGTGATAGAAAGGATTCTGTTTCCATCGCCAAAGCTTTCAGGGGATCATTTGCAACCTTCTGGCACCATTTTTGAGTGAATTGCCAAAAGTCAGATTTTTGCTGAAATTGTGACCCCGGGGCTTAGGGATTTTTTCAAAAAAATCTTTTCCGCCGGTTAAGTTATTGAGGGCTGATTTCTTCTCCTGTGATAAAAAGCCTTCTGTTTCCATTCCCAAAGCCTTCAGGAGAGCATTTGCAACCCGATGGCACATTTTTTAAGTGAATTGCCAAAAGTCAGATTTTTGCTGAAATTGTGACCCCGGGGCTTAGGAATTTTTTCAAAAAAATCTTTTCCGCCGGTTAAGTTTTCGAGGGCTGATTTCTTCTCCTGTGATAAAAAGCATTCTGTTTCCATCGCCAAAGCTTTCAGGGGAGCATTTGCAACCTTCTGGCACCATTTTTGAGTGAATTGCCAAAAGTCAGATTTCTGCTGAAATTGTGACCCCGGGGCTTAGGGATTTTTTAAAAGAAATCTTTTCTGCCGGGTAAGTTTTCGAGGGCTGATTTCTTGTCCTGTGATAAAAAGCCTTCTGTTTCCATTCCCAAAGCCTTCAGGAGAGCATTTGCAACCCGATGGCACATTTTTTAAGTGAATTGCCAAAAGTCAGATTTTTGCTGAAATTGTGACCCCGGGGCTTAGGAATTTTTTCAAAAAAATCTTTTCCGCCGGTTACGTTATTGAGGGCTGATTTCTTCTCCTGTGATAAAAAGGATTCTGTTTCCATCGCCAAAGCTTTCAGGGGAGCATTTGCAACCGGTTGGCACCATTTTTGAGTTAATTGCTAAAAGTCAGATTTTTGCTGAAATTGTGACCCCGGGGCTTAGGGATTTTTTCAAAAAAATCTTTTCCGCCGGTTAAGTTTTTGAGGGCTGATTTCTTGTCCTGTGATAGAAAGGATTCTGTTTCCATCGCCAAAGCTTTCAGGGGATCATTTGCAACCTTCTGGCACCATTTTTGAGTGAATTGCCAAAAGTCAGATTTTTGCTGAAATTGTGACCCCGGGGCTTAGGGATTTTTTCAAAAAAATCTTTTCCGCCGGTTAAGTTATTGAGGGCTGATTTCTTCTCCTGTGATAAAAAGCCTTCTGTTTCCATCGCCAAAGCTTTCAGGGGAGCATTTGCAACCTTCTGGCACCATTTTTGAGTGAATTGCCAAAAGTCAGATTTCTGCTGAAATTGTGACCCCGGGGCTTAGGGATTTTTTAAAAGAAATCTTTTCTGCCGGGTAAGTTTTCGAGGGCTGATTTCTTGTCCTGTGATAAAAAGCCTTCTGTTTCCATTCCCAAAGCCTTCAGGAGAGCATTTGCAACCGGTTGGCACATTTTTTAAGTGAATTGCCAAAAGTCAGATTTTTGCTGAAATTGTGACCCCGGGGCTTAGGGATTTTTTCAAAAAAATCTTTTCCGCCGGTTAAGTTATTGAGGGCTGATTTCTTGTCCTGTGATTAAAAGCCTTCTGTTTTGACTGCCAAACCTTTAAGGAGAGCATTTGCAACCTTCTGGCACCATTTTTGAGTGAATTGCCAAAAGTCAGATTTCTGCTGAAATTTTGACCCCAGGGCTTAGGGCTTTTTTCAAAAAAAAATTTTTCTGCTGGGTAAGTTTTCGAGGGCTGATTTCTTGTCCTGTGATAAAAAGCCTTCTGTTTCCATTCCCAAAGCCTTCAGGGGAGCATTTGCAACCCGATGGCACATTTTTTAAGTGAATTGCCAAAAGTCAGATTTTTGCTGAAATTGTGACCCCGGGGCTTAGGAATTTTTTCGAAAAAATCTTTTCCGCCGGTTAAGTTGTTGAGGGCTGATTTCTTCTCCTCTGATAAAAAGCCTTCTGTTTCCATCACCAAAGCTTTCAGCGGATCATTTGCAACCTTCTAGCACCATTTTTGACTGAATTGCCAAAAGTCAGATTTTTGCTGAATTTGTGACCCCGGGGCTTAGGGATATTTTCAAAAAAATCTTTTCTGCCGGTTAAGTTGTTGAGGGCTGATTTCTTGTCCTGTGTTAAAAAGCCTTCTGTTTCCATCGCCAAAGCTTTCAGGGGATCATTTGCAACCGGTTGGCACCATTTTTGAGTGAATTGCCAAAAGTCAGATTTTTGCTGAAATTGTGACCCCGGGGCTTAGGGATTTTTTCAAAAAAATCTTTTCTGCCGGTTAAGTTGTTGAGGGCTGATTTCTTGTCCTGTGTTAAAAAGCCTTCTGTTTCCATCGCCAAAGCTTTCAGGGGATCATTTGCAACCGGTTGGCACCATTTTTGAGTGAATTGCCAAAAGTCAGATTTTTGCTGAAATTGTGACCCCGGGGCTTAGGGATTTTTTCAAAAAAATCTTTTCCGCCGGTTAAGTTTTCGAGGGCTGATTTCTGGTCCTGTGATAAAAAGCCTTCTGTTTCCATCGCCAAAGCTTTCAGGGGAGCATTTGCAACCGGTTGGCACCATTTTTGAGTGAATTGCCAAAAGTCAGATTTTTGCTGAAATTGTGACCCCGGGTCTTAGGGATTTTTTTGAAAAAATCTTTTCCGCCGGTTAAGTTTTCGAGGGCTGATTTCTTGTCCTGTCATAAGAAGCCTTCTGTTTCCATCGCCAAAGCTTTCAGGGGAGCATTTGCAACCGGTTGGCACCATTTTTGAATGAATTGCCAAAAGTCAGATTTTTGCTGAAATTGTGACCCCGGGGCTTAGGGATTTTTTCAAAAAAATCTTTTCCGCCGGTTAAGCTGTTGAGGGCTGATTTCTTCTCCTGTGATAAAAAGCATTCTGTTTCCATCGCCAAAGCTTTCAGGGGAGCATTTGCAACCGTCTAGCACCATTTTTGAGTGAATTGCCAAATGTCAGATTTTCGCTGAAATTGTGACCCCGGGGCTTAGGGATTTTTTCAAAAAAATCTTTTCCGCCGGTTAAGTTTTCAAGGGATGATTTCTTGTCCTGTGATTAAAAGCCTTCTGTTTTGACTGCCAAACCTTTAAGGAGAGCATTTGCAACCTTCTGGCACCATTTTTGAGTGAATTGCCAAAAGTCAGATTTCTGCTGAAATTTTGACCCCAGGGCTTAGGGCTTTTTTCAAAATTTTTTTTTTCTGCCGGGTAAGTTTTCGAGGGCTGATTTCTTGTCCTGTGATAAAAAGCCTTCTGTTTCCATTCCCAAAGCCTTCAGGGGAGCATTTGCAACCCGATGGCACATTTTTTAAGTGAATTGCCAAAAGTCAGATTTTTGCTGAAATTGTGACCCCGGGGCTTAGGAATTTTTTCGAAAAAATCGTTTCCGCCGGTTAAGTTGTTGAGGGCTGATTTCTTCTCCTCTGATAAAAAGCCTTCTGTTTCCATCACCAAAGCTTTCAGCAGATCATTTGCAACCTTCTAGCACCATTTTTGACTGAATTGCCAAAAGTCAGATTTTTGCTGAATTTGTGACCCTGGGGCTTAGGGATTTTTTCAAAAAAATCTTTTCCGCCGGTTAAATTTTCGAGGGCTGATTTCTTCTCCTGTGATAAAAAGGATTCTGTTTCCATCGCCAAAGCTTTCAGGGGAGCATTTGCAACCTTCTGGCACCATTTTTGAGTGAATTGCCAAAAGTCAGATTTCTGCTGAAATTGTGACCCCGGGGCTTAGGGATTTTTTAAAAGAAATCTTTTCTGCCGGGTAAGTTTTCGAGGGCTGATTTCTTGTCCTGTGATAAAAAGCCTTCTCTTTCCATTCCCAAAGCCTTCAGGAGAGCATTTGCAACCCGATAGCACATTTTTTAAGTGAATTGCCAAAAGTCAGATTTTTGCTGAAATTGTGACCCCGGGGCTTAGGAATTTTTTCAAAAAAATCTTTTCCGCCGGTTAAGTTTTCGAGGGCTGATTTCTTGTCCTGTGATAGAAAGGATTCTGTTTCCATCGCCAAAGCTTTCAGGGGATCATTTGCAACCTTCTGGCACCATTTTTGAGTGAATTGCCAAAAGTCAGATTTTTGCTGAAATTGTGACCCCGGGCCTTAGGGATTTTTTCAAAAAAATCTTTTCCGCCGGTTAAGTTATTGAGGGCTGATTTCTTGTCCTGTGTTAAAAAGCCTTCTGTTTCCATCGCCAAAGCTTTCAGGGGAGCATTTGCAACCGGTTGGCACCATTTTTGAGTGAATTGCCAAAAGTCAGATTTTTGCTGAAATTGTGACCCCGGGGCTTAGAGGTTTTTTCGAAAAAATCTTTTCCGCCGGTTAAGTTTTCAAGGGATGATTTCTTGTCCTGTGATAAAAAGCCTTCTGTTTTGACTGCCAAACCTTTAAGGAGAGCATTTTCAAGCTGTTGGCACCATTTTTGAGTGAATTGCCAAAAGTCAGATTTTTGCTGAAATTGTGACCCCGGGGCTTAGGGATTTTTTTTAAAAAAAAAATTCCGCCGGTTAAGTTGTTGAGGACTGATTTCTTGTCCTGTGATAAAAAGCCTTCTCTTTCCATCGCCAAAGCTTTCAGGGGAGCATTTGCAACCGGTTGGCACCATTTTTTAGTTCATTGCCAAAAGTCAGATTTTCCTGAAATTGTGACCCCGGGGCTTAGGGATTTTTTCAAAAAAATCTTTTCCGCCGGTTAAGTTTTCGAGGGCTGATTTCTTCTACTGCGATAAAAAGCCTTCTGTTAAGACTACCAAACCTTTACGGAGAGCATCTTCAAGCTTTTGGCACCATTTTTGAGCGAATTGCCAAAAGTCAGATTTTTCTGAAATTGTGACCCCGGGGCTTAGGGATTTTTTCGAAAAAATATTTTCCGCCAGTTAAGTTGTTGAGGGCTGATTTCTTCTCCTGTGATAAAAAGCCTTCTGTTTCCATCGCCAAAGCTTTCAGCGGATCATTTGCAACCTTCTAGCACCATTTTTGACTGAATTGCCAAGAGTAAGATTTTTGCTGAATTTGTGACCCCAGGGCTTAGGGATTTTTTCAAAAAAATCTTTTCCGCCGGTTAAGTTTTCAAGGGATGATTTCTTGTCCTGTGATTAAAAGCCTTCTGTTTTGACTGCCAAACATTTAAGGAGAGCATTTTCAAGCTTTTGGCACGATTTTTGAGTGAATTGCCAAAAGTCAGATTTCTGCTGAAATTTTGACCCCAGGGCTTAGGGCTTTTTTCAAAAAAATTTTTTTCTGCCGGGTAAGTTTTCGAGGGCTGATTTCTTGTCCTGTGATAAAAAGCCTTCTGTTTCCATTCCCAAAGCCTTCAGGGGAGCATTTGCAACCCGATGGCACATTTTTTAAGTGAATTGCCAAAAGTCAGATTTTTGCTGAAATTGTGACCCCGGGGCTTAGGAATTTTTTCAAAAAAATCTTTTCCGCCGGTTAAGTTGTTGAGGGCTGATTTCTTCTCCTCTGATAAAAAGCCTTCTGTTTCCATCACCAAAGCTTTCAGCGGATCATTTGCAACCTTCTAGCACCATTTTTGACTGAATTGCCAAAAGTCAGATTTTTGCTGAATTTGTGACCCTGGGGCTTAGGGATTTTTTCAAAAAAATCTTTTCCGCCGGTTAAGTTTTCGAGGGCTGATTTCTTCTCCTGTGATAAAAAGCATTCTGTTTCCATCGCCAAAGCTTTCAGGGGAGCATTTGCAACCTTCTGGCACCATTTTTGAGTGAATTGCCAAAAGTCAGATTTCTGCTGAAATTGTGACCCCGGGGCTTAGGGATTTTTTAAAAGAAATCTTTTCTGCCGGGTAAGTTTTCGAGGGCTGATTTCTTGTCCTGTGATAAAAAGCCTTCTGTTTCCATTCCCAAAGCCTTCAGGAGAGCATTTGCAACCCGATGGCACATTTTTTAAGTGAATTGCCAAAAGTCAGATTTTTGCTGAAATTGTGACCCCGGGGCTTAGGAATTTTTTCAAAAAAATCTTTTCCGCCGGTTACGTTATTGAGGGCTGATTTCTTCTCCTGTGATAAAAAGGATTCTGTTTCCATCGCCAAAGCTTTCAGGGGAGCATTTGCAACCGGTTGGCACCATTTTTCAGTTAATTGCTAAAAGTCAGATTTTTGCTGAAATTGTGACCCCGGGGCTTAGGGATTTTTTCAAAAAAATCTTTTCCGCCGGTTAAGTTTTTGAGGGCTGATTTCTTGTCCTGTGATAGAAAGGATTCTGTTTCCATCGCCAAAGCTTTCAGGGGATCATTTGCAACCTTCTGGCACCATTTTTGAGTGAATTGCCAAAAGTCAGATTTTTGCTGAAATTGTGACCCCGGGGCTTAGGGATTTTTTCAAAAAAATCTTTTCCGCCGGTTAAGTTATTGAGGGCTGATTTCTTCTCCTGTGATAAAAAGCCTTCTGTTTCCATCGCCAAAGCTTTCAGGGGAGCATTTGCAACCTTCTGGCACCATTTTTGAGTGAATTGCCAAAAGTCAGATTTCTGCTGAAATTGTGACCCCGGGGCTTAGGGATTTTTTAAAAGAAATCTTTTCTGCCGGGTAAGTTTTCGAGGGCTGATTTCTTGTCCTGTGATAAAAAGCCTTCTGTTTCCATTCCCAAAGCCTTCAGGAGAGCATTTGCAACCGGTTGGCACATTTTTTAAGTGAATTGCCAAAAGTCAGATTTTTGCTGAAATTGTGACCCCGGGGCTTAGGGATTTTTTCAAAAAAATCTTTTCCGCCGGTTACGTTGTTGAGGGCTGATTTCTTGTCCTGTGTTAAAAAGCCTTCTGTTTCCATCGCCAAAGCTTTCAGGGGAGCATTTGCAACCGGTTGGCACCATTTTTGAGTGAATTGCCAAAAGTCAGATTTTTGCTGAAATTGTGACCCCGGGGCTTAGGGATTTTTTCAAAAAAATCTTTTCCGCCGGTTAAGTTGTTGAGGACTGATTTCTTGTCCTGTGATAAAAAGCCTTCTCTTTCCATCGCCAAAGCTTTCAGGGGAGCATTTGCAACCGGTTGGCACCATTTTTTAGTTCATTGCCAAAAGTCAGATTTTTGCTGAAATTGTGACCCCGGGGCTTAGGAATTTTTTCAAAAAAATCTTTTCCGCCGGTTACGTTATTGAGGGCTGATTTCTTCTCCTGTGATAAAAAGGATTCTGTTTCCATCGCCAAAGCTTTCAGGGGAGCATTTGCAACCGGTTGGCACCATTTTTGAGTTAATTGCTAAAAGTCAGATTTTTGCTGAAATTGTGACCCCGGGGCTTAGGGATTTTTTCAAAAAAATCTTTTCCGCCGGTTAAGTTTTTGAGGGCTGATTTCTTGTCCTGTGATAGAAAGGATTCTGTTTCCATCGCCAAAGCTTTCAGGGGATCATTTGCAACCTTCTGGCACCATTTTTGAGTGAATTGCCAAAAGTCAGATTTTTGCTGAAATTGTGACCCCGGGGCTTAGGGATTTTTTCAAAAAAATCTTTTCCGCCGGTTAAGTTATTGAGGGCTGATTTCTTCTCCTGTGATAAAAAGCCTTCTGTTTCCATCGCCAAAGCTTTCAGGGGAGCATTTGCAACCTTCTGGCACCATTTTTGAGTGAATTGCCAAAAGTCAGATTTCTGCTGAAATTGTGACCGGCTTAGGGATTTTTTAAAAGAAATCTTTTCTGCCGGTTAAGTTTTCGAGGGCTGATTTCTTGTCCTGTGATAAAAAGCCTTCTGTTTCCATTCCCAAAGCCTTCAGGAGAGCATTTGCAACCGGTTGGCACATTTTTTAAGTGAATTGCCAAAAGTCAGATTTTTGCTGAAATTGTGACCCCGGGGCTTAGGGATTTTTTCAAAAAAATCTTTTCCGCCGGTTACGTTGTTGAGGGCTGATTTCTTGTCCTGTGTTAAAAAGCCTTCTGTTTCCATCGCCAAAGCTTTCAGGGGAGCATTTGCAACCGGTTGGCACATTTTTGAGTGAATTGCCAAAAGTCAGATTTTTGCTGAAATTGTGACCCCGGGGCTTAGGGATTTTTTCAAAAAAATCTTTTCCGCCGGTTAAGTTGTTGAGGACTGATTTCTTGTTCCTGTGATAAAAAGCCTTCTCTTTCCATCGCCAAAGCTTTCAGGGGAGCATTTGCAACCGGTTGGCACCATTTTTGAGTGAATTGCCAAAAGTCAGATTTTCCTGAAATTGTGACCCCGGGGCTTAGGGATTTTTTCAAAAAAATCTTTTCCGCCGGTTAAGGTTTTCGAGGGCTGATTTCTTCTACTGCGATAAAAAGCCTTCTGTTAAGACTACCAAACCTTTACAGAGAGCATCTTCAAGCTTTTGGCACCATTTTTGAGCGAATTGCCAAAAGTCAGATTTTTCTGAAATTGTGACCCCGGGGCTTAGGGATTTTTTCGAAAAAATATTTTCCGCCAGTTAAGTTGTTGAGGGCTGATTTCTTCTCCTGTGATAAAAAGCCTTCTGTTTCCATCGCCAAACCTTTAAGGAGAGCATTTTCAAGCTTTTGGCACGATTTTTAAGTGAATTGCCAAAAGTCAGATTTTTGCTGAAATTGTGACCCCGGGGCTTAGGGATTTTTTCAAAAAAATCTTTTCCGCCGGTTAAGTTTTCGAGGGCTGATTTTTGTCCTGTGATAAAAAGCCTTCTGTTTCCATCTCCAAAGCTTTCAGGGGAGCATTTGCAACCGGTTGGCACCATTTTTGAGTGAATTGCCAAAAGTCAGATTTTTGCTGAAATTGTGACCCCGGGGCTTAGGGATTTTATCAAAAAAAATCTTTTCCGCCGGATAAGTTTTCGAGGGCTGATTTCTTGTCCTGTGATAAAAAGCCTTCTGTTTCCATCGCCAAACCTTTCAGGGGAGCATTTGCAAACGGTTGGCACCATTTTTGAGTGAATTGCCAGGTGTCAGATTTTTGCTGAAATTGTGACCCCGGGGCTTAGGGATTTTTTCAAAAAAATCTTTTCTGCCGGTTAAGTTGTTGAGGGCTGATTTCTTGTCCTGTGTTAAAAAGACTTCTGTTTCCATCGCCAAACCTTTCAGGGGAGCATTTGCAACAGGTTGGCACCATTTTTTACTTCATTGCCAAAGGTGAGATTTTTGCTGAAATTGTGACCCCGGGGCTTAGGGATTTTTTCAAAAAAATCTTTTCCGCCGGATAACTTGTTGAGGGCTGATTTCTGGTCCTGTGATAAAAAGCCTTCTGTTTCCATCGCCAAAGCTTTCAGGGGAGCATTTGCAACCGGTTGGCACCATTTTTTAGTTCATTGCCAAAAGTCAGATTTTCCTGAAATTGTGACCCCGGGGCTTAGGGATTTTTTCAAAAAAATCTTTTCCGCCGGTTAAGTTTTCGAGGGCTGATTTCTTCTACTGCGATAAAAAGCCTTCTGTTAAGACTACCAAACCTTTACGGAGAGCATCTTCAAGCTTTTGGCACCATTTTTGAGCGAATTGCCAAAAGTCAGATTTTTCTGAAATTGTGACCCCGGGGCTTAGGGATTTTTTCGAAAAAATATTTTCCGCCAGTTAAGTTGTTGAGGGCTGATTTCTTCTCCTGTGATAAAAAGCCTTCTGTTTCCATCGCCAAAGCTTTCAGCGGATCATTTGCAACCTTCTAGCACCATTTTTGACTGAATTGCCAAGAGTAAGATTTTTGCTGAATTTGTGACCCCAGGGCTTAGGGATTTTTTCAAAAAAATCTTTTCCGCCGGTTAAGTTTTCAAGGGATGATTTCTTGTCCTGTGATTAAAAGCCTTCTGTTTTGACTGCCAAACATTTAAGGAGAGCATTTTCAAGCTTTTGGCACGATTTTTGAGTGAATTGCCAAAAGTCAGATTTCTGCTGAAATTTTGACCCCAGGGCTTAGGGCTTTTTTCAAAAAAAATTTTTCTGCCGGGTAAGTTTTCGAGGGCTGATTTCTTGTCCTGTGATAAAAAGCCTTCTGTTTCCATTCCCAAAGCCTTCAGGGGAGCATTTGCAACCCGATGGCACATTTTTTAAGTGAATTGCCAAAAGTCAGATTTTTGCTGAAATTGTGACCCCGGGGCTTAGGAATTTTTTCAAAAAAATCTTTTCCGCCGGTTAAGTTGTTGAGGGCTGATTTCTTCTCCTCTGATAAAAAGCCTTCTGTTTCCATCACCAAAGCTTTCAGCGGATCATTTGCAACCTTCTAGCACCATTTTTGACTGAATTGCCAAAAGTCAGATTTTTGCTGAATTTGTGACCCTGGGGCTTAGGGATTTTTTCAAAAAAATCTTTTCCGCCGGTTAAGTTTTCGAGGGCTGATTTCTTCTCCTGTGATAAAAAGCATTCTGTTTCCATCGCCAAACCTTTAAGGAGAGCATTTTCAAGCTTTTGGCACCATTTTTGAGTGAATTGCCAAAAGTCAGATTTCTGCTGAAATTGTGACCCCGGGGCTTAGGGATTTTTTCAAAAAAATCTTTTCCGCCGGTTACGTTATTGAGGGCTGATTTCTTCTCCTGTGATAAAAAGGATTCTGTTTCCATCGCCAAAGCTTTCAGGGGAGCATTTGCAACCGGTTGGCACCATTTTTCAGTTAATTGCTAAAAGTCAGATTTTTGCTGAAATTGTGACCCCGGGGCTTAGGGATTTTTTCAAAAAAATCTTTTCCGCCGGTTAAGTTTTTGAGGGCTGATTTCTTGTCCTGTGATAGAAAGGATTCTGTTTCCATCGCCAAAGCTTTCAGGGGATCATTTGCAACCTTCTGGCACCATTTTTGAGTGAATTGCCAAAAGTCAGATTTTTGCTGAAATTGTGACCCCGGGGCTTAGGGATTTTTTCAAAAAAATCTTTTCCGCCGGTTAAGTTATTGAGGGCTGATTTCTTCTCCTGTGATAAAAAGCCTTCTGTTTCCATCGCCAAAGCTTTCAGGGGAGCATTTGCAACCTTCTGGCACCATTTTTGAGTGAATTGCCAAAAGTCAGATTTCTGCTGAAATTGTGACCCCGGGGCTTAGGGATTTTTTAAAAGAAATCTTTTCTGCCGGGTAAGTTTTCGAGGGCTGATTTCTTGTCCTGTGATAAAAAGCCTTCTGTTTCCATTCCCAAAGCCTTCAGGAGAGCATTTGCAACCGGTTGGCACATTTTTTAAGTGAATTGCCAAAAGTCAGATTTTTGCTGAAATTGTGACCCCGGGGCTTAGGGATTTTTTCAAAAAAATCTTTTCCGCCGGTTACGTTGTTGAGGGCTGATTTCTTGTCCTGTGTTAAAAAGCCTTCTGTTTCCATCGCCAAAGCTTTCAGGGGAGCATTTGCAACCGGTTGGCACCATTTTTGAGTGAATTGCCAAAAGTCAGATTTTTGCTGAAATTGTGACCCCGGGGCTTAGGGATTTTTTCAAAAAAATCTTTTCCGCCGGTTAAGTTGTTGAGGACTGATTTCTTGTCCTGTGATAAAAAGCCTTCTCTTTCCATCGCCAAAGCTTTCAGGGGAGCATTTGCAACCGGTTGGCACCATTTTTTAGTTCATTGCCAAAAGTCAGATTTTTGCTGAAATTGTGACCCCGGGGCTTAGGAATTTTTTCAAAAAAATCTTTTCCGCCGGTTACGTTATTGAGGGCTGATTTCTTCTCCTGTGATAAAAAGGATTCTGTTTCCATCGCCAAAGCTTTCAGGGGAGCATTTGCAACCGGTTGGCACCATTTTTGAGTTAATTGCTAAAAGTCAGATTTTTGCTGAAATTGTGACCCCGGGGCTTAGGGATTTTTTCAAAAAAATCTTTTCCGCCGGTTAAGTTTTTGAGGGCTGATTTCTTGTCCTGTGATAGAAAGGATTCTGTTTCCATCGCCAAAGCTTTCAGGGGATCATTTGCAACCTTCTGGCACCATTTTTGAGTGAATTGCCAAAAGTCAGATTTTTGCTGAAATTGTGACCCCGGGGCTTAGGGATTTTTTCAAAAAAATCTTTTCCGCCGGTTAAGTTATTGAGGGCTGATTTCTTCTCCTGTGATAAAAAGCCTTCTGTTTCCATCGCCAAAGCTTTCAGGGGAGCATTTGCAACCTTCTGGCACCATTTTTGAGTGAATTGCCAAAAGTCAGATTTCTGCTGAAATTGTGACCCCGGGGCTTAGGGATTTTTTAAAAGAAATCTTTTCTGCCGGTTAAGTTTTCGAGGGCTGATTTCTTGTCCTGTGATAAAAAGCCTTCTGTTTCCATTCCCAAAGCCTTCAGGAGAGCATTTGCAACCGGTTGGCACATTTTTTAAGTGAATTGCCAAAAGTCAGATTTTTGCTGAAATTGTGACCCCGGGGCTTAGGGATTTTTTCAAAAAAATCTTTTCCGCCGGTTACGTTGTTGAGGGCTGATTTCTTGTCCTGTGTTAAAAAGCCTTCTGTTTCCATCGCCAAAGCTTTCAGGGGAGCATTTGCAACCGGTTGGCACCATTTTTGAGTGAATTGCCAAAAGTCAGATTTTTGCTGAAATTGTGACCCCGGGGCTTAGGGATTTTTTCAAAAAAATCTTTTCCGCCGGTTAAGTTGTTGAGGACTGATTTCTTGTCCTGTGATAAAAAGCCTTCTCTTTCCATCGCCAAAGCTTTCAGGGGAGCATTTGCAACCGGTTGGCACCATTTTTTAGTTCATTGCCAAAAGTCAGATTTTCCTGAAATTGTGACCCCGGGGCTTAGGGATTTTTTCAAAAAAATCTTTTCCGCCGGTTAAGTTTTCGAGGGCTGATTTCTTCTACTGCGATAAAAAGCCTTCTGTTAAGACTACCAAACCTTTACAGAGAGCATCTTCAAGCTTTTGGCACCATTTTTGAGCGAATTGCCAAAAGTCAGATTTTTCTGAAATTGTGACCCCGGGGCTTAGGGATTTTTTCGAAAAAATATTTTCCGCCAGTTAAGTTGTTGAGGGCTGATTTCTTCTCCTGTGATAAAAAGCCTTCTGTTTCCATCGCCAAACCTTTAAGGAGAGCATTTTCAAGCTTTTGGCACGATTTTTAAGTGAATTGCCAAAAGTCAGATTTTTGCTGAAATTGTGACCCCGGGGCTTAGGGATTTTTTCAAAAAAATCTTTTCCGCCGGTTAAGTTTTCGAGGGCTGATTTCTTGTCCTGTGATAAAAAGCCTTCTGTTTCCATCTCCAAAGCTTTCAGGGGAGCATTTGCAACCGGTTGGCACCATTTTTGAGTGAATTGCCAAAAGTCAGATTTTTGCTGAAATTGTGACCCCGGGGCTTAGGGATTTTATCAAAAAAAATCTTTTCCGCCGGATAAGTTTTCGAGGGCTGATTTCTTGTCCTGTGATAAAAAGCCTTCTGTTTCCATCGCCAAACCTTTCAGGGGAGCATTTGCAAACGGTTGGCACCATTTTTGAGTGAATTGCCAGGTGTCAGATTTTTGCTGAAATTGTGACCCCGGGGCATAGGGATTTTTTCAAAAAAATCTTTTCTGCCGGTTAAGTTGTTGAGGGCTGATTTCTTGTCCTGTGTTAAAAAGACTTCTGTTTCCATCGCCAAACCTTTCAGGGGAGCATTTGCAACAGGTTGGCACCATTTTTTACTTCATTGCCAAAGGTGAGATTTTTGCTGAAATTGTGACCCCGGGGCTTAGGGATTTTTTCAAAAAAATCTTTTCCGCCGGATAACTTGTTGAGGGCTGATTTCTGGTCCTGTGATAAAAAGCCTTCTGTTTCCATCGCCAAAGCTTTCAGGGGAGCATTTGCAACCGGTTGGCACCATTTTTGAGTGAATTGCCAAAAGTCAGATTTTTGCTGAAATTGTGACCCCGGGGCTTAGGGGTTTTTTCGAAAAAATCTTTTCCGCCGGTTAAGTTTTCGAGGGCTGATTTCTTGTCCTGTGATAAAAAGCCTTCTGTTTTGACTGCCAAAGCTTTCAGGGGAGCATTTGCAACCGGTTGGCACCATTTTTGAGTGAATTGCCAAAAGTCAGATTTTTGCTGAAATTGTGACCCCGGGGCTTAGGGATTTTTTCAAAAAAATCTTTTCCGCCGGTTAAGTTTTCGAGGGCTGATTTCTTCTCCTGTGATAAAAAGGATTCTGTTTCCATCGCCAAAGCTTTCAGGGGATCATTTGCAACCGGTTGGCTCCATTTTTTAGTTAATTGCTAAAAGTCAGATTTTTGCTGAAATTGTGACCCCGGGGCTTAGGGATTTTTTCAAAAAAATCTTTTCCGCCGGTTAAGTTTTCGAGGGCTGATTTCTTGTCCTGTGATAAAAAGGATTCTGTTTCCATCGCCAAAGCTTTCAGGGGATCATTTGCAACCGGTTGGCACCATTTTTGAGTGAATTGCCAAAAGTCAGATTTTTGCTGAAATTGTGACCCCGGGGCTTAGGGATTTTTTCAAAAAAATCTTTTCCGCCGGTTAAGTTGTTGAGGGCTGATTTCTTCTCCTGTGAGAAAAAGCCTTCTGTTTCCATCGCCAAACCTTTCAGGGGAGCATTTGCAACCGGTTGGCACCATTTTTGAGTGAATTGCCAAAAGTCAGATTTTTGCTGAAATTGTGACCCCGGGGCTTAGGGATTTTTTCAAAAAAATCTTTTCCGCCGGTTAAGTTTTCGAGGGCTGATTTCTTCTACTGCGATAAAAAGCCTTCTGTTAAGACTACCAAACCCTTATAGAGAGCATCTTCAAGCTTTTGGCACCATTTTTGAGTGAATTGCCAAAAGTCAGATTTTTCTGAAATTGTGACCCCGGGGCTTAGGGATTTTTTCGAAAAAATATTTTCCGCCAGTTAAGTTGTTGAGGGCTGATTTCTTGTCCTGTGATAAAAAGCCTTCTCTTTCCATCGCCAATGCTTTCAGGGGAGCATTTGCAACCGGTTGTCACCATTTTTTAGTTCATTGCCAAAAGTCAGATTTTTCTGAAATTGTGACCCCAGGGCTTAGGGATTTTTTCGAAAAAATCTTTTCCGCCGGTTAAGTTTTCAAGGGCTGATTTCTTGTCCTGTGATAAAAAGCCTTCTGTTTTGACTGCCAAACCTTTAAGGAGAGCATTTTCAAGCTTTTGGCACCGTTTTTGAGTGAATTGCCAAAAGTCAGATTTTTCAGAAATTGTGACCCCGGGGCTTAGTGATTTTTTCAAAAAAATCTTTTCCGCCGGTTAAGTTGTTGAGGGCTGATTTCTTGTCCTGTGTTAAAAAGCCTTCTGTTTCCATCACCAAAGCTTTCAGGGGATCATTGGCAACCTTCCGGCACCATTTTTGAGTGAATTGCCAAAAGTCAGATTTTTGCTGAAATTGTGACCCGTGGGCTTAGGGGTTTTTTCGAAAAAATCTTTTCCGCCGGTTAAGTTTTCGAGGGCTGATTTCTTGTCCTGTGATAAAAAGCCTTCTGTTTTGACTGCCAAACCTTTAAGGAGAGCATTTTCAAGCTGTTGGCACCATTTTTGAGTGAATTGCTAAAAGTCAGATTTTTGCTGAAATTGTGACCCCGGGGCTTAGGGATTTTTTCGAAAAAATCTTTTCCGCCGGTTAAGTTTTCGAGGGCTGATTTCTTCTCCTGTGATAAAAAGGATTCTGTTTCCATCGCCAAACCTTTAAGGAGAGCATTTGCAACCGGTTGGCACCATTTTTGAGTTAATTGCTAAAAGTCAGATTTTTGCTGAAATTGTGACCCCGGGGCTTAGGGATTTTTTCAAAAAAAAATTTTTCCGCCAGTTAAGTTTTCGAGGGCTGATTTCTTGTCCTGTGATAAAAAGGATTCTGTTTCTATCGCCAAAGCTTTCAGGGGATCATTTGCAACCTTCTGGCACCATTTGTGGGTGAATTGCCAAAAGTCAGATTTTTGCTGAAATTGTGACCCCGGGGCTTAGGGATTTTTTCAAAAAAATCTTTTCCGCCGGTTAAGTTTTCGAGGGCTGATTTCTTGTCCTGTGATAAAAAGCCTTCTGTTTCCATCGCCAAAGCTTTCAGGGGAGCATTTGCAACCGGTTGGCACCATTTTTGAGTGAATTGCCAAAAGTCAGATTTTTGCTGAAATTGTGACCCCGGGGCTTAGGGATTTTTTCAAAAAAATCTTTTCCGCCGGTTAAGTTTTCGAGGGCTGATTTCTTCTACTGCGATAAAAAGCCTTCTGTTAAGACTACCAAACCTTTACAGAGAGCATCTTCAAGCTTTTGGCACCATTTTTGAGTGAATTGCCAAAAGTCAGATTTTTCTGAAATTGTGACCCCGGGGCTTAGGGATTTTTTCGAAAAAATATTTTCCGCCAGTTAAGTTTTTGAGGGCTGATTTCTTGTCCTGTGATAAAAAGCCTTCTCTTTCCATCGCCAAAGCTTTCAGGGGAGCATTTGCAACCGGTTGGCACCATTTTTTTTTAAAATAATTTTTATTGCATTTTTTTTACACAGTGTTAAACAAACAAAGAAAAGAGAAGAAAGAAAAGAAGGAGAACGGAAAAGAAAAGAAAGAAAACCAACCATTTCAACAACTTGTTTCAACTTTCCAACGGACTTCCCCACATCTCCCGCATAGAGCATTCTTGACAATAAATTTATCAGCAAATTATAACCTTGTTTCGTGTATTTCTTTTATACTTTCAATTACAATTTAAGTTTAAATTCCTTATTTTCCATTTATTCTATAAGCAAATGTACTATCCTTTTTAATCATTTAAACATTGATTCTTTCATTAATATTATCAAATTTCAGGTGTATTCCACTCTCGTTGCTGGGGCTAACATTCGGAGTCATGCGAAAACCTATAGTTCATATAACTTATAAATTTTTTGCAAATAGTCCTTAAATTTTTTCCAGTCCTCCTCCATTGCTTCTTCTCCCAAGTCTCGGATCCTGGCAGTCATCTCAGCTAGCTCCATGTAGTTCATCAATTGTGTCTGCCACTCTTCCAGTGTGGGCAAATCTTGAGTCTTCCAATACTTAGCGATAAGAATTCTTGCTGCTGTGGTAGCATACATAAAAAATGTTCTATCCTTCTTTGACACCTTTTGGCCGACAATGCCCAAGAGGAAGGCCTCCGGTTTCTTAAGAAAGGTGTACTTAAACACCTTTTTTAACTCGTTGTAGATCATTTCCCAAAAGGTCTTCACTCTTGGACAAGTCCACCAAAGGTGAAAGAATGTCCCCTCAGCCTCCTTGCATTTCCAACATTTATTATCAGACAAATGGTATATCTTAGCAAGCTTGACTGGGGTCATGTACCACCTGTATATCATTTTCATAATCTTTTCTTTCAAGGCATTACATGCCGTAAACTTCATACCGGTGGTCCATAACCTTTCCCAGTCTTCAAACATGATATTATAACCAATGTCTTGAGCCCATTTTACCATGGCTGATTTAACTGTCTCATCCTGAGTATTCCATTTAAGCAGCAAGTTATACATTCTCGATAATACCTTGGTCTTTGGTTCTAACAACTCTGTCTCAAGTTTCGATTTTTCCACCTGGAATCCTGTTTTTTTATCCAACTTAAAAACCTCATTGATTTGGGCATAATGAAACCAATCTTGCACCTTATCCTTTAATTTTTCAAAGCTCTGCAACCTCCAATTATCTCCAATGTTTTCTATTATTTCCCAATATTTCGGCAAGCCGGCCTCCATATTAGGTTTTTTCCGAGCCTTGGCCTCTATTGATCGGTTGGCACCATTTTTTAGTTCATTGCAAAAAGTCAGATTTTTCTGAAATTGTGACCCCGGGGCTTAGGGATTTTTTCGAAAAAATCTTTTCCGCCGGTTAAGTTTTCGAGGGCTGATTTCTTGTACTGTGATAAAAAGCCTTCTGTTTTGACTGCCAAACCTTTAAGGAGAGCATTTTCAAGCTTTTGGCACCATTTTTGAGTGAATTGCCAAAAGTCAGATTTTTCTGAAATTGTGACCCCGGGGCTTAGGGATTTTTTCAAAAAAATCTTTTCCGCCGGTTAAGTTGTTGAGGGCTGATTTCTTGTCCTGTGATAAAAAGCCTTCTGTTTCCATCACCAAAGCTTTCAGGGGATCATTTGCAACCTTCTGGCACCATTTTTGAGTGAATTGCCAAAAGTCAGATTTTTGCTGAAATTGTGACCCCGGGGCTTAGGGATTTTTTCAAAAAAATCTTTTCCGCTGGTTAAGTTGTCGAGGGCTGATTTCTTCTCCTGTGATAAAAAGCCTTCTGTTTCCATCGCCAAAGCTTTCAGAGGATCATTTGCAACCTTCTGGCACCATTTTTGAGTGAATTGCCAAAAGTCAGATTTTTGCTGAAATTGTGACCCCGGGGCTTAGGGGTTTTTTCGAAAAAATCTTTTCCGCCGGTTACATTTTCGAGGGCTGATTTCTTGTTCTGTGATAAAAAGCCTTCTGTTTCCATCGCCAAAGCTTTCAGGGGAGCATTTGCAACCTTCTGGCACCATTTTTTACTGAATTGCCAAAAGTCAGATTTTTGCTGAAATTGTGACCCCGGGGCTTAGGGGTTTTTTCGAAAAAATCTTTTCCGCCGGTTAAGTTTTTGAGGGCTGATTTCTTGTCCTGTGTTAAAAAGTCTTCTATTTCCATCGCCAAACCTTTCAGGGGAGCATTTGCAACAGGTTTGCACCATTTTTGAGTGAATTGCCAGGTGTCAGATTTTTGCTGAAATTGTGACCCCGGGACTTAGGGATTTTTTCAAAAAAATCTTTTCCGCCAGTTAAGTTGTTGAGGGCTGATTTCTTGTCCTGTGATTAAAAGCCTTCTGTTTCCATCGCCAAAGCTTTCAGGGGAGCATTTGCAACCGTCTGGCACCATTTTTGAATGAATTGCCAAAAGTCAGATTTTTGCTGAAATTGTGACCCCGGGGCTTAGGGATTTTTTCAAAGAAATATTTTCTGCCGCTTAAGTTGTTGAGGGCTGATTTCTTGTTCTGTGATAAAAAGCCTTCTGTTTCCATCGCCAAAGCTTTCAGGGGAGCATTTGCAACCTTCTGGCACCATTTTTTACTGAATTGCCAAAAGTCAGATTTTTGCTGAAATTGTGACCCCGGGGCTTAGGGGTTTTTTCAAAAAAATCTTTTCCGCCAGTTAAGTTGTTGAGGGCTGATTTCTTGTCCTGTGATTAAAAGCCTTCTGTTTCCATCGCCAAAGCTTTCAGGGGATCATTTGCAACCGTCTGGCACCATTTTTGAATGAATTGCCAAAAGTCAGATTTTTGCTGAAATTGTGACCCGGGGCTTAGGGATTTTTTCAAAAAAATCTTTTCCACCACTTAAGTTGTTGAGGGCTGATTTCTTGTCCTGTGATAAAAAGCCTTCTGTTTCCATCGCCAAAGCTTTCAGGGGATCATTTGCAACCGGTTGGCACCATTTTTTAGTTCATTGCCAAAGGTCAGATTTTTGCTGAAATTGTGACCCCGGGGCTTAGGGATTTTTTCAAAAAAATCTTTTCCGCCGGTTAAGTTTTCGAGGGCTGATTTCTTCTCCTGTGATAAAAAGGATTATGTTTCCATCGCCAAAGCTTTCAGGGGATCATTTGCAACCTTCTGGCACCATTTTTGAGTGAATTGCCAAAAGTCAGATTTTTGCTGAAATTGTGACCCCGGGGCTTAGGGATTTTTTCAAAAAAATCTTTTCCGCCGGTTAAGTTGTTGAGGGCTGATTTCTTGTCCTGTGATAAAAAGCCTTCTGTTTTGACTGCCAAACCTTTAAGGAGAGCATTTGCAACCGGTTGGCACCATTTTTTAGTTCATTGCCAAAGGTCAGATTTTTGCTGAAATTGTGACCCCGGGGCTTAGGGATTTTTTCAAAGAAATATTTTCTGCCGCTTAAGTTGTTGAGGGCTGATTTCTTGTTCTGTGATAAAAAGCCTTCTGTTTCCATCGCCAAAGCTTTCAGGGGAGCATTTGCAACCTTCTGGCACCATTTTTTAATGAATTGCCAAAAGTCAGATTTTTGCTGAAATTGTGACCCCGGGGCTTAGGGGTTTTTTCAAAAAAATCTTTTCCGCCGGTTAAGTTTTCGAGGGCTGATTTCTTGTCCTGTGTTAAAAAGTCTTCTATTTCCATCGCCAAACCTTTCAGGGGAGCATTTGCAACAGGTTTGCACCATTTTTGAGTGAATTGCCAGGTGTCAGATTTTTTCCTGAAATTGTGACCCCGGGACTTATGGATTTTTTCAAAAAAATCTTTTCCGCCGGTTAAGTTTTCGAGGGCTGATTTTTTCTACTGCGATAAAAAGCCTTCTGTAAAGACTACCAAACCTTTATAGAGAGCATCTTCAAGCTTTTGGCACCATTTTTGAGTGAATTGCCAATGGTCAGATTTTTGCTGAAATTGTGACCCCGGGGCTTAGGGATTTTTTCGAAAAAATATTTTCCGCCAGTTAAGTTGTTGAGGGCTGATTTCTTGTCCTGTGGTAAAAAGCCTTCTGTTTCCATCGCCAAAGCTTTCAGGGGATCATTTGCAACCGTCTGCCACCATTTTTGAGTGAATTGCTAAAAGTCAGATTTTTGCTGAAAGTGTGACCCCGGGGCTTAGGGATTTTTTCAAAAAAATCTTTTCCGCCGGTTAAGTTGTTGAGGGCTGATTTCTTGTCCTGTGATAAAAAGCCTTCTGTTTTGACTGCCAAACCTTTAAGGAGAGCATTTTCAAGCTTTTGGCAGCATTTTTGAGTGAATTGCCAAAAGTCAGATTTTTGCTGAAATTGTGACCCCGGGGCTTAGGGATTTTTTCAAAAAAATCTTTTCCGCCGGTTAAGTTGTTGAGGGCTGATTTCTTCTCCTGTGATAAAAAGCCTTCTGTTTCCATCGCCAAAGCTTTCAGGGGATCATTTGCAACCGTCTGGCACCATTTTTGAGTGAATTGCCAAAAGTCAGATTTTTGCTGAAATTGTGACCCCGGGGCTTAGGGATTTTTTCAAAAAAATCTTTTCCGCCGGTTAAGTTGTTGAGGGCTGATTTCTTCTCCTGTGATAAAAAGCCTTCTGTTTCCATCGCCAAAGCTTTCAGGAGATCATTTGCAACCGTCTGGCACCATTTTTGAATGAATTGCCAAAAGTCAGATTTTTGCTGAAATTGTGACCCCAGGGCTTAGGGATTTTTTCAAAAAAATCTTTTCCGCCGGTTAAGTTGTTGAGGGCTGAGTTCTTGTCCTGTGAGAAAAAGCCTTCTGTTTCCATCGCCAAAGCTTTTAGGGGAGCATTTGCAACCGGTTGGCACCATTTTTGAGTGAATTGCTAAAAGTCAGATTTTTGCTGAAATTGTGACCCCGGGGCTTAGGGATTTTTTCAAAAAAATCGTTTCCGCCGGTTAAGTTTTCGAGGGCTGATTTCTTCTCCTGTGATAAAAAGGATTCTGTTTCCATCGCCAAAGCTTTCAGGGGATCATTTGCAACCTTCTGGCACCATTTTTGAGTGAATTGCCAAAAGTCAGATTTTTGCTGAAATTGTGACCCCGGGGCTTAGGGATTTTTTCAAAAAAATCTTTTCCGCCAGTTAAGTTGTTGAGGGCTGATTTCTTGTCCTGTGATTAAAAGCCTTCTGTTTCCATCGCCAAAGCTTTCAAGGGATCATTTGCAACCGTCTGGCACCATTTTTGAATGAATTGCCAAAAGTCAGATTTTTGCTGAAATTGTGACCCCGGGGCTTAGGGATTTTTTCAAAAAAATCTTTTCCACCAGTTAAGTTGTTGAGGGCTGATTTCTTGTCCTGTGATAAAAAGCCTTCTGTTTCCATCGCCAAAGCTTTCAGGGGAGCATTTGCAACCGGTTGGCACCATTTTTTAGTTCATTGCCAAAGGTCAGATTTTTGCTGAAATTGTGACCCCGGGGCTTAGGGATTTTTTCAAAGAAATATTTTCTGCCGCTTAAGTTGTTGAGGGCTGATTTCTTGTCCTGTGATAAAAAGCCTTCTGTTTCCATCGCCAAAGCTTTCAGGGGAGCATTTGCAACCGGTTGGCACCATTTTTGAATGAATTGCCAAAAGTCAGATTTTTGCTGAAATTGTGACCCCGGGGCTTAGGGATTTTTTCAAAAAAATCTTTTCCACCAGTTAAGTTTTCGAGGGCTGATTTTTTCTACTGCGATAAAAAGCCTTCTGTAAAGACTACCAAACGTTTATAGAGAGCATCTTCAAGCTTTTGGCACCATTTTTGAGTGAATTGCCAATGGTCAGATTTTTGCTGAAATTGTGACCCCGGGGCTTAGGGATTTTTTCGAAAAAATATTTTCCGCCAGTTAAGTTGTTGAGGGCTGATTTCTTGTCCTGTGGTAAAAAGCCTTCTGTTTCCATCGCCAAAGCTTTCAGGGGATCATTTGCAACCGTCTGCCACCATTTTTGAGTGAATTGCTAAAAGTCAGATTTTTGCTGAAATTGTGACCCCGGGGCTTAGGGATTTTTTCAAAAAAATCTTTTCCGCCGTTTAAGTTTTCGAGGGCTGATTTCTTCTCCTGTGATAAAAAGGATTCTGTTTCCATCGCCAAAGCTTTCAGGGGATCATTTGCAACCTTCTGGCACCATTTTTGAGTGAATTGCCAAAAGTCAGATTTTTGCTGAAATTGTGACCCCGGGGCTTAGGGATTTTTTCAAAAAAATCTTTTCCGCCGGTTAAGTTGTTGAGGGCTGATTTCTTGTCCTGTGATAAAAAGCCTTCTGTTTTGACTGCCAAACCTTTAAGGAGAGCATTTTCAAGCTTTTGGCAGCATTTTTGAGTGAATTGCCAAAAGTCAGATTTTTGCTGAAATTGTGACCCCGGGGCTTAGGGATTTTTTCAAAAAAATCTTTTCCGCCGGTTAAGTTGTTGAGGGCTGATTTCTTCTCCTGTGATAAAAAGCCTTCTGTTTCCATCGCCAAAGCTTTCAGGGGAGCGTTTGCAACCGTCTGGCACCATTTTTGAATGAATTGCCAAAAGTCAGATTTTTGCTGAAATTGTGACCCCGGGGCTTAGGGATTTTTTCAAAAAAATCGTTTCCGCCGGTTAAGTTTTCGAGGGCTGATTTCTTCTCCTGTGATAAAAAGGATTCTGTTTCCATCGCCAAAGCTTTCAGGGGATCATTTGCAACCTTCTGGCACCATTTTTGAGTGAATTGCCAAAAGTCAGATTTTTGCTGAAATTGTGACCCCGGGGCTTAGGGATTTTTTCAAAAAAATCTTTTCCGCCAGTTAAGTTGTTGAGGGCTGATTTCTTGTCCTGTGATTAAAAGCCTTCTGTTTCCATCGCCAAAGCTTTCAGGGGAGCATTTGCAACCGTCTGGCACCATTTTTGAATGAATTGCCAAAAGTCAGATTTTTGCTGAAATTGTGACCCCGGGGCTTAGGGATTTTTTCAAAAAAATCTTTTCCACCAGTTAAGTTGTTGAGGGCTGATTTCTTGTCCTGTGATAAAAAGCCTTCTGTTTCCATCGCCAAAGCTTTCAGGGGAGCATTTGCAACCGGTTGGCACCATTTTTTAGTTCATTGCCAAAGGTCAGATTTTTGCTGAAATTGTGACCCCGGGGCTTAGGGATTTTTTCAAAGAAATATTTTCTGCCGCTTAAGTTGTTGAGGGCTGATTTCTTGTTCTGTGATAAAAAGCCTTCTGTTTCCATCGCCAAAGCTTTCAGGGGAGCATTTGCAACCTTCTGGCACCATTTTTTACTGAATTGCCAAAAGTCAGATTTTTGCTGAAATTGTGACCCCGGGGCTTAGGGATTTTTTCAAAAAAATCTTTTCCGCCGGTTAAGTTGTTGAGGGCTGAGTTCTTGTCCTGTGAGAAAAAGCCTTCTGTTTCCATCGCCAAAGCTTTTAGGGGAGCATTTGCAACCGGTTGGCACCACTTTTGAGTGAATTGCTAAAAGTCAGATTTTTGCTGAAATTGTGACCCCGGGGCTTAGGGAGTTTTTCAAAAAAATCGTTTCCGCCGGTTAAGTTTTCGAGGGCTGATTTCTTCTCCTGTGATCAAAAGGATTCTGTTTCCATCGCCAAAGCTTTCAGGGGATCATTTGCAACCCTCTGGCACCATTTTTGAGTGAATTGCCAAAAGTCAGATTTTTGCTGAAATTGTGACCCCGGGGCTTAGGGATTTTTTCAAAAAAATCTTTTCCGCCAGTTAAGTTGTTGAGGGCTGATTTCTTGTCCTGTGATTAAAAGCCTTCTGTTTCCATCGCCAAAGCATTCAGGGGATCATTTGCAACCGTCTGGCACCATTTTTGAATGAATTGCCAAAAGTCAGATTTTTGCTGAAATTGTGACCCCGGGGCTTAGGGATTTTTTCAAAAAAATCTTTTCCACCAGTTAAGTTGTTGAGGGCTGATTTCTTGTCCTGTGATAAAAAGCCTTCTGTTTCCATCGCCAAAGCTTTCAGGGGAGCATTTGCAACCATTTGGCACCATTTTTTAGTTCATTGCCAAAGGTCAGATTTTTGCTGAAATTGTGACCCCGGGGCTTAGGGATTTTTTCAAAAAAATCTTTTCCACCAGTTAAGTTGTTGAGGGCTGATTTCTTGTCCTGTGATAAAAAGCCTTCTGTTTCCATCGCCAAAGCTTTCAGGGGAGCATTTGCAACCATTTGGCACCATTTTTTAGTTCATTGCCAAAGGTCAGATTTTTGCTGAAATTGTGACCCCGGGGCTTAGGGATTTTTTCAAAGAAATCTTTTCCGCCGGTTAAGTTTTCGAGGGCTGATTTCTTCTCCTGTGATAAAAAGGATTCTGTTTCCATCGCCAAAGCTTTCAGGGGATCATTTGCAACCTTCTGGCACCATTTTTGAGTGAATTGCCAAAAGTCAGATTTTTGCTGAAATTGTGACCCCGGGGCTTAGGGATTTTTTCAAAAAAATCTTTTCCGCCGGTTAAGTTGTTGAGGGCTGATTTCTTGTCCTGTGATAAAAAGCCTTCTGTTTTGACTGCCAAACCTTTAAGGAGAGCATTTTCAAGCTTTTGGCAGCATTTTTGAGTGAATTGCCAAAAGTCAGATTTTTCTGAAATTGTGACCCCGGGGCTTAGGGATTTTTTCAAAAAAATCTTTTCCGCCGGTTAAGTTGTTGAGGGCTGATTTCTTCTCCTGTGATAAAAAGCCTTCTGTTTCCATCGCCAAAGCTTTCAGGGGATCATTTGCAACCGTCTGGCACCATTTTTGAGTGAATTGCCAAAAGTCAGATTTTTGCTGAAATTGTGACCCCAGGGCTTAGGGATTTTTTCAAAAAAATCTTTTCCACCAGTTAAGTTGTTGAGGGCTGATTTCTTGTCCTGTGATAAAAAGCCTTCTGTTTCCATCGCCAAAGCTTTCAGGGGAGCATTTGCAACCGGTTGGCACCATTTTTTAGTTCATTGCCAAAGGTCAGATTTTTGCTGAAATTGTGACCCCGGGGCTTAGGGATTTTTTCAAAGAAATATTTTCTGCCGCTTAAGTTGTTGAGGGCTGATTTCTTGTTCTGTGATAAAAAGCCTTCTGTTTCCATCGCCAAAGCTTTCAGGGGAGCATTTGCAACCTTCTGGCACCATTTTTTACTGAATTGCCAAAAGTCAGATTTTTGCTGAAATTGTGACCCCGGGGCTTAGGGGTTTTTTCAAAAAAATCTTTTCCGCCGGTTAAGTTGTCGAGGGCTGATTTCTTCTCCTGTGATAAAAAGCCTTCTGTTTCCATCGCCAAAGCTTTCAGAGGATCATTTGCAACCTTCTGGCACCATTTTTGAGTGAATTGCCAAAAGTCAGATTTTTGCTGAAATTGTGACCCCGGGGCTTAGGGGTTTTTTCGAAAAAATCTTTTCCGCCGGTTACATTTTCGAGGGCTGATTTCTTGTTCTGTGATAAAAAGCCTTCTGTTTCCATCGCCAAAGCTTTCAGGGGAGCATTTGCAACCTTCTGGCACCATTTTTTTACTGAATTGCCAAAAGTCAGATTTTTGCTGAAATTGTGACCCCGGGGCTTAGGGGTTTTTTCGAAAAAATCTTTTCCGCCGGTTAAGTTTTTGAGGGCTGATTTCTTGTCCTGTGTTAAAAAGTCTTCTATTTCCATCGCCAAACCTTTCAGGGGAGCATTTGCAACAGGTTTGCACCATTTTTGAGTGAATTGCCAGGTGTCAGATTTTTGCTGAAATTGTGACCCCGGGACTTAGGGATTTTTTCAAAAAAATCTTTTCCGCCGGTTAAGTTTTCGAGGGCTGATTTTTTCTACTGCGATAAAAAGCCTTCTGTAAAGACTACCAAACCTTTATAGAGAGCATCTTAAAGCTTTTGGCACCATTTTTGAGTGAATTGCCAATGGTCAGATTTTTGCTGAAATTGTGACCCCGGGGCTTAGGGATTTTTTCGAAAAAATATTTTCCGCCAGTTAAGTTGTTGAGGGCTGATTTCTTGTCCTGTGGTAAAAAGCCTTCTGTTTTGACTGCCAAACCTTTAAGGAGAGCATTTTCAAGCTTTTGGCACCATTTTTGAGTGAATTGCCAAAAGTCAGATTTTTGCTGAAATTGTGACCCCGGGGCTTAGGGGTTTTTTCGAAAAAATCTTTTCCGCCGGTTACGTTTTCGAGGGCTGATTTCTTGTCCTGTGATAAAAAGCCTTCTGTTTTGACTGCCAAACCTTTAAGGAGAGCATTTTCAAGCTTCTGGCACCATTTTTGAGTGAATTGCCAAAAGTCAGATTTTTGCTGAAATTGTGACCCCGGGGCATAGGGATTTTTTCAAAAAAATCTTTTCCGCCGGTTAAGTTGTTGAGGGCTGATTTCTTCTCCTGTGATAAAAAGCCTTCTGTTTCCATCGCCAAAGCTTTCAGGGGATCATTTGCAACCGTCTGGCACCATTTTTGAATGAATTGCCAAAAGTCAGATTTTTGCTGAAATTGTGACCCCGGGGCTTAGGGATTTTTTCAAAAAAATCTTTTCCGCCGTTTAAGTTGTTGAGGGCTGATTTCTTGTCCTGTGATAAAAAGCCTTCTGTTTCCATCGCTAAAGCTTTCAGGGGAGCATTTGCAACCGGTTGGCACCATTTTTGAGTGAATTGCCAAAAGTCAGATTTTTGCTGAAATTGTGACCCCGGGGCTTAGGGATTTTTTCAAAAAAATCCTTTCCGCCGGTTAAGTTGTTGAGGGCTGATTTCTTGTTCTGTGATAAAAAGCCTTCTGTTTCCATCGCCAAAGCTTTCAGGGGAGCATTTGCAACCGGTTGGCACCATTTTTGAGTGAATTGCTAAAAGTCAGATTTTTGCTGAAATTGTGACCCCGGGACTTAGGGATTTTTTCAAAAAAATCTTTTCCGCCGGTTAAGTTTTCGAGGGCTGATTTTTTCTACTGCGATAAAAAGCCTTCTGTAAAGACTACCAAACGTTTATAGAGAGCATCTTCAAGCTTTTGGCACCATTTTTGAGTGAATTGCCAAAAGTCAGATTTTTGCTGAAATTGTGACCCCGGGGCTTAGGGATTTTTTCGAAAAAATATTTTCCGCCAGTTAAGTTGTTGAGGGCTGATTTCTTGTCCTGTGGTAAAAAGCCTTCTGTTTCCATCGCCAAAGCTTTCAGGGGATCATTTGCAACCGTCTGCCACCATTTTTGAGTGAATTGCTAAAAGTCAGATTTTTGCTGAAAGTGTGACCCCGGGTCTTAGGGATTTTTTCAAAAAAATCTTTTCCGCCGTTTAAGTTTTCGAGGGCTGATTTCTTCTCCTGTGATAGAATGGATTCTGTTTCCATCGCCAAAGCTTTCAGGGGATCATTTGCAACCTTCTGGCACCATTTTTGAGTGAATTGCCAAAAGTCAGATTTTTGCTGAAATTGTGACCCCGGGGCTTAGGGATTTTTTCAAAAAAATCTTTTCCGCCGGTTAAGTTGTTGAGGGCTGATTTCTTGTCCTGTGATAAAAAGCCTTCTGTTTTGACTGCCAAACCTTTAAGGAGAGCATTTTCAAGCTTTTGGCAGCATTTTTGAGTGAATTGCCAAAAGTCAGATTTTTGCTGAAATTGTGACCCCGGGGGTTAGGGATTTTTTCAAAAAAATCTTTTCCGCCGGTTAAGTTGTTGAGGGCTGATTTCTTCTCCTGTGATAAAAAGCCTTCTGTTTCCATCGCCAAAGCTTTCAGGGGAGCATTTGCAACCGTCTGGCACCATTTTTGAATGAATTGCCAAAAGTCAGATTTTTGCTGAAATTGTGACCCCGGGGCTTAGGGATTTTTTCAAAAAAATCTTTTCCGCCGGTTAAGTTGTTGAGGGCTGAGTTCTTGTCCTGTGAGAAAAAGCCTTCTGTTTCCATCGCCAAAGCTTTTAGGGGAGCATTTGCAACCGGTTGGCACCATTTTTGAATGAATTGCTAAAAGTCAGATTTTTCCTGAAATTGTGACCCCGGGGCTTAGGGATTTTTTCAAAAAAATCGTTTCCGCCGGTTAAGTTTTCGAGGGCTGATTTCTTCTCCTGTGATGAAAAGGATTCTGTTTCCATCGCCAAAGCTTTCAGGGGATCATTTGCAACCTTCTGGCACCATTTTTGAGTGAATTGCCAAAAGTCAGATTTTTGCTGAAATTGTGACCCCGGGGCTTAGGGATTTTTTCAAAAAAATCTTTTCCGCCAGTTAAGTTGTTGAGGGCTGATTTCTTGTCCTGTGATTAAAAGCCTTCTGTTTCCATCGCCAAAGCTTTCAGGGGAGCATTTGCAACCGTCTGGCACCATTTTTGAATGAATTGCCAAAAGTCAGATTTTTGCTGAAATTGTGACCCCGGGGCTTAGGGGTTTTTTCGAAAAAATCTTTTCCGCCGGTTACATTTTCGAGGGCTGATTTCTTGTTCTGTGATAAAAAGCCTTCTGTTTCCATCGCCAAAGCTTTCAGGGGAGCATTTGCAACCTTCTGGCACCATTTTTTACTGAATTGCCAAAAGTCAGATTTTTGCTGAAATTGTGACCCCGGGGCTTAGGGGTTTTTTCGAAAAAATCTTTTCCGCCGGTTAAGTTTTCGAGGGCTGATTTCTTGTCCTGTGTTAAAAAGTCTTCTATTTCCATCGCCAAAGCTTTCAGGGGAGCATTTGCAACCTTCTGGCACCATTTTTTACTGAATTGCCAAAAGTCAGATTTTTGCTGAAATTGTGACCCCGGGGCTTAGGGGTTTTTTCAAAAAAATATTTTCCGCCAGTTAAGTTGTTGAGGGCTGATTTCTTGTCCTGTGATTAAAAGCCTTCTGTTTCCATCGCCAAAGCTTTCAGGGGATCATTTGCAACCGTCTGGCACCATTTTTGAATGAATTGCCAAAAGTCAGATTTTTGCTGAAATTGTGACCCCGGGCCTTAGGGATTTTTTCAAAAAAATCTTTTCCGCCGGTTAAGTTGTTGAGGGCTGATTTCTTCTCCTGTGATAAAAAGCCTTCTGTTTCCATCGCCAAAGCTTTCAGGGGATCATTTGCAACCGTCTGGCACCATTTTTGAATGAATTGCGAAAAGTCAGATTTTTGCTGAAATTGTGACCCCGGGGCTTAGGGATTTTTTCAAAAAAATCTTTTCCGCCGGTTAAGTTGTTGAGGGCTGAGTTCTTGTCCTGTGAGAAAAAGCCTTCTGTTTCCATCGCCAAAGCTTTTAGGGGAGCATTTGCAACCGGTTGGCACCACTTTTGAGTGAATTGCTAAAAGTCAGATTTTTGCTGAAATTGTGACCCCGGGGCTTAGGGATTTTTTCAAAAAAATCGTTTCCGCCGGTTAAGTTTTCGAGGGCTGATTTCTTCTCCTGTGATAAAAAGGATTCTGTTTCCATCGCCAAAGCTTTCAGGGGATCATTTGCAACCTTCTGGCACCATTTTTGAGTGAATTGCCAAAAGTCAGATTTTTGCTGAAATTGTGACCCCGGGGCTTAGGGATTTTTTCGAAAAAATATTTTCCGCCAGTTAAGTTGTTGAGGGCTGATTTCTTGTCCTGTGGTAAAAAGCCTTCTGTATTGACTGCCAAACCTTTAAGGAGAGCATTTTCAAGCTTTTGGCACCATTTTTGAGTGAATTGCCAAAAGTCAGATTTTTGCTGAAATTGTGACCCCGGGGGCTTAGGGGTTTTTTCGAAAAAATCTTTTCCGCCGGTTACGTTTTCGAGGGCTGATTTCTTGTCCTGTGATAAAAAGCCTTCTGTTTTGACTGCCAAACCTTTAAGGAGAGCATTTTCAAGCTTCTGGCACCATTTTTGAGTGAATTGCCAAAAGTCAGATTTTTGCTGAAATTGTGACCCCGGGGCTTAGGAATTTTTTCGAAAAAATATTTTCCGCCAGTTAAGTTGTTGAGGGCTGATTTCTTGTCCTGTGATAAAAAGCCTTCTGTTTTGACTGCCAAACCTTTAAGGAGAGCATTTTCAAGCTTCTGGCACCATTTTTGAGTGAATTGCCAAAAGTCAGATTTTTGCTGAAATTGTGACCCCGGGGCTTAGGGATTTTTTCGAAAAAATATTTTCCGCCAGTTAAGTTGTTGAGGGCTGATTTCTTGTCCTGTGGTAAAAAGCCTTCTGTTTTGACTGCCAAACCTTTAAGGAGAGCATTTTCAAGCTTTTGGCACCATTTTTGAGTGAATTGCCAAAAGTCAGATTTTTGCTGAAATTGTGACCCCGGGGCTTAGGGGTTTTTTTCGAAAAAATCTTTTCCGCCGGTTACGTTTTCGAGGGCTGATTTCTTGTCCTGTGATAAAAAGCCTTCTGTTTTGACTGCCAAACCTTTAAGGAGAGCATTTTCAAGCTTCTGGCACCATTTTTGAGTGAATTGCCAAAAGTCAGATTTTTGCTGAAATTGTGACCCCGGGGCATAGGGATTTTTTCAAAAAAATCTTTTCCGCCGGTTAAGTTGTTGAGGGCTGATTTCTTCTCCTGTGATAAAAAGGATTCTGTTTCCATCGCCAAAGCTTTCAGGGGATCATTTGCAACCTTCTGGCACCATTTTTGAGTGAATTGCCAAAAGTCAGATTTTTGCTGAAATTGTGACCCCGGGGCTTAGGGATTTTTTCAAAAAAATCTTTTCCGCCAGTTAAGTTGTTGAGGGCTGATTTCTTGTCCTGTGATTAAAAGCCTTCTGTTTCCATCGCCAAAGCTTTCAGGGGAGCATTTGCAACCGTCTGGCACCATTTTTGAATGAATTGCCAAAAGTCAGATTTTTGCTGAAATTGTGACCCCGGGGCTTAGGGATTTTTTCAAAAAAATCTTTTCCACCAGTTAAGTTGTTGAGGGCTGATTTCTTGTCCTGTGATAAAAAGCCTTCTGTTTCCATCGCCAAAGCTTTCAGGGGAGCATTTGCAACCGGTTGGCACCATTTTTTAGTTCATTGCCAAAGGTCAGATTTTTGCTGAAATTGTGACCCCGGGGCTTAGGGATTTTTTCAAAGAAATATTTTCTGCCGCTTAAGTTGTTGAGGGCTGATTTCTTGTTCTGTGATAAAAAGCCTTCTGTTTCCATCGCCAAAGCTTTCAGGGGAGCATTTGCAACCTTCTGGCACCATTTTTTACTGAATTGCCAAAAGTCAGATTTTTGCTGAAATTGTGACCCCGGGGCTTAGGGGTTTTTTCAAAAAAATCTTTTCCGCCAGTTAAGTTGTTGAGGGCTGATTTCTTGTCCTGTGATTAAAAGCCTTCTGTTTCCATCGCCAAAGCTTTCAGGGGATCATTTGCAACCGTCTGGCACCATTTTTGAATGAATTGCCAAAAGTCAGATTTTTGCTGAAATTGTGACCCCGGGGCTTAGGGATTTTTTCAAAAAAATCTTTTCCGCCGGTTAAGTTGTTGAGGGCTGATTTCTTCTCCTGTGATAAAAAGCCTTCTGTTTCCATCGCCAAAGCTTTCAGGGGATCATTTGCAACCGTCTGGCACCATTTTTGAATGAATTGCCAAAAGTCAGATTTTTGCTGAAATTGTGACCCCGGGGCTTAGGGATTTTTTCAAAAAAATCGTTTCCGCCGGTTAAGTTTTCGAGGGCTGATTTCTTCTCCTGTGATGAAAAGGATTCTGTTTCCATCGCCAAAGCTTTCAGGGGATCATTTGCAACCTTCTGGCACCATTTTTGAGTGAATTGCCAAAAGTCAGATTTTTGCTGAAATTGTGACCCCGGGGCTTAGGGATTTTTTCAAAAAAATCTTTTCCGCCAGTTAAGTTGTTGAGGGCTGATTTCTTGTCCTGTGATTAAAAGCCTTCTGTTTCCATCGCCAAAGCTTTCAGGGGAGCATTTGCAACCGTCTGGCACCATTTTTGAATGAATTGCCAAAAGTCAGATTTTTGCTGAAATTGTGACCCCGGGGCTTAGGGGTTTTTTCGAAAAAATCTTTTCCGCCGGTTACATTTTCGAGGGCTGATTTCTTGTTCTGTGATAAAAAGCCTTCTGTTTCCATCGCCAAAGCTTTCAGGGGAGCATTTGCAACCTTCTGGCACCATTTTTTACTGAATTGCCAAAAGTCAGATTTTTGCTGAAATTGTGACCCCGGGGCTTAGGGGTTTTTTCGAAAAAATCTTTTCCGCCGGTTAAGTTTTCGAGGGCTGATTTCTTGTCCTGTGTTAAAAAGTCTTCTATTTCCATCGCCAAAGCTTTCAGGGGAGCATTTGCAACCTTCTGGCACCATTTTTTACTGAATTGCCAAAAGTCAGATTTTTGCTGAAATTGTGACCCCGGGGCTTAGGGGTTTTTTCAAAAAAATATTTTCCGCCAGTTAAGTTGTTGAGGGCTGATTTCTTGTCCTGTGATTAAAAGCCTTCTGTTTCCATCGCCAAAGCTTTCAGGGGATCATTTGCAACCGTCTGGCACCATTTTTGAATGAATTGCCAAAAGTCAGATTTTTGCTGAAATTGTGACCCCGGGCCTTAGGGATTTTTTCAAAAAAATCTTTTCCGCCGGTTAAGTTGTTGAGGGCTGATTTCTTCTCCTGTGATAAAAAGCCTTCTGTTTCCATCGCCAAAGCTTTCAGGGGATCATTTGCAACCGTCTGGCACCATTTTTGAATGAATTGCCAAAAGTCAGATTTTTGCTGAAATTGTGACCCCGGGGCTTAGGGATTTTTTCAAAAAAATCTTTTCCGCCGGTTAAGTTGTTGAGGGCTGAGTTCTTGTCCTGTGAGAAAAAGCCTTCTGTTTCCATCGCCAAAGCTTTTAGGGGAGCATTTGCAACCGGTTGGCACCACTTTTGAGTGAATTGCTAAAAGTCAGATTTTTGCTGAAATTGTGACCCCGGGGCTTAGGGATTTTTTCAAAAAAATCGTTTCCGCCGGTTAAGTTTTCGAGGGCTGATTTCTTCTCCTGTGATAAAAAGGATTCTGTTTCCATCGCCAAAGCTTTCAGGGGATCATTTGCAACCTTCTGGCACCATTTTTGAGTGAATTGCCAAAAGTCAGATTTTTGCTGAAATTGTGACCCCGGGGCTTAGGGATTTTTTCGAAAAAATATTTTCCGCCAGTTAAGTTGTTGAGGGCTGATTTCTTGTCCTGTGGTAAAAAGCCTTCTGTATTGACTGCCAAACCTTTAAGGAGAGCATTTTCAAGCTTTTGGCACCATTTTTGAGTGAATTGCCAAAAGTCAGATTTTTGCTGAAATTGTGACCCCGGGGGCTTAGGGGTTTTTTCGAAAAAATCTTTTCCGCCGGTTACGTTTTCGAGGGCTGATTTCTTGTCCTGTGATAAAAAGCCTTCTGTTTTGACTGCCAAACCTTTAAGGAGAGCATTTTCAAGCTTCTGGCACCATTTTTGAGTGAATTGCTAAAAGTCAGATTTTTGCTGAAATTGTGACCCCGGGACTTAGGGATTTTTTCAAAAAAATCGTTTCCGCCGGTTAAGTTTTCGAGGGCTGATTTTTTCTACTGCGATAAAAAGCCTTCTGTAAAGACTACCAAACGTTTATAGAGAGCATCTTCAAGCTTTTGGCACCATTTTTGAGTGAATTGCCAATGGTCAGATTTTTGCTGAAATTGTGACCCCGGGGCTTAGGGATTTTTTCGAAAAAATATTTTCCGCCAGTTAAGTTGTTGAGGGCTGATTTCTTGTCCTGTGGTAAAAAGCCTTCTGTTTCCATCGCCAAAGCTTTCAGGGGATCATTTGCAACCGTCTGCCACCATTTTTGAGTGAATTGCTAAAAGTCAGATTTTTGCTGAAAGTGTGACCCCGGGTCTTAGGGATTTTTTCAAAAAAATCTTTTCCGCCGTTTAAGTTTTCGAGGGCTGATTTCTTCTCCTGTGATAAAAAGGATTCTGTTTCCATCGCCAAAGCTTTCAGGGGATCATTTGCAACCTTCTGGCACCATTTTTGAGTGAATTGCCAAAAGTCAGATTTTTGCTGAAATTGTGACCCCGGGGCTTAGGGATTTTTTCAAAAAAATCTTTTCCGCCGGTTAAGTTGTTGAGGGCTGATTTCTTGTCCTGTGATAAAAAGCCTTCTGTTTTGACTGCCAAACCTTTAAGGAGAGCATTTTCAAGCTTTTGGCAGCATTTTTGAGTGAATTGCCAAAAGTCAGATTTTTGCTGAAATTGTGACCCCGGGGCTTAGGGATTTTTTCAAAAAAATCTTTTCCGCCGGTTAAGTTGTTGAGGGCTGATTTCTTCTCCTGTGATAAAAAGCCTTCTGTTTCCATCGCCAAAGCTTTCAGGGGAGCATTTGCAACCGTCTGGCACCATTTTTGAAGGAATTGCCAAAAGTCAGATTTTTGCTGAAATGGTGACCCCGGGGCTTAGGGATTTTTTCAAAAAAATCTTTTCCGCCGGTTAAGTTGTTGAGGGCTGAGTTCTTGTCCTGTGAGAAAAAGCCTTCTGTTTCCATCGCCAAAGCTTTTAGGGGAGCATTTGCAACCGGTTGGCACCATTTTTGAATGAATTGCTAAAAGTCAGATTTTTGCTGAAATTGTGACCCCGGGGCTTAGGGATTTTTTCAAAAAAATCGTTTCCGCCGGTTAAGTTTTCGAGGGCTGATTTCTTCTCCTGTGATAAAAAGGATTCTGTTTCCATCGCCAAAGCTTTCAGGGGATCATTTGCAACCTTCTGGCACCATTTTTGAGTGAATTGCCAAAAGTCAGATTTTTGCTGAAATTGTGACCCCGGGGCTTAGGGATTTTTTCAAAAAAATCTTTTCCGCCAGTTAAGTTGTTGAGGGCTGATTTCTTGTCCTGTGATTAAAAGCCTTCTGTTTCCATCGCCAAAGCTTTCAGGGGAGCATTTGCAACCGTCTGGCACCATTTTTGAATGAATTGCCAAAAGTCAGATTTTTGCTGAAATTGTGACCCCGGGGCTTAGGGATTTTTTCAAAAAAATCTTTTCCACCAGTTAAGTTGTTGAGGGCTGATTTCTTGTCCTGTGATAAAAAGCCTTCTGTTTCCATCGCCAAAGCTTTCAGGGGAGCATTTGCAACCGGTTGGCACCATTTTTTAGTTCATTGCCAAAGGTCAGATTTTTGCTGAAATTGTGACCCCGGGGCTTAGGGATTTTTTCAAAGAAATATTTTCTGCCGCTTAAGTTGTTGAGGGCTGATTTCTTGTTCTGTGATAAAAAGCCTTCTGTTTCCATCGCCAAAGCTTTCAGGGGAGCATTTGCAACCTTCTGGCACCATTTTTTACTGAATTGCCAAAAGTCAGATTTTTGCTGAAATTGTGACCCCGGGGCTTAGGGGTTTTTTCAAAAAAATCTTTTCCGCCAGTTAAGTTGTTGAGGGCTGATTTCTTGTCCTGTGATTAAAAGCCTTCTGTTTCCATCGCCAAAGCTTTCAGGGGATCATTTGCAACCGTCTGGCACCATTTTTGAATGAATTGCCAAAAGTCAGATTTTTGCTGAAATTGTGACCCCGGGGCTTAGGGGTTTTTTCAAAAAAATCTTTTCCGCCAGTTAAGTTGTTGAGGGCTGATTTCTTCTCCTGTGATAAAAAGCCTTCTGTTTCCATCGCCAAAGCTTTCAGGGGATCATTTGCAACCGTCTGGCACCATTTTTGAATGAATTGCCAAAAGTCAGATTTTTGCTGAAATTGTGACCCCGGGGCTTAGGGATTTTTCCAAAAAAATCTTTTCCGCCGGTTAAGTTGTTGAGGGCTGAGTTCTTGTCCTGTGAGAAAAAGCCTTCTGTTTCCATCGCCAAAGCTTTTAGGGGAGCATTTGCAACCAGTTGGCACCACTTTTGAGTGAATTGCTAAAAGTCAGATTTTTGCTGAAATTGTGACCCCGGGGCTTAGGGATTTTTTCAAAAAAATCGTTTCCGCCGGTTAAGTTTTCGAGGGCTGATTTCTTCTCCTGTGATAAAAAGGATTCTGTTTCCATCGCCAAAGCTTTCAGGGGATCATTTGCAACCTTCTGGCACCATTTTTGAGTGAATTGCCAAAAGTCAGATTTTTGCTGAAATTGTGACCCCGGGGCTTAGGGATTTTTTCAAAAAAATCTTTTCCGCCAGTTAAGTTGTTGAGGGCTGATTTCTTGTCCTGTGATTAAAAGCCTTCTGTTTCCATCGCCAAAGCTTTCAGGGGATCATTTGCAACCGTCTGGCACCATTTTTGAATGAATTGCCAAAAGTCAGATTTTTGCTGAAATTGTGACCCCGGGGCTTAGGGATTTTTTCAAAAAAATCTTTTCCACCAGTTAAGTTGTTGAGGGCTGATTTCTTGTCCTGTGATAAAAAGCCTTCTGTTTCCATCGCCAAAGCTTTCAGGGGAGCATTTGCAACCATTTGGCACCATTTTTGAGTGAATTGCCAAAGGTCAGATTTTTGCTGAAATTGTGACCCCGGGGCTTAGGGATTTTTTCAAAGAAATCTTTTCCGCCGGTTAAGTTTTCGAGGGCTGATTTCTTCTCCTGTGATAAAAAGAATTCTGTTTCCATCGGCAAAGCTTTCAGGGGATCATTTGCAACCTTCTGGCACCATTTTTGAGTGAATTGCCAAAAGTCAGATTTTTGCTGAAATTGTGACCCCGGGGCTTAGGGATTTTTTCAAAAAAATCTTTTCCGCCGGTTAAGTTGTTGAGGGCTGATTTCTTGTCCTGTGATAAAAAGCCTTCTGTTTTGACTGCCAAACCTTTAAGGAGAGCATTTTCAAGCTTTTGGCAGCATTTTTGAGTGAATTGCCAAAAGTCAGATTTTTCTGAAATTGTGACCCCGGGGCTTAGGGATTTTTTCAAAAAAATCTTTTCCGCCGGTTAAGTTGTTGAGGGCTGATTTCTTCTCCTGTGATAAAAAGCCTTCTGTTTCCATCGCCAAAGCTTTCAGGGGATCATTTGCAACCGTCTGGCACCATTTTTGAGTGAATTGCCAAAAGTCAGATTTTTGCTGAAATTGTGACCCCGGGGCTTAGGGATTTTTTCAAAAAAATCTTTTCCACCAGTTAAGTTGTTGAGGGCTGATTTCTTGTCCTGTGATAAAAAGCCTTCTGTTTCCATCGCCAAAGCTTTCAGGGGAGCATTTGCAACCGGTTGGCACGATTTTTTAGTTCATTGCCAAAGGTCAGATTTTTGCTGAAATTGTGACCCCGGGGCTTAGGGATTTTTTCAAAGAAATATTTTCTGCCGCTTAAGTTGTTGAGGGCTGATTTCTTGTTCTGTGATAAAAAGCCTTCTGTTTCCATCGCCAAAGCTTTCAGGGGAGCATTTGCAATTTTCTGGCACCATTTTTTACTGAATTGCCAAAAGTCAGATTTTTGCTGAAATTGTGACCCCGGGGCTTAGGGGTTTTTTCAAAAAAATCTTTTCCGCCAGTTAAGTTGTTGAGGGCTGATTTCTTGTCCTGTGATTAAAAGCCTTCTGTTTCCATCGCCAAAGCTTTCAGGGGATCATTTGCAACCGTCTGGCACCATTTTTGAATGAATTGCCAAAAGTCAGATTTTTGCTGAAATTGTGACCCCGGGGCTTAGGGATTTTTTCAAAAAAATCTTTTCCACCAGTTAAGTTGTTGAGGGCTGATTTCTTGTCCTGTGATAAAAAGCCTTCTGTTTCCATCGCCAAAGCTTTCAGGGGAGCATTTGCAACCGGTTGGCACCATTTTTTAGTTCATTGCCAAAGGTCAGATTTTTGCTGAAATTGTGACCCCGGGGCTTAGGGATTTTTTCAAAGAAATATTTTCTGCCGCTTAAGTTGTTGAGGGCTGATTTCTTGTTCTGTGATAAAAAGCCTTCTGTTTCCATCGCCAAAGCTTTTAGGGGAGCATTTGCAACCAGTTGGCACCACTTTTGAGTGAATTGCTAAAAGTCAGATTTTTGCTGAAATTGTGACCCCGGGGCTTAGGGATTTTTTCAAAAAAATCGTTTCCGCCGGTTAAGTTTTCGAGGGCTGATTTCTTCTCCTGTGATAAAAAGGATTCTGTTTCCATCGCCAAAGCTTTCAGGGGATCATTTGCAACCTTCTGGCACCATTTTTGAGTGAATTGCCAAAAGTCAGATTTTTGCTGAAATTGTGACCCCGGGGCTTAGGGATTTTTTCAAAAAAATCTTTTCCGCCAGTTAAGTTGTTGAGGGCTGATTTCTTGTCCTGTGATTAAAAGCCTTCTGTTTCCATCGCCAAAGCTTTCAGGGGATCATTTGCAACCGTCTGGCACCATTTTTGAATGAATTGCCAAAAGTCAGATTTTTGCTGAAATTGTGACCCCGGGGCTTAGGGATTTTTTCAAAAAAATCTTTTCCACCAGTTAAGTTGTTGAGGGCTGATTTCTTGTCCTGTGATAAAAAGCCTTCTGTTTCCATCGCCAAAGCTTTCAGGGGAGCATTTGCAACCATTTGGCACCATTTTTTAGTTCATTGCCAAAGGTCAGATTTTTGCTGAAATTGTGACCCCGGGGCTTAGGGATTTTTTCAAAGAAATCTTTTCCGCCGGTTAAGTTTTCGAGGGCTGATTTCTTCTCCTGTGATAAAAAGAATTCTGTTTCCATCGGCAAAGCTTTCAGGGGATCATTTGCAACCTTCTGGCACCATTTTTGAGTGAATTGCCAAAAGTCAGATTTTTGCTGAAATTGTGACCCCGGGGCTTAGGGATTTTTTCAAAAAAATCTTTTCCGCCGGTTAAGTTGTTGAGGGCTGATTTCTTGTCCTGTGATAAAAAGCCTTCTGTTTTGACTGCCAAACCTTTAAGGAGAGCATTTTCAAGCTTTTGGCAGCATTTTTGAGTGAATTGCCAAAAGTCAGATTTTTCTGAAATTGTGACCCCGGGGCTTAGGGATTTTTTCAAAGAAATCTTTTCCGCCGGTTAAGTTGTTGAGGGCTGATTTCTTCTCCTGTGATAAAAAGCCTTCTGTTTCCATCGCCAAAGCTTTCAGGGGATCATTTGCAACCGTCTGGCACCATTTTTGAATGAATTGCCAAAAGTCAGATTTTTGCTGAAATTGTGACCCCGGGGCTTAGGGATTTTTTTCAAAAAAATCTTTTCCACCAGTTAAGTTGTTGAGGGCTGATTTCTTGTCCTGTGATAAAAAGCCTTCTGTTTCCATCGCCAAAGCTTTCAGGGGAGCATTTCCAACCGGTTGGCACCATTTTTTAGTTCATTGCCAAAGGTCAGATTTTTGCTGAAATTGTGACCCCGGGGCTTAGGGATTTTTTCAAAGAAATATTTTCTGCCGCTTAAGTTGTTGAGGGCTGATTTCTTGTTCTGTGATAAAAAGCCTTCTGTTTCCATCGCCAAAGCTTTCAGGGGAGCATTTGCAACCTTCTGGCACCATTTTTTAATGAATTGCCAAAAGTCAGATTTTTGCTGAAATTGTGACCCCGGGGCTTAGGGGTTTTTTCAAAAAAATCTTTTCCGCCGGTTAAGTTTTTGAGGGCTGATTTCTTGTCCTGTGTTAAAAAGTCTTCTATTTCCATCGCCAAACCTTTCAGGGGAGCATTTGCAACAGGTTTGCACCATTTTTGAGTGAATTGCCAGGTGTCAGATTTTTTCCTGAAATTGTGACCCCGGGACTTATGGATTTTTTCAAAAAAATCTTTTCCGCCGGTTAAGTTTTCGAGGGCTGATTTTTTCTACTGCGATAAAAAGCCTTCTGTAAAGACTACCAAACCTTTATAGAGAGCATCTTCAAGCTTTTGGCACCATTTTTGAGTGAATTGCCAATGGTCAGATTTTTGCTGAAATTGTGACCCCGGGGCTTAGGGATTTTTTCGAAAAAATATTTTCCGCCAGTTAAGTTGTTGAGGGCTGATTTCTTGTCCTGTGGTAAAAAGCCTTCTGTTTCCATCGCCAAAGCTTTCAGGGGATCATTTGCAACCGTCTGCCACCATTTTTGAGTGAATTGCTAAAAGTCAGATTTTTGCTGAAAGTGTGACCCCGGGGCTTAGGGATTTTTTCAAAAAAATCTTTTCCGCCGGTTAAGTTGTTGAGGGCTGATTTCTTGTCCTGTGATAAAAAGCCTTCTGTTTTGACTGCCAAACCTTTAAGGAGAGCATTTTCAAGCTTTTGGCAGCATTTTTGAGTGAACTGCCAAAAGTCAGATTTTTGCTGAAATTGTGACCCCGGGGCTTAGGGATTTTTTCAAAAAAATCTTTTCCGCCGGTTAAGTTGTTGAGGGCTGATTTCTTCTCCTGTGATAAAAAGCCTTCTGTTTCCATCGCCAAAGCTTTCAGGGGATCATTTGCAACCGTCTGGCACCATTTTTGAGTGAATTGCCAAAAGTCAGATTTTTGCTGAAATTGTGACCCCGGGGCTTAGGGATTTTTTCAAAAAAATCTTTTCCGCCGGTTAAGTTGTTGAGGGCTGATTTCTTCTCCTGTGATAAAAAGCCTTCTGTTTCCATCGCCAAAGCTTTCAGGAGATCATTTGCAACCGTCTGGCACCATTTTTGAATGAATTGCCAAAAGTCAGATTTTTGCTGAAATTGTGACCCCAGGGCTTAGGGATTTTTTCAAAAAAATCTTTTCCGCCGGTTAAGTTGTTGAGGGCTGAGTTCTTGTCCTGTGAGAAAAAGCCTTCTGTTTCCATCGCCAAAGCTTTTAGGGGAGCATTTGCAACCGGTTGGCACCATTTTTGAGTGAATTGCTAAAAGTCAGATTTTTGCTGAAATTGTGACCCCGGGGCTTAGGGATTTTTTCAAAAAAATCGTTTCCGCCGGTTAAGTTTTCGAGGGCTGATTTCTTCTCCTGTGATAAAAAGGATTCTGTTTCCATCGCCAAAGCTTTCAGGGGGTCATTTGCAACCTTCTGGCACCATTTTTGAGTGAATTGCCAAAAGTCAGATTTTTGCTGAAATTGTGACCCCGGGGCTTAGGGATTTTTTCAAAAAAATCTTTTCCGCCAGTTAAGTTGTTGAGGGCTGATTTCTTGTCCTGTGATTAAAAGCCTTCTGTTTCCATCGCCAAAGCTTTCAAGGGATCATTTGCAACCGTCTGGCACCATTTTTGAATGAATTGCCAAAAGTCAGATTTTTGCTGAAATTGTGACCCCGGGGCTTAGGGATTTTTTCAAAAAAATCTTTTCCACCAGTTAAGTTGTTGAGGGCTGATTTCTTGTCCTGTGATAAAAAGCCTTCTGTTTCCATCGCCAAAGCTTTCAGGGGAGCATTTGCAACCGGTTGGCACCATTTTTTAGTTCATTGCCAAAGGTCAGATTTTTGCTGAAATTGTGACCCCGGGGCTTAGGGATTTTTTCAAAGAAATATTTTCTGCCGCTTAAGTTGTTGAGGGCTGATTTCTTGTCCTGTGATAAAAAGCCTTCTGTTTCCATCGCCAAAGCTTTCAGGGGAGCATTTGCAACCGGTTGGCACCATTTTTGAATGAATTGCCAAAAGTCAGATTTTTGCTGAAATTGTGACCCCGGGGCTTAGGGATTTTTTCAAAAAAATCTTTTCCGCCGGTTAAGTTTTCGAGGACTGATTTCTTGTCCTGTGATAAAAAGCCTTCTATTTCCATCGCCAAAGCTTTTAGGGGAGCATTTGCAACCTTCTGGCACCATTTTTGAGTGAATTTCCAAAATTCAGATTTTTGCTGAAATTGTGACCCCGGGGCTTAGGGATTTTTTCGAAAAAATATTTTCCACCAGTTAAGTTGTTGAGGGCTGATTTCTTGTCCTGTGATAAAAAGCCTTCTGTTTCCATCGCCAAAGCTTTCAGGGGAGCATTTGCAACCGGTTGGCACCATTTTTTAGTTCATTGCCAAAGGTCAGATTTTTGCTGAAATTGTGACCCCGGGGCTTAGGGATTTTTTCAAAAAAATCTTTTCCGCCGGATAAGTTGTTGAGGGCTGATTTCTTGTCCTGTGATAAAAAGCCTTCTGTTTCCATCGCCAAAGCTTTCAGGGGAGCATTTGCAACCGGTTGGCACCATTTTTTAGTTCATTGCCAAAGGTCAGATTTTTGCTGAAATTGTGACCCCGGGGCTTAGGGATTTTTTCAAAGAAATATTTTCTGCCGCTTAAGTTGTTGAGGGCTGATTTCTTGTCCTGTGATAAAAAGCCTTCTGTTTCCATCGCCAAAGCTTTCAGGGGAGCATTTGCAACCGGTTGGCACCATTTTTGAATGAATTGCCAAAAGTCAGATTTTTGCTGAAATTGTGACCCCGGGGCTTAGGGATTTTTTCAAAAAAATCTTTTCCGCCGGTTAAGTTTTCGAGGACTGATTTCTTGTCCTGTGATAAAAAGCCTTCTATTTCCATCGCCAAAGCTTTCAGGGGAGCATTTGCAACCTTCTGGCACCATTTTTGAGTGAATTTCCAAAATTCAGATTTTTGCTGAAATTGTGACCCCGGGGCTTAGGGATTTTTTCGAAAAAATATTTTCCGCCAGTTAAGTTGTTGAGGGCTGATTTCTTGTCCTGTGATAAAAAGCCTTCTGTTTCCATCGCCAAAGCTTTCAGGGGAGCATTTGCAACCGGTTGGCACCATTTTTTAGTTCATTGCCAAAGGTCAGATTTTTGCTGAAATTGTGACCCCGGGGCTTAGGGATTTTTTCAAAAAAATCTTTTCCGCCGGATAAGTTGTTGAGGGCTGATTTCTTGTCCTGTGATAAAAAGCCTTCTGTTTCCATCGCCAAAGCTTTCAGGGGAGCATTTGCAACCGGTTGGCACCATTTTTGAATGAATTGCCAAAAGTCAGATTTTTGCTGAAATTGTGACCCCGGGGCTTAGGGATTTTTTCAAAAAAATCTTTTCCGCCGGTTAAGTTGTTGAGGGCTGATTTCTTCTCCTGTGATAAAAAGCCTTCTGTTTCCATCGCCAAAGCTTTCAGGGGATCATTTGCAACCGTCTGGCACCATTTTTGAATGAATTGCCAAAAGTCAGATTTTTGCTGAAATTGTGACCCCGGGGCTTCGGGATTTTTTCAAAAAAATCTTTTCCGCCGGTTAAGTTGTTGAGGGCTGATTTCTTGTCCTGTGATAAAAAGCCTTCTGTTTCCATCGCCAAACCTTTCAGGGGAGCATTTGCAAACGGTTTGCACCATTTCTGAGTGAATTGCCAGGTGTCAGATTTTTGCTGAAATTGTGACCCCAGGACTTAGGGATTTTTTCAAAAAAATCTTTTCCGCCGGTTAAGTTTTCGAGGGCTGATTTCTTCTACTGCGATAAAAAGCCTTCTGTAAAGACTACCAAACCTTTATAGAGAGCATCTTCAAGCTTTTGGCACCATTTTTGAGTGAATTGCCAATGGTCAGATTTTTGCTGAAATTGTGACCCCGGGGCTTAGGGATTTTTTCAAAAAAATCTTTTCCGCCAGTTAAGTTGTTGAGGGCTGATTTCTTGTCCTGTGATTAAAAGCCTTCTGTTTCCATCGCCAAAGCTTTCAGGGGATCATTTGCAACCGTCTGGCACCATTTTTGAATGAATTGCCAAAAGTCAGATTTTTGCTGAAATTGTGACCCCGGGGCTTAGGGATTTTTTCAAAAAAATCTTTTCTGCCGCTTAAGTTGTTGAGGGCTGATTTCTTGTCCTGTGATAAAAAGCCTTCTGTTTCCATCGCCAAAGCTTTCAGGGGAGCATTTGCAACCGGTTGGCACCATTTTTGAATGAATTGCCAAAAGTCAGATTTTTGCTGAAATTGTGACCCCGGGGCTTAGGGATTTTTTCAAAAAAATCTTTTCCGCCGGTTAAGTTTTCGAGGACTGATTTCTTGTCCTGTGATAAAAAGCCTTCTGTTTCCATCGCCAAAGCTTTCAGGGGAGCATTTGCAACCTTCTGGCACCATTTTTGAGTGAATTTCCAAAATTCAGATTTTTGCTGAAATTGTGACCCCGGGGCTTAGGGGTTTTTTCGAAAAAATCTTTTCCGCCGGTTAAGTTTTCGAGGGCTGATTTCTTGTCCTGTGATAAAAAGCCTTCTGTTTTGACTGCCAAACCTTTAAGGAGAGCATTTTCAAGCTTTTGACACCATTTTTGAGTGAATTGCCAAAAGTCAGATTTATGCTGAAATTGTGACCCCGGGGCTTCGGGATTTTTTCAAAAAAATCTTTTCCGCCGGTTAAGTTTTCGAGGGCTGATTTCTAGTCCTGTGATAAAAAGCCTTCTGTTTTGACTGCCAAATCTTTAAGGAGAGCATTTTCAAGCTTTTGGCACCATTTTTGAGTGAATTGCCAAAAGTCAGATTTTTGCTGAAATTGTGACCCCGGGGCGTAGGGATTTTTTCAAAAAAATCTTTTCCGCCGGTTAAGTTTTCGAGGGCTGATTTCTTCTACTGCGATAAATAGCCTTCTGTTAAGACTATCAAAACTTTATAGAGAGCATCTTCAAGCTTTTGGCACCATTTTTGAGTGAATTGCCAAAAGTCAGATTTTTCTGAAATTGTGACCCCGGGGCTTAGGGATTTTTTCAAAAAAATCTTTTCCACCGGTTAAGTTGTTGAGGGCTGATTTCTTGTCCTGTGATAAAAAGCCTTCTGTTTTGACTGCCAAACCTTTAAGGAGAGCATTTTCAAGCTTTTGGCAGCATTTTTGAGTGAATTGCCAAAAGTCAGATTTTTCTGAAATTGTGACCCCGGGGCTTAGGGATTTTTTCAAAGAAATCTTTTCCGCCGGTTAAGTTGTTGAGGGCTGATTTCTTCTCCTGTGATAAAAAGCCTTCTGTTTCCATCGCCAAAGCTTTCAGGGGATCATTTGCAACCGTCTGGCACCATTTTTGAGTGAATTGCCAAAAGTCAGATTTTTGCTGAAATTGTGACCCCGGGGCTTAGGGATTTTTTCAAAAAAATCTTTTCCGCCAGTTAAGTTGTTGAGGGCTGATTTCTTGTCCTGTGATAAAAAGCCTTCTGTTTCCATCGCCAAAGCTTTCAGGGGAGCATTTGCAACCGGTTGGCACCATTTTTTAGTTCATTGCCAAAGGTCAGATTTTTGCTGAAATTGTGACCCCGGGGCTTAGGGATTTTTTCAAAGAAATATTTTCTGCCGCTTAAGTTGTTGAGGGCTGATTTCTTGTTCTGTGATAAAAAGCCTTCTGTTTCCATCGCCAAAGCTTTCAGGGGAGCATTTGCAACCTTCTGGCACCATTTTTTAATGAATTGCCAAAAGTCAGATTTTTGCTGAAATTGTGACCCCGGGGCTTAGGGGTTTTTTCGAAAAAATCTTTTCCGCCGGTTAAGTTTTCGAGGGCTGATTTCTTGTCCTGTGTTAAAAAGTCTTCTATTTCCATCGCCAAACCTTTCAGGGGAGCATTTGCAACAGGTTTGCACCATTTTTGAGTGAATTGCCAGGTGTCAGATTTTTTCCTGAAATTGTGACCCCGGGACTTATGGATTTTTTCAAAAAAATCTTTTCCGCCGGTTAAGTTTTCGAGGGCTGATTTTTTCTACTGCGATAAAAAGCCTTCTGTAAAGACTACCAAACCTTTATAGAGAGCATCTTCAAGCTTTTGGCACCATTTTTGAGTGAATTGCCAATGGTCAGATTTTTGCTGAAATTGTGACCCCGGGGCTTAGGGATTTTTTCGAAAAAATATTTTCCGCCAGTTAAGTTGTTGAGGGCTGATTTCTTGTCCTGTGGTAAAAAGCCTTCTGTTTCCATCGCCAAAGCTTTCAGGGGATCATTTGCAACCGTCTGCCACCATTTTTGAGTGAATTGCTAAAAGTCAGATTTTTGCTGAAAGTGTGACCCCGGGGCTTAGGGATTTTTTCAAAAAAATCTTTTCCGCCGGTTAAGTTTTCGAGGGCTGATTTCTTGTCCTGTGATAAAAAGCCTTCTGTTTTGACTGCCAAACCTTTAAGGAGAGCATTTTCAAGCTTTTGGCAGCATTTTTGAGTGAATTGCCAAAAGTCAGATTTTTGCTGAAATTGTGACCCCGGGGCTTAGGGATTTTTTCAAAAAAATCTTTTCCGCCGGTTAAGTTGTTGAGGGCTGATTTCTTCTCCTGTGAGAAAAAGCCTTCTGTTTCCATCGCCAAAGCTTTTAGGGGAGCATTTGCAACCGGTTGGCACCATTTTTGAGTGAATTGCTAAAAGTCAGATTTTTGCTGAAATTGTGACCCCGGGGCTTAGGGATTTTTTCAAAAAAATCGTTTCCGCCGGTTAAGTTTTCGAGGGCTGATTTCTTCTCCTGTGATAAAAAGGATTCTGTTTCCATCGCCAAAGCTTTCAGGGGATGATTTGCAACCTTCTGGCACCATTTTTGAGTGAATTGCCAAAAGTCAGATTTTTGCTGAAATTGTGACCCCGGGGCTTAGGGATTTTTTCAAAAAAATCTTTTCCGCCAGTTAAGTTGTTGAGGGCTGATTTCTTGTCCTGTGATTAAAAGCCTTCTGTTTCCATCGCCAAACCTTTCAAGGGATCATTTGCAACCGTCTGGCACCATTTTTGAATGAATTGCCAAAAGTCAGATTTTTGCTGAAATTGTGACCCCGGGGCTTAGGGATTTTTTCAAAAAAATCTTTTCCACCAGTTAAGTTGTTGAGGGCTGATTTCTTGTCCTGTGATAAAAAGCCTTCTGTTTCCATCGCCAAAGCTTTCAGGGGAGCATTTGCAACCGGTTGGCACCATTTATTAGTTCATTGCCAAAGGTCAGATTTTTGCTGAAATTGTGACCCCGGGGCTTAGGGATTTTTTCAAAGAAATATTTTCTGCCGCTTAAGTTGTTGAGGGCTGATTTCTTGTCCTGTGATAAAAAGCCTTCTGTTTCCATCGCCAAAGCTTTCAGGGGAGCATTTGCAACCGGTTGGCACCATTTTTGAATGAATTGCCAAAAGTCAGATTTTTGCTGAAATTGTGACCCCGGGGCTTAGGGATTTTTTCAAAAAAATCTTTTCCGCCGGTTAAGTTTTCGAGGACTGATTTCTTGTCCTGTGATAAAAAGCCTTCTATTTCCATCGCCAAAGCTTTCAGGGGAGCATTTGCAACCTTCTGGCACCATTTTTGAGTGAATTTCCAAAATTCAGATTTTTGCTGAAATTGTGACCCCGGGGCTTAGGGATTTTTTCGAAAAAATATTTTCCGCCAGTTAAGTTGTTGAGGGCTGATTTCTTGTCCTGTGATAAAAAGCCTTCTGTTTCCATCGCCAAAGCTTTCAGGGGAGCATTTGCAACCGGTTGGCACCATTTTTTAGTTCATTGCCAAAGGTCAGATTTTTGCTGAAATTGTGACCCCGGGGCTTAGGGATTTTTTCAAAAAAATCTTTTCCGCCGGATAAGTTGTTGAGGGCTGATTTCTTGTCCTGTGATAAAAAGCCTTCTGTTTCCATCGCCAAAGCTTTCAGGGGATCATTTGCAACCGTCTGGCACCATTTTTGAATGAATTGCCAAAAGTCAGATTTTTGCTGAAATTGTGACCCCGGGGCTTAGGGATTTTTTCAAAAAAATCCTTTCCGCCCGTTAAGTTGTTGAGGGCTGATTTCTTCTCCTGTGAGAAAAAGCCTTCTGTTTCCATCGCCAAAGCTTTCAGGGGAGCATTTGCAACCGGTTGGCACCATTTTTGAGTGAATTGCCAAAAGTCAGATTTTTGCTGAAATTGTGACCCCGGGGCTTAGGGATTTTTTTCAAAAAAATCTTTTCCGCCGGTTAAGTTTTCGAGGACTGATTTCTTGTCCTGTGATAAAAAGCCTTCTATTTCCATCGCCAAAGCTTTCAGGGGAGCATTTGCAACCGGTTGGCACCATTTTTTAGTTCATTGCCAAAGGTCAGATTTTTGCTGAAATTGTGACCCCGGGGCTTAGGGATTTTTTCAAAGAAATATTTTCTGCCGCTTAAGTTGTTGAGGGCTGATTTCTTGTTCTGTGATAAAAAGCCTTCTGTTTCCATCGCCAAAGCTTTCAGGGGAGCATTTGCAACCTTCTGGCACCATTTTTTAATGAATTGCCAAAAGTCAGATTTTTGCTGAAATTGTGACCCCGGGGCTTAGGGGTTTTTTCGAAAAAATCTTTTCCGCCGGTTAAGTTTTCGAGGGCTGATTTCTTGTCCTGTGTTAAAAAGTCTTCTATTTCCATCGCCAAACCTTTCAGGGGAGCATTTGCAACAGGTTTGCACCATTTTTGAGTGAATTGCCAGGTGTCAGATTTTTTCCTGAAATTGTGACCCCGGGACTTATGGATTTTTTCAAAAAAATCTTTTCCGCCGGTTAAGTTTTCGAGGGCTGATTTTTTCTACTGCGATAAAAAGCCTTCTGTAAAGACTACCAAACCTTTATAGAGAGCATCTTCAAGCTTTTGGCACCATTTTTGAGTGAATTGCCAATGGTCAGATTTTTGCTGAAATTGTGACCCCGGGGCTTAGGGATTTTTTCAAAAAAATATTTTCCGCCAGTTAAGTTGTTGAGGGCTGATTTCTTGTCCTGTGGTAAAAAGCCTTCTGTTTCCATCGCCAAAGCTTTCAGGGGATCATTTGCAACCGTCTGCCACCATTTTTGAGTGAATTGCTAAAAGTCAGATTTTTGCTGAAAGTGTGACCCCGGGGCTTAGGGATTTTTTCAAAAAAATCTTTTCCGCCGGTTAAGTTGTTGAGGGCTGATTTCTTGTCCTGTGATAAAAAGCCTTCTGTTTTGACTGCCAAACCTTTAAGGAGAGCATTTTCAAGCTTTTGGCAGCATTTTTGAGTGAATTGCCAAAAGTCAGATTTTTGCTGAAATTGTGACCCCGGGGCTTAGGGATTTTTTCAAAAAAAATCTTTTCCGCCGGTTAAGTTGTTGAGGGCTGATTTCTTCTCCTGTGATAAAAAGCCTTCTGTTTCCATCGCCAAAGCTTTCAGGGGATCATTTGCAACCGTCTGGCACCATTTTTGAGTGAATTGCCAAAAGTCAGATTTTTGCTGAAATTGTGACCCCGGGGCTTAGGGATTTTTTCAAAAAAATCTTTTCCGCCGGTTAAGTTGTTGAGGGCTGATTTCTTCTCCTGTGATAAAAAGCCTTCTGTTTCCATCGCCAAAGCTTTCAGGAGATCATTTGCAACCGTCTGGCACCATTTTTGAATGAATTGCCAAAAGTCAGATTTTTGCTGAAATTGTGACCCCAGGGCTTAGGGATTTTTTCAAAAAAATCTTTTCCGCCGGTTAAGTTGTTGAGGGCTGAGTTCTTGTCCTGTGAGAAAAAGCCTTCTGTTTCCATCGCCAAAGCTTTTAGGGGAGCATTTGCAACCGGTTGGCACCATTTTTGAGTGAATTGCTAAAAGTCAGATTTTTGCTGAAATTGTGACCCCGGGGCTTAGGGATTTTTTCAAAAAAATCGTTTCTGCCGGTTAAGTTTTCGAGGGCTGATTTCTTCTCCTGTGATAAAAAGGATTCTGTTTCCATCGCCAAAGCTTTCAGGGGATCATTTGCAACCTTCTGGCACCATTTTTGAGTGAATTGCCAAAAGTCAGATTTTTGCTGAAATTGTGACCCCGGGGCTTAGGGATTTTTTCAAAAAAATCTTTTCCGCCAGTTAAGTTGTTGAGGGCTGATTTCTTGTCCTGTGATAAAAAGCCTTCTGTTTCCATCGCCAAAGCTTTCAGGGGAGCATTTGCAACCGGTTGGCACCATTTTTTAGTTCATTGCCAAAGGTCAGATTTTTGCTGAAATTGTGACCCCGGGGCTTAGGGATTTTTTCAAAGAAATATTTTCTGCCGCTTAAGTTGTTGAGGGCTGATTTCTTGTCCTGTGATAAAAAGCCTTCTGTTTCCATCGCCAAAGCTTTCAGGGGAGCATTTGCAACCGGTTGGCACCATTTTTGAATGAATTGCCAAAAGTCAGATTTTTGCTGAAATTGTGACCCCGGGGCTTAGGGATTTTTTCAAAAAAATCTTTTCCGCCGGTTAAGTTTTCGAGGACTGATTTCTTGTCCTGTGATAAAAAGCCTTCTATTTCCATCGCCAAAGCTTTCAGGGGAGCATTTGCAACCTTCTGGCACCATTTTTGAGTGAATTTCCAAAATTCAGATTTTTGCTGAAATTGTGACCCCGGGGCTTAGGGATTTTTTCGAAAAAATATTTTCCGCCAGTTAAGTTGTTGAGGGCTGATTTCTTGTCCTGTGATAAAAAGCCTTCTGTTTCCATCGCCAAAGCTTTCAGGGGAGCATTTGCAACCGGTTGGCACCATTTTTTAGTTCATTGCCAAAGGTCAGATTTTTGCTGAAATTGTGACCCCGGGGCTTAGGGATTTTTTCAAAAAAATCTTTTCCGCCAGATAAGTTGTTGAGGTCTGATTTCTTGTCCTGTGATAAAAAGCCTTCTGTTTCCATCGCCAAAGCTTTCAGGGGAGCATTTGCAACAGGTTGGCACCATTTTTGAATGAATTGCCAAAAGTCAGATTTTTGCTGAAATTGTGACCCCGGGGCTTAGGGATTTTTTCAAAAAAATCTTTTCCGCCGGTTAAGTTGTTGAGGGCTGATTTCTTCTCCTGTGATAAAAAGCCTTCTGTTTCCATCGCCAAAGCTTTCAGGGGATCATTTGCAACCGTCTGGCACCATTTTTGAATGAATTGCCAAAAGTCAGATTTTTGCTGAAATTGTGACCCCGGGCCTTAGGGATTTTTTCAAAAAAATCTTTTCCGCCGGTTAAGTTGTTGAGGGCTGATTTCTTGTCCTGTGATAAAAAGCCTTCTGTTTCCATCGCCAAACCTTTCAGGGGAGCATTTGCAAACGGTTTGCACCATTTCTGAGTGAATTGCCAGGTGTCAGATTTTTGCTGAAATTGTGACCCCGGGGCTTAGGGATTTTTTCAAAGAAATCTTTTCCGCCGGTTAAGTTTTCGAGGGCTGATTTCTTCTACTGCGATAAAAAGCCTTCTGTAAAGACTACCAAACCTTTATAGAGAGCATCTTCAAGCTTTTGGCACCATTTTTGAGTGAATTGCCAATGGTCAGATTTTTGCTGAAATTGTGACCCCGGGGCTTAGGGATTTTTTCAAAAACATCTTTTCCGCCAGTTAAGTTGTTGAGGGCTGATTTCTTGTCCTGTGATTAAAAGCCTTCTGTTTCCATCGCCAAAGCTTTCAGGGGATCATTTGCAACCGTCTGGCACCATTTTTGAATGAATTGCCAAAAGTCAGATTTTTGCTGAAATTGTGACCCCGGGGCTTAGGGATTTTTTCAAAAAAATCTTTTCTGCCGCTTAAGTTGTTGAGGGCTGATTTCTTGTCCTGTGATAAAAAGCCTTCTGTTTCCATCGCCAAAGCTTTCAGGGGAGCATTTGCAACCGGTTGGCACCATTTTTGAATGAATTGCCAAAAGTCAGATTTTTGCTGAAATTGTGACCCCGGGGCTTAGGGATTTTTTTCAAAAAAATCTTTTCCGCCGGTTAAGTTTTCGAGGACTGATTTCTTGTCCTGTGATAAAAAGCCTTCTATTTCCATCGCCAAAGCTTTCAGGGGAGCATTTGCAACCTTCTGGCACCATTTTTGAGTGAATTTCCAAAATTCAGATTTTTGCTGAAATTGTGACCCCGGGGCTTAGGGGTTTTTTCGAAAAAATCTTTTCCGCCGGTTAAGTTTTCGAGGGCTGATTTCTTGTCCTGTGATAAAAAGCCTTCTGTTTTGACTGCCAAACCTTTAAGGAGAGCATTTTCAAGCTTTTGACACCATTTTTGAGTGAATTGCCAAAAGTCAGATTTATGCTGAAATTGTGACCCCGGGGCTTCGGGATTTTTTCAAAAAAATCTTTTCCGCCGGTTAAGTTTTCGAGGGCTGATTTCTAGTCCTGTGATAAAAAGCCTTCTGTTTTGACTGCCAAATCTTTAAGGAGAGCATTTTCAAGCTTTTGGCACCATTTTTGAGTGAATTGCCAAAAGTCAGATTTCTGCTGAAATTGTGACCCCGGGGCTTAGGGATTTTTTCAAAAAAATCTTTTCCGCCGGTTAAGTTGTCGAGGGCTGATTTCTTGTCCTGTGATAAAAAGCCTTCTGTTTCCATCGCCAAAGCTTTCAGGGGAGCATTTGCAACCGTCTGGCACCATTTTTGAATGAATTGCCAAAAGTCAGATTTTTGCTGAAATTGTGACCCCGGGGCTTAGGGATTTTTTCAAAAAAATCTTTTCCGCCGGTTAAGTTGTTGAGGGCTGATTTCTTGTCCTGTGATAAAAAGCCTTCTGTTTCCATCGCCAAAGCTTTCAGGGGAGCATTTTCAAGCTTTTGGCACCATTTTTGAGTGAATTGCGAAAAGTCAGATTTTTGCTGAAATTGTGACCCCGGGGCTTAGGGGTTTTTTCGAAAAAATCTTTTCCGCCGGTTAAGTTTTCGAGGGCTGATTTCTTGTCCTGTGTTAAAAAGCCTTCTGTTTCCATCGCCAAACATTTCAGGGGAGCATTTGCAACAGGTTGGCACCATTTTTGCGTGAATTGCCAAAAGTCAGATTTTTGCTGAAATTGTGACCCCGGGACTTAGGGATTTTTTCAAAAAAATCTTTTCCGCCGGTTAAGTTTTCGAGGGCTGATTTCTTCTACTGCGATAAAAAGCCTTCTGTAAAGACTACCAAACCTTTATAGAGAGCATCTTCAAGCTTTTGGCACCATTTTTGAGTGAATTGCCAATGGTCAGATTTTTGCTGAAATTGTGACCCCGGGGCTTAGGGATTTTTTCAAAAAAATCTTTTCCGCCAGTTAAGTTGTTGAGGGCTGATTTCTTCTCCTGTGATTAAAAGCCTTCTGTTTCCATCGCCAAAGCTTTCAGGGGATCATTTGCAACCGTCTGGCACCATTTTTGAATGAATTGCCAAAAGTCAGATTTTTGCTGAAATTGTGACCCCGGGGCTTACGGATTTTTTCAAAAAAAACTTTTCTGCCGCTTAAGTTGTTGAGGGCTGATTTCTTGTCCTGTGATAAAAAGCCTTCTGTTTCCATCGCCAAAGCTTTCAGGGGAGCATTTGCAACCGGTTGGCACCATTTTTGAATGAATTGCCAAAAGTCAGATTTTTGCTGAAATTGTGACCCCGGGGCTTAGGGATTTTTTTCAAAAAAATCTTTTCCGCCGGTTAAGTTTTCGAGGACTGATTTCTTGTCCTGTGATAAAAAGCCTTCTATTTCCATCGCCAAAGCTTTCAGGGGAGCATTTGCAACCTTCTGGCACCATTTTTGAGTGAATTTCCAAAATTCAGATTTTTGCTGAAATTGTGACCCCGGGGCTTAGGGGTTTTTTCGAAAAAATCTTTTCCGCCGGTTAAGTTTTCGAGGGCTGATTTCTTGTCCTGTGATAAAAAGCCTTCTGTTTTGACTGCCAAACCTTTAAGGAGAGCATTTTCAAGCTTTTGACACCATTTTTGAGTGAATTGCCAAAAGTCAGATTTATGCTGAAATTGTGACCCCGGGGCTTCGGGATTTTTTCAAAAAAATCTTTTCCGCCGGTTAAGTTTTCGAGGGCTGATTTCTAGTCCTGTGATAAAAAGCCTTCTGTTTTGACTGCCAAATCTTTAAGGAGAGCATTTTCAAGCTTTTGGCACCATTTTTGAGTGAATTGCCAAAAGTCAGATTTTTGCTGAAATTGTGACCCCGGGGCTTAGGGATTTTTTCAAAAAAATCTTTTCCGCCGGTTAAGTTGTTGAGGGCTGATTTCTTGTCCTGTGATAAAAAGCCTTCTGTTTTGACTGCCAAACCTTTAAGGAGAGCATTTTCAAGCTTTTGGCAGCATTTTTGAGTGAATTGCCAAAAGTCAGATTTTTCTGAAATTGTGACCCCGGGGCTTAGGGATTTTTTCAAAGAAATCTTTTCCGCCGGTTAAGTTGTTGAGGGCTGATTTCTTCTCCTGTGATAAAAAGCCTTCTGTTTCCATCGCCAAAGCTTTCAGGGGATCATTTGCAACCGTCTGGCACCATTTTTGACTGAATTGCCAAAAGGCAGATTTTTGCTGAAATTGTGACCCCGGGGCTTAGGGATTTTTTCAAAAAAATCTTTTCCGCCAGTTAAGTTGTTGAGGGCTGATTTCTTGTCCTGTGATAAAAAGCCTTCTGTTTCCATCGCCAAAGCTTTCAGGGGAGCATTTGCAACCGGTTGGCACCATTTTTTAGTTCATTGCCAAAAGTCAGATTTTTGCTGAAATTGTGATCCCGGGGCTTAGGGGTTTTTTCGAAAAAATCTTTTCCGCCGGTTAAGTTTTCGAGGGCTGATTTCTTGTCCTGTGTTAAAAAGTCTTCTATTTCCATCGCCAAACCTTTCAGGGGGGCATTTGCAACAGGTTTGCACCATTTTTGAGTGAATTGCCAGGTGTCAGATTTTTGCTGAAATTGTGACCCCGGGACTTAGGGATTTTTTCAAAAAAATCTTTTCCGCCGGCCAAGTTTTCGAGGGCTGATTTCTTGTCCTGTGATAAAAAGCCTTCTGTTTTGACTGCCAAAGCTTTAAGGAGAGCATTTTCAAGCTTTTGGCACCATTTTTAAGTGAATTGCCAAAAGTCAGATTTTTGCTGAAATTGTGACCCCGGGGCTTAGGGATTTTTTCAAAAAAATCTTTTCTGCCGGTTAAGTTGTTGAGGGCTGATTTCTTGTCGTGTGTTAAAAAGCCTTCTGTTTCCATCGCCAAACATTTCAGGGGAGCATTTGCAACAGGTTGGCACCATTTTTGCGTGAATTGCCAAAAGTCAGATTTTTGCTGAAATTGTGACCCCGGGACTTAGGGATTTTTTCAAAAAAATCTTTTCCGCCGGTTAAGTTTTCGAGGGCTGATTTCTTCTACTGCGATAAATAGCCTTCTGTTAAGACTACCAAAACTTTATAGAGAGCATCTTCAAGCTTTTGGCACCATTTTTGAGTGAATTGCCAAAAGTCAGATTTTTCTGAAATTGTGACCCCGGGGCTTAGGGATTTTTTCGAAAAAATATTTTCCGCCAGTTAAGTTGTTGAGGGCTGATTTCTTGTCCTGTGATAAAAAGCCTTCTGTTTCCATCACCAAAGCTTTCAGGGGAGCATTTGCAACCGGTTGGCACCATTTTTTAGTTCATTGCCAAAGGTCAGATTTTTGATGAAATTGTGACCCCGGGGCTTAGGGATTTTTTCAAAAAAATCTTTTCCGCCGGTTAAGTTGTTGAGGGCTGATTTCTTGTCCTGTGATAAAAAGCCTTCTGTTTCCATCGCCAAAACTTTCAGGGGAGCATTTGCAACCGGTTGGCACCATTTTTGAATGAATTGCCAAAAGTCAGATTTTTGCTGAAATTGTGACCCCGGGCCTTAGGGATTTTTTCAAAAAAATCTTTTCCGCCGGTTAAGTTGTTGAGGGCTGATTTCTTGTCTTGTGATAAAAAGCCTTCTGTTTCCATCACCAAAGCTTTCAGGGGAGCATTTGCAACCGGTTGGCACCATTTTTTAGTTCATTGCCAAAGGTCAGATTTTTGATGAAATTGTGACCCCGGGGCTTAGGGATTTTTTCAAAAAATCTTTTCCGCCAGTTAAGTTGTTGAGGGCTGATTTCTTGTCCTGTGATAAAAAGCCTTCTGTTTCCATCGCCAAAGCTTTCAGGGGAGCATTTGCAACCGGTTGGCACCATTTTTTAGTTCATTGCCAAAGGTCAGATTTTTGCTGAAATTGTGACCCCGGGCCTTAGGGATTTTTTCAAAAAAATCTTTTCCGCCGGTTAAGTTGTTGAGGGCTGATTTCTTTTGCTGCGATAAAAAGCCTTCTGTAAAGACTACCAAACCTTTATAGAGAGCATCTTCAAGCTTTTGGCACCATTTTAGAGTGAATTGCAAAAGTCAGATTTATGCTGAAATCGTGACCCCGGGGCTTAGGAATTTTTTCAAAAAAATCTTTTCCGCCGCTTAGGTTGTTGAGGGCTGATTTCTTGTCCTGTGTTAAAAAGCCTTCTATTTCCATCGCCAAACATTTCAGGGGAGCATTTGCAACAGGTTTGCACCATTTTTGAGTGAATTGCCAGGTGTCAGATTTTTGCTGAAATTGTGACCCCGGGGCTTAGGAATTTTTTCAAAAAAATCTTTTCTGCCGGTTAAGTTGTTGAGGGCTGATTTCTTGTCCTGTGTTAAAAAGCCTTCTGTTTCCATCGCCAAACCTTTCAGGGGAGCATTTGCAACAGGTTGGCACCATTTTTACGTAAATTGCCAAAAGTCAGATTTTTGCTGAAATTGTGACCCCGGGACTTAGGGATTTTTTTCAAAAAAATCTTTTCCGCCGGTTAAGTTTTCGAGGGCTGATTTCTTCTACTGCGATAAATAGCCTTCTGTTAAGACTACGAAAACTTTATAGAGAGCATCTTCAAGCTTTTGGCACCATTTTTGAGTGAATTGCCAAAAGTCAGATTTTTCTGAAATTGTGACCCCGGGGCTTAGGGATTTTTTCGAAAAAATATTTTCCGCCAGTTAAGTTGTTGAGGGCTGATTTCTTGTCCTGTGATAAAAAGCCTTCTGTTTCCATCGCCAAAGCTTTCAGGGGAGCATTTGCAACCGGTTGGCACCATTTTTTAGTTCATTGCCAAAGGTCAGATTTTTGCTGAAATTGTGACCCCGGGGCTTAGGGATTTTTTCAAAAAAATCTTTTCCGCCGGATAAGTTGTTGAGGGCTGATTTCTTGTCCTGTGATAAAAAGCCTTCTGTTTCCATCGCCAAAGCTTTCAGGGGAGCATTTGCAACCGGTTGGCACCATTTTTGAATGAATTGCCAAAAGTCAGATTTTTGCTGAAATTGTGACCCCGGGGCTTAGGGATTTTTTCAAAAAAATCTTTTCCGCCGGTTAAGTTGTTGAGGGCTGAGTTCTTGTCCTGTGATAAAAAGCCTTCTGTTTCCATCGCCAAAGCTTTCAGGGGAGCATTTGCAACCGGTTGGCACCATTTTTTAGTTCATTGCCAAAGGTCAGATTTTTGCTGAAATTGTGACCCCGGGGCTTAGGGATTTTTTCAAAGAAATATTTTCTGCCGCTTAAGTTGTTGAGGGCTGATTTCTTGTCCTGTGATAAAAAGCCTTATGTTTCCATCGCCAAAGCTTTCAGGGGAGCATTTGCAACCCGTTGGCACCATTTTTGAGTTAATTGCTAAAAGTCAGATTTTTGCTGAAATTGTGACCCCGGGGCTTAGGGATTTTTTCGAAAAAATCTTTTCCGCCGGTGAAGTTTTCGAGGGCTGATTTCTTGTCCTGTGATAAAAAGCCTTCTGTTTTGACTGCCAAAGCTTTAAGGAGAGCATTTTCAAGCTTTTGGCACCATTTTTAAGTGAATTGCCAAAAGTCAGATTTTTGCTGAAATTGTGACCCCGGGGCTTAGGGATTTTTTTAAAAAAATATTTTCCGGCGGTTAAGTTTTCGAGGGCTGATTTCTTGTCCTGTGATAAAAAGCATTCTGTTTCCATCGCCAAAGCTTTCAGGGGAGCATTTGCAACCTTCTGGCACCATTTTTGAATGAATTGCCAAAAGTCAGATTTTTCTGAAATTGTGACCCCGGGGCTTAGGGATTTTTTCAAAAAAATCTTTTCCGCCGGTTAAGTTTTCGAGGGCTGATTTCTTCTACTGCGATAAATAGCCTTCTGTTAAGACTACCAAAACTTTATAGAGAGCATCTTCAAGCTTTTGGCACCATTTTTGAGTGAATTGCCAAAAGTCAGATTTTTCTGAAATTGTGACCCCGGGGCTTAGGGATTTTTTCGAAAAAATATTTTCCGCCAGTTAAGTTGTTGAGGGCTGATTTCTTGTCCTGTGATAAAAAGCCTTCTGTTTCCATCGCCAAAGCTTTCAGGGGAGCATTTGCAACCGGTTGGCACCATTTTTTAGTTCATTGCCAAAGGTCAGATTTTTGCTGAAATTGTGACCCCGGGGCTTAGGGATTTTTTCAAAAAAATCTTTTCCGCCGGTTAAGTTGTTGAGGGCTGATTTCTTCTCCTGTGATAAAAAGCCTTCTGTTTCCATCGCCAAAGCTTTCAGGGGATCATTTGCAACCGTCTGGCACCATTTTTGAATGAATTGCCAAAAGTCAGATTTTTGCTGAAATTGTGACCCCGGGCCTTAGGGATTTTTTCAAAAAAATCTTTTCCGCCGGTTAAGTTGTTGAGGGCTGATTTCTTGTCCTGTGATAAAAAGCCTTCTGTTTCCATCGCCAAAGCTTTCAGGGGACCATTTGCAACCGGTTGGCACCATTTTTGAGTGAATTGCCAAAAGTCAGATTTTTGCTGAAATTGTGACCCCGGGGCTTAGGGATTTTTTCAAAAAAATCTTTTCCGCCGGTTAAGTTGTCGAGGGCTGATTTCTTGTCCTGTGATAAAAAGCCTTCTGTTTCCATCGCCAAACCTTTCAGGGGAGCATTTGCAAACGGTTTGCACCATTTTTGAGTGAATTGCCAGGTGTCAGATTTTTGCTGAAATTGTGACCCCGGGACTTAGGGATTTTTTCAAAAAAATCTTTTCCGCCGGTTAAGTTTTCGAGGGCTAATTTCTTCTACTGCGATAAAAAGCCTTCTGTTTCCATCGACAAAGCTTTCAGGGGATCATTTGCAACCGTCTGGCACCATTTTTGAATGAATTGCCAAAAGTCAGATTTTTGCTGAAATTGTGAGCCCAGGGCTTAGGGATTTTTTCAAAAAAATCCTTTCCGCCGGTCAAGTTTTCGAGGGCTGATTTCTTCTGCTGCGATAAAAAGCCTTCTGTAAAGACTACCAAACCTTTATAGAGAGCATCTTCAAGCTTTTGGCACCATTTTAGAGTGAATTGCAAAAGTAGGATTTATGCTGAAATCGTGACCCCGGGACTTAGGAATTTTTTCAAAAAAATCTTTTCCGCCGCTTAGGTTGTTGAGGGCTGATTTCTTGTCCTGTGATAAAAAGCCTTCTGTTTTGACTGCCAAACCTTTAAGGAGAGCATTTTCAAGCTTTTGGCACCATTTTTGAGTGACTTGCCAAAAGTCAGATTTTTGCTGAAATTGTGACCCCGGGGCTTAGGGATTTTTTCGAAAAAATATTTTCCGCCAGTTAAGTTGTTGAGGGCTGATTTCTTGTCCTGTGATAAAAAGCCTTCTGTTTCCATCGGCAAAGCTTTCAGGGGAGCATTTGCAACCGGTTGGCACCATTTTCGAGTGAATTGCCAAAAGTCAGGTTTTTGCTGAAATTGTGACCCCGGGGCTTAGGGATTTTTTCAAAAAAATCGTTTCCGCCGGTTAAGTTTTTGAGGGCTGATTTCTCCTCCTGTGATAAAAAGGATTCTGTTTCCATCGCCAAAGCTTTGAGGGGATCATTTGCAACCTTCTGGCACCATTTTTGAGTGAATTGCCCAAAGTCAGATTTTTGCTGAAATTGTGACCCCGGGGCTTAGGGATTTTTTCAAAAAAATCTTTTCCGCCGGTTAAGTTGTTGAGGGCTGATTTATTTTCCTCTCATTAAAAGCCTTCTGTTTCCATCGCCAAACATTTCAGGGGAGCATTTGCAACAGGTTTGCACCATTTTTGAGTGAATTGCCAGGTGTCAGATTTTTGCTGAAATTGTGACCCCGGGGCTTAGGGATTTTTTCAAAAAAATCTTTTCCGCCCGTTAAGTTGTTGAGAGCTGATTTCTTGTCATGTGATAAAAAGCCTTCTGTTTCCATCGCCAAAGCTTTCAGGGGACCATTTGCAACCGGTTGGCACCATTTTTGAGTGAATTGCCAAAAGTCAGATTTTTGCTGAAATTGTGACCCCGGGGCTTAGGGATTTTTTCAAAAAAATCTTTTCCGCCGGTTAAGTTGTCGAGGGCTGATTTCTTGTCCTGTGATAAAAAGCCTTCTGTTTCCATCGCCAAACCTTTCAGGGGAGCATTTGCAAACGGTTTGCACCATTTTTGAGTGAATTGCCAGGTGTCAGATTTTTGCTGAAATTGTGACCCCGGGACTTAGGGATTTTTTCAAAAAAATCTTTTCCGCCGGTTAAGTTTTCGAGGGCTGATTTCTTCTACTGCGATAAAAAGCCTTCTGTTTCCATCGCCAAAGCTTTCAGGGGATCATTTGCAACCGTCTGGCACCATTTTTGAATGAATTGCCAAAAGTCAGATTTTTGCTGAAATTGTGACCCCGGGGCTTAGGGATTTTTTCAAAAAAATCTTTTCCGCCGGTTAAGTTGTCGAGGGCTGATTTCTTGTCCTGTGATAAAAAGCCTTCTGTTTCCATCGCCAAACCTTTCAGGGGAGCATTTGCAAACGGTTTGCACCATTTTTGAGTGAATTGCCAGGTGTCAGATTTTTGCTGAAATTGTGACCCCGGGACTTAGGGATTTTTTCAAAAAAATCTTTTCCGCCGGTTAAGTTTTCGAGGGCTGATTTCTTCTACTGCGATAAAAAGCCTTCTGTTTCCATCGCCAAAGCTTTCAGGGGAGCATTTGCAACCGGTTGGCACCATTTTTTAGTTCATTGCCAAAGGTCAGATTTTTGCTGAAATTGTGACCCCGGGGCTTAGGGATTTTTTAAAAGAAATATTTTCTGCCGCTTAAGTTGTTGAGGGCTGATTTCTTGTCCTGTGATAAAAAGCCTTCTGTTTCCATCGCCAAAGCTTTCAGGGGAGCATTTGCAACCCGTTGGCACCATTTTTGAGTTAATTGCTAAAAGTCAGATTTTTGCTGAAATTGTGACCCCGGGGCTTAGGGATTTTTTCGAAAAAATCTTTTCCGCCGGCGAAGTTTTCGAGGGCTGATTTCTTGTCCTGTGATAAAAAGCCTTCTGTTTTGACTGCCAAAGCTTTAAGGAGAGCATTTTCAAGCTTTTGGCACCATTTTTGAGTGAATTGCCAATGGTCAGATTTTTGCTGAAATTGTGACCCCGGGGCTTAGGGATTTTTTTAAAAAAATATTTTCGGGCGGTTAAGTTTTCGAGGGCTGATTTCTTGTCCTGTGATAAAAAGCATTCTGTTTCCATCGCCAAAGCTTTCAGGGGAGCATTTGCAACCTTCTGGCACCATTTTTGAGTGAATTGCCAAAAGTCAGATTTTTCTGAAATTGTGACCCCGGGGCTTAGGGATTTTTTCAAAAAAATCTTTTCCGCCGGTTAAGTTGTCGAGGGCTGATTTCTTGTCCTGTGATAAAAAGCCTTCTGTTTCCATCGCCAAACCTTTCAGGGGAGCATTTGCAAACGGTTTGCACCATTTTTGAGTGAATTGCCAGGTGTCAGATTTTTGCTGAAATTGTGACCCCGGGACTTAGGGATTTTTTCAAAAAAATCTTTTCCGCCGGTTTAGTTTTCGAGGGCTGATTTCTTCTACTGCGATAAAAAGCCTTCTGTAAAGACTACCAAACCTTTCTAGAGAGCATCTTCAAGCTTTTGGCACCATTTTTGAGTGAATTGCCAATGGTCAGATTTTTGCTGAAATTGTGACCCCGGGGCTTAGGGATTTTTTCGAAAAAATATTTTCCGCCAGTTAAGTTGTTGAGGGCTGATTTCTTGTCCTGTGATAAAAAGCCTTCTGTTTTGACTGCCAAAGCTTTAAGGAGAGCATTTTCAAGCTTTTGGCACCATTTTTAAGTGAATTGCCAAAAGTCAGATTTTTGCTGAAATTGTGACCCCGGGGCTTAGGGATTTTTTCAAAAAAATCTTTTCCGCCGGTTAAGTTTTTGAGGGCTGATTTCTCCTCCTGTGATAAAAAGGATTCTGTTTCCATCGCCAAAGCTTTCAGGGGAGCATTTGCAAACGGTTGGCACCATTTTAGAGTGAATTGCCAAAAGTCCGATTTATGCTGAAATCGTGACACCGGGGCTTAGGGATTTTTTCAAAAAAATCTTTTCCGCCGGTCAAGTTTTCGAGGGCTGATTTCTTCTGCTGCGATAAAAAGCCTTCTGTAAAGACTACCAAACCTTTATAGAGAGCATCTTCAAGCTTTTGGCACCATTTTAGAGTGAATTGCAAAAGTCAGATTTATGCTGAAATCGTGACCCCGGGGCTTAGGAATTTTTTCAAAAAAATCTTTTCCGCCGCTTAGGTTGTTGAGGGCTGATTTCTTGTCCTGTGATAAAAAGCCTTCTGTTTTGACTGCCAAACCTTTAAGGAGAGCATTTTCAAGCTTTTGGCACCATTTTTGAGTGAATTGCCAAAAGTCAGATTTTTGCTGAAATTGTGACCCCGGGGCTTAGGGATTTTTTCGAAAAAATATTTTCCGCCAGTTAAGTTGTTGAGGGCTGATTTCTTCTCCTGTGATAAAAAGGATTCTGTTTCCATCGCCAAAGCTTTGAGGGGATCATTTGCAACCGGTTGGCACCATTTTTGAGTGAATTGCCAAAAGTCAGGTTTTTGCTGAAATTGTGACCCCGGGGCTTAGGGATTTTTTCAAAAAAATCTTTTCCGCCGGTTAAGTTGTTGAGGGCTGATTTCTTCTCCTGTGATAAAAAGCCTTCTGTTTCCATCGCCAAAGCTTTCAGGGGATCATTTGCAACCGTCTGGCACCATTTTTGAATGAATTGCCAAAAGTCAGATTTTTGCTGAAATTGTGACCCCGGGGCTTAGGGATTTTTTCAAAAAAATCTTTTCCGCCCGTTAAGTTGTTGAGAGCTGATTTCTTGTCATGTGATAAAAAGCCTTCTGTTTCCATCGCCAAAGCTTTGAGGGGACCATTTGCAACCGGTTGGCACCATTTTTGAGTGAATTGCCAAAAGTCAGATTTTTGCTGAAATTGTGACCCCGGGGCTTAGGGATTTTTTCAAAAAAATCTTTTCCGCCGGTTAAGTTGTCGAGGGCTGATTTCTTGTCCTGTGATAAAAAGCCTTCTGTTTCCATCGCCAAACCTTTCAGGGGAGGATTTGCAAACGGTTTGCACCATTTTTGAGTGAATTGCCAGGTGTCAGATTTTTGCTGAAATTGTGACCCCGGGACTTAGGGATTTTTTTAAAAAAATCTTTTCCGCCGGTTAAGTTTTCGAGGGCTAATTTCTTCTACTGCGTTAAAAAGCCTTCTGTTTCCATCGCCAAAGCTTTCAGGGGATCATTTGCAACCGGTTGGCACCATTTTTGAATGAATTGCCAAAAGTCAGATTTTTGCTGAAATTGTGAGCCCGGGGCTTAGGGATTTTTTCAAAAAAATCTTTTCCGCCGGTTAAGTTGTTGAGGGCTGAGTTCTTGTCCTGTGAGAAAAAGCCTTCTGTTTCCATCGCCAAAGCTTTTAGGGGAGCATTTGCAACCGGTTGGCACCATTTTTGAGTGAATTGCTAAAAGTCAGATTTTTGCTGAAATTGTGACCCCGGGGCTTAGGGATTTTTTCAAAAAAATCTTTTCCGCCGGATAAGTTGTTGAGGGCTGATTTCTTGTCCTGTGATAAAAAGCCTTCTGTTTCCATCGCCAAAGCTTTCAGGGGAGCATTTGCAACCGGTTGGCACCATTTTTTAGTTCATTGCCAAAGGTCAGATTTTTGCTGAAATTGTGACCCCGGGGCTTAGGGATTTTTTCAAAGAAATATTTTCTGCCGCTTAAGTTGTTGAGGGCTGATTTCTTGTCCTGTGATAAAAAGCCTTCTGTTTCCATCGCCAAAGCTTTCAGGGGAGCATTTGCAACCCGTTGGCACCATTTGTGAGTTAATTGCTAAAAGTCAGATTTTTGCTGAAATTGTGACCCCGGGGCTTAGGGATTTTTTCGAAAAAATCTTTTCCGCCGGTGAAGTTTTCGAGGGCTGATTTCTTTTCCTGTGATAAAAAGCCTTCTGTTTTGACTGCCAAAGCTTTAAGGAGAGCATTTTCAAGCTTTTGGCACCATTTTTAAGTGAATTGCCAAAAGTCAGATTTTTGCTGAAATTGTGACCCCAGGGCTTAGGGATTTTTTTAAAAAAATATTTTCCGGCGGTTAAGTTTTCGAGGGCTGATTTCTTGTCCTGTGATAAAAAGCATTCTGTTTCCATCGCCAAAGCTTTCAGGGGAGCATTTGCAACCTTCTGGCACCATTTTTGAGTGAATTGCCAAAAGTCAGATTTTTCTGAAATTGTGACCCCGGGGCTTAGGGATTTTTTCAAAAAAATCTTTTCCGCCGGTTAAGTTTTCGAGGGCTGATTTCTTCTACTGCGATAAATAGCCTTCTGTTAAGACTACCAAAACTTTATAGAGAGCATCTTCAAGCTTTTGGCACCATTTTTGAGTGAATTGCCAAAAGTCAGATTTTTCTGAAATTGTGACCCCGGGGCTTAGGGATTTTTTCGAAAAAATATTTTCCGCCAGTTAAGTTGTTGAGGGCTGATTTCTTGTCCTGTGATAAAAAGCCTTCTGTTTCCATCGCCAAAGCTTTCAGGGGAGCATTTGCAACCGGTTGGCACCATTTTTTAGTTCATTGCCAAAGGTCAGATTTTTGCTGAAATTGTGACCCCGGGGCTTAGGGATTTTTTCAAAAAAATCTTTTCCGCCGGTTAAGTTGTTGAGGGCTGATTTCTTCTCCTGTGATAAAAAGCCTTCTGTTTCCATCGCCAAAGCTTTCAGGGGATCATTTGCAACCGTCTGGCACCATTTTTGAATGAATTGCCAAAAGTCAGATTTTTGCTGAAATTGTGACCCCGGGCCTTAGGGATTTTTTCAAAAAAATCTTTTCCGCCGGTTAAGTTGTTGAGGGCTGATTTCTTGTCCTGTGATAAAAAGCCTTCTGTTTCCATCGCCAAAGCTTTCAGGGGACCATTTGCAACCGGTTGGCACCATTTTTGAGTGAATTGCCAAAAGTCAGATTTTTGCTGAAATTGTGACCCCGGGGCTTAAAGATTTTTTCAAAAAAAAATCTTTTCTGCTGGGTAAGTTTTTGAGGGCTGATTTCTTGTCCTGTGATAAAAAGCCTTCTGTTTCCATTCCCAAAGCCTTCAGGGGAGCATTTGCAACCGGTTGGCACATTTTTTAAGTGAATTGCCAAAAGTCAGATTTTTGCTGAAATTGTGACCCCGGGGCTTAGGGATTATTTTAAAAAAATATTTTCCGCCGGTTAAGTTGTTGAGGACTGATTTCTTGTCCTGTGATAAAAAGCCTTCTGTTTCCATCGCCAAAGCTTTCAGGGGAGCATTTGCAAACGGTTTGCACCATTTTTGAGTGAATTGCCAGGTGTCAGATTTTTGCTGAAATTGTGACCCCGGGACTTAGGGATTTTTTCAAAAAAATCTTTTCCGCCGGTTAAGTTTTCGAGGGCTAATTTCTTCTACTGCGATAAAAAGCCTTCTGTTTCCATCGCCAAAGCTTTCAGGGGATAATTTGCAACCGTCTGGCACCATTTTTGAATGAATTGCCAAAAGTCAGATTTTTGCTGAAATTGTGAGCCCAGGGCTTAGGGATTTTTTCAAAAAAATCCTTTCCGCCGGTCAAGTTTTCGAGGGCTGATTTCTTCTGCTGCGATAAAAAGCCTTCTGTAAAGACTACCAAACCTTTATAGAGAGCATCTTCAAGCTTTTGGCACCATTTTAGAGTGAATTGCAAAAGTAGGATTTATGCTGAAATCGTGACCCCGGGGCTTAGGAATTTTTTCAAAAAAATCTTTTCCGCCGCTTAGGTTGTTGAGGGCTGATTTCTTGTCCTGTGATAAAAAGCCTTCTGTTTTCACTGCCAAACCTTTAAGGAGAGCATTTTCAAGCTTTTGGCACCATTTTTGAGTGAATTGCCAAAAGTCAGATTTTTGCTGAAATTGTGACCCCGGGGCTTAGGGATTTTTTCGAAAAAATATTTTCCGCCAGTTAAGTTGTTGAGGGCTGATTTCTTGTCCTGTGATAAAAAGCCTTCTGTTTCCATCGGCAAAGCTTTCAGGGGAGCATTTGCAACCGGTTGGCACCATTTTCGAGTGAATTGCCAAAAGTCAGGTTTTTGCTGAAATTGTGACCCCGGGGCTTAGGGATTTTTTCAAAAAAATCTTTTCCGCCGGTTAAGTTTTTGAGGGCTGATTTCTCCTCCTGTGATAAAAAGGATTCTGTTTCCATCGCCAAAGCTTTGAGGGGATCATTTGCAACCTTCTGGCACCATTTTTGAGTGAATTGCCCAAAGTCAGATTTTTGCTGAAATTGTGAGCCCGGGGCTTAGGGATTTTTTCAAAAAAATCTTTTCCGCCGGTTAAGTTGTTGAGGGCTGATTTATTTTCCTCTCATTAAAAGCCTTCTGTTTCCATCGCCAAACCTTTCAGGGGAGCATTTGCAAACGGTTTGCACCATTTTTGAGTGAATTGCCAGGTGTCAGATTTTTGCTGAAATTGTGACCCCGGGGCTTAGGGATTTTTTCAAAAAAATCTTTTCCGCCCGTTAAGTTGTTGAGAGCTGATTTCTTGTCATGTGATAAAAAGCCTTCTGTTTCCATCGCCAAAGCTTTCAGGGGACCATTTGCAACCGGTTGGCACCATTTTTGAGTGAATTGCCGAAAGTCAGATTTTTGCTGAAATTGTGACCCCGGGGCTTAGGGATTTTTTCAAAAAAATCTTTTCCGCCGGTTAAGTTGTCGAGGGCTGATTTCTTGTCCTGTGATAAAAAGCCTTCTGTTTCCATCGCCAAACCTTTCAGGGGAGCATTTGCAAACGGTTTGCACCATTTTTGAGTGAATTACCAGGTGTCAGATTTTTGCTGAAATTGTGACCCCGGGACTTAGGGATTTTTTCAAAAAAATCTTTTCCGCCGGTTAAGTTTTCGAGGGCTGATTTCTTCTACTGCGATAAAAAGCCTTCTGTTTCCATCGCCAAAGCTTTCAGGGGATCATTTGCAACCGTCTGGCACCATTTTTGAATGAATTGCCAAAAGTCAGATTTTTGCTGAAATTGTGACCCCGGGGCTTAGGGATTTTTTCAAAAAAATCTTTTCCGCCGGTTAAGTTGTCGAGGGCTGATTTCTTGTCCTGTGATAAAAAGCCTTCTGTTTCCATCGCCAAACCTTTCAGGGGAGCATTTGCAAACGGTTTGCACCATTTTTGAGTGAATTGCCAGGTGTCAGATTTTTGCTGAAATTGTGACCCCGGGACTTAGGGATTTTTTCAAAAAAATCTTTTCCGCCGGTTAAGTTTTCGAGGGCTGATTTCTTCTACTGCGATAAAAAGCCTTCTGTTTCCATCGCCAAAGCTTTCAGGGGAGCATTTGCAACCGGTTGGCACCATTTTTTAGTTCATTGCCAAAGGTCAGATTTTTGCTGAAATTGTGACCCCGGGGCTTAGGGATTTTTTAAAAGAAATATTTTCTGCCGCTTAAGTTGTTGAGGGCTGATTTCTTGTCCTGTGATAAAAAGCCTTCTGTTTCCATCGCCAAAGCTTTCAGGGGAGCATTTGCAACCCGTTGGCACCATTTTTGAGTTAATTGCTAAAAGTCAGATTTTTGCTGAAATTGTGACCCCGGGGCTTAGGGATTTTTTCGAAAAAATCTTTTCCGCCGGCGAAGTTTTCGAGGGCTGATTTCTTGTCCTGTGATAAAAAGCCTTCTGTTTTGACTGCCAAAGCTTTAAGGAGAGCATTTTCAAGCTTTTGGCACCATTTTTGAGTGAATTGCCAATGGTCAGATTTTTGCTGAAATTGTGACCCCGGGGCTTAGGGATTTTTTTAAAAAAATATTTTCGGGCGGTTAAGTTTTCGAGGGCTGATTTCTTGTCCTGTGATAAAAAGCATTCTGTTTCCATCGCCAAAGCTTTCAGGGGAGCATTTGCAACCTTCTGGCACCATTTTTGAGTGAATTGCCAAAAGTCAGATTTTTCTGAAATTGTGACCCCGGGGCTTAGGGATTTTTTCAAAAAAATCTTTTCCGCCGGTTAAGTTGTCGAGGGCTGATTTCTTGTCCTGTGATAAAAAGCCTTCTGTTTCCATCGCCAAACCTTTCAGGGGAGCATTTGCAAACGGTTTGCACCATTTTTGAGTGAATTGCCAGGTGTCAGATTTTTGCTGAAATTGTGACCCCGGGACTTAGGGATTTTTTCAAAAAAATCTTTTCCGCCGGTTTAGTTTTCGAGGGCTGATTTCTTCTACTGCGATAAAAAGCCTTCTGTAAAGACTACCAAACCTTTCTAGAGAGCATCTTCAAGCTTTTGGCACCATTTTTGAGTGAATTGCCAATGGTCAGATTTTTGCTGAAATTGTGACCCCGGGGCTTAGGGATTTTTTCGAAAAAATATTTTCCGCCAGTTAAGTTGTTGAGGGCTGATTTCTTGTCCTGTGATAAAAAGCCTTCTGTTTTGACTGCCAAAGCTTTAAGGAGAGCATTTTCAAGCTTTTGGCACCATTTTTAAGTGAATTGCCAAAAGTCAGATTTTTGCTGAAATTGTGACCCCGGGGCTTAGGGATTTTTTCAAAAAAATCTTTTCCGCCGGTTAAGTTTTTGAGGGCTGATTTCTCCTCCTGTGATAAAAAGGATTCTGTTTCCATCGCCAAAGCTTTCAGGGGAGCATTTGCAAACGGTTGGCACCATTTTAGAGTGAATTGCCAAAAGTCCGATTTATGCTGAAATCGTGACACCGGGGCTTAGGGATTTTTCAAAAAAATCTTTTCCGCCGGTCAAGTTTTCGAGGGCTGATTTCTTCTGCTGCGATAAAAAGCCTTCTGTAAAGACTACCAAACCTTTATAGAGAGCATCTTCAAGCTTTTGGCACCATTTTAGAGTGAATTGCAAAAGTCAGATTTATGCTGAAATCGTGACCCCGGGGCTTAGGAATTTTTTCAAAAAAATCTTTTCCGCCGCTTAGGTTGTTGAGGGCTGATTTCTTGTCCTGTGATAAAAAGCCTTCTGTTTTGACTGCCAAACCTTTAAGGAGAGCATTTTCAAGCTTTTGGCACCATTTTTGAGTGAATTGCCAAAAGTCAGATTTTTGCTGAAATTGTGACCCCGGGGCTTAGGGATTTTTTCGAAAAAATATTTTCCGCCAGTTAAGTTGTTGAGGGCTGATTTCTTCTCCTGTGATAAAAAGGATTCTGTTTCCATCGCCAAAGCTTTGAGGGGATCATTTGCAACCGGTTGGCACCATTTTTGAGTGAATTGCCAAAAGTCAGGTTTTTGCTGAAATTGTGACCCCGGGGCTTAGGGATTTTTTCAAAAAAATCTTTTCCGCCGGTTAAGTTGTTGAGGGCTGATTTCTTCTCCTGTGATAAAAAGCCTTCTGTTTCCATCGCCAAAGCTTTCAGGGGATCATTTGCAACCGTCTGGCACCATTTTTGAATGAATTGCCAAAAGTCAGATTTTTGCTGAAATTGTGACCCCGGGGCTTAGGGATTTTTTCAAAAAAATCTTTTCCGCCCGTTAAGTTGTTGAGAGCTGATTTCTTGTCATGTGATAAAAAGCCTTCTGTTTCCATCGCCAAAGCTTTGAGGGGACCATTTGCAACCGGTTGGCACCATTTTTGAGTGAATTGCCAAAAGTCAGATTTTTGCTGAAATTGTGACCCCGGGGCTTAGGGATTTTTTCAAAAAAATCTTTTCCGCCGGTTAAGTTGTCGAGGGCTGATTTCTTGTCCTGTGATAAAAAGCCTTCTGTTTCCATCGCCAAACCTTTCAGGGGAGGATTTGCAAACGGTTTGCACCATTTTTGAGTGAATTGCCAGGTGTCAGATTTTTGCTGAAATTGTGACCCCGGGACTTAGGGATTTTTTTAAAAAAATCTTTTCCGCCGGTTAAGTTTTCGAGGGCTAATTTCTTCTACTGCGTTAAAAAGCCTTCTGTTTCCATCGCCAAAGCTTTCAGGGGATCATTTGCAACCGGTTGGCACCATTTTTGAATGAATTGCCAAAAGTCAGATTTTTGCTGAAATTGTGAGCCCGGGGCTTAGGGATTTTTTCAAAAAAATCTTTTCCGCCGGTTAAGTTGTTGAGGGCTGAGTTCTTGTCCTGTGAGAAAAAGCCTTCTGTTTCCATCGCCAAAGCTTTTAGGGGAGCATTTGCAACCGGTTGGCACCATTTTTGAGTGAATTGCTAAAAGTCAGATTTTTGCTGAAATTGTGACCCCGGGGCTTAGGGATTTTTTCAAAAAAATCTTTTCCGCCGGATAAGTTGTTGAGGGCTGATTTCTTGTCCTGTGATAAAAAGCCTTCTGTTTCCATCGCCAAAGCTTTCAGGGGAGCATTTGCAACCGGTTGGCACCATTTTTTAGTTCATTGCCAAAGGTCAGATTTTTGCTGAAATTGTGACCCCGGGGCTTAGGGATTTTTTCAAAGAAATATTTTCTGCCGCTTAAGTTGTTGAGGGCTGATTTCTTGTCCTGTGATAAAAAGCCTTCTGTTTCCATCGCCAAAGCTTTCAGGGGAGCATTTGCAACCCGTTGGCACCATTTGTGAGTTAATTGCTAAAAGTCAGATTTTTGCTGAAATTGTGACCCCGGGGCTTAGGGATTTTTTCGAAAAAATCTTTTCCGCCGGTGAAGTTTTCGAGGGCTGATTTCTTTTCCTGTGATAAAAAGCCTTCTGTTTTGACTGCCAAAGCTTTAAGGAGAGCATTTTCAAGCTTTTGGCACCATTTTTAAGTGAATTGCCAAAAGTCAGATTTTTGCTGAAATTGTGACCCCAGGGCTTAGGGATTTTTTTAAAAAAATATTTTCCGGCGGTTAAGTTTTCGAGGGCTGATTTCTTGTCCTGTGATAAAAAGCATTCTGTTTCCATCGCCAAAGCTTTCAGGGGAGCATTTGCAACCTTCTGGCACCATTTTTGAGTGAATTGCCAAAAGTCAGATTTTTCTGAAATTGTGACCCCGGGGCTTAGGGATTTTTTCAAAAAAATCTTTTCCGCCGGTTAAGTTTTCGAGGGCTGATTTCTTCTACTGCGATAAATAGCCTTCTGTTAAGACTACCAAAACTTTATAGAGAGCATCTTCAAGCTTTTGGCACCATTTTTGAGTGAATTGCCAAAAGTCAGATTTTTCTGAAATTGTGACCCCGGGGCTTAGGGATTTTTTCGAAAAAATATTTTCCGCCAGTTAAGTTGTTGAGGGCTGATTTCTTGTCCTGTGATAAAAAGCCTTCTGTTTCCATCGCCAAAGCTTTCAGGGGAGCATTTGCAACCGGTTGGCACCATTTTTTAGTTCATTGCCAAAGGTCAGATTTTTGCTGAAATTGTGACCCCGGGGCTTAGGGATTTTTTCAAAAAAATCTTTTCCGCCGGTTAAGTTGTTGAGGGCTGATTTCTTCTCCTGTGATAAAAAGCCTTCTGTTTCCATCGCCAAAGCTTTCAGGGGATCATTTGCAACCGTCTGGCACCATTTTTGAATGAATTGCCAAAAGTCAGATTTTTGCTGAAATTGTGACCCCGGGCCTTAGGGATTTTTTCAAAAAAATCTTTTCCGCCGGTTAAGTTGTTGAGGGCTGATTTCTTGTCCTGTGATAAAAAGCCTTCTGTTTCCATCGCCAAAGCTTTCAGGGGACCATTTGCAACCGGTTGGCACCATTTTTGAGTGAATTGCCAAAAGTCAGATTTTTGCTGAAATTGTGACCCCGGGGCTTAAAGATTTTTTCAAAAAAAATCTTTTCTGCTGGGTAAGTTTTTGAGGGCTGATTTCTTGTCCTGTGATAAAAAGCCTTCTGTTTCCATTCCCAAAGCCTTCAGGGGAGCATTTGCAACCGGTTGGCACATTTTTTAAGTGAATTGCCAAAAGTCAGATTTTTGCTGAAATTGTGACCCCGGGGCTTAGGGATTATTTTAAAAAAATATTTTCCGCCGGTTAAGTTGTTGAGGACTGATTTCTTGTCCTGTGATAAAAAGCCTTCTGTTTCCATCGCCAAAGCTTTCAGGGGAGCATTTGCAAACGGTTTGCACCATTTTTGAGTGAATTGCCAGGTGTCAGATTTTTGCTGAAATTGTGACCCCGGGACTTAGGGATTTTTTCAAAAAAATCTTTTCCGCCGGTTAAGTTTTCGAGGGCTAATTTCTTCTACTGCGATAAAAAGCCTTCTGTTTCCATCGCCAAAGCTTTCAGGGGATAATTTGCAACCGTCTGGCACCATTTTTGAATGAATTGCCAAAAGTCAGATTTTTGCTGAAATTGTGAGCCCAGGGCTTAGGGATTTTTTCAAAAAAATCCTTTCCGCCGGTCAAGTTTTCGAGGGCTGATTTCTTCTGCTGCGATAAAAAGCCTTCTGTAAAGACTACCAAACCTTTATAGAGAGCATCTTCAAGCTTTTGGCACCATTTTAGAGTGAATTGCAAAAGTAGGATTTATGCTGAAATCGTGACCCCGGGGCTTAGGAATTTTTTCAAAAAAATCTTTTCCGCCGCTTAGGTTGTTGAGGGCTGATTTCTTGTCCTGTGATAAAAAGCCTTCTGTTTTCACTGCCAAACCTTTAAGGAGAGCATTTTCA